>NC_069657.1:167546856-168182817 GCF_027244095.1 Hemicordylus capensis
TACATGCCTGTAAAAGAAATGCTGTAAATAATGTCATCATCCCAGATGGAGTCTGTTAATAATTTTTTCTAATGGAGTGCTTTTACATTCATACTTCTGCCACCCTGTGAAACTCAAAGCAACTACACTTACAGTGGTGGGTAAAGTGATCTGCTTGCTTCCTTCCTTCCTTCACAGCACAGCAACAAGGAAGCACAAGTATTTTCTTGTCTCTTATTATCACAAAATGAAGTAAGCAGCATTACTTGGGCATAGCTGGAGCAGCTGTCTGCTACCACCATATAGTTATTTAGTTATGATCAAAAATGTCAGCCCTTTTCTTTGTGTTAAATTCCCAGGAAAAACTTGCTGAAGGCATACTGATTTAAACCATGGGCCCCATTTTGGATAGGAGAGGCACAAGAAAGCAAAAGATATTTCAGTAAAGGGATGTCAAACTTTAAAAGGTCCAAATGCCTAGTCTTGGATACCTTCATGGTTACATTACAAGGTCCAAATTGCAAAGGGAGAAAACAATTTATTTTAAGAACATTCTCTGCTTATTTTAAAGTAAAGTTATTTATGCCTTTGTCATGCATACTTAGGTTATAGACTCATTTAATTTTTCCCCAGTTGCCATATTCAGTGGACTAGACACAAAATAGTGCAACTACTGATCTGGCCAAAGATGTGCTAGTTCTGACAAACAATAGCATATAGTCTGAAAATCATATATAGTCTGAAATATTGTTCTAATTCTTACTTAGCGACTAAACTGTATCTGGGCTATATCACCTTCAACACCAAGGTTTTTAAATGACTGAATATTCTTCTTTTTAAAAACCCTTGCACATAAAAATATAGATATGAAGTAAAGGAGTTTCTATTCTAGCCGTCTGTCTGACATGCTAATTCTCTATGTGCAGATGTTTTTTAGCCTACATGCCTTGAGGAAAATAAATTTATGAGATCATCCAGTTCTTTGTGTATGTCCATATCCATGTGTATGTGTGTCCCTAACAACTTTGCAACACCCGGACCAATTTAGACCAAATTTGGTACAGCTGTAGTGACACATAGGGAACCTCAAAGACATAGCCTGTGATGATGTCATCTAGTTCAATTCAAAATGGCAGATGCATGAACGTTTGAGGTGCAAGGGGGGTTACTTGTGAACTGTCTAACTGATTTGAAGCACATTTGGTACAGTTGTAGGGACATATAGAGACACCTCAACTGTGTAGTTTGTGATGATGTCATCCACCCCATTTCAAGATGGCGGAAGCATGAATGTTTGAGGCACGAGTGGGCTAACTTGTGAACCGCCTAACCAATCTGGACCAACTTCGGTACAGTTGTAGGGACACACAGGGAAGCTATAATGGCATAGTTTGTGATGATGTCATCAACCAATTCAATGCAGATCCGTGAATGTTTGAGGTGGAAGTGGTTTAACTTGAGGGTGGTAATTAACTAATTACCAATTAAGATTATAGTGAAAGGAAAGTAGGCAGGTTAATTCTTACTGGAACTTCTTGTTTTTATATGCATGAACATTCATCTCTGTAAGCCACCCACTGAAATGGTAAAGTACAGAAATAGAGCTCCCACCTTAGCAATAACTAAGCCAAAGAGGGAATGGACTATCCCAGTCTTGCCTTCCATAAACAATATTCCCATAATATGAATATATTATTATAATAAAGCATTTCTGTGATTAAAAGAGGTGTTCAGCAAGAACAGGGCAACTAGTTTAATGTTTAATATTGTGCCAGAAGTATATCAAGGTTATTAATCCCTACAACTCCTCTTAGTATTTACAACTAGGGGTATACAGGGGAAAGACTAATTTTAGTGCTCAACTAGTGTTTTCAGGCCCGTTGTAATAACGGGCGCTAGTAGGGGAGAGTTTTTCCCCTCTGCCCATTCCCTCTCGCCTTTGCCCGCCCTCCTGCCCTCCCAGCTGCCCGAGCCCTCCTTACCCAATCCAGCCCGCGGCAGTCGGGCAAAGTAAAAGCATATTTTGCAAAGAAGAAGAGAGGAGCTCACGAACAGAGCTCCTCTCTGTGCTAAGCCACTGCCCAAACTGCCGCTATGGATGCAAAGGACACAATAGGCGTCCTTTGCGCCCAAAACACCAGTTCGGGATGAGGCTTAGCACAGAGAGGAGCTCTGTTCGCGTGCTCCTCTCTTCTTCTTTGCAAAATATGCTTTTACTTTGCCCGACTGCCGCGGGCTGGATTGGGTAAGGAGGGCTCGGGCAGCTGGGAGGGCGGGAGGGTGGGCGGCAGAGGCATTCTCATGGGCCATTTTGGCCCTTAATCATTTGGGGGGGTGCGGGGAAGGAGAATTCGGCCAGCTGGGAGGGCGGGAGAGCGGTCGGCGGGAAACATTTGGGGCTAGGTCAAAGGCAATTTTGGGGCCGGGCAAGGGTCCCAAAGTCTCCCAGCCGCCTGTCCTTGTCGGCGCCGCCAGGCCTCGGCGGCTTCTTCACGGCACCGCCAGGCCTCGGCGGCGGCTCCGCCACCACCTCGGCCAGGCTTCACCGGCTTCTTCGCGGTGGCCGCTTCTGGCCGCCCAACATGGCCGCCTGTTCCCTTTGTCCGTTTCTGTCTCGGCCGTTCTGCGCATGCGCTCTGCGCATGCGCAGAACGGCCAAGGGAGGCACGGACAGACGCTTGGTTGTCCACGGACGGACACCAAGCCTTTTATTAGAGAGGATTTTCATTATTAAATCCTCATTCATCTTTCTATTTGTTCATTAAAATGCCTCTAGTCTTAGTGTGTGTGTGTGTGTGTGTGTGTGTGTGTGTGTGTGTGTGTGTGTGTTTGTATACGCACATATATATATGTACAAACACACACACACACACATATATATATATATGGAGAGAGAGAGAGAGAGAGAGAGAGAGAGAGAGAGAGAGAGAGAGGTGGTCTTCTTGTTGTGGTGCCTTCTTTTTCAGTTTATTTTTATTATACTTTTAAAAGGCAGCATTAGCAACAGAGATCCTTTCCCAGCAGCTGCTATTTTTTTCTGCACAATGCTCCGGATATCATGTTGCTTGGGTCTACTGTGGGGAACAAATGGGAGCCACCACAAGAACATGAGGGCCTCAATCCCACCCCACCCACCCCAAAATGCTCAGGGCATTGTGAGTGGGAGAAAAACAGCACCAAGAGAGGAACTATCATGTCAGTCTTTCCTGTGTAAACTGTAACAACAACAACAACAAAAGCCTGCTGGTGCTTCCACACGACAGTAAAGGTTTAAGTCCCCTTTAATAAAAGCAAAAATAGGTCAAAAAAGCAAGATGGTGCCGCATTAGCACCATTTGAAAATGGTGTGTCCTCTCATTATTTATATATTCTCCCAGCTGATCAAGTCTGGGTATAGAAGAAAGAGCTGGTTTCCTGATGGGGGGTGGGGCTGCTTTGGAGGCATCCGGGTCTTTTAAGGATCTCAGATGTATTGGGCAAGCTCAGAGGGGAACCTTTCTACAAACAATTAGCATCTGCACTCTCAGATTGTGGGAGAGACTTACCGTACATCTGCATTTCAGAGGTTTGCCTGCTATATAGTTTAAAACTTTAAAATTGCTGATTTCTTGAACTTCTAACATACTTTTTTCTCTACCTTTTTCTTTCTTTTTAACCAGGACTTAATCAGAGTTTAAAGACTAAAATACTTATTTTGATTATTCCTAAGTGACTTTTCTGATCTCCTGAGCCAATCTATGGCAGAGTTACTACAATTAGGCACTTAGGCATTCTGATATCAAAAGGCTAGAGATTAGAGACAATTTAGGAGATTTACGGCTTTATTGCTAGTTTTACAATCTGGTCGTTTCTCTTGTTGTATCTTTTGAGAAAGCTTGACATCCCTTACAGCAATGCTGTAACCGTGATCAAGAGGGGTGAGGGGAATGGAGTAAAGGGATGGAGGAGTGACCAAGAGGGGTGAGAGCAATGGAAGCAATTGGATGGAGGAGGAGGAGCAGGAGTGCGTCTCAGGTGAGGGTGGAAAGATCTCTGAGGTGAGCGGGGCTGTGGCAGGGGGTGAGGGGAACAATCAAGTACTAGCGCGCAGATGCTCTGTACGGGTTAAGCTATTTTAAACTGCTACTTCATTATTGTTCTCCGTACTCTACTGTTTCTGCAGAGCAGAAGATTGTGAACCAAGATGGCTCTGGGAAGGCCCTTCAGTTTGCAGCTGCAGCAAGGATACGATCCACTGGAAATGCTGACCTGAATTATTGGAGAGGCTGTTTCTGTGGGGTGCAGTGCGTACCCTAAGCATCCGTAGCTTCTTCTGGCTCTTCCTCCAGGGAAAAGGCCTGGAACCTAGGCTATGTAATCAGCTGCCAGCAATAAGAATATTTTGAATATTATTGGAGGGCCTGTTTCTCTGGATTGGCATCTCTTTCTTCTTCCAGTTTATTTGAAGTCATAAGCCTGATGTACACTTATCAGAAATACACACATTTTTAAGTCCTTTCAGCCAGTTATTATAGATTTCCCGTTTTTCCACAGAAGTAAGTTTCCTCAATGAAAGGTTACACAGACAGGCTCCAACAGTCCCTATGCTTTGGAATATGCCCCAGTAAATTAATGGCTGGCGTCCTGACTAAACCTAACTTATCCTTCTAATTGCAATGGGACATCCTCAAGTAAATTTAGTCAGAATGTCAGCCACCATTACTATTTTATGTCTTTTTTTTTAAACTGTTAGAGATGTCTTGTTCATTTTTTAAAATGTAAGTTGCTAGAGTAAGTTATCATCGTTCGGGATTCAGCTCCCTCCCCCAGAGTCTCTAGAAATTAAATTTTCAAGTGGGAGATAGATGCATCATCTCCCTAGTGCACCAGGCTGCACATCAACAGGTGCAGAACTATGCAGTGCTCAGTTTTATGGAAGGTGGAAACTGATCTTGAAGCAATGTGTAATAATGGGGGGGGGGGCTTGGACAGTAAACCTTGGTATGAGAATTGGATTGTTACAAGCATATATTTGTCCTTAGAGGCTTGAGATTCAAGCTTCCATCCTTCAATTCCATTTCACAGAAGGGGGCTTCCCTGGCTTCTCTTTTCATCTGTGGGGTGAGGGTGGGGGCTACAGCAGCAATGGGAGATCAGAGGGGAAATCCAAGAACACAGATTCTCTTGAAGAATGGTTTGAGGGGACTTGGTTCTTTGAACCCATCCACTCAATTATAGCTACACCCCTGTACCCTTGTAACAAACCAATTATCACAAGGATTACTGTCTAGATTCTCTTGAAAAGGGGTTTGAGTGTCATGCTGTGGGATTTATAATTGACTGTAAATTTAGAATGTACTTGACAGAAGTTTGATGCATGAAACACTATGGCTTGGATCCTAACATGCTCTTGTCTGAAAGGAGGCCATTTCCATTTGCACAAGGGGGTGTTCCCAACTGTGACTACTCAAGTGGGTATTAGGCCACCCACATGAGTGTGTGTATATATAAGTGTGTGTATAGGGCTTTCCTCCCTCTGTGATGTGTGAATGGGGGGAGCTACAGCAGGAGATCAGGGGGGAAAATCAGAGGTGATGCCCCCTTGCAGAAATGGAAGTGGCTTCCTTTTACACAAGAGTATCTTAGGATTCAAGTCATAGTGTTTCATGCATCAGACTCCAGACATGTCAAAAATAAATCTATTCCAACAGCAACACTCAAACCCTTCTTCAAGAGAATCTGTGTCCTTGGATTTTGCATATCAGCCTCTTCCCTTTCCCAGGTTATAGAATCAGCTGGATATTGTTATTGGAGTAGCAATCCTTCATTCCCTCTTTGTCCTTGGCATGTTCATTTGAAAAAAAGCTGTTTCCAGGCTGCTTACCACTTTTTCCATTATTTTGCTGCTGGCTGTATTGTGGCTTTGAGAGCATTCAGATTCTTGCCTCAGGAGAGAGGACGGGAAAGCCTGCCTGCACATCATTTGCTCTTCTCCTCAATGCTGGGCCCTGGGTGCCAAGGGACTGGTGCTGCTGTTTCCAGCAGTATGCTTGTTGAATGTGTAGAAGAGGCTTTCAGCTGAGTAGGATAACATCATTGTGGAGTTTAGCTCATTGACTCATGTTGACTGGTGCTCTCCGTGCACAGCTAATGTGGGGTCATCAGAATGTAGCACCATGATTCATGGGTGGCAATGGAGTTGCCAGGAACACTGTGAGAATGTTTTCAGTATTGCTATATTATCTTTTGGTGTTGTTTGTTTCTCATTTACTGCTCGGAGTGCAAAGGATTGCAACGACATTGTGCCAGCACTAGTCCTGGTGGTGTGCCGTGACCTTGGCTCAAACTGTGAATGGCTGCAGACATACCTCCATTTGGATCCCCTAGGAATCCTTCCCATACAATATAAATTTGGTTTGCATTGGAAACACAAAATTGTGGGGACACATGGTGATCTCATAAGCCGATCATTTATCTTACAATTCTGCAATGCTATGGTCAACCATCACCTTTATGACCTATACTTTCAAAGTGTGGTCAGAAAAAGATAAGATGGTTGCTGGAGGTTGAAGGCCATTACAGTAGTCTGAGAGTTGAGTTCCAAAGGAAAAGGGCAGAGCCTGGACTATTTTCTTCAGTTTCAAAAGCAGTTTACCCCCATGGTACTGGAAACTGCTGTTCAAAGGTAGTTAGTTTCCTAAGCACTAGGGCTTACGGTCCTAGCTTCAGAGCTCTTTCGATCCTGGCCAAGATACAAAATAGTCTACAGAAGGTTGTTTGTTTGTTTGTTTTTAAAGATTGTGAGCCCTTTGGGGACAGGGATCCATCTTATTTATTTATTATTTCTCTGTGTAAAACCACCCTGAGCCATTTTTGGAAGGGCGGTACAGAAATCGAATAAATAAAACATATATAATAAATAACCTATCCACCTCAAACTACCTTGCAGTGTGAAATAATTCTGAGGCAAAAGAAAAACAAAAGTCAAAGTCACAGACTTAGAGGAAGTACTGACAGCACACAATATACAAGTAATACATTGGTTGTGAAATAACCTGTTAAAATTGCAATTGACCAACTTTTATAATGCCTTAGAAGCAATTACAGACACCTTTCATTCACTTTTATATTACAGATATTTATATTTCATACTAACTGGGGCAAAAAGAGACCCTTCCATTGGTGGCTCTATCATATTTAGCAGGTGGAAAAATAAGCACTGTGAGGGGAAATAAGTGTTGCCTTGTGCTCAGCCTTTAGTTTTCCTGTAGCATTTATCTCTTGCTCAGACTTTATATGGAAAGTTTTGTTTATGACAGGAACCATAGGAAACAACTTCACTTATATCGTATAAATGGAGGGCCGGGCATAAGCTACATATGTACAGGAACACTTTTGAGGATTGCTGATGAATGTTGGGGGAAATGCCAGCATTCAAGCATGCAAAAGACTTATGAAGAAGGTGCTATCTGTGGTGGCCATGGTACAGTTACACATGAATCTAGAAGTATTTAAAAAAGATTAAGTAAGTTAAAAAGCACTTAAATGATGCTGTTTAACAACTAAGGGCAAGCAATGTAATAGCAGAGGAGCCACACAGTCTGGAGCCTATCTTGTCCCCATGTTATTGCTTCTATAATGATTGTCTCCCTTTCAGGAAAATATAGCGGGAGTACAAATTAGATACAGCAACTGCTAGCTTTTGGAGACCCTCCAGGCAAAGCCTTCCACTGACCCCAGAATGGCAACTGACAGCCTCCTCCCCAAGGCACCTAGCCTGGCAAGCTTACCAGGCAATAGGAGCAACTCCCTTCAGTGCCAGCGCCATGGTTCTATTGGGCATCTGGGAATTCTACAATGGTGGCACTGTGGGCAGCATCACTGAAGACAGAACTGTTCCTATGCAGTAAACTAGCCTCTTGGGTCTTGGTTAGCTTGCCAGCCAGTGGTGGCGCTGCCATTTTAGAATTACTAGATGCCTTTCCCCCTGATGTATCTGGGAATTCTAAAATGGTATTACCACTCCAGCTGCAGGCAGCAGTGATGAAGTGGAAACTGATACTACCGCCTAGTAAGTTTAGCAGGACCAGTGGACAGAACTTACTGGACAGCAGAGGGCAACAGTAGATGGTCATCCGTTGGCATTGCCACTTGCAGCAGAAACAGCAACTCCATTGGGGAATTATATAGAGTGATTCATGAACAAGTTGCTTTGTTGTCATCTCCTCTCACCCTCCCACTATCCATTAACAGGCTTCCTTCAAAGCCCCTCCATCATCACATAAACTTCTGAGGAAGCCCATCTGTGGGTGGGGGGCAGGGATTGCAATAGCAGCGAAGGTGATCCTTTAACCTAAGGGACTCACACCAATACTGAAGGTATGGGTGTTGGGTGGGCAGACAGGTCTCATGGATCAGTTGTGGACTCAACGATGGGCATGATCCCCCGCCAGGACTCCCACTGGCTGACCATAAAAGCTATAGGCCACCTCCAGCCTCAAAGATAAGATGCCTCTAAATACCAGTGGCAAGGGAGCAACAGCAGGAGAGAGGACATGCCCTCACCTCTTGCCTGTGAGCTGCTCAGAAGCATCTGGTAGGACACTGCAAAACAGGATGCTGGAATAGATACACCTTGGGCCTGATCCAGCAGGACTGTTCTTATGAACCTTGACACCAGCCCTGAGATTAGAACTACTTAGATTAATTAATTTAATAAATTACAATGTTTTGCTGATTTTACATTGAGGAAATAAAATATAACTGTGAGGAAAGGCTAACAATTTCAACATCAGGCAACCATGCCTAGGGAGGTAGTTACATAATTTGGACACCACTACAGAAAGGCCACACATTTGAAGAGCCTTCCTAGTCACCATCTGCCTACTCTCTGAAGACATGGGCAGCCAGAAAACACCCTCTAAAGAGCATCTCAGTTGTGGGAGGCAATCCTTTATATATCTGCATCTCAGGCCATAGGACTGAAGGCCAAAACCAGCACTTTGAATTGAGTCTGGAAACAAACCAGCTGCCAGTGTTGATCTTCTAACACTGTCATGACATATTCTTGGACATCAGCCCCAGTTAACATGTCTACCACATTCTGAACCAGTTCTATTTTTCAAATTCTATTTAAAGAGGCAACCTGATGAATAATGCATTATAGTAATCTTTGATGACACTGGTGAAATATACCTTTTCAATGTTGGGAAGTTGTTGTAAACATTCCTGGTGCTCATCTTATGCACCTTATTCCTTTTTTGCTACATTTGTGTGCTGCAGGTATGAAGGTATGAGCAACCTTTTAAATCTCTAGAACAACCCTGGGAGGCAAGGATATTTAATGCTTATGGGCTGCAACTGTTACACAGCTATGCATATATAAACCTGTTACTCTTGAGCAGAAATTATGCAGCAATATCATAAGAGAATTGTAGTTATGACACAGAGCCAATAATTAATTAAACAGAATTTTATATGAAAAATCACTAATCTTGTTATCATTACTATTATTTTAATGTCATCCTGACCGAGAATAACCTTTTAACATAATGACAGAAGGAAGGGAATAATCCTGACACTGATTAGTAAAATTACTCTAGAGTAAATGTTAAAAGGCCTATGGCCTCTCATCAACCTGGAATGACTCTTTCTGACCTTCAGTGGAGGCTGGAGAGAGAGACACAATGGGAATGTCCATTTTCAAAATGTTAGATGTTTTAGTTTTTGAAAGGGGAAAAAAGTTCTTTAACATTCACCCAGTCAAGGAAAGCTTTTGAAATGTAGTTAATCATTAATGAAGAGGTAAATATAATCTTCCTTTGACTGTTCTGGTCAATTATGAAATACATGCCTGTAAAAGAAATGCTGTAAATAATGTCATCATCCCAGATGGAGTCTGTTAATAATTTTTTCTAATGGAGTGCTTTTACATTCATACTTCTGCCACCCTGTGAAACTCAAAGCAACTACACTTACAGTGGTGGGTAAAGTGATCTGCTTGCTTCCTTCCTTCCTTCACAGCACAGCAACAAGGAAGCACAAGTATTTTCTTGTCTCTTATTATCACAAAATGAAGTAAGCAGCATTACTTGGGCATAGCTGGAGCAGCTGTCTGCTACCACCATATAGTTATTTAGTTATGATCAAAAATGTCAGCCCTTTTCTTTGTGTTAAATTCCCAGGAAAAACTTGCTGAAGGCATACTGATTTAAACCATGGGCCCCATTTTGGATAGGAGAGGCACAAGAAAGCAAAAGATATTTCAGTAAAGGGATGTCAAACTTTAAAAGGTCCAAATGCCTAGTCTTGGATACCTTCATGGTTACATTACAAGGTCCAAATTGCAAAGGGAGAAAACAATTTATTTTAAGAACATTCTCTGCTTATTTTAAAGTAAAGTTATTTATGCCTTTGTCATGCATACTTAGGTTATAGACTCATTTAATTTTTCCCCAGTTGCCATATTCAGTGGACTAGACACAAAATAGTGCAACTACTGATCTGGCCAAAGATGTGCTAGTTCTGACAAACAATAGCATATAGTCTGAAAATCATATATAGTCTGAAATATTGTTCTAATTCTTACTTAGCGACTAAACTGTATCTGGGCTATATCACCTTCAACACCAAGGTTTTTAAATGACTGAATATTCTTCTTTTTAAAAACCCTTGCACATAAAAATATAGATATGAAGTAAAGGAGTTTCTATTCTAGCCGTCTGTCTGACATGCTAATTCTCTATGTGCAGATGTTTTTTAGCCTACATGCCTTGAGGAAAATAAATTTATGAGATCATCCAGTTCTTTGTGTATGTCCATATCCATGTGTATGTGTGTCCCTAACAACTTTGCAACACCCGGACCAATTTAGACCAAATTTGGTACAGCTGTAGTGACACATAGGGAACCTCAAAGACATAGCCTGTGATGATGTCATCTAGTTCAATTCAAAATGGCAGATGCATGAACGTTTGAGGTGCAAGGGGGGTTACTTGTGAACTGTCTAACTGATTTGAAGCACATTTGGTACAGTTGTAGGGACATATAGAGACACCTCAACTGTGTAGTTTGTGATGATGTCATCCACCCCATTTCAAGATGGCGGAAGCATGAATGTTTGAGGCACGAGTGGGCTAACTTGTGAACCGCCTAACCAATCTGGACCAACTTCGGTACAGTTGTAGGGACACACAGGGAAGCTATAATGGCATAGTTTGTGATGATGTCATCAACCAATTCAATGCAGATCCGTGAATGTTTGAGGTGGAAGTGGTTTAACTTGAGGGTGGTAATTAACTAATTACCAATTAAGATTATAGTGAAAGGAAAGTAGGCAGGTTAATTCTTACTGGAACTTCTTGTTTTTATATGCATGAACATTCATCTCTGTAAGCCACCCACTGAAATGGTAAAGTACAGAAATAGAGCTCCCACCTTAGCAATAACTAAGCCAAAGAGGGAATGGACTATCCCAGTCTTGCCTTCCATAAACAATATTCCCATAATATGAATATATTATTATAATAAAGCATTTCTGTGATTAAAAGAGGTGTTCAGCAAGAACAGGGCAACTAGTTTAATGTTTAATATTGTGCCAGAAGTATATCAAGGTTATTAATCCCTACAACTCCTCTTAGTATTTACAACTAGGGGTATACAGGGGAAAGACTAATTTTAGTGCTCAACTAGTGTTTTCAGGCCCGTTGTAATAACGGGCGCTAGTAGGGGAGAGTTTTTCCCCTCTGCCCATTCCCTCTCGCCTTTGCCCGCCCTCCTGCCCTCCCAGCTGCCCGAGCCCTCCTTACCCAATCCAGCCCGCGGCAGTCGGGCAAAGTAAAAGCATATTTTGCAAAGAAGAAGAGAGGAGCTCACGAACAGAGCTCCTCTCTGTGCTAAGCCACTGCCCAAACTGCCGCTATGGATGCAAAGGACACAATAGGCGTCCTTTGCGCCCAAAACACCAGTTCGGGATGAGGCTTAGCACAGAGAGGAGCTCTGTTCGCGTGCTCCTCTCTTCTTCTTTGCAAAATATGCTTTTACTTTGCCCGACTGCCGCGGGCTGGATTGGGTAAGGAGGGCTCGGGCAGCTGGGAGGGCGGGAGGGTGGGCGGCAGAGGCATTCTCATGGGCCATTTTGGCCCTTAATCATTTGGGGGGGTGCGGGGAAGGAGAATTCGGCCAGCTGGGAGGGCGGGAGAGCGGTCGGCGGGAAACATTTGGGGCTAGGTCAAAGGCAATTTTGGGGCCGGGCAAGGGTCCCAAAGTCTCCCAGCCGCCTGTCCTTGTCGGCGCCGCCAGGCCTCGGCGGCTTCTTCACGGCACCGCCAGGCCTCGGCGGCGGCTCCGCCACCACCTCGGCCAGGCTTCACCGGCTTCTTCGCGGTGGCCGCTTCTGGCCGCCCAACATGGCCGCCTGTTCCCTTTGTCCGTTTCTGTCTCGGCCGTTCTGCGCATGCGCTCTGCGCATGCGCAGAACGGCCAAGGGAGGCACGGACAGACGCTTGGTTGTCCACGGACGGACACCAAGCCTTTTATTAGAGAGGATTTTCATTATTAAATCCTCATTCATCTTTCTATTTGTTCATTAAAATGCCTCTAGTCTTAGTGTGTGTGTGTGTGTGTGTGTGTGTGTGTGTGTGTGTGTGTGTGTGTTTGTATACGCACATATATATATGTACAAACACACACACACACACATATATATATATATGGAGAGAGAGAGAGAGAGAGAGAGAGAGAGAGAGAGAGAGAGAGAGGTGGTCTTCTTGTTGTGGTGCCTTCTTTTTCAGTTTATTTTTATTATACTTTTAAAAGGCAGCATTAGCAACAGAGATCCTTTCCCAGCAGCTGCTATTTTTTTCTGCACAATGCTCCGGATATCATGTTGCTTGGGTCTACTGTGGGGAACAAATGGGAGCCACCACAAGAACATGAGGGCCTCAATCCCACCCCACCCACCCCAAAATGCTCAGGGCATTGTGAGTGGGAGAAAAACAGCACCAAGAGAGGAACTATCATGTCAGTCTTTCCTGTGTAAACTGTAACAACAACAACAACAAAAGCCTGCTGGTGCTTCCACACGACAGTAAAGGTTTAAGTCCCCTTTAATAAAAGCAAAAATAGGTCAAAAAAGCAAGATGGTGCCGCATTAGCACCATTTGAAAATGGTGTGTCCTCTCATTATTTATATATTCTCCCAGCTGATCAAGTCTGGGTATAGAAGAAAGAGCTGGTTTCCTGATGGGGGGTGGGGCTGCTTTGGAGGCATCCGGGTCTTTTAAGGATCTCAGATGTATTGGGCAAGCTCAGAGGGGAACCTTTCTACAAACAATTAGCATCTGCACTCTCAGATTGTGGGAGAGACTTACCGTACATCTGCATTTCAGAGGTTTGCCTGCTATATAGTTTAAAACTTTAAAATTGCTGATTTCTTGAACTTCTAACATACTTTTTTCTCTACCTTTTTCTTTCTTTTTAACCAGGACTTAATCAGAGTTTAAAGACTAAAATACTTATTTTGATTATTCCTAAGTGACTTTTCTGATCTCCTGAGCCAATCTATGGCAGAGTTACTACAATTAGGCACTTAGGCATTCTGATATCAAAAGGCTAGAGATTAGAGACAATTTAGGAGATTTACGGCTTTATTGCTAGTTTTACAATCTGGTCGTTTCTCTTGTTGTATCTTTTGAGAAAGCTTGACATCCCTTACAGCAATGCTGTAACCGTGATCAAGAGGGGTGAGGGGAATGGAGTAAAGGGATGGAGGAGTGACCAAGAGGGGTGAGAGCAATGGAAGCAATTGGATGGAGGAGGAGGAGCAGGAGTGCGTCTCAGGTGAGGGTGGAAAGATCTCTGAGGTGAGCGGGGCTGTGGCAGGGGGTGAGGGGAACAATCAAGTACTAGCGCGCAGATGCTCTGTACGGGTTAAGCTATTTTAAACTGCTACTTCATTATTGTTCTCCGTACTCTACTGTTTCTGCAGAGCAGAAGATTGTGAACCAAGATGGCTCTGGGAAGGCCCTTCAGTTTGCAGCTGCAGCAAGGATACGATCCACTGGAAATGCTGACCTGAATTATTGGAGAGGCTGTTTCTGTGGGGTGCAGTGCGTACCCTAAGCATCCGTAGCTTCTTCTGGCTCTTCCTCCAGGGAAAAGGCCTGGAACCTAGGCTATGTAATCAGCTGCCAGCAATAAGAATATTTTGAATATTATTGGAGGGCCTGTTTCTCTGGATTGGCATCTCTTTCTTCTTCCAGTTTATTTGAAGTCATAAGCCTGATGTACACTTATCAGAAATACACACATTTTTAAGTCCTTTCAGCCAGTTATTATAGATTTCCCGTTTTTCCACAGAAGTAAGTTTCCTCAATGAAAGGTTACACAGACAGGCTCCAACAGTCCCTATGCTTTGGAATATGCCCCAGTAAATTAATGGCTGGCGTCCTGACTAAACCTAACTTATCCTTCTAATTGCAATGGGACATCCTCAAGTAAATTTAGTCAGAATGTCAGCCACCATTACTATTTTATGTCTTTTTTTTTAAACTGTTAGAGATGTCTTGTTCATTTTTTAAAATGTAAGTTGCTAGAGTAAGTTATCATCGTTCGGGATTCAGCTCCCTCCCCCAGAGTCTCTAGAAATTAAATTTTCAAGTGGGAGATAGATGCATCATCTCCCTAGTGCACCAGGCTGCACATCAACAGGTGCAGAACTATGCAGTGCTCAGTTTTATGGAAGGTGGAAACTGATCTTGAAGCAATGTGTAATAATGGGGGGGGGGGCTTGGACAGTAAACCTTGGTATGAGAATTGGATTGTTACAAGCATATATTTGTCCTTAGAGGCTTGAGATTCAAGCTTCCATCCTTCAATTCCATTTCACAGAAGGGGGCTTCCCTGGCTTCTCTTTTCATCTGTGGGGTGAGGGTGGGGGCTACAGCAGCAATGGGAGATCAGAGGGGAAATCCAAGAACACAGATTCTCTTGAAGAATGGTTTGAGGGGACTTGGTTCTTTGAACCCATCCACTCAATTATAGCTACACCCCTGTACCCTTGTAACAAACCAATTATCACAAGGATTACTGTCTAGATTCTCTTGAAAAGGGGTTTGAGTGTCATGCTGTGGGATTTATAATTGACTGTAAATTTAGAATGTACTTGACAGAAGTTTGATGCATGAAACACTATGGCTTGGATCCTAACATGCTCTTGTCTGAAAGGAGGCCATTTCCATTTGCACAAGGGGGTGTTCCCAACTGTGACTACTCAAGTGGGTATTAGGCCACCCACATGAGTGTGTGTATATATAAGTGTGTGTATAGGGCTTTCCTCCCTCTGTGATGTGTGAATGGGGGGAGCTACAGCAGGAGATCAGGGGGGAAAATCAGAGGTGATGCCCCCTTGCAGAAATGGAAGTGGCTTCCTTTTACACAAGAGTATCTTAGGATTCAAGTCATAGTGTTTCATGCATCAGACTCCAGACATGTCAAAAATAAATCTATTCCAACAGCAACACTCAAACCCTTCTTCAAGAGAATCTGTGTCCTTGGATTTTGCATATCAGCCTCTTCCCTTTCCCAGGTTATAGAATCAGCTGGATATTGTTATTGGAGTAGCAATCCTTCATTCCCTCTTTGTCCTTGGCATGTTCATTTGAAAAAAAGCTGTTTCCAGGCTGCTTACCACTTTTTCCATTATTTTGCTGCTGGCTGTATTGTGGCTTTGAGAGCATTCAGATTCTTGCCTCAGGAGAGAGGACGGGAAAGCCTGCCTGCACATCATTTGCTCTTCTCCTCAATGCTGGGCCCTGGGTGCCAAGGGACTGGTGCTGCTGTTTCCAGCAGTATGCTTGTTGAATGTGTAGAAGAGGCTTTCAGCTGAGTAGGATAACATCATTGTGGAGTTTAGCTCATTGACTCATGTTGACTGGTGCTCTCCGTGCACAGCTAATGTGGGGTCATCAGAATGTAGCACCATGATTCATGGGTGGCAATGGAGTTGCCAGGAACACTGTGAGAATGTTTTCAGTATTGCTATATTATCTTTTGGTGTTGTTTGTTTCTCATTTACTGCTCGGAGTGCAAAGGATTGCAACGACATTGTGCCAGCACTAGTCCTGGTGGTGTGCCGTGACCTTGGCTCAAACTGTGAATGGCTGCAGACATACCTCCATTTGGATCCCCTAGGAATCCTTCCCATACAATATAAATTTGGTTTGCATTGGAAACACAAAATTGTGGGGACACATGGTGATCTCATAAGCCGATCATTTATCTTACAATTCTGCAATGCTATGGTCAACCATCACCTTTATGACCTATACTTTCAAAGTGTGGTCAGAAAAAGATAAGATGGTTGCTGGAGGTTGAAGGCCATTACAGTAGTCTGAGAGTTGAGTTCCAAAGGAAAAGGGCAGAGCCTGGACTATTTTCTTCAGTTTCAAAAGCAGTTTACCCCCATGGTACTGGAAACTGCTGTTCAAAGGTAGTTAGTTTCCTAAGCACTAGGGCTTACGGTCCTAGCTTCAGAGCTCTTTCGATCCTGGCCAAGATACAAAATAGTCTACAGAAGGTTGTTTGTTTGTTTGTTTTTAAAGATTGTGAGCCCTTTGGGGACAGGGATCCATCTTATTTATTTATTATTTCTCTGTGTAAAACCACCCTGAGCCATTTTTGGAAGGGCGGTACAGAAATCGAATAAATAAAACATATATAATAAATAACCTATCCACCTCAAACTACCTTGCAGTGTGAAATAATTCTGAGGCAAAAGAAAAACAAAAGTCAAAGTCACAGACTTAGAGGAAGTACTGACAGCACACAATATACAAGTAATACATTGGTTGTGAAATAACCTGTTAAAATTGCAATTGACCAACTTTTATAATGCCTTAGAAGCAATTACAGACACCTTTCATTCACTTTTATATTACAGATATTTATATTTCATACTAACTGGGGCAAAAAGAGACCCTTCCATTGGTGGCTCTATCATATTTAGCAGGTGGAAAAATAAGCACTGTGAGGGGAAATAAGTGTTGCCTTGTGCTCAGCCTTTAGTTTTCCTGTAGCATTTATCTCTTGCTCAGACTTTATATGGAAAGTTTTGTTTATGACAGGAACCATAGGAAACAACTTCACTTATATCGTATAAATGGAGGGCCGGGCATAAGCTACATATGTACAGGAACACTTTTGAGGATTGCTGATGAATGTTGGGGGAAATGCCAGCATTCAAGCATGCAAAAGACTTATGAAGAAGGTGCTATCTGTGGTGGCCATGGTACAGTTACACATGAATCTAGAAGTATTTAAAAAAGATTAAGTAAGTTAAAAAGCACTTAAATGATGCTGTTTAACAACTAAGGGCAAGCAATGTAATAGCAGAGGAGCCACACAGTCTGGAGCCTATCTTGTCCCCATGTTATTGCTTCTATAATGATTGTCTCCCTTTCAGGAAAATATAGCGGGAGTACAAATTAGATACAGCAACTGCTAGCTTTTGGAGACCCTCCAGGCAAAGCCTTCCACTGACCCCAGAATGGCAACTGACAGCCTCCTCCCCAAGGCACCTAGCCTGGCAAGCTTACCAGGCAATAGGAGCAACTCCCTTCAGTGCCAGCGCCATGGTTCTATTGGGCATCTGGGAATTCTACAATGGTGGCACTGTGGGCAGCATCACTGAAGACAGAACTGTTCCTATGCAGTAAACTAGCCTCTTGGGTCTTGGTTAGCTTGCCAGCCAGTGGTGGCGCTGCCATTTTAGAATTACTAGATGCCTTTCCCCCTGATGTATCTGGGAATTCTAAAATGGTATTACCACTCCAGCTGCAGGCAGCAGTGATGAAGTGGAAACTGATACTACCGCCTAGTAAGTTTAGCAGGACCAGTGGACAGAACTTACTGGACAGCAGAGGGCAACAGTAGATGGTCATCCGTTGGCATTGCCACTTGCAGCAGAAACAGCAACTCCATTGGGGAATTATATAGAGTGATTCATGAACAAGTTGCTTTGTTGTCATCTCCTCTCACCCTCCCACTATCCATTAACAGGCTTCCTTCAAAGCCCCTCCATCATCACATAAACTTCTGAGGAAGCCCATCTGTGGGTGGGGGGCAGGGATTGCAATAGCAGCGAAGGTGATCCTTTAACCTAAGGGACTCACACCAATACTGAAGGTATGGGTGTTGGGTGGGCAGACAGGTCTCATGGATCAGTTGTGGACTCAACGATGGGCATGATCCCCCGCCAGGACTCCCACTGGCTGACCATAAAAGCTATAGGCCACCTCCAGCCTCAAAGATAAGATGCCTCTAAATACCAGTGGCAAGGGAGCAACAGCAGGAGAGAGGACATGCCCTCACCTCTTGCCTGTGAGCTGCTCAGAAGCATCTGGTAGGACACTGCAAAACAGGATGCTGGAATAGATACACCTTGGGCCTGATCCAGCAGGACTGTTCTTATGAACCTTGACACCAGCCCTGAGATTAGAACTACTTAGATTAATTAATTTAATAAATTACAATGTTTTGCTGATTTTACATTGAGGAAATAAAATATAACTGTGAGGAAAGGCTAACAATTTCAACATCAGGCAACCATGCCTAGGGAGGTAGTTACATAATTTGGACACCACTACAGAAAGGCCACACATTTGAAGAGCCTTCCTAGTCACCATCTGCCTACTCTCTGAAGACATGGGCAGCCAGAAAACACCCTCTAAAGAGCATCTCAGTTGTGGGAGGCAATCCTTTATATATCTGCATCTCAGGCCATAGGACTGAAGGCCAAAACCAGCACTTTGAATTGAGTCTGGAAACAAACCAGCTGCCAGTGTTGATCTTCTAACACTGTCATGACATATTCTTGGACATCAGCCCCAGTTAACATGTCTACCACATTCTGAACCAGTTCTATTTTTCAAATTCTATTTAAAGAGGCAACCTGATGAATAATGCATTATAGTAATCTTTGATGACACTGGTGAAATATACCTTTTCAATGTTGGGAAGTTGTTGTAAACATTCCTGGTGCTCATCTTATGCACCTTATTCCTTTTTTGCTACATTTGTGTGCTGCAGGTATGAAGGTATGAGCAACCTTTTAAATCTCTAGAACAACCCTGGGAGGCAAGGATATTTAATGCTTATGGGCTGCAACTGTTACACAGCTATGCATATATAAACCTGTTACTCTTGAGCAGAAATTATGCAGCAATATCATAAGAGAATTGTAGTTATGACACAGAGCCAATAATTAATTAAACAGAATTTTATATGAAAAATCACTAATCTTGTTATCATTACTATTATTTTAATGTCATCCTGACCGAGAATAACCTTTTAACATAATGACAGAAGGAAGGGAATAATCCTGACACTGATTAGTAAAATTACTCTAGAGTAAATGTTAAAAGGCCTATGGCCTCTCATCAACCTGGAATGACTCTTTCTGACCTTCAGTGGAGGCTGGAGAGAGAGACACAATGGGAATGTCCATTTTCAAAATGTTAGATGTTTTAGTTTTTGAAAGGGAAAAAAAGTTCTTTAACATTCACCCAGTCAAGGAAAGCTTTTGAAATGTAGTTAATCATTAATGAAGAGGTAAATATAATCTTCCTTTGACTGTTCTGGTCAATTATGAAATACATGCCTGTAAAAGAAATGCTGTAAATAATGTCATCATCCCAGATGGAGTCTGTTAATAATTTTTTCTAATGGAGTGCTTTTACATTCATACTTCTGCCACCCTGTGAAACTCAAAGCAACTACACTTACAGTGGTGGGTAAAGTGATCTGCTTGCTTCCTTCCTTCCTTCACAGCACAGCAACAAGGAAGCACAAGTATTTTCTTGTCTCTTATTATCACAAAATGAAGTAAGCAGCATTACTTGGGCATAGCTGGAGCAGCTGTCTGCTACCACCATATAGTTATTTAGTTATGATCAAAAATGTCAGCCCTTTTCTTTGTGTTAAATTCCCAGGAAAAACTTGCTGAAGGCATACTGATTTAAACCATGGGCCCCATTTTGGATAGGAGAGGCACAAGAAAGCAAAAGATATTTCAGTAAAGGGATGTCAAACTTTAAAAGGTCCAAATGCCTAGTCTTGGATACCTTCATGGTTACATTACAAGGTCCAAATTGCAAAGGGAGAAAACAATTTATTTTAAGAACATTCTCTGCTTATTTTAAAGTAAAGTTATTTATGCCTTTGTCATGCATACTTAGGTTATAGACTCATTTAATTTTTCCCCAGTTGCCATATTCAGTGGACTAGACACAAAATAGTGCAACTACTGATCTGGCCAAAGATGTGCTAGTTCTGACAAACAATAGCATATAGTCTGAAAATCATATATAGTCTGAAATATTGTTCTAATTCTTACTTAGCGACTAAACTGTATCTGGGCTATATCACCTTCAACACCAAGGTTTTTAAATGACTGAATATTCTTCTTTTTAAAAACCCTTGCACATAAAAATATAGATATGAAGTAAAGGAGTTTCTATTCTAGCCGTCTGTCTGACATGCTAATTCTCTATGTGCAGATGTTTTTTAGCCTACATGCCTTGAGGAAAATAAATTTATGAGATCATCCAGTTCTTTGTGTATGTCCATATCCATGTGTATGTGTGTCCCTAACAACTTTGCAACACCCGGACCAATTTAGACCAAATTTGGTACAGCTGTAGTGACACATAGGGAACCTCAAAGACATAGCCTGTGATGATGTCATCTAGTTCAATTCAAAATGGCAGATGCATGAACGTTTGAGGTGCAAGGGGGGTTACTTGTGAACTGTCTAACTGATTTGAAGCACATTTGGTACAGTTGTAGGGACATATAGAGACACCTCAACTGTGTAGTTTGTGATGATGTCATCCACCCCATTTCAAGATGGCGGAAGCATGAATGTTTGAGGCACGAGTGGGCTAACTTGTGAACCGCCTAACCAATCTGGACCAACTTCGGTACAGTTGTAGGGACACACAGGGAAGCTATAATGGCATAGTTTGTGATGATGTCATCAACCAATTCAATGCAGATCCGTGAATGTTTGAGGTGGAAGTGGTTTAACTTGAGGGTGGTAATTAACTAATTACCAATTAAGATTATAGTGAAAGGAAAGTAGGCAGGTTAATTCTTACTGGAACTTCTTGTTTTTATATGCATGAACATTCATCTCTGTAAGCCACCCACTGAAATGGTAAAGTACAGAAATAGAGCTCCCACCTTAGCAATAACTAAGCCAAAGAGGGAATGGACTATCCCAGTCTTGCCTTCCATAAACAATATTCCCATAATATGAATATATTATTATAATAAAGCATTTCTGTGATTAAAAGAGGTGTTCAGCAAGAACAGGGCAACTAGTTTAATGTTTAATATTGTGCCAGAAGTATATCAAGGTTATTAATCCCTACAACTCCTCTTAGTATTTACAACTAGGGGTATACAGGGGAAAGACTAATTTTAGTGCTCAACTAGTGTTTTCAGGCCCGTTGTAATAACGGGCGCTAGTAGGGGAGAGTTTTTCCCCTCTGCCCATTCCCTCTCGCCTTTGCCCGCCCTCCTGCCCTCCCAGCTGCCCGAGCCCTCCTTACCCAATCCAGCCCGCGGCAGTCGGGCAAAGTAAAAGCATATTTTGCAAAGAAGAAGAGAGGAGCTCACGAACAGAGCTCCTCTCTGTGCTAAGCCACTGCCCAAACTGCCGCTATGGATGCAAAGGACACAATAGGCGTCCTTTGCGCCCAAAACACCAGTTCGGGATGAGGCTTAGCACAGAGAGGAGCTCTGTTCGCGTGCTCCTCTCTTCTTCTTTGCAAAATATGCTTTTACTTTGCCCGACTGCCGCGGGCTGGATTGGGTAAGGAGGGCTCGGGCAGCTGGGAGGGCGGGAGGGTGGGCGGCAGAGGCATTCTCATGGGCCATTTTGGCCCTTAATCATTTGGGGGGGTGCGGGGAAGGAGAATTCGGCCAGCTGGGAGGGCGGGAGAGCGGTCGGCGGGAAACATTTGGGGCTAGGTCAAAGGCAATTTTGGGGCCGGGCAAGGGTCCCAAAGTCTCCCAGCCGCCTGTCCTTGTCGGCGCCGCCAGGCCTCGGCGGCTTCTTCACGGCACCGCCAGGCCTCGGCGGCGGCTCCGCCACCACCTCGGCCAGGCTTCACCGGCTTCTTCGCGGTGGCCGCTTCTGGCCGCCCAACATGGCCGCCTGTTCCCTTTGTCCGTTTCTGTCTCGGCCGTTCTGCACATGCGCTCTGCGCATGCGCAGAACGGCCAAGGGAGGCACGGACAGACGCTTGGTTGTCCACGGACGGACACCAAGCCTTTTATTAGAGAGGATTTTCATTATTAAATCCTCATTCATCTTTCTATTTGTTCATTAAAATGCCTCTAGTCTTAGTGTGTGTGTGTGTGTGTGTGTGTGTGTGTGTGTGTGTGTGTGTGTGTGTGTGTGTGTGTTGTATACGCACATATATATATGTACAAACACACACACACACACATATATATATATATGGAGAGAGAGAGAGAGAGAGAGAGAGAGAGAGAGAGAGAGAGGTGGTCTTCTTGTTGTGGTGCCTTCTTTTTCAGTTTATTTTTATTATACTTTTAAAAGGCAGCATTAGCAACAGAGATCCTTTCCCAGCAGCTGCTATTTTTTTCTGCACAATGCTCCGGATATCATGTTGCTTGGGTCTACTGTGGGGAACAAATGGGAGCCACCACAAGAACATGAGGGCCTCAATCCCACCCCACCCACCCCAAAATGCTCAGGGCATTGTGAGTGGGAGAAAAACAGCACCAAGAGAGGAACTATCATGTCAGTCTTTCCTGTGTAAACTGTAACAACAACAACAACAAAAGCCTGCTGGTGCTTCCACACGACAGTAAAGGTTTAAGTCCCCTTTAATAAAAGCAAAAATAGGTCAAAAAAGCAAGATGGTGCCGCATTAGCACCATTTGAAAATGGTGTGTCCTCTCATTATTTATATATTCTCCCAGCTGATCAAGTCTGGGTATAGAAGAAAGAGCTGGTTTCCTGATGGGGGGTGGGGCTGCTTTGGAGGCATCCGGGTCTTTTAAGGATCTCAGATGTATTGGGCAAGCTCAGAGGGGAACCTTTCTACAAACAATTAGCATCTGCACTCTCAGATTGTGGGAGAGACTTACCGTACATCTGCATTTCAGAGGTTTGCCTGCTATATAGTTTAAAACTTTAAAATTGCTGATTTCTTGAACTTCTAACATACTTTTTTCTCTACCTTTTTCTTTCTTTTTAACCAGGACTTAATCAGAGTTTAAAGACTAAAATACTTATTTTGATTATTCCTAAGTGACTTTTCTGATCTCCTGAGCCAATCTATGGCAGAGTTACTACAATTAGGCACTTAGGCATTCTGATATCAAAAGGCTAGAGATTAGAGACAATTTAGGAGATTTACGGCTTTATTGCTAGTTTTACAATCTGGTCGTTTCTCTTGTTGTATCTTTTGAGAAAGCTTGACATCCCTTCTTTCCTTCTTTTTTGTGAATTTTGGATACAGTTGCTGGATTTAGTGGTTTCTTTTTTAAAATATATAAATATTTCTCTCTAAATATTCCTACACTCCTTTTCCAACACTGATTGGATTATAAATATATATTTTTGGGATTATAGTGGATGAGTCCATTGGAAAAGTTTTACAGCTGTGATTCTGAGTTGATCTGCTGAGCTGGAGGTTACCTTGTTCAATTGGATTTAAAGGGAGAACTGTAATAGATATAAATCATTATGGATTACAACTTTTTTTAAAAAAATGAGATTTTTTAACTCAAGACTTGGACCTATTTTCATCTGGAACTATTTTTAACAAGCAGTCTTATGAGTGCATGAATGTCTCCTAGTGTGATATCTTCTCTTTGCAAGTAGAGAGCAAATTTTTCTCACACAGACTCCCCCCCCCCCACCTTCTTCTCCCCCTCACCCTTGGAGTATTTTGTTTCACAGGGTTGCAGTTTTAACTGGTTGCCACAAGAGGGAGTCTAACTATCGCTCATCTCATTTTAAGAGTATTGAACATTTTACATGGCTTCAGGGCTGGATTAAGCTAGTGTGGGGCCTGTAGCATATGTTATAAAGGGGCCCCAAATTAAAAAAAAATGCACATAAATATTAACATGTAAATTATTTACTTGCATAGTAAAGTAATTCAATTTTTTCATTTGCCTAGTACCCCCCCACCAACCACCCCATGCCTCCACTCAGCTGAGCCAGCCAGTCAACAAACTTTGCAAAACACCCTCCTCCCACACACACACACACACTTTTGTGACTCCTGACCATGATTTCTCCTTCGGAGTTATTTTCACAAAGAGAAAGGGGGTGGGGAACAAAACTCTGAATGTTTAAATTAAAAGGTTCTCAGGAATTCTGTACTTTGAGAAATCTGAACCTCTTAGCAATTTTGGCACACAACAGTGGATGTTTGATTCCAATGTGTGCAGAACATATTGGATCCCAGCGGCCATCACATTAAAAGGGCCATTTGGCAATATTAAGAATATATGTTTAACCTCTTGTGCAAGCCTGACAGGAAAGCAGATGTATATTTAAAACAGTTGCTGCATTGCAAATGAATGTGATTATGATGAGGTGTATTAGCAACTTCCATGAAAACAGAAGTATCCAGAAGACAATCTTTTGGCAGGAGGCACAGCCTCTTTCAATCTAAATTACACTAACATGCTTAATATTAAAAGGAGGAAATGCACAAATCATTCAGTGCAACCCTAAGCATGTTTACTCAGAAGTAAGTCCCACTGAACTCAATGAGCCTTACTCTCTAGTAAGTGTGCTTAGGTTTGCAGCCTCCGTTTATCTTTGGACAATTTCAACGGGCATCCCAATGTAAAGCTAATGAAGTTGGCAACGCAGCAGTAGTTATTTCAGTTCTAGAGGAGAGGAAAGGAGCTCACCTTAAATTTGGCAGCCAGTTCCTTGAAAAGCAATGATCACAAATTCCCTCCCAACAGCACTAGATACTAAAGGAGGATATAAGTGACCTTACCCAACAAGACTGTGACATAAGCTCCCCTCAACTGATCCACTAAACTTTGAGACTCCTCTTGCTGTGCATCTGAGTTACTTCCGGCTTTCTTTTTCCTCTTAAAGGTACACATTCTCATTGTTTATCTTTACCCTCTCCCAGTCAGTCGGAAAACGCTGGCAACATTCAACTAGCATCTTCTTTAGCTTCCTTTCTTCTGCCTGGCATAAGTAGTTGTTTTTTTAAATCTAAACTGCTTTTATTTCTCTTACTCTCTCTGTGTGTATGTTTTTAAAAACTTTTACAGTTTAAACAAATAAAGACCAACTCCCTGGCGATTAAGTTATCTTTGAGACCCCTTTGCAAGCTATCCGTTCCTATTGTTGTTCTTACTGCTCCCTCCACTTAACATAATAGATAACCCAATCAACACCATGGTGCCAGGAAGACCTTGCTTAAATGCCCTCAAGCGAGGCGAGAGAATGGGCCGCAGCATGCAATGAGGAGAGTCAGAGAGCACCAATTAGAGATCAAAAGAAGGGGCAGACGTTCAAGCCAGGCATGCGGGGCCTGAGAAAACGCGGGGCCCGTAGCAAATGCTACATTTGCGACTATGTTAATGCATGGCTTTCTGAATATTTTGGAATGTCTTTGAATATCTGTATGTATGAAGAGGGGTTTACTGAGTTCTAACTTCCAGTTTGGTCTGGAGTCTTGAGTAACTGGTGTACATGGAACTGAATTATAATAGGCAGAGGTGTTAGATAATCTTTTTTCCCCTTTTTCGATAGCTGTTGCTTCTTTTAGACAGTAAAAAGCTTATTGTTCAGAGAATTCTAATCCAATCGTATAGAAGCTTCTGCTAAGTTTGCAATTTTAGTACAATGGCTGGTGCTTTAAATTAGGGAAATTATTGTGGAATTTCTGTATAAATTTTTCTCTGGTTTGAAATAGTATAACAGACATTCTTGTGGATATGGAGATAATATTAATTTAGTTAAACCATAGAGCTCTTTTAAATTCTGTAAGTTCCCAAGAAAAAATAGCTTTTGCCATTGACATTTCTAATGAGAATTTGAGCAGAAGCATTCCTGTTTCAAAATCCAGAAAAATGGGTAAGAAAAAGATGGGTCGGGGAGGTGATACAGGAGAAGATTCTGAAGGACGGAGCTAACAAGAAAACCCACAAGCATCTCAGGTGGCGATCTCCCTTTCCAAACTGCAAGAAATCTTTGCTACAGAATTATATAATGAGACAGAGAAGATCAAAAAATTGACTCAGTGAATTGAACAAAAATTGGACTGCTTTCAAACTGAAGTGATATCCAGATTTGATGTGGTTGAAAGGAAATTATCCGAGCATGATCAACTTCTTCACAAGATGACAGAGTCTCAGAAGGAACTGGAAACAGTGAAGACAACATGAGAATTTGACCATAAACACCTGGAACAGTGGGTGGAGATTTTAGAATTTCAATTTCGTGCCTGCAGTCTGAAGATTCATGGCATGGGGGAAGAGGTGGGAAAAGAGAACCTGGAAAAGGAGATTGAATCTCTTATTTTACAATTTTTGGGACTTCACCCAGAAGATTCTCTTGATATCCAAGAAATTTATAGAGTGAATTCCAGGTATGCAGGCCTTTACACTTTGGAATCGGTTTACTGGAAATGTCTTTTCCTATTCTGGTTAAAATTGAAGTTCTTACAAGTGGGATTCGCCCCTCTCACTATGATTGATTCCTTTAATTCGAAATGGAAACGGTCCCTTAAGATAAAATCTCAACTTTACCGGATCCCACTTGAAGAACTTGCTAGGATGGGCTTTACCACAGCTATGAAGGTCATTAAACAGTGAATAATCGATACTGACCTACAGGTTGAAGCCTCTAAAATACCTAGAGGTTTGTATATAGGCAACCAGCTTTTCAGTCTCATGCCCGCTGATTACCTAAGTAATATAACATTTCCTAAATTTAGGCGTGCCTTGACTCTCACACGTCTTAATGCTCTTCCAAAAGCTGTTCTTAAGGGAAGGTTCAAGGCTACTCCTTACTCCGCACGCCTTTGCCCTTGTGGCTCAGGTGCTATTGAGTCTACTGTGCATTTTATTCTCTATTGTGACCTCTACAGGGATGTCAATTTAAATTTTTTCACCCTGGCTGAAGTCTTTTCCTGGCCGTTTGGATGACTTTCATCTTGATTTACTATTGTCTAAATTTGACATTATGAGTACTAATTCTGTGACCAAGTTTTGTTATATTGCATGCAAGTTGCGTATCGCCATTTTATGATGTCTTTTTCTTTTTTCTTTCTGTACTGGTCGTTGATCGAAATTAAAGCTAACTGACTGACTGTTCCAAGAATCTCCCAAGAGATATAATAAAATTTACAAACAAAAGGATCAAGGAAATAATTCTTCATGCACAAAGAGACTCCCCTTTTGGAACTAGGGAGCAAGCAGATTGAGATTTTACCAGATGTCCCTGCTGATATTTTAAGGAAATTTTGGGAATTAAAGTTTTTGACTGTTGCTCTTCAGGAGAGAGGAATTAAATACAGGTGGGCAGTACCATTTTGTTTGGAAGTCTTTATGGACCGTGGGAAGGTGCAGATATTCACGTCTCAAGATGCAAAATGTTTTCTGGATTCTCTAAGCATAACAGATACCTCAATCGTGCCTGATAAAGCCTTGGATGGGGACCAACCAGAAGATGCAAAACAGGATCAAGGCTCAGCTTTTTAGAACAGGGGAAGAACTTAGAATCATGGATAAAATAAAAATATTCAATGCAAATGTCAATGGATTTGATAATCAATTCAAAAGGAGTTTTTTTCTGAAATTGAAAAAAGAAAAAGCAGATATCTGCCTTCAAGAAACTCATATTAAGTTGAGTAATGTTAATTTGTTGGACTGTAAATCTCTGAACCAAAGTTACAAGGCTTCTGGGGATACAAAAAAATGGAGTGGTGACTTATGTCAAAGATTTGTCGTGGACTCTGGAAGAACAAGTACAGGATACAGCTGGCAGACATATTATAATGAAGTTCCAAACTCAGCAACAACTCAAAATTACAATAGCCTCCATTTATGCTCCAAACGATAACAAGACTCAATTCTATGAGCAATTTTTTCAGTCACTGCTGGACATAGCTGAAGAAGAAGTCTTTGTGATGGGAGATTGGAATGCAATTCTCTCGTTAGCCCTTGATAAATCAGGACAACACAAGAAGAACTCTGGCAAATTGCCAAGAAACTTGTTGGATTACATGACGCTTCTATCCTTAGATGCATGGCGATACAAGCATCCTCTGGAAAAGGGCTATACTTCCCCACCCCCAGCCTCATCAAACTTACTCCAGAACAGATATGTATATGATCTCAAAATCTGCATTACCGAGGCTGATTGAGGTGGAAGTGGCTCAGCTTACATATGCTGATCACAATCCGCTAGTAATTAGACCTAATAGAGAATACACGGGGCCAAGAAGGTGGAGATTTGAATAATCTTCTGTTACTGCAAGAAGTTAAGTTGAAGTGCCAATATGAATTAGAGAGTTTCTTCCAGAGAAATATGACATCAGAAGTCTAATTATTCTCCATATGGGGTTCCAGTAAAGCTTTTATGAGAGGATTGCTCATCTTGGAGGCTTTGAGGAGGAAGAAGTATCTGCAAAAGCAGGAGTCCTTACTAAAGGAGCTGAATCATTTAGAAATGACCCACAAGATGAATCCTTCAAAGGACATATGACAGAGTATAAAGGAGCTTTGTAAACAAATGGATCTCTTAGAAGCAAAACAGACATATAAGAACATATTTTATGCAAAACAAAACCATTTCAAGAAAGGTAATAAACCCAATCAACTACTGGTGTACCAACTGAGAAAAGAACACGAGAAGAGAGTCATTACTTCCATATGGAATGGGGATGAGTTTGTTTCAAATACGGACAGAGTGACTGACCAATTTACAGATTATTACACCAAATTATATAGAAAGGAAATGTTGGAAATGGAGGAGGTTTCACAGTACTTGGAAAATTTACAGATATCATAGTTTATGGACAGACAGAAAGATTTGCTTAATAAACCAATTTCTGAGGAGGAAACAAGAGAGGCAATACGGCATTTAAAAAATAATACCCCTGGCCCAGATGGATTTTGTTTGGTTTATTACAAGTATTTTCAAGAAATATTAATCTGCCCACTGACTCAGGTAATAAATGAAATACTACACTGCCATGTGCTACCCTTCTCCTGGCAAGGAGGATTCATCTCTCTTATCAATAAGAAAAAGGATACAACTCGACCTGAATCATGCAGACCAATTTCTTTGTGGAATGTTGATTATAAGCTCTTTGCGGCGATCTTGGCAGGAAGGTTGAAGGGCTTTCGGATTGTCATATGCAGTATGTCATATGTAACTATGCAATATGTCATAAGTAACTCCTCGAAGTTCAAGAGATGATAATGTAATCATGTTTGTTTTCATTTTCTTACTAAATAAAAATATTTTTAAAAAATAAATAAAAACAAAAATAAGTCTGCATGAAATAAATGGCAAATGCTATTCTATTTGGACCATCATTCTTATGATAGCCTTTCATTCTGGAGCACAGGGAGAAAACAAATGGGTGTGGTTCACACCCATTCTTTTCATTCACTTTGAAACTAATGCACATACCTATTAACAAGTGGGTTTTAAAGAGTACAACAAAAGGTAGTACAGCTAGAATATAAACATCTAGTGGACATTTGCAAAATTGTCCTGACTTTGCAAGTGGCATTGCCCTTTTAAGTGTACTCTATAATTAGGCACAACATAGGTTATGAAAACAGGAACATGGAAAAACAGAGTCAAATAAATAAGGAGACTGCACAGGCAGAGGAGTTCTGCTTTCACAGCTTGGTGTTATAAAATAACCAAGATAGTTGCAATGGCCTGGGGAAATATAGCATTTGGACTGATACAAGTAATCACAGCACTTTAAAAGCTGGGCTATAACAGGTCACTATACTGAGTATATTATTCCATAGGAAGTGAGGCATGTTTATGGACAATAGCATATAAACAAATGCTCTACACCTTGTACAATATCAAAAAGCCAAATATTAATAATCAGATATTTAAAAGTAGATGTGTACAATTTTCACTGGCACCCCAAAAGGGATGGAAATTGTCATCTAAGGTATCACCTTAAGTGCTATGCAAGCAGTAAAGACTTTATATAGTCATATATTATACTGGCTTTACAAATTAGATTTCCTTAAATGTCACCTACTATAATAAATGTTCAGAAAGAAGTTCTACAGATGCAGCTTCACCAATCAGATGCATCTGCTGGATTTTTGCCAGATTCTTTTGTACAGTGCACAGTTATTCCCCAGAATACTATCTACTACAGTAAACAACTGTAGAAGTCAGGGCTGGTCCAAGCCACTCCTGTCCCTGAGAAGGTGGCATAAGGCACCACCTATGTTTCTAGTGAAGAACAAAGGTCTTACACACACACACACACACACACACACACACACACACACACGCGCGCGCGCTTTTCCTTCCCATCCCAGCAGACCTTTCCTTTCCCATTACCTTACCCAGTGGCATGCCCACTGCTGTTGCCATTCTCCTTGCCCTCTCCCTCTTCCATACCTGATCTCATTTTGGAAATACTAGAAGGAAGGGAAGTGTGCAGAGGAGTGGAAAGTACTGGACTAGAGTGTGAGGCTCTTCTCAGTTAGTGAGAAGAACCTCTAGGGGGGTTGCAGGGAAAGCGACTTAGCCCGCTCTCCCCGCAGATGAGCAGCAGTCTGCTCTGGGTGGCCAAAGTGGCCACCCACACGACTGCCAGCTCCATCACTGAGCCGGTGGGGGCTGGGGAGTTTGGGGGGCACGTGAGTGCGCAGGGCACGCTGGAGAGACCCCCAAGCGGGGAGGCTACTTTTGAGCCTCCTGGTCGGGGGTCTACTCATGAGTTGCCGCAGTGCAGAGCCATGCTGCAGCAAGACACGAGTTGATAAAACGTGTTTGCGTAGCTCTCGCTTAAGTTTCTTTGGTTCTTTGGCGAGTTACCCACTTAGGAAGCACTGGGCTCGCAGCCGAGCCCAGTGGTTCACACTACGGGAGGAAATCGGGCTAGCCTCTGCTAGCCCAGTTTCCTCCCATTGTGTGAATAGCCTCAGTATCTTCTACACACACTTCCTTCTGCTCCTTTCCCAGGCCTCTGGCTTTTCAAAACCCAGTGCAGGAGCAAACAACAAGGGCAGTGGCAGCTAGCATGCTGCTGCTGCTGGGTAGAGTCTGGGGCAACCAGGATTGCACCCTTTGCCAATTCCCCACCTGAGGTCACTGTCTCATCCCAGCCTCATCATTAGTGAGACAACCGTGACTTCGCCTGTCAATCCTCCAGTAGGCTTTACTTCCTCTCCACTACACTTCCATTCAAACTGATGGCAATTAATGGAGGAGACATTAAGGATTACCAGGTTGCAACTGTTCCTGGAATTGTGCTTTGTGTCTCATTGAATTTCATTGGCTGCAAGTGCAGAAGAAGAAAATTGCTTCATTGCCTCACCACATTCCCTCTGTTTAAACAGCAAATAATCATGGTAGTTTTGAATGGGCCTGAAAAATAGAGATTTGCATGAACAGTTTTCTGTAATTTGACTCTTCCTCGAATCAAATCACAAAACCACAAATCAATTCATCAAAACAGCTGGCCATTGCTGGCAGTAGTGTATAGGGGGGAAACGGCGCCCAGGGCTGGCTGACCCTGAAATGGCACACCCCCCCACCGCCCCCTTGGCCCCCACATACCTGGTGGCAGCGTGGCGCCCCCCAGGCGGCAGATCGCCGGCGGTGGTGGCGATTCAGCGGCGTGCATGCGGCGGCATTGGCGATGGCCTGTAGCGGGCCGAGCGGCGGTGCAGCGGGACGCCCGCGGCGTTGGCAATGGCCTGTAGCAGGCCGAGCGGCGGCGCAGCAGGTCGCCCGCGGCGTTGGCATGGCCTGTAGCGGGCCGAGCGGTGGCACAGCGGATCGCCCGCCGAGGACTACTGCAGAGCAGCGCCGAGCCTGCCTGCTGGCCCAGCGCTGTGGCCCGCTACAGGCCATCGCCAATGCCGAGGGCGATCTGCCGCGCTGCCGCTCGGCCCGCTACAGGCCATCGCCAACGCCGCCGCACGCCCACCGCCACACTCGGCGGGCGATCCAGGGGGTGCGCGGGGGGAAGCCACTTTTTGGCGCCCCCTACGTGGCCTGCCGGGGTGGCGCCCGGGGCACGTGCCCCCTGCCCCCCCTATAGTTACGCCCCTGATTGCTGGCTAGTTCAATGAATTGAATTGAAAATTCACCCCCCCAAAAAAATCCATGATTTGTCCAAGGGTAACAATGGGGAACTTGTATCTCCCCATTGTTCCATTGTTCTCCATGAATAGATCCTAAAGCCACCAAAGTGGGTTGGGTGGTAGGACATTATGGGTGCTACCTACCACCTAACGCACAAAAGAAAAGTGCACCAAAGAGAAGTCACAACACACCAGCTTGAACAAATTATAATAATTCAGAGCCGACAGCAGTAGCAGCAAAGAGTGCAGCTTGGGGCTACAAGAAGTGGGGGGAACCCAGCATAGCACCCCAGTTCTTAAAGTTCTCTCTTATGGAGAGGAGAGCTGGTCTTGTGGTAGCAAGCATGACTTGTCCCCATAGCTAAGCAGGGTCTGCCCTTGTTGCATCTGAATGGGAGACTTGATGTGTGAGCATTTCAAGATATTCCCCTCAGCGGATGAAGCCGCTCTGGGAAGAGCAGAAGGTTTCAAGTTTGCTCCCTGGCTTCTCCAAGATAGGGCTGAGAGAGATTCCTGCCTGCAACCTTGGAGAAGCCGCTGCCAGTCTGTGAAGACAATACTGAGCTAGATAGACCAATGGTCTGACTCAGTATATGGCAGTTTCCTATGTTCCTAAAGCCACTGAAGGCTAGCTACAAGCAATAAGCTTGTAGGAGAAAATCCAAAAGCAATAAGAATGTGGGCGGGGGGATGTGTGTGTTGAACATAGGAAGCTGCCGTATCAGTCAGACAACTGGTCCATCTAGCTAAGTATTGTCTGCACAGACTGGCAGCAGATTCTCCAAGGTTGCAGACAGGAATCTCTCTCAGCCCTATACTGGAGATGTCGGGGAGGGACCTTGGAACCTTTTGTTCTTCCCAGAGCAGCCCATTGATATGCAACCAGGGAAGACCCTGCTTAGCAAAGGGGGCAAAGTCATGCTTGATACCACAAGACTAGCTTTCCTCCCTTGTGTGGGTGGTTTAAAAAACAACAACAACAACCAGAAGAAAATAAAAGCAGTTGCTGGCAGCACTGCAAATATAAAAGATAAAAAAGAGATATAAGCCTCTGTCTGTCTCTCCACTCACTAGGCCAGGCAGTCAGGCAGGCCCAGACCACCACCACCACCAGTCTCTGCTTTCCTCTCAGAGCTATTTCAGTCTCTCTCTCTGATCCCTCTCTCCTGGGACACAAATGGATTTCTGTCTCTCTACCTCCAAGCAGCCCCTTAAATACATTCGGAAACTACCTCCTTTGGCCTCCCCCTTCCTGATTTCTCCCCTGACCCAGCCAATGAAGACAGTTGTCCATGCCAACACTTGATTTGATGACAAATCAACCAGGAAGCAAGGAGATATCAAGTCAATCAGAAGCCAATGCCAGAAATCCAATTAGCAAGGAAAAACACAGACAAAATGCTGTCCATGACATGAATCACTCAAATCAATTTGCATCGAATCAGGGCTGATTTTATTCAACCTCAAATCAGGCCATTTTAGGGACGATTCAATTTGAGGTTGAATTCTCGAATCTCCCCAAATGGCACAAATTGATTCATGTGTAGATCAAATTGCACATCACTACCAAAAATGTTTGTGAACCATATGTCTACTCACATCCCTTGACCTCCTTTAATAAAGTATCAGTTGTTCAGTGGGAGGTTAGTTGTTGTTTGATCTTTATGTTTACACTGTTGCACTTTCCATGATCAAAGGTAAGCATTCAAGAAGCTGCAGGCTTTTAATCTGTTGCAGGAAAACATAACTAGCCTTTCTGAGTTTCAGTATCACTGTGGAATTAAAACTGGCTAACATTACTACATTTTTAACTTGCATTTCTCAAGAAGTGTTGTTCTGTCATTTCCTCCTCCTCATAGCTTGTGGTTTGATGCGATCTAACAAGTCTAAGGGATCCATGGGCAAACACATGCCCCTTTCTTCTGGTCTCTTATGATAGAGAAGGAAAGTGAAAACTGCTTCTTTCACTTTAAGAACAAATCACAGTTCCTACTACATATGAACTTGAGAAATTGTTGGGTGTTAATTAGTTATTATTATTATTATTATTAATTATTATTATTATAGTTGTTTATGACTATTATATAATTATAACAAATCAAGATATCATGCTATAGATAATTTTGTACAGAGGCCATACTCCAGAAGAATGAACTCCTATTCTATTTAGTAATCTTTGTGTTTTGTTATTTGGATGCTTGTCCCTGGGGGATCCTGTAGAGAGTGTGGGAGGTGGAGTCAGAAAGAAAAGGGAGGGAAAGGAGAAGGAGAAAAATGGAGTTGCTTCTCAATAAAGCCTTAGTTAAAGCAGCATAAGGTTTCTTTGTGTTTACAAGGGAAGCAGCTATAAAGAACAACACTCATTTTTATTTGCAGTCAAACAAACATGTTTCTTTATTGCTGGGCAGAACACACAAACATAGAAGCTGAAAAGAACAAGAGAGAAATGTCCAAGGATGGAGTCTATCTCAATTCCAGTGGTTGATGGTGCTGTGTCAGGGCTGAGGAAGCAGAGGAGGCAGGTGCCAAATGGACCACAGTTGCATCTCTCTCTCTTGCTGAATTCAGACACAACACAGAACCAAGGGGCCAATGGATCCTTGGCTCCGCCCCAGTCGCCGCCATTTGCTTATCTGTCCAAATTCATACGTAAGCTCTGGCCTCCTATCTGCAGTCTTAGAAACTTCAGAGAGTAGGGGGAGCTGGCTGCCGGGCTTCCTTCTTTGATTGATGGACAGTTATGGCAGCCAATAAGGTTGGAGAGAGGGAGGAGCTTCCTTCCCTCAACTCCAGTCCCAGGGAAGGCTGCCTCTGTTACAGAATATGGACATAATGGAGGCAGAAACCAGAGCAGCGGTCCTTTCTTCAAACTGAGGGTTTAAATTGGAGTTTGATGAGTGAACCCTCAGTTTGAGTTAGGGTCCAAACTGCAGTTTCTCGCATTTGGACACTGAGGTTTGGGGACCTCTGGCTGCTCTGTCTCCGGGACCCATTATGTCTGAATACAACCCCCCCTTCACCCCAGTTTTAACTTGAACTGTACAGAGTGGTCATTCACCATATTCATGCTGCTCGCAGCCCTATTGAGCTGCACCAGTTTGCCCAGCGCCCCTGTAAGAAGCACGAGGCATCCTGGCTTCTGATTGGCCAGAAGGCCCATGCAGGGGGCGGAGTTTTGGCTGTGCAGCTAGCTCCGACGCCAGCAACCATCAGTTTGCTCCAAGAAGGCAAGGGGAGCAGACGTGGAGGCCAGAGCTCAGTCAGCCTTGCAAGCGGGCCTTGGGGAGTGCGGCCACCTTTTTGGTGCTGGTGTCGGGGTGGTTGGGTTCCACCTTGTGAGGTGGTGGTGGTGGCAGCAGCAGCAGCATGGCCTGGAGGTTACAAGAGCAGGGGAAAGTTTCATCAAGCAACTCCCCCCCCCCCCACAGTTTGATAGAGGGCCTGTGGGCTGGGTGAGGGCCAGGCCATTGGGTGGCCTTCCTGGGCGAGCCACAGTTGGTGTGTGTGTCGGGGGGAGAGCCATGCCGTGAGCGATGGCACGGGAGCATGCCTGGCAGTGTGTTTCGGGCCCATAGTGGGCCATATGGGGCTAAGACACCCCCCCTTGGGGCTGCACTAGGGCTTCCCGGGTGGCAAGCCGCAGGGATCAGTGGCATGGAGGTGGCACGGGTCCCCCATGGCCCCATTTCTGAACTGTTTGCCCCCCACCCAACTGGGAGCGGCAGCACAGAGCCTGGAGTTTGTTAGGGCCTTTGGGATGGCCTCTTCAAGAATTATATCTTCTTACCTAAAGTTGATTTTGAATTTACACCTGTGTCTTTGGATTTCTAGTTGTGTGTAGGCAATCTATGTGCATTTGTCCTAGTAGCGGGTGCTAGAGCAGCTATGTTGCATAAAGAAGGTCCCAGTTTCAATACCTGGCATCTTCAGCTAGAACTGGGATGGATTCCTGCCTGAAACCTTGGAGAGGCTTTGCCATGTACCAATGGTTGGACTCAGTACAAGGCAGCTTCCTATGTTCCTAACATTCAAAAATCTATCCCCATATTGAAGATTTAAGTCAATTTTCCACCCCCACTTTTTTCTCTCATTTAAATCTATTCAATAGTCAAAATGAAGTGGTAGAATACTGTATTGTATCACTTCAGCCTACTGGGGAAGGGAGAATATGGTTTTATTACATGCTTCCCCATTTAAGATTCAGACCAGCCCATGGCTCCATGACAAAGTCCCTGCTTTGAAAGCAGAGGGTCCCAGGTTCGATTCCTGGCTGCATCTACAGGTAGGGCTGGGAGAAACTCCTGCCTGAAGCCTTGGAGAGCTGCTGCCAGTCCATGCATACAATCCTGAGCTAGAAGGACCAACGGTCTGACTCAGTATAAGGCGGCTTCCTATGTTGCTAAATGGGGGCAGTGGATACAGGAACTGTCACAGTCTCTTCTTTTCCCTACACGTACTAAACTGGCACAGCAGAGAGTTTAGCCCTCATATTTACTCAGATCATTCAAGGAATATAATAAATAAGCAAAAGCACTCAAACTCATCTCATCTTAAGTGAGAGACATTAAAATTAGATATCGGGACAGTGTGGAGAATCCACCGCCACACATTTCTCAAATGGAACCCATGAGGCTTCATTGTCTAGGCCCACATAAGCACTAGATGTCTGATCAATATTGCATTGAATCCTGCCATCTTTCACAGCACTGTAAATTCAGAAGGGCTCTGCAGGACAATATAAGTGAATGACTGCTAGTCACACAGGATTAAGGTGTGTAAGAGTGCAGTGAATGGGCACATCAACAAGGCCTTACCATTCTTCAACTCCTTCAACATTGTGTTGGAGGGCCAGCTTTCATTATAAGACCCGGGAGAGTGGCGGTTGCATCTAAATTTGTCATTGCTGCCAGGGTTGTAGCTATAATTGAGCAGCTGGGTTCAAAGAGCCCGGGGCCCCAGCTCCTGAGGGGCCCCTAGCTCCTCCCCTCCCTATTTTCTTCATTATCTCCTTCACTCTACACCAGCATGGTGTAGTGGTTAGAGTGCTGGACTAGGACCAGTTGCAGGGGAGTAATGGCAGGAGAGAGGGCACGCCCTCAACTCCTGCCTGTGGCTTCCAGTGGCAGCTGGTGGGCCACTGTGCGAAACAGGATGCTGGACTAGATGGGCCTTGGGCTTGATCCAGCAGGGCTGTTCTTATGTTCTTATGACTGGGGAGACCTGAGTTCAAATCCCCATTCAGCCATAATACTTGCTGGGTGACTCTGGGCCAGTCACTTCTCACTCAGTCTAACCGACTTCACAGGGTTGTTGTGAGGATAAATTTAAGTATCAAAGGGCCGCTGGGGAGAGGGGTGAATACAGTCCCCCTCTCCCCTAGTTATGCCCCTGATTGTGGCAGCTCATATCCATTACGTATCATTTTTCAATTCAGAGGCACATTGCGGCTCAGGAAGGACATGACTATATCCAGCAGGATGCCCCATTTCATTTATTAACAAAACGGTGGCTATGGATAAATGTCCTCAACATCTTGCCAGAGAGTTAGTTCAGATCTGTGACTGGAACAAGAGAGAGGTGACATTGCAGATGTAGTACGATAGTTAACCAGATGCCAGGAATGGGCAAAGGTCTGGAACAAGCAACAGCCCAGCAGCAGAGTGCTTAGGACGTAGAATAGTATTCCACGAACAATAATTCACTAAATCCTATTTGCATACCACCCCAAATCATATATCTCAGGGCAGCTATGTCACCACGTTGCAGAAAGAAATATTTGAAAATATAACAAGGAAGCGTTTGCCCACCTCTGATACCGGCACACATTCCAGACCCTAATTGTTCTGGCTCTTGTTTGTTAAAGAATACCTTATCAGTCGGGCTTATCATGTTTATATTGTGTTTGGGGGGGGGAAGGGAATTCTCCCATATAGATGCCCCATATTTGAGATATTTGGACTATGATGGGTAAGGTATATTAAACAATTTTGTAACTTACTACAGATCCATTGTCTGGCTACTGCAGTTAATGGGGTATGATTGGTGCGCTTAGAAAGCTTAAGACTCTCATAAAGAAGTATGCTCTGAATTATGTAGCAGAAACCTGGCCAGGACATCGGGTTCGAAGTGGGGCGGCTTTTTCGGGACAGACGAGTCTGGACCCACAACAGCGACATTGGACCTGCTTGTGGTGCAGAAGAGCCCATGCCTACACCAAGGCAACTGAGGGGGACGGCTTCATATCCGTGCATCTGATTGGGCAAATATCCCCTGGGTTTCTGGTGCCAGGGGTCCACACCCCCGTGGAATCTGGGTGCACTGGAGTGACTTATACCATACAGCTCAGGTGACCCAGTGTGTGAATGCTATGTTCCGCCATGTGTGGGGACTCCCTAGATGGCTCACATGAAAATCGGGACGGACATAGAGGGTTGTCTTGCACCCAGGTTCGATCCTGTTGATATATTGCATTCCTTCTTAGGAACAGCCTCTCACGTATATCGTGGGGAGGGCATCCAACGCATTGGCTGTGGGCGGTCCAACATGTATAAGTGGTATGTGCTCTAAGGCCTTGACTGTGATCACTGACTGTTTTCTCTTTGCAGGCCAGAGGGGCAGGAAGCAACCTGTGGCACTGCACCCATCCAGCAACCCAACACTATGTCCAGTACAGGTGTACAGGCGTTACGCGGCCCTGCGGGGGCCACTGCATGCACTAAGCACCTTGACTGCGGTCACTGACTGTTTTCTTTTTTCAGGCCAGAGGGGCAGGAAGCAGGCTGTGGTGTTGTACCCCTACGGCAACCCAACACAGTGCTTGGTACAGGCCTTGAGGAGTTACGTGGTCCTTCGGGGCTGGCCCAACGCGACTGACAGAGAGGGCGCAGGCCTTCATCCTGGGCCAGAGTGGGAGGAAGCAGTCTGTGGTGTGCACCCCTCCAACAGCCCAGCCTTGTGCCCTGTACGGGTGTTAAGAAGTTCACGTGGTCCAGCAGAGGCCGATGCATGTGCCACGTGCCTTGACTGCAGTCACTGGCTGGCTTTTTCTCCTTGCGGGCCCAATGCGACTGGCGGAGAGGGCGCGGGCCTTCACCCAGGGTCATGCAATTGGGTTCTGAGCCCACAGAGCGGCGTGTGGAGTGCAGCCTGGAGCACACCAGGACTTGGGAAGGAGCATCAGTCTTCTGGATCAGTCAGTGGGATTGGGGTAACTGCCCAATTTTTGCCCATGTTACAGGAGTTCCCGTTGGCTTATCCACCACCCGGCATCCTGGTGGTCCTTATGGGCAGGAACGATCTAGTTAGGTAGTCAGGGCTTTCTATCACCCATAGTACCCGCGAAGACCTTACACGGTTTCAGGTGTAGTTTCCTCGGAGTTATAATCATTTGTCCGATATGCAGCAGCGGAGGCTTTGGAAGGGCACCAGGGTCCCCTATAAAATCGAGTGGGATTGACATATGGTTGATGCCACAGGGCTCCTTTTGCCCGGTCACTTGTGGGAGGGGCTTTGGCACACCCGGACAATGTCTTTGTGGCACGTGATTGGTTTAGAGGGAGATGGAGCTTTCCTTCCACCCTAGGGAATGAGTTTTTTCCTTAGGGATTTCAAGCAGGGATTGGCTGTGGTTTTTGTATGGTTTGTGGGTGGTGCAGGGTGCTAAGCTAGGCTAACCCCTGCTCTGGCAGGTACAGTGCAGTTGGGAATAACATCTGGGGCTGGTAAGCACCTTCAGGTAAGCGTTTGGCCTTAGGTCGGACAGGGCAACTCTCTAGAGACTTAATGGCTCAGGGAGATCTGCCTTGGGTCGATCTGCTCTGCCAGGCTAAGCTCCCCGGAATCACTGGAACGGCTACTGGGGGGTGCTGCTATGGCAGAGGCCTGACATTAGGCCGGCTAAGATGGGCAGCCACCGCTCTAGAGCAGTGGGGCTGTCCGGAGCCGAGGTGTGTCGCCCTATGCCATAGGCGAGGCATGCCCTGGTGGCGCATGCCTAGGGATACCGCACTGTGTGGGGTGGAGAGCCAATCCCTGTTCTAACAAAGTTGATTATCAGTTAAATAAAATGTGGCCCTTATTTATACCACCACTCAGTTTCTCGTGTCTTCTTAGGTGCATGGACAATGAATCATGCAGGCTGATCATTCACTGGGGATCCTAACTCAGCGAATCAGCAGCCTGACGAATGAATAGCCCATACTGCTCAAGTTAAAGCCAGGCCAAGGTGAGAAGAGAGAAAGATGCAACCGCAGCCCATTCTGTACCTACCTGCTCCATCCATCAGCAATGGTGATGCCTCTGAAAAGCAGGCAGTATTAGTGAATCCCAATAAATCCTTACTCTCTCTCAAAAAGTATCACCGAATAGAATATACATAAAGCAGAAGGGGCAGGAATTATTTTTACAATGCTAACTAGGCAAAGAGGCACCTTTCAAAGTGGTGAATCTCTTATATTTATCGGGGGGGGGAAGCAATCTACCTAATATTATTATTTTTTCATGAAAACAGTTTTGAGAATATTTCGGTTGAAATATAGCACCCCTGCTAACTTGGCAGAGAAGCACCTTTTAACGTGGTGATTCTCTTTATTTAGCAGGGGGAGAGCAACTGGCCCTATCCACCCCAGTGCAGTACCTCCAGTGACTGTTGCTGGCGTCTGTCTTATGTTTCTTTTTAGATTGTGAGCCCTTTGAGGACAGGGATCCATCTTATTTATATATTATTTCTCTGTGTAAACAGCCTTGAACCATTTTTGGAAGGGCGGTATAGAAATCGAATTAACAAAAATAATAATAATAGTAATAATATACATAATAATAGTGGTAAGTACAATGGAACTTTACATCTCCAGCAGGTTTCACCATAAAGTGATGAATACATCTGTTGCAGCAGCTTAATTAAGCCCCTTTTGTGTTACACTTGTGTACCCTGGCTTGCAGTTTGACACTTTCTTCATTGTATATGATCTGTTATTTGTGGCCTATTTGGTTGTAATATTTCTTTCTCATTTTTTCTTCATCTTTACATATGTATATGTGCAATATTAGACTACATCAAATGGTTTGCAAAATCCTACATTTGCAGGAAAGTTATGAGTCAGATCAAAATGAGTCAGACTACTTTTTAAAATTGTTTCCAGTTTCAAGTAATCAAACTGAAGTCAATTGGAATACAGCATAAGGAAGTAAATGCATCAGAATGCTGTCATTTTTTCTTCCAAAAAGCACAGCACCAAATTATTCTACCTTACCCCTTGTCGAGTAAATCTTATTCCAGTAGTAATTCTGGAGAGAAAGTCCTGGTGAGAAAGAGCACTTCCAGACTAAGTTAGTCGTAATGAAGTCTCATTGAAATAAATGGGACTTAAGATAATGAGACTAGTTAGTCAGGAAGACTGATTTCAATGGTAGTTAGTCAAGAAGACTGATTTCAATAGTACTTAGTCATGACTAATTAGTCTGGCTGTTGCCCACTGAGATTATTCTAGCTCAGCTGGAGCCACACAAAACCATTTGAGAATGCAAGTTGTTTCTGAGGTGTTCTGACTGTAGATTCTCTAGTAGCAAATGAGAGTGGATTCATGGTTTGTCACTGAAAATCTCATATGCTACCAGAGAATCTACGCTCAGAACACCTCAGAAACAACAAAACTCAGTACCCCATGGGTTAGCAACCCATGGAGGTGGTTGGCACCCTCTGTGCACTACACCACCACTCGCTCTGGGCCACCCCATCACCCCCCAAGTGCAGTTATGGGGTTGCTTAAACCTCCATTCTTCCCTATGGAGAAAAACCTTAAAGATGCATAAACTTCAAAAATCACTTAAAAACCAGCCCTTTGCCCAATTCCTTTCAAATAATTCTGGTAGCTTCCTTGCCTCCCTTGGGAACTATCACCCACCACACTCCACACTAGGCTACCCCTTTCCCCCTGACGTGAAGCTATACATTTACTGGAATCCTCATTGTTCCCTATAAGTATTTTAAAATTCACCAATAATCGGAGGAGTGTCTGATTGCCTTGAGGTTTTGTGGGTGGTAGGCACCCCTGGGTACCTAGCACTCACCCCACTTTTGTGCCACTAGGTGCTCCACAATAGGGGATAATGGGCTGGTTTGGGTCCCATTATACCCCATGAGAAGAAAAAAATCAGAAATTCATAAAAAATCTTATGAGTGCTTTGGGGGTTGGGTGGTAGGTACCCATGGGTGCCAGCTACCACCCCACCCACTTTTGGAGTTTCAAACCAGTTCAAACCAATTCAACCTGGTTCGAATCAAACCCCCCAGTTTGGTTCAAATTTGAACCTGCAGCTCGAACTTCATGGCTGGTTTGGTTCAAATTTGAACCATCGAACCAAACTGGTTCAAATTTGAACCGGTTTGCACATCCCTACAGAAAAGGTCCGGTCCGGAGTTGCCACCAAATGTGGTAAATCTGTTGGCTCAGCTAACCCAAAAGGATTTACAACCCATTCAGCTCTACTTCTGTGAGTTAAATAGAAAGTCTGGAAATAAGAGTAGCAGCGAAGCTGCATGAATGAAAGTGAAAAAAAGACTCACAAAGAAAAATAGTAGTAAACAAATATAGCCCCTTGAACTAAACTAGGTACCCCACTCTATGATAATTGAGTAATAACTGAAAAAACAACAGAGCAAGGAATGAACAGAACAAGGGACAGTAGAGCAAGGAATGAACAGAACAAGGGACAACAGAGCAGGGAATGAACAGAACAAAGGCAGGCTGGAACATAAAATTGAAGAATGCTAAGTATGAACACGGCCTGCTGTAAGCAAAAGTTGCTAACAGCAATCTGTGCCAATAACAATCTGCTTTATATAGGGCTCAAGATAACCAGCAGCCAATCAGGATTTCCTGACTCAGCACTTCTATTTCCTCTCCTGTGATATCTTATGCCTGCATGTCTTCCACTGTGCCTTTCTCTTGAGATGCCTTCTTAACATAGGTGAAATTCCAGCTTCCTCCTGATCAGCCTCTTCAGCCCTCATGTCTGTCAGCTGTCGAGATTCCTCTGTATGCTGCCATTCCAGCGCAGGTCCAGAGTCTGTTCTCCAAGCCAAATCCTGCTGCTGTGCCTCTGAGCCTGCACTCCCAGCCGAGTCCTCCCATTCCGCCTCTGACTCTTCTGACTCAAAGGTCTGAGCCATGACACCAAATGGGTTTGTGGTAACTGAAACTGGACCTCTCCAGATGATCTTAATAGGTTACAGGGTTCATGACAGAGAAGGCACTCTCTTAAATACCCTGGACCTAAGCTGTTAAGGGCTTTATAGGTAATAATTAGCACTTTGTATTTCATTCGGAAACATATCAGCAGCCAGTTCAGTTCTTTTAGAATTGGTGTTATATGGTCCCTTCGGGTAAACCTGGAGACTACTCAGGCTGCTGCATTCTGTACCAATTGTTTCCGGACTACGTACAAAGGCAGCCCCATGTAGAGTGCATTACAGTAGTCAAGCCTAGAGGTTACCAGCATATGTACCACCGTTTTAAGGTAACTAGTCTCCAAGAATGGATCTGGCATATAAGCCGAAGCTGATAAAAAGCACTCTTGGCCACAGCCTCAACCTGAGAGACCAAGAAAAGTCTGGGATCCAGGAGCACTCCCAGACTACAAACCTGATCTTTTAGTGGGAGTGTAAACCCATCCAGAACAGGCAGATCTAAAGCATCTCTCCCAGCAGTTTCATGTAGATATTAAAAAGCATTGGAGACAGTATGGAGCCTTATGGACCCCCCTCACTTTAGCTATTGCTTTTCAGAGCAAAAGTCTCCAAGTGACACCATCTGGAATCTGCCAGAGAGGTAGGAGCGGAACCACTGTAAAACAGTGCCACCCAATTCCACCTCCTTCAGGTGACCCAGCAGGATACCATGGTCAATGGTATCGAAAGCTGCTGAGAGATCCAAAAGGATCATCAGAGTCACACTCCCTCTGTCGATCGCCAATTGGAGATCATCTATCAGGCCGACCAATGCAGTCTCAACCCCATAGCCCACACAAAAGCCAGTCTGCAAAGGATCTAAATAAACTGTGTCATCCAAAACTGCCTGGAGCTGAGAAGCAACCACTTGCTCAATCACCTTGCCCAACCAAGGAAGATTAGAGACAGGTCTGTAATTAGCTAACTCTGAGGGATCAAAGTAGGTTTCTTCAAATAAGGTCTAATAATAGCCTCCTTAAGACAAGGAGGCATCCTTCCCTCCCTCAACAAAGCATTTACGATATTTACCAGACCCCGTCTGATAATATGACTATCAGATGAAATAAGCCAAGTTGGGCAAGGGTCAAGAGAGCAGGTGGTGGGGTGTACAGTCCAAAGCAGTTTATCCACGTCTTCAGAAGTAACAAACTGAAAAGGATCCAATTCAATCCTACAAGAGGGGTTGTATGTATTTAGAAGGGTGGGCAATTTCTTTCATTCATTAAAAATCACCACCCATGATTTTCACATTGGCTTTGTCTTATGGTATATCGAACGCCCTACAGACATGAGTAAAGAAATCAGAATTGTATTTTAATGGACACCCATTCAGGAATAAGTACAAATAAAGAGCAACAGCGCTACTAGCCACAAAAGGCTACTGATCAAGAAATGCTGTTTGTTTCAGAAATATTAAGAACTTGAACATGCCATGGTAATTCGTACACTCACCACAAGTTCTTTATTATTTCTTTCTTTGCATTCTAGTAGAAGCTGGCACTTTCCCAATATATATACACCAGCATACTCATGGTTTTTACAGCAAAAAGAAAAAAGAAAAAAGTCTCTCATAAGAGTTGTATGCTCTGTTATGAGACTGCTGTTTCTCCAATTCAACTTTAGTAACTTACATATGTACTTAGGAATCTGTACGATATTCATTTCTTATATGCAGGATAAGAAATAGTTTTATTTACTTCCTCTCTTCTAACTTGATGATAACACATTTTACAGCAGATTAGACATAAGATCATCATGTGAGTTCATGCAGTAGAAAGCAAAGGTCAAGAGGAGCTAAATATGCCATCTGATCCCATGCTATCCCCAACATTTCACAATAGTTCAATCAAGAGGCTCATTATCACATGGGCCCATTTTCTCCAGACACATTAATATCTTATCTTCTGTTTTTATCTGATAGGTTTCTTAGTTTTGGCTTTTTATTGATAACTTTTAATTTCAGTTTTAAAACTTGTGGTTTTAAAATTTAAAATGTTAAACAATTAAATCATAGTTTTAAAAACTGTTGTTTTAGTCTGGTCTTTTAACCTCATCAGTTTTTAAAATCCTATATTATATCTATTTTATTAATGTTATAAGCCGCCCTGAGCAGTAGTGCACTTGAAGGGGTGGTGTTATCCATATTTTGAATAAATAAATAATAAATTATCCTGGGAAAGAAAACGTTTAGCACAATCGCTTGAATTGCAACTCAGACAGAAGTTATTTTCAGACAAATATCTGGCAGCCAGCATTCCTGTTGCCTGAGTCTGGTGACTAAGAAACCCTTCACCAACATCAATAAAAATCGAGCAGCAAATATTGGTTTCCACATCTTACTTGAAAGGCTCCATGCCTGTCACTCTCATCACCTCTAATATTTAAGTCCCATTTTCATTCCAAACTAATTTAACAGCTAAACTAGTTAAAAAGCAAGGTTGGTTGCTGCATGATAGTCAGGATCCTCAGGTCGGTACTCACAGATTAACAAGGATATCAAGTGAGCAGCAGCTGGTAATATGGTGGAAAGGAGGAAAATCAGACATTTTATTCCAATGAATCTCAGCTAAGTGAAACTTATTGCAGTCCTCTTCTCGACAGCATACATATGGGACAGCACATTAAGATGCTTTCCCAAATGAAACTCTAATCGGTTTCTGCTAATTATGCCACTACCATAATTTGAAACCAGTGCTCCTGGGGAAAGAGTTGGGAAAGGAAACACGAATGAGTCCTCCTCATCACTCCTGTCCAGGGAGGATTAAGCTTTTTGCTGCCCATAGGTAAAAAAGGCTTTTGCTGTCCTTTTACCTTAAACAAAAAAAGGTTTGCCCCCCTCTTTTTTGTAAAAAGGGGGACTTTCTCCTTGCCCACTCCACCCTTGTTGCAGCTGCCACTGCCCACAGAGAGGGACGGCACAATTTGAGGAGGGGCAAAATTTGCTGCTCCTCAAATTTTGCCACCGTAGGCAAATCCCTACTCTGCCTCTCCATTAATCCACCACTGCTCCTGTCCTATTGTAAGCAAATAGCCCATCTGTTCCAAGATTGCTTTCTTTGTGGTGACGGTTAATGTCTGAGATTCTGTGATGTTTGTGAACTTTTTAAAATAACATCAGAACTTAGCCAGTGGTTCAAGGAGCTGTCATTTTAATAGTATAAAGCCAGAACAGACTTGCTGACTTTCAGATGACCAACTTACTCAGTGGCATTACTCTGGAATTACTCTAAAGGACTACTTAATTTCAAAAGGACTTCTGCCAAGTAATTCATTTAGGATGTCAGCCACTGCCTACTAGTCCTGAACTTCAGACTTTTTTGGCATCACAGCAGCTCTGCCAATGGGTAGGAAATCCTTGGAGACTGCTATGTAAAAGTTAGCCTGCATTTTTACATGCAATTTTGTAACTTCTTGTTTGTTTGCTTGCTTTTTAACTTCTCATTCTCTTTTAACACCTCATTTATATGTCTATGGCCTAGAGAGACATAATGCTAGCAATGTTCCCTTCCTTCCTGGTTAGTGTTATCTGTGATAGGGAATAACTGTTGCATTATCCAAGGTGACTGCTAACCATGGTTAACATAAAGGTTGTAAATGCTGGTTGGACCTAGCTATGGTTAATGCTGGTGCAGATGGAATGCTGGGTCATAACACTCACCAGGAGCTTTCCCAGATAGCAGACTTTACCATGAGTATACTGTGAGTTCAAATACACGCGCCCCCCACAAAAAAAGAAACCCGATGCAAAAAGTAGATTTTTTTTTTAACCCCTTACATTAATCAGGCTCCGCTCCAATGCACAATGAAAATCCCAAATCGTGTGTGAAGTGCTCCCCAATATCTCACACGGACTTCAGCTCAAATCTGGCCAATGTGCGAACGCACACCCTCCATTCTGGTAGAGCAGCAAGCTAAAAGTCCCATCTGGGAATGCTCCAGGAATGTGAGGGTCAAATTCCTGACACTGAGTGCAGCACGGGAAGGGGGAGGGAACATGCAGAACTGTGGACACTTCTGGTATCCTAATTATGGGTAACGAATTCCATCTCCACTGGGTTTTGCCTAAAATAACATCCACTTTATGTGTTGTCAAGTAAAGGTAGATTGAAAATATAGGGAAGAGGGCTGGGGGTGGGCAGCAAATCATGGCAGGACATAGCAGCTAGATTGTCCAGCAGGCAGGACATAGCAGCCAGCCCCTTCTGATATATGGAGCAGTCAATCTCTTGTAAAGGTAAAGTGTGCTCCTGGCGCCCCCAGAGCCCTGTGGTTTTCTTTGTTAGAATACAGGAGGGGTTTACCATTGCCTCCTCCCATGCAGTATGAGACGATGCCTGTCAGCATCTTCCTATATCGGGGATTCAAACCAGCAACCTTCTGCTTGCATTTCCCTGCTGCACCATTAGGTGGCTTTATAAAACAGTCCAACAAATTGTCTGACTGTTTCCTACATTCCTAAAGGAGCCTTCTCTTTACATTCTCCAGACTAAGAGACCTGAGAGGTATTGGGTAGTTAATAACTGTTATATGCAGGATTAGGATGATTTAGAGACAAAAAGAAAAAGAAAAAATTAATGAAAAACGGATACATTCTTGGCTTCCATTACCAGTATGTTATAACCGTAATTTTTTGTTGCAATGTGAGGCATTAAAAGGAACTGGGAGCTACATTAAGGAATTTGTCTAGTCTAGCAACCATGTGAAATTACAAAGATTATGTAAGTTAAATATGCATGTTTACTTCAGCTAAAATTAAAATGATTAATAATTGAAATAACATTTTAAACAGCTTTTAAAATAATCCCTGAACTGTCCACTGTGAAGGTTCACAAATGATTAACTAAAAATAATTGTTTTAAAAGCTGCTGTTTAAGAACATGTTATTTCCACAAAATATTGATAATTTTAATTTTAGCTGAAATAAACATGCTACAGATATTAATTGGGGGGAAACAAACCACACTCTTTTATTGCAGTACAGAGCACTGGCCACAGAAAGCAGGCATTACTCACTGTTGCATTTCCCTATATTTTTGTGCTTAAATTGTTTTTAACTCTGCATTTAATTTTTTCTTTCATTTGGTGTTTGGCCACTGAGTGCATTTATAGTAAACTAGATCTATAATAAATATATTGTATATATGTATAATGTATATATAGTATATACGAGTGGCTGACATACCACACAAGCATTCATCAGCCCAGTAACATTGTGGGTACATAAGTTGCACAAATACAAACATTGTGCAAATGATGTTACACAGGAGTAAGCCCTTTGGAAATAATGGGCTTTTGTTACTCTTGCGTAATAACATTTACACCATGTTTGTGCTTGCACAATTTATGCAACTTGTGTATAACCAGTGTTATAAACTGATGGGGACTGATTTACCCTTGCAGAGTATGTCAGCCAAGGGACATATTTATAAGCTATATTTATAGCTTTTTCTATCTTGCTTCTTCGAAGTCCAGCTTTTGCATCCATAGAGTGTCATATGAAAAACCAGTGACTGAACAATTCTAATCTTTGTAGGTATGGACATGTCATGGCATCTAAATATCTTTTTCAAGGCCTTCATTGCAACCCTAGCAAGTGCTAGTTTGTGGCATATTTCTTGGCTGCTGGATCCTTTACTGGACTTTCAAGAAGCAAGATAGAAAAAGTATTGATGTTTTGAACTTTGGTGCTGGAGAAGACTTTTGAGGATACCATGGACAGCCAAGAAAACAAACAAATGGATCATAGAACAAATCAATCCAGAATTTTCACTCGAGGCACAAATGACCAGGCTCAAACTATCACACTTAGGACACATTATGCGAAAACCCAGCAATCTTGAGAAGTCCATAATGCTGAGGAAAGTTGAAGGCAAGAGAAGAAGAGGACGACCAGCAGCAAGGTGGATGGACTCGATTACAACAGCAGTTAATGCACCACTGAGATACCTTAAAGAAGACAGATCATCCTGGAGACAATCTATCTATATGGTCGCTAAGAGTAGACACTGACTTGATGGCACTTAATCAATCAATCAATTTATAGCTTGCTTAGTCTGTGTCACTTACTTTTATGGAAGGTTGACTCATTTGAGGGTCTTGTGCTGAGACACCAAAAGCACCTTCTCAATCTGTAAAACTTTGTACACTGCCTAGAGATGTACATATCAGGTGGTATAAAAATGATAAAATAAACAGATAAATAAATAAAGCCCTGCTGCATCAGCAGGCACCTTTGTCATCAACATATTTAAAATACAGAGGAGGAACTAAAAACCATTCCCATAATTTTGTATCCCACAAATGAGAACAGTGTGCTTCTTTTAATATATATTCTTGATTAAATTCCATATTTGCTAGGTTAGTACAAACGATATGATTGTCACTGGATCCTTCTATCACCGAGTAGTATGTGTAGTTCAATAATTTACAAAATTATATGTTGGGCACGCCGATGTGCTGCAAAATATATTAAATAATTATAGGTTCCTGTGAGCCTACAGACAAGGATGCCTGCCTACTGTATCCTCCCCATATAATTAATGGCTTTAGTTTTGCCTCCTTCCACTCACCCTCCACTTGGGTGGATAATTCTTCCATAACTCTGTGCTGGTTGTGAGTGGATCAATTAGTCCCTCCCAGTGCATACTGTACATGTAGAATTGTCCCCTCCTGGAAAAAGTTGCCCATTGTGTGCCTGCATGCCACTACCCAATACCTTCTAATCGGGTTTCTTTCTAATTAGGAGGAACACTCAGAACAGTGATTAAAGCAGACACAGATGTTGGCTCTTCTGAGGGCAGGTGATTTTTAAATCTTTTTACTTTTTTGAGAATAAGAATGATATATGCAACCAGTTTTAGGAAAAACATGTATTAGCTGACAAAGATTTGGGAAGCATGGATCTAGTGAATAGATCAGGTGACTATGAGTCATAGATTTTGCTTGATTTCTTAAAAATGCAAATATAGAATGACTCAATATAGCCTTTTGAAAAGAAAATACTTAGCAACGTAGTCAAACTGTAATTTTAAAAGTTGATTCACCCAAACCCTTATAATTTGTCAGCTCATTAAAAATGGCTTTCAAATCTTTCTCTGATATTCCTTAAAACTGTATTTTGGCTGGAATTTTAAAATACACCTTCCAGAACTGGAGTAAATGGTACTATAGCTTCTGCAGAAGTATCTTAATATAAACCAGGCTATTTCTATTTAATGTTACTTTAAAAACACACACGCTAAAACTGCAATCCTAAACATATTCATTTGGGAGTGAAGTCAAGATCCCAGGGAACTCAGTAGTGTTGGAAATTCTCTGTGGTGAGAGAATCCCTTTCTCATTATAGCAGAGTGCACAGAGGCACAACACAGCGGATTTAGTTAGGCATGCGTGTGTATGCTGAGAGTAAAGTAACTTGGAGCCAATTCATAGTTTCATATCAATATATAAGGCATTTATTAAGGAACTCCATTCTAGATAGGAAAGTGAGGAGTTAGGATCTCTAATCTATCTATCTAGCTGGATGCAGATGGATTCTGCATCCTATCTGCACATATGGTGCAGGGAGAGAGGCTTGCCATGTGCAAAGTAGAAGGGCAGGTAGGGAAGAGAGAGAGAGAGGAAGTTAGTCACTGAGATTAGCAATCTACATATCAAAGGGATAGCATCAGAGCAGTGGAGAAGTGATGACCAATGTCTTGACCCTCTAGCCTTCTGACTTACTAGTCTGTCCTCCACTGAGACAAAGAGACAGCGCAAAGTCCTTTAACTTCCAACAAGTAGGACTAACTTCTGAGTAAATTGTACTGCTAGTTTCTAAAAGGTTATATGTTGCTTTAAAAAAACATAAAGTGTAAAAATATTTACTATTTAAACACTTTGCAGGCATAAATTATTCTAAAACAAACCAATTGGTTTGAATTCAGAAACATTTATGCCTGCAAATGGTTTAAATAAGGATGCAGGAAAAGTAATTGTAGCAATTGTCAAAAGTGCACAGTTAATTGACCATTCCATGCACTCATATTCAAAAACTGACACTCTCAGAAGCTTTTTACATTCACTTTTTAATTGTGATACGTGGAGTACAACATTTTAAACATTTGGGAGGAGGCCTTGTGGTTGCTTCAAACATCAGTTTAAGGAACAGCAGCTTGCAAATGTCATGTGCCTTTTGAGAGGTTCTTTTAACAGTTGGCTTGGCAATATATGAATAGAGTATACCCATGAAAGCAAAATTGGTTTGTGCTCCTCCTCCTGCAAGTACTTTGGAAGTGCAAAGAGGTCTCAACTCTCTTCCACCCTCAATCTGGGAAGAAGGATTTTATTTTTGATACTGTCCGAGCCCAACGTCCCTCTCCCTAGTCAACTCAATTATGATTCACTCTTTAGTCAGAAATAGTGCCTGCACACTGCCCTCTGCTGGATGTATATCTAGAGTTGCTAGCTAGTCAGAAAACTATTGGCTTGACTGCTTTTGGCGCTTCTGGTTTTCTTCTTGCAGTAGGTGGGAAGAAAAAATTACTTTTCCTGCCTGGTTTCCCAGTCACATTTTAGTTTGCACATGCATAAACTGGAAATGTGTATGAGCATATGTAGTGCCTGCTTTGAGAGAAATTCAAGTTGAGACCATCATCAGACTTCAGGAGGCCCTAGACAAACTGCCTTCAATGCCTCTCTCTGAGTGGGTTCCCCCAAGAGAGCTACACCATCACCACATGGACTAGAGCCATTGAAGTGGTCTCAGGGATCAATAGTGGGCCTTTCTGAGGGCACTGTATTCTTGGCATCCAGTGACACTAGCCCCAGTCACCATACCCTCTCAGTGCTGAGTGGCAGTGAACATTTGAACATCTGCCTTGCTCACTTGGTATCCAGACTCTGGTGTGGCAGTACAGGCTGAGTATCCATCATCCAGACATCTGGAATCTGGAATGCTATAAGATCCAGACACCACACCGTAACAAAAAACAAAATGCCTCAGCGCACTCGCTCACAGATTCCCAATTTTGCTGCTTTTAAACATGCAGTCAAAACTTACTTATTTCAGAAGGCTGTTAGTGACAGGGGTTTTGTCTGTAATTCTCTCTAGTTGTGGCTCTGTTTTTATTGTGAAGCTTTATAATGTTTTTGATGTTCTCGCTTTGGCGCTAGAGCGAAAAGGGAAAGACCCCCTCCTCCACTCCCTGCTCAGTTTGGCGCCGGCTCTGTTGGTGTCTGTTTTGGCGCTCTGGATCCCATGCCCAAGATATCTCATTATGCAAATATTCCAAAATCCAGAAAAATCCCAAATCTGAAACACTTCTGGTCTCAAGCAGTCCGGATAAGGGATACTTGACCTGTAGAGGATATGTATGGACAACAAAACAGCTTGGAGAAGGCTGATTGGCTGTCTGATGAGTAAATAGTTTTGTACAATGCCCTTGAAGTGCTTCTTTGCTAAACACTTATATTTATCCAGCTCTCTAATGCCCACAAGAGCCGGTCTTGTCTTGTGGTAGCAAGCATGACTTGTCCCCTTAGCTAAGCAGGGTCTGCCCTGGTTGCATTTGAATGGGAGACTAGTAGTATGAGCACTGTAAAATATTCCCCTCAGGGGATGGAGCTGCTCTGGGTCTGGGAAGAGCATCTAGGTTTCAAGTTCCCTCTCTGGCATCTCCAAGATAGGGCTGAGAGAGATTTCTGCCTGCAACTGTCACTGCCAGTCTGTGTAGACAATACTGAGCTAGATAAACCAATGGTCTGACTTGGTATACGGCAGCTCCCTATGTTCCTATGTGTTCTGCTCTCCAGTTCAGCATAAGCACAGACAAGATGGTTGATGAAATCATTTTATTTTTTGGAACTAGATTAAGCCATTCACAACTAACATGTAGACAGGGAGACTAAGGAGCAGCATCCAGCCCCAGATCACTGCACTAACCCAGAACCATAACCACAGAGTATCAAACGAAACTGGACTGCTACATCACACACCCCTTAAGGCAGGCCCATGGCCAGCTGGTGGCATGGTGTGTACCTGCCACACCAAAACATTCTCTTTCCTCCCCAACCTCACTGACTGTCTTCACTGAACATTTTATAACCTGCCTTTCCTGACATCTGCAATCCCAATTGTTATTTTTATTTTTTGAGGCTGGCTACAGTCTGCCTTAAGGGCATGTATCTGTGTAGTTATAGATGTGACTTGTGTCTGCAGCTGGTCTCACCTACAGGAGTTGTGTGTTTTTGTTCTTGCGTCGTGTTTCTGACATAGTTAAGAGTCTAGAGTTGCAGAGCCACCCCAACCTGCTCAGGCATATACTAAATCCATGCAGGATAGTCAGTAAGTGGATCTACGACACTAAAAAACATTGACAGCCCTAGTTGTTTACTTTGAAATAACAGTAACTTGCTTAGTAAGCATGAAGTTGCTGGTTCAAATCCCCACTGGTATGTTCTATTTCCGGCAGCAGCGAAATAGGAAGATGCTGAAGGGCATCATCTCATATTGCGCAGGAGATGGCAATGGTAAAACCCTCCTGTAGTCTACCAAGAAAACCACAGGGCTCTGTGGGCGCCAGGAGTCTAAACCGACAAGGCTCTAGACCTTGTTCAAAACAGTTAACTCCCAGCGGCTAAACATTCTTTTGTATTAACGTATTGAACTCATTTATGTGTTTTCCACAAAATCCAATTCACGTATCACAATTTGGAGGAAGGCTAGGGCTTGCTCCACGAACAGCACCCTACATCTCCTGCCTCTACTACCACGCCCCTTTCCATCCTCCACGCGGAACAGAATGTTAAGAGTACTGTCTCCAGGGTTGAGGTGCGGAAGGAAGGGCGAGGGCGTGCGCGCGAGAACAACCGAGGGAGGCGTTGGCGGAGGTAAGGCGGGGTCGAAGGCTAGAACGCCGAGCGAATCGATGGCGATCGGGGCGGGTGGTCCTTTCGGCGATCGATTCACCTCGGCCCAGGCGAGCGGACTAAGTAAGCCGAGTCAGCTGTGATTCTGGAAGCGGAGCGGGCGGCCGCGCCACCATCTCGAGGCAGGGGGCTGCGGCGGGCACGCGCGAAGAGGACAGGTACCGCTTGCGCTACCCTTGTGCGCTGCTACAGTCGGGCTGCGCGCGTACCTTGCTTGAGCCTTCCTCCCTGCCGATCTCTCTAGCCAGGAATATATGCGAAGGCAGCGACAGCCGCCGCCGCCTGCCTAAGACATGAAGCTCCTTTTAAAGTGACTTTGGGAGGGAGGCATTGGGGCAGGACCGGGGTGGGGACGGAAGCAAGGAGATTCTGCCCAGTGCCCACACCCCTCGGGGTGGGTGGAGGGTGGAATAGTCTCGCCCTTGTGCAGTGTAAACATTGGGGCGGACTTCAGAGCAAACGTGCATGCGTAGGATTGCTTTGCTCTCTTAGTGACTTTTATTCCACCTCACGCTAATGATAAATACTGTGTGTGCGGGCCGGGCATATGCCACACGTGCGTGGCACAGGATGTAAATAGCCTACCCCCCTGTGAGGGTCACAGGGTATGCAGGGTTGGCGACGTGTGTGTTTTGCTTTATCCTCTGGCTGCGCTTCCTGTTTGGCAACCAAGGGTGTGGGCGGGGGAAGCCACGCTCTCTTTCGTCCTGTTAGGTGGTATGAAAAGCGCCTGGCTCTCCTGCCCACTCACAACTCCTATGTATGTGTATGTTCAGGATTCTCTTTTTCCAAAAGCAAAAATATTTCATTTCCTCTTCTTTCCACTCTCTCCCCGCTCAGTAAAGTGTGTAAATTCATCCATCGAAATCACTACTACAAGATGAAGTGATGATGGCCACTAGCTTAACTGGTTTTGGAAGAAGAGGATGCATTCATTCTTCCCAGAGCGGCTCTATCCCCTGAGGGTAATATCCTTAGCAAGGAGAGCTGGTCTTGTGGTAGAAAGCATGACTTGTCCCTTAGGTAAGCAGGGTCCACCCTGATTGCATATGAATGCGAGACGGAAGTGTGAGCATTATAAGATATTCCCCTCAGGGGATGGAGCCCCTCTGGGGAGAGCAGAAGGTTTCAAGTTTCCTCCCTGGCTTCTCCAAGATAGGGCTGAGAGAGATTCCTGCCTGCAACCTTGGAGAAGCTGCTGCCAGTCTGTGAAGTCAATACTGAGCTAGATAGACCAATGGTCTGACTCAGTATATGACAGCTTCCTATGTTCTTACAGTTCTCACACTTCTATGCATATGCAACCAGGGTGGACCCTGCTTACCTAAGGGGACAAGTCATGCTTGCTACAACAAGACCAGCTCTCCTCTAGGATACTGAACTAGAATGGCTCCTGGTTTGATCCAGCAAGGCTGCTCTTAACTTAGGGTGTTCCCCAAATTTCTTTGCAGTTGTTAGTTCTGTGCGGGTAGGGATCTGTTTGTTTTTGCCTATGTAAGTGTGCATAATCTTGTAACCTGATTGTGCTGTATAAATAGCAACAGGACCCTGTCTTAATTTTACACTCAAATTATTTTTATTCCATGCCTGTTCCAGGGTTTGAAACACAAACCTTGTTGCTATTATAAATTATTGTTCCAGTGTTGTTTTCAAGAAGATAGGGGATTTGTACAGGATTGAGGCTATTCTTATGTTTGTATTTTGGTCATGCCGTGTGTGCTTCTTTTCCCACTCTGCTGGTACCATCTATGTACTGATTGTGGAAGTGCTGAAAATTGGGACTGTTATGGGTGGAAAACCAGAGCACCTACGGGCAAGGAGGAGGTACCAGCAGACTGGGGGTGATCGAGATAGGTCAGCTTCGAATTAGAAGGAGGTGGAGTTAGTAGAAGCCATGTAGGATTCATTTATACATGGCTAGATTATTTTGAGAGAAGGTTCTCTGTTGATGATCTCTCCTCCTCACCACTTTCCAATGCATATCTGTCTGGTTTGTGGGACAGGCATGCACTAACCAAGGCATGGCCCCAAACTGAACATAGGCGCCTACCTTTTACTGAATCACCCATATCTGGTATTCTTAGCAAGCCTCAACAAATTTTCTTTGGCTCTAGGAGCCAGTCCAAAACATTAGGAGCAAGGTTGCCCTCTGTTCCATGGAGGGAACTCACTGTTCATCCCCAGCAATGCCTTCCACTCCGGGTGTGGATCTGTGTGTGTACTTACTCACTCCTCCTCCTTGTCACAGCCATCTGACTTACAACCAGGAGGAGGAGGGGACAACCTCCTTCCTACATCTTTATTTTATTTTATTCATTTGTTGTTCAATTTATATACCACTTTTTATTAACATAATCTCAAAGCAGTTTACAGTATAATTAAAATAATGCATAATTAAAAACAAAAGTACAGATAATATAAATATAAAAATAATAATTTCTCTATTTAAAATTTAATAATCCATTAAAAAAAATACATAACACAAAGCAGCAGCAGTAAAAACAATACTTTCATCCAAAAGCATTAGTTCAGCAACATCTGGAGGAAGCTTGCTTGCTCCTCCTCCTGGCCATGTCCATCCATTGTCTGGCTTAGGGTCCATGCTTATATTTCCAGGGACCATGGCAAGCTGGTGCCTGGGAATCATCAAGCTCCATCTCAGTGTCTAAGAAAGGAAGAAAGGAAGAAACCATATAGTAGTTTATTCAAGCAAGATCCAAACATATTTCAAAGAAAAACTTATTTCTTATGGGCTTATTTCAGGGGAATAATAATATAAATCAATCAAATCAATAAATAAGAATAAAAAGCTAATGGTAACAATATATAATTACCATTATAGTCATAATAAAAACAAAATCACAGCATTATAAAACAGTAAGAAATGTAAAAACTAATCAGAGAACCAAATACAACAGATAATAAAATATGCTACCTGCTGGACAGAAGTTTGCATTTTTATTTTTGTATACTTCCACCCAAAGAAAAGGTTTCCCCTCAAAACATTGGGACCTCTTTTGTGCAATATTACCATTCAGTTCATCCTTTTCCAGTTGGCGTGGACGTGGTGTCACCCCTTTTGTCCATTTCCAGTAATAAAACAGCTATCCTGTTTACTTGATTTTTTCCAGACAGGAGATGTATATAAACTCTATAGTGTGATGAAACTTTGTCATTTGTCATACAAAGACTTTAATTTTTCTGTAGTCCAAAATGTTTTCACATTTAAAGGAAACTGGGTATATCTATATAGAGAAGCCAGTTCCTAATGTTGTGCCCCACTCTCCAAAGTTAAGGCTGTATATAAAGATGCCAGAATGAGACTACCCAATTAGAGCAAGTTTGATTCTTCTTGGCTGGGGGCTGGGGCCAGCAAGGAAATGGAGCAGCTTTGATCCATTCACTTTTTTTCTATGTTTGTGAATTGCTGTCATTCCTGACAGCTGATGGGATAACAGTAGCACTTTTTTACAATACTGTAAAACAGCAGTTTTACAGTACGGGCAAATTCTGTCCAGCATTTCAGGCATTGGGGTGGCTCAAACACTCCCAGTTGGAACACCACAGGAAAGCATGACCCTCCTGCACCACTATCTTCTCAAGAAAGCTGCAGGGTCACAAAGGGTCGCCACTGACTTTGGGGCAGTTCTTCAGACCTTGAAGATACGTGGGTCTTAGGAGATTATACCAGGTATTATGATTACCTGTTTTATTGTGAAAAAAACAAACATACCAAGTATCCCCAAGTGAAACTGTTACGCTTATTCAGGTATATTTTTATCTTACGAACATTTACCTTCTAACTGGTTCTTAACCCTACGTGACCTAAAGATCTAAACCACCCTCCTTGCTTAGCCCAGCTCCTTCAATCATAACAAACAACAACAAAAAACCCCACCACTCACTAACCGCCAAATCCCATCCATTTCATTATCCAACATACCATGTTCCAAGCAACACCCGCTCCCAGACTCCAGATAAGTCTTTGGTCCAAGTGAACTTTTGTCTACTGCACTATGTTTAAGGCAATGGCTTTGATGGCTTGGAGAGTAGGGAATAGAGGGAGCAGGGAAAATAACACTTTCCCTTGCTGGTCAAACTTGGTTGGCTTTTTGCTAGTGACATAGTATGTTAGATCCAGACAGTGGATTTTATTTAATACAATATAAATTAATATTTGAGGTGAGGTACCAAAGACTCCTGCATTGACTGGCAAAGACCAACTAATACTTGGCTCCTTGCTTCAGAGATTAGTGTCTTCATGGAGTCATTTTCACCTGATTGCTGTAGCAGGAGAAGCAAGACATCAAGGTCCCATTCATTGGCCTTGGTATAGTAATGCTATAATTACACTTATGTACATGAACATGAAATAATGACATATTCTTCCCCAGGATTCCTCTGCCTCAACTTTTCCTTTCCACTGTTGGCTCTTTTTAATATTATGAGTTTCTTTGGGACTTCCTTCTTATTCTGTGTTAACTGCCATGCATACAGATAATGCTGTATAAATAATAATTAATAATCTTAGTATTTCTTACTGTATAGACATTTGAAGCCAAGTATACCAGTAACATTGCACCATTGCCACCACACACACACACACACACACACACACACACACACACACACAAATTATATATTCAGGTAGGCATTGATCTATAAAGACTTTGCATCAGTTCAGATTGTTTGAACATATTATACTTGTAATGCAGCTGTACACAGTGTAACTTTATGTGGGCAGCTATGGCATGGTTTGAGTGTTGAGCTTGAGGCTTTGGAAAATAAAATCATGCTTTTAAAACTATTATACATTTAGTTTAGAGACTTGAGTTCTAGTAGCTATGACTATGATGATATTTTGAACTATCCATATGCATCTCTTAATTAGAAAGATTATGATCATCTATCATAAATTTGGATTATACTTCATTTGGTAAACCTTTGTTTTGCTTATTACACCCACAGAATTGGCACTGGAAAAATCCCCATTGCCTGATCTCTCAGATTCATAAAAATGCAATAGTGCCTAGGAATTAGAAATATATTCAGTCTTTGTACAGAATGGTTTAAAACCTTGTCACTCAAAAAGTAAAATAGTATGGCCTTCATTCTTGGCTTGACTTTTTTTTTTTTTTTAATGAGCCATAGGATACGGAATGGAAAACCCTTGGAGCAATATGCAGTGAAGTATCTTGGCAATTTTAATAAATGTTTCTTTAAGTAGGGAAGGCTGCAAAATTCTTTAGCCAATTTCCATGGTGACTTAATTGTGTGTGTCCCTCCTGACTTCTGTGGTGTCATTACATAACACAACATTGACAGAGATAACTAGCAAAAAGAAGAATTCTGCATGTTTTGAAGACTGTGGGTCAGTTAGCAATATTTGATGTCAAGTTCTGTTATAAAATAGACACTAATATCAGTCTTTTTTTCTGAAGTAACTGTATAAAATGAAGGTTAAAACCTTTGCACTTAGTTGCTTTCAAACTGGAACCTGATCGCTGAGAACTTCAGTTTTATAATAATTGAGAAGTTACATACAAAACAACCAGTTTCTAATTTGTGATAAAAGTAGATAATATCTTCTGTTGGGTTTTGTTAATTATGTAGTGAAATCAATTATTTGCTTTGAATGGGAAAAATTTATAACATCCTTTGTGCTAATGGATGAAAAAATATGCATGGGGAAGTATTGTGTTGCATGCATGTGGTAATTTAGTTGCTCAGGCTTAGTTATTTGGACTGTGACTGAAAAGAAACTTTCCTTGCCAAAGAGACAAACTACCTGAAAAAGTAACTTGTTTTTTCAGTAGTGGAAATGGTTTTGTCTAAAATGAGAGAGAGAGAGTCTTGATAGCCAAGACCATCAAAAGAATCCACAGTCTCTGTTAACGTGGGAGATTTTGGGATCCCCATTTATTCCTGACTGTGGGGAGTTTGGGGGCATCTAAAAATCTCTTACAATGGCAAGCAAAGTATATGATTCTCTTACATACATGTATATTGCTACTTGTATTTAAAAAGCGTTGTAACAATTTAAACAGCTGGTGTATAACTGAAATGCTTCTATATGCCTGAACCATTTCTATAATTTAAAAAAACCTTTATTGTCTACTGAATTGCATTTTTTGCTTAAATTTAAGGAATCTTGGCCAGATTTATGGAAGGGGTATGATAACGAACATTATAACCTTATGAATGTGGCAAAGTAGCAGAGTTGCTAAGCATTAGTTTCTTCTTGACTTTTTACAGAAAATGCCCAGACACATGCATCAAAACCATGTTCCATGGGATTTGGCTGTCTGACACCAATAAAGTCCAAAAGGTAAGAAAAACTGTACAATGGCATAGCAATTTTCAAGTGTGGAACCTTTCCTTCTGCTGCTGGACAAGTACATGAGTACGATGCTGGGACCAACACATGTACTAGTCATCCGCCTGGGGGAAAATGGCATCGGCTTGCTGCAAGGCAAGGCATCGGTACTCCTGGTGATTCGTCTGGGTAGCTTGGTCCAACATGGTTCCACAAGATGTTGGGGCCGAGGGGGTCCACTGGCCAGACCTGTTGTTGGTTTAGTCCGCCATACTTCATCCTTCTGCCCAAGGTTCTGACCGCTCTACCAAGTATGGCAGGTATCTCCTGTTCCATTTGTCTAGTAAATTTCATATCATTAATCAAGAATGTATTCATATACCACCTAAATGAAGTACTGGAACAACCTTTCAGACAAACAAACAACTTAACAGGCATGATCTGAGATTGCTATGGCGTCAATGTTACTTGCTTGAGACATCAAAAAATAATCCAACCTAAATAATTTTTATAAATAGAAGAATAAAGGTAATCTTAATCCATTGAGAAGGTTTAAGAAGTCTCCATATATCTACTAAATTAAAATCTAACATATAGGCCTTCAGTGTGGTATGGGTTTAAGAGTGTAACCTAGTTGTGGGGAGTGGGGGCATTATTATGGTCAAGAAGTGGATCAAGAGTTTGATTCAAATCCCCTTCAATAATCAAGTGATCAAATGCCAAAGTATGTAAATGTTCACAACAGCTGTGTATTAATTCTGGGGAATCTGTGACTGGACCATACTAATTCATTAATGCCAAACATTGACCACCCATACTAACAATAAGAAAGAGACTTTCATCACCTGTTGTTTCCTGTTCAACAATTAATTTAGAAGGTTGTGAATTAAAATAGTGACATCTCTCACCCTATTAGAATTACCACTAACATAGACGTTCCCCACCCATGCCCGTTGCAAAAGCAATTTATCAACTGGCAAAATATGGGTTTCTTGTAAAAAGAAGGAAAGAAAGAAAGAAAAGCAACCTCAATAGCCATTTCCCCCAACCTGGTGGAGCTTCGAAGGCTGACTCAGACCCTTCACATTCCAAGTAGCCATGGAAACCGCCATTAGGTTTGTGCATGGAACCGGCTGGTCTGGTTCGAGTCCAAACCGGACTGGGCCAGTTTGGTTCAGCACCCCCTTGAACACCCCCCCGCCCAGTTTGGTCTGATCCAGGGGGTTTGCAAAGATCTTTAGATTTGAAATTTTAAAAAAAAATTCTTAAAATTTACCTCCTGGGAGGGGGGGTTCTCCAAGGTGGCAGGAGGGGGGGGGTCCATGGAGGTTCCCCTTCCCCACACCGGCTTTCCTGCCTTCCAAAACCATCCCGTTCGGCATGACCCAGGCCATTCAGAGATCCATTGCCTCAAAAATGTTCATCATGCCAGGGGAATGCCCAGGGGAACCGGCCGGTTTTGGAAGGCAAGGAGGTCGGCGGGGAGGGGGAACCTCTGCAGACCCCCACAACCACCTTGGAGGAACACACACACACACACATCCGAGGTGATAGGGTTTTTTTAAAAATTACCTAAAAATGTTTGCAGACCCCCCGAATGGGTTCAGTCCAGGGTCGAGCTGAACCAAGCCTTCAAACCAATCCAGTTTGACTTCAAACCAGTTGGTTTCAAACCTGTTTGCATACCCCTAACTGCCATACTCAATTAATGACAAAATCACAACAAAATTGTGATTGACTGAACTGGCTCATAGAAAATGATAAATGTATGCGAGAATAAAGAGGTAAATGAATAGAGCTTAATAGGGTGCTAATACTCTATAAAATAATTATTAATAGGCAAAACTTAACACAATACCAGTGCCAGTTAACCCAATAAGTGTAGAGGAAAACAATAACAACAAATGAGAAGATTGGGGTGGGGGAACCCCAAGAAAAAACCCATTTTCACTCCCAGGTCTAGCATGGTAATCTTCGCTCACAGCTCACTTGGGTCGACCCCCTGCAAGAAGCAATTAAAATCAGTATGAAGACTGCAAAACAGTACAAAGACATTGAACTGCATTACACAGATATACCAAGAAATATCTAAAGATAAGAGTCCACTGGCAGATGTTCAGATATGAATAGGCGAGAATAGTCAAAACAGTTACTATGCTCCTGCAGGATTCAGTCTAACTAGGTGCTTCTCAGCAGCTACGGAATCTTGGAAAGATTTTAATTTATTTTCAAATTAAATGCAAAACACAGCTGGGAAGCAAACATGATATTGCAGATTTCTCTCTCTAGCCAATTGACATGGTTTCTGAAAGGAATGACATTTATCAGCCATTTCTTTAGGAAAATCTGGGGAAAACATGATTGAAGAGTTATCCCATATTAACTCCTTTCCTTTCGGGCATGCCTTAAAAGATCTTGTTTAACCATAGATTTGAAAAACATTATGATAAATGGATGAGGCTTGTTGGTGATATGTGAGGGAGGAGTAGAAATACAATAAGCTCTTTCGATTTCCAACTCATACTCCTCAGGCAGGGAAAATATTTTGCAAAGGAACTCCTTAATGAAGTAAATTGTCAGTCTTTCCCAAATGTTCAGGAATCCCCAAAATACGCAGATTCAAATGGCAAGATTCTAATTCCAGGGTGCGCACCCTGGTTTGCAGGCTCTTATTGACCACCTGTCATGCATCCCAAGCAGAATCAACAGAGGAAATTTTATCTTCTAATTGAGAGATTTTACCTTCCAACATCCCAAATCTGGTGGTAATAGTATCAACAGAAGCTTGAAATGAAGTAATCGAAGCTGTAATGTTTTTTAAGTTTGATTTTAACTCATCACACATAGTCTTAAGAAACATCATAAGAGCTCCTTCTCCTTCTCCCTCTGAAAACTTTCCTGGAGGAGAGGATGGCGGTGGCAAGTAGGAAGAGGCTGAAATTTCTTTCTTCCTCTCTTAGAAGCCATTATGAAATTTGCCAGTGAGACTTCCCCAGTAGAAAAGGAGAAATTAAACAGTCACCTGCTTAATGAGCAAGTCTCTGCTGTTATGTGGAGATTAAGCAATTCAGGATAAGAAAATCAGGCAGGAGGCTCTGGAGCGCCCTGAAGTGCATCTGGCTACAACCTACGTGAGTGCAAAAACTCAAAAATGGGGAATACCTTGATTGTAGAATTGGTGAGCATTTGCAAGTTCAATTGGCAAACAAGGCCTGGTGGCAAAGTTAGAAAGGCATAGTCTTCTATTTTAATCCTCATTATCATTCCCCACCCCCGCCGGCCAGGAGTTTACAGTTTAACGTGATAGCATGAACCTCATCAGAGTCCAGCCATTATTTTCACTTTAAATGGTTACTGAACAGGTATGAAAATGGTTGTGTGGGTGTCTCTGTGTTTGAGCAGTCCCACTATTTCCTTGTCACTGCAAACTCAGAACACCACTTGTGCTCCCTATGGCTGTATTGAAGTTGGGAGTGGGGAGGATGAGTCTTTGGGAGATGTTTCATGTGTCCCTTATGTCATGTTTAGCTTGGTCACTAGGTACTGTGCAGTTTCTAAAGAAACTGGTGTGGGCTTCTATTCTGTGCATCATAAGGCTGCGTTTACATCCTATTAACTACAGTGAGATAGAAGCAGCCTTGATTTTCTGTTTTAGTGAGATACAAAATGTTCCTGATGGAAATGTTAATTTTCATTACAGTGCCACTCTATATTCTGCCTGGGATTAATTAAGTAGTTAATTAAGCAGTTATTTCACTGGCTCACTAGCAATTAGTGTGTGTTTTAATATAGTATGTTTAGTATAAATTTTATTTGTTATAGTTCTAACAAATTGATATATTAAATATGTGACTGTTATTTCACCATATAGTCGAGCACTTCTGCTCTCTCCTTGTGTGCAGTATAAGTCTAGTTTTGAAATAAGTCTTTAGCAGCCGAGTTGTTAGCCACACGGGAGTTAATGGGATTTGCTTAAATGCCAATATGCACAAATCGCTCTCTTCCACTATCTCTTGGACCAATAACCCTAGCAGTGTATTAACTCACCACAGATAAAACAGTCTTGCTCAAAGGAATATAACTTTATTTCTGCTAATATTTGTTGTAACGTCAGTTTTGAAAAATCTTTCTATAGAATAAATTCAAATTGCTTCCCATTTTCTCTTTCACATTATACAGATTGGCTAGTAGTTCACATTTTAGCTACAGTTTGAATTTCTTGCCCACTCTGTTTCTCCAGCATAAAGCCTGTTGCTGCATATTCTAATTTGTACTGGTATTGTACGATAGGTTACAAATGGTGTGGCTTTTTATCATGAACCGGATGAACTCGCAGAACAGTTCTCCCAGTCAGCGTAGACGAATGGCTCTTGGAATTGTCATTCTTCTCCTGGTTGATGTGATATGGGTTGCTTCTTCTGAACTCTCTTCGGTAAGTGTTGTGTTATAGTGATATTGCAGCTTCAGTCATATGCACACTTACCTAGCAGGAAGCTGCATTGTACCCAAGGAGACTTTCTTCATTGTAAATGTACATTTAAACTTTATGATGCCTAATGCTGCAAACTACCACAGAGCAGGGGCATAGCTAGGGGAGAGGGGCCCCTTGTTTGCCCCTCTCCCTGGCGGCCCCTCGGAGTAAGGGAGATAATGAGGAGTAGGGAGGGGGAACTGTGGGTCCCTCAGGAGCTGGGAGCCCTGGGTTCTTTGAACCCATCCGCTCAATTATAGTTACACCCCTCCCATGGAGCAATTAAATTTATTACCATGAATGTGTACAGTAATTTTGTTCTTGCTTACTAGAACTGGATGGGCTGGTATTGGTTAAGCACCTTCATTCCTGACTGGCTGCATTTTTTTATCCAGCTTGAGGCCTTCAGAGGATTTATGTCATTTTGAATTGTAGTTAAATACAATTAATCTTGCAAATGCAGTGAGAATAAATAGAATGTTGGGAATGAAGAGCTTCTTTTTATCTGGATACAAATGCACTATGATGTGATGAAGCAGGTTTCTATATAGTTGGGGCCAGGATGGCTTGTGGAGTCCTGGGAAAAACAAGATTTTTCCCAGGCCAGGAAGGTTTGTAGAGTCATCCTACTCTCCTAATATTAAAGTACAAATATGAAGTATTCTTCATGAAATAAGAGAACCCATAATTCTTCTGCATTGACTTTGTATATTGTTGAGTTGCTACTATATCCGTGGTGTCTTTCTGCTGAAGGGCTTGATTTCAGAGAAATGATGTGTTCAGATTATTAGGACCTGTGTCATCTCTCAGCTTTGGTTCCAACAATGTATGTCTTTAACATGGATAGTAAAGTGCTATAAAATGGGCATCCCGCAAAAAAGGTCAGATGAGTCGGACCTGAGAACAGAATGTATCAAATCTAGTGTAGATCTCAAGCTTTATAAGACACAGGTATCATAATATTTTAATTTATGAACTTATCTTTCCTCTGAGGAGTGCAGGATAGTGTACATAGGGATATTCTATTTTTATTGTAACAACCCTAGAAGGGAAATTATATGGAGAATCTGTCCTCTGCACTAGCTCTGACTACACATGACTTTTATCCAGCTGCTTCTCTTGAATGGTTGTTAAAACACAAGTGGGAAGACTAATACCTGGGAGTAGTTCTCAGTGGGGCAGCTATTTTTCAGTTCTGATGAAAGTAAAAACAATTCAGCTGATAGCTGATTAAAGTAAAAACAATTGTCTTACCAGAGAGTAGCATCCATGGTGATGCTCGTAGAAGGTCTTTGTCGCCACAGTGCTCTGTCATGTTGCCTAATTGCTAGGCAAAGAGGAACCTTTGTGGGGGTATATATATGGAAGAGGTAGTAGGGTGCGTTGCACAATAGTTGGCTAGTACATCACATTGTGCAGTATCAGTTACTAGTCTGGGCTACAGTCTTCTTGCCATGACCTTGTGCTACATCCTTGAACTAGCGCAACATAATTTATGTGGGCACAAAACTAGTTTGGATGCTGCCCAGAGTGTCCAGAAACTCTTACCAATACATACATCTGTGTTCTGGGGCACTTTCACCTCTACACTTTTGGCCACAGAGCAGGACAACTGCATTCAAAATCTAAGTGTTCCCCATGCTTGTATTTAAAACCTGTGCCCTCTTCCCTCACCAGTAAACCTAGCTTTTCCTTGTTTGGTTTCCAGTTCTGCTGTGTATGAATGATTATCTACTGCCTGTGATTCAAGTCGTTTACTACTAGTACCAAAAAGCTGAGCAGCAAAATTATTTTAGTAGTATATCATGCCTTAATTTGTCAGTGATGATAATGTTTCTTTCTTTCATCCTTCCTCCTTCTTTCCCCAACCTCCTCATTTGCAGTATGTTTTTACCACATACAAGAAACCGTTTTTCAGTACATTTGCAAAAACATCGATGTTTGTTCTTTACCTTTTGGGATTTCTTGTTTGGAAACCGTGGAGGCAACAATGCACACGTGGGCTTCGTGGCAGGCATGCAGCTTTTGTAAGTCTTTCAGTTTAATAATGTTATCAACATTGTGGTTTCTGCAAATTACACAAAATCAAAGCGTATGTTGGAAGAAAAGGCCCACATAAACTAACCCCCAGATGTTCATTTAGTGAAATAATGCTTTCATTACTCTAACATTTCAAAGTGAATCACTGCATAAACAGAAGTGGTAATTACATCCGTAATGCTTCTTGGTAGAATTGAAATGGAATAAATGATATAAAATTTAATTCATGCCTGGAATCAGGGCTTGGACATGTGGTTTATCTTTTTTTGCTACGATCTGCCTCTTTGAAATATTCCTATTAGCCAATTAAAAAGATGTGTCAGTAAATGTCTCTTTAGAGTTATTCTTCTTAAATTGCTCTACAAAGATTCTATACAGTTTTTAGCCTATTTTCCAGTAGGCTTATGAGATCACCCAGCATTGCGTCCATGTGCCCCTCCATCTCTTCACAATGCCTGGACCAATATGAACCAAATCAGGTACAGTTGTAGGGACACATAGGGACACCTCAACGGCATAGTTTGTGATGATGTCATCCACCCCAGTCCAAGATGGTGGATGCATAAACTTTTGAGGCGCAAGTGGGCTAACTTGTGAACCGCTTAACTGATTTGAGCCAAATTTGCTACAGCTGTAGGGACACATAGGGATGCCCAAATGGTATGGTGATGTCATCCACTCCAATTCAAGATGGCACCCACATGAACTTCTGAGGCGCAAGTGGGCTAATTTGTGGACTGTCTAATCCTTTTGAACCAAATTGGGTACATTTACAGTGAGTGACACAAAGGACACTTTAATGGCATAGTTTGTGATGATGTCATCCATACCAATTCAGGATGGTGGACGTGTAAACTTTGGAGGCGCAAGTGGGCTAACTTGTGAACCACTTAACCAGTTTGAACCAAAATTGCTGCAGCTGTAGGGACACATAGAGACACCTGAGTGGTGTAGTTGGTGATGATGTAAGCAACCCCAATTTAAGATGGAGGACATGTAAACTTTTGAGGCACAAGTGGGATAACTTGTAAACTGCTTAACTGATTAGAACCAAATTTGGTACAGCTGTAGGGACACATAGGGAAACCTCAGCAGCGTAGATTTTGACAATGTCATTCACTGGTATCCAAGATGGCAGACACATAAACTTTTGAGGCACAAGTGCACTAACGTTTGGACAGTGTAACCTATTTGAACCAAATTTAAGAGGGTGGTAGCCTCTCAGCTCCAGACGGTCTTGGAGGAAACTGATTATCTAGACCCATTTCAAACTGGTTTTTGGGTGGGCTATGGGGTGGAGACTGCCTTGGTCGGCCTGATGGGATGATCTCCAATTGGGAACTGACAGAGGAAGTGTGACCCTGTTGGTCCTTTTGGACCTCTCAGCAGCTTTCGATACTATCGACTATAGTATCCTTCTGGAACGTCGGAGGGAGTTGGGGATGGGAGGCACTGTTTTACAGTGGTTCCGCTCCTACCTCTCGGACAGGTTCCAGATGGTGTCGATTGGAGATTGTTGTTCTTCAAAATCTGAGCTTAAGTATGGTGTCCATCAAGGCTCATACTCTCTCCAGTGCTTTTTAACATCTATATGAAACCGCTGGGAGAGATCATCAGGGTATTTGGAGCTGGGTGAGATCTACTTCTACGCCCAGATCTACTTCTCCGTGTCAACCTTTTCAGGAGATGACATATCCTCCCTAAATGCCTGCCTGGAAGCAGTAATGGGCTGGATGAGGGAGAATAAACTGAAGCTGAATCCAGATAAGATGGAGGTACTTATTGTGCGGGTTCAGAACTCCAGAAACAATTTTGATCTACCTGTTCTAGATGGGGTCACATTTCCCCAAAAGGAACAGGTCCGCAGTCTGGGAGTACTCCTGGATCCACACCTCTTCTTGGTTTTTCAGGTTGAGGCGGTGGCCAGGGGAACTTTCTATCAGCTGATATGCCAGCTGCGCCCATTTCTCGAGATCAGTGACCTCAAAACAGTGGTATATTTGTTGGTAACCTCCAGACTTGACTTCTTTAATGCCCTACTTGGAGCTGCCTTTGTACGTAGTCCGGAAACTTCAATTGGTTCAGAATGAGGCAGCCAGGTTGGTCTCTGGCTCATCTCAGAGAGACCACGTTAATCTGTTGCTGATGGAGTTACACTGACTGCCAGTAGGTTTCTGGGCAAAATACAAAGTGCTAGTTATAACTTATAAAGCCCTAAATGGCTTAGGTCCTGGGTATTTAAGAGAGCACCTTCTTCGTTACGAACCCCACTGCCCATTGAGGTCATCTGAGGAGGTCCGTCTCCAGTTACCGCCAACTCGTTTGGTGGTCACACAGAGAGGAGCGTTCTCAGTTGCTGCCCTGAAATTGTGGAATGTGCTCCCTGCTGAGTTACGATCCTCCCCATCTCTGGCAATTTTTTAAAAAATTTGAAAACCAATTTTTTTAATGCAAGCTTTCTCAGGTTTTAAAAAAATACTGTTTGTTTAATTTTATGGTTTTTAAATTATTGTATTGTTTTTAACTTTTATATGTGGTGTTATATGTTGAACTGTTTTAACTTTTATATGTGTTTTAATTGTTGTTAGCTGCCCAGAGACGTAAGTTTGGGCAGGGTATAAATTTGATAAATAAATAAATAAACAAACAGATTTGCTACAGCTGTATGGACACATAGGAATGCTCCAATGGTGTAGTTCGTGATGATGTCATCCACTCCAATCCAAGATGATGGATGCATGAACATTTGAGGTGCAAGCGATCTAACTTGTGGACCTCGATTTGAACCAAATTTAGTCCATTTGTAGAGACTGTGAAAGGAAAGTAGGCTGATTAGTTCTTACTAGAACAGCTTGTTCTTATTGTTAAAATATAGTTGTGCTGAATTCATCCTTAACCCAACTCTCATTCTTTCTGTATCTCATCTAGGAACTGAGAGTGAGGTAGCAAACACATTTGTTTCAGCAATACATAGTTTATTGCTCTTTACAGTGAGCTGGATACTGATCTCTCTCAGCTGAAAAAGGAGACAACTTTCTAGATTAACAGGGTCTATAAACTGTACAGTCCTTTGTGAACTCTACAGTCCTTTCCAAATGAGGGAAATCCTCTCCTGGAGATACTTTGTGGATGAGAAGCTTTCTTCCTATTCCCGTCTGCTGTGGGTCTTACATAGGAAGCTGCCATATAGTACTCAGTAGTCAGACCATTGGTCCATCTAGCTCAGAATTGTCTTCACAGACTGGCAGCGGCTTCTCCAAGGTTGCAAACATGAATCTCTCTCAGCCCTATCTTGGAGAAGCCAGGGAGGGAACTTGAAACCTTCTGCTCTTTCCAGAGTGGCTCCATCCCCTGAGGGTAATATCTTACAGTGATCACACTTCTAGTCTCCCACTCATATGCAACCAGGGTGGAACCTGCTTAGCTAAGGGGATAAGTCATGCTTGCTACCACAAGACCAGCTCTCCTCTTCTGATCACAGGGCAGAGCAGCTTGGAATACTGTAGAAGAGCTGGGTGAATTATTGTTACAAAGAAATTATCCCTACCCACCTCTGGTTTGTATTTCCCAAATGTTACTTATGAGGTTTGTTGCCATGTCTGCTCTGATGTGTAGCAGTAACCACCCTTTGTGACTACTTTGCTCCAAGCGGGGAAAATTAGCTTCAAACGAGCGCAGACTGGAGAAAAGCTGTGTTAACCTTAAAGTACTTAGGGAAAATTTATTGTGATATGAGTATACTGGAAGGAGACGAAAATAAGATAGAAATGTCCCTTGAAAACAAAGAGTTGCTTTATTGAGGGGTATTGGGGTATAGAAGGAGGAAAGAAGGTGATTTAAAGCAAGGATTACCATCTAGCAAACTAGCTGAAAAATGATCTTCCCATGAATTAATTTATTGTTAAATTTGTATATTGCCTTTCATTAAAACAATCTCAAGGCCTTGAATGGGTTTGCAGACTCTCTGCCCATAATACACATTAATCATATAGCAGTGCTGAGGAAGGGGGATGGAGGTTTGAGGTGAAAGGGTCTGAGAAAGGGAGAGAGAAAATGGCTATTTCTGATCTGGGGGTGCACGCAAGCTGGCAAACTGAGTGAGCTTGGTAAACATTGTGAAGTTGTGATCTTTTAAGGAAGCTTGAAGGACTTCCTAGTGTATAAATGGTTAGAGTTCTCTAGATGTTTGAAGTGGAACGATTCACAGAACAATTTTAATTTAGTTTAAGTAATTAAAATAATTATTTATGTGTTTGTTTGAATTCAGTTGTACTTGGTAGACTAATATTTGTTCCATTGAGGCTGCTGGCTGCCTCCTTGTTAATTTTTTATTTTATTTTTTTCCTTGGGCAGACCTCCAGGCTGCCATGAGGCTTATTCCAGAAAAGAGAATTAATAGGGAAATCTCATAGGTGGTATTTAACAGGTAACCTTTCATGTGTCCCCTTTGATGTCAGGGGTTGTAGCATCAAAGGATTTCTCTATCATCTTGGAATAGGCCTCATATCAGTGAGGTCTTCTCTACAAAGCTGCAGCAGCTCATGCTGGCCTACCTCTGAGCTAGGTGGCAGAAAAGGGGGAGGGCTTGCTCAGTGGGCCAACCTTTCTGAATTCAAAACTGTCTTGAAAAGAGTTGGCTGCTAATCAAAGTCCAAGCATACTTTGCATTTTAATATGCACACAGATATTAGTTGAATTTTAAATATTAAATTTCTGATTAGTTTGCAGATGCTGAAGGTTATTTTACTGCTTGTGCAACTGACAATACTGTAAACAGTTCTTTGGTAAGTTCTCTTTATTCTTAAGTGGAAGCAGTGTTCTGTTGGCAATGAAATGTCTGTGTCTTAAATTTTTAAATAGCTTGTAATGAAAATACACACAGAAGACTGAATAGAACATATATATGATTTTAAAAACTGGATTTTGAAAGGCAGGCACACAAAGGCAGGCATCTGAGCACACATGTTTCTGATTCACTAGAATGCATTAATACTTTACCTCAATAATAAAGGCATATAGTCAGGACATTTCCTCAGTCACTGGTTTGCATAAAGTCCAGGTTCATTATTGGTTGGTTGAAATGTACTTTAAAGGACTTAATATAGACAGCTTGGTTTCCTCTATTATGAAGAACTCCATTTTAGCATTAAGGTAAATAGGCAACCAATATCCAAGTTATAAATTATACAGGCTACTAACCAGGCCTTGAGCAAAGTGCTAAAGGCAGAAGTTCCTGGAACTTCTGACTGGAAGAAAAGCTGAACTTGCACAAGGGGAACTCTCTTTAGTTATATCAGTGATTTTTCTTTAGGCTATCATCAAAGCCAAATGTTAGAATGGATGAATTTAAATAATGATCTACATTACCAAGAATATAAATGCATTTTTATTTCAATGTATTATATATAATTCGGGAATAGACGTGCATACTAATTGGTTCCCATGACCCTTAAAACATATTGATCTGATTTTGCTTCATTCTGATAACCAGGTCTTACATTTCTTTGTTGCACTGTTTGTATTTGCCATGTTTTTGTTTTTAAATAGGATCTGTTATGACCATTTGGTGTATGTGGGCAGGTACTGATTGGAATCAGCACTAGAAGGTACTTAGGAACATAGGAAGCTGCCTTATACCAAGTGAGACATTTGGTCCATCTAGCTCAGTATTTTCTACACAGACTGGCAGCGACTTCTCCAAAGTTGCAGGCAGGAGGATCTCTCAGCATGATCTGGAGATTCTAGGGAGGGAACTTGGAACTTTCTACGTGCAAGCACGCAGGTGCTCTTCCCAGAGCAGCCCCATCCCCTAAGGGGAATATATCCATAGTGTTCACACATGTGGTCTCCCATTCAAATACAAACCAGGGTGTACCCTGCTTAACAAAAGGTACAATTCATGCTTGCTACAACAAGACCAGCAGTCCTCCTTTGTTTCTTCTTTCCAATGTTCCTTTCCTTTTTAATTTGCCCCTTTCTCATTGTTATATAACTGTTTCACAAACACATACCCTACTACCTAACAAAAATATATTACCGGGCAGATCAGTATAAGATAGAACTTAGATGTCTCTGTTCTTTGATGGGTAGTCATTTGTAATTAGAGTACTGATTCTGAACTAATGGCAGAGATCATGTAGGCATAACACAGGTAAAAGGTCATCGGAATAGATCTTTAGATGACACCAGTCATTACATACCAGTCTCTAGTCTTCATTATCAAGCCATAGTATCTTAGCTATTCTGCTGGATGATGACTGGCAATGATGTTTTAGCAAAAGAAAAGGAAAGCGTCCGTTCATAAGAGGGTTATAAGGTCAGTTTTCATTTTAGTTTTAAAAAAGAAACTCATTATAGCCAGCACGTAAAAAAAGAACTTTTTAAAAAGATTAAAACCATCAGTTCTTATTCACCTTGAAAAGATAGGTCCAGTCTTTAAGAAGATATATTCAACCTAAAAAATGGTAAAATTCAGTATTTGTAAACTATTTGGATTAAAAGTTTTAATGTTTGCTTTAATTTGTTGAAAAGATTTTTCACTGTTAGTTTATTTCATGTCTTTCTCTCCAAAAATAAAAAATCACTGTTTTATCAATTGATAACCAGTGCCATTTAGATTTATTGTAAATTGTATTTGCCTCTTAGTAGCTTTTAAGCACTGTTTTTAAACAGATTTAAAGAGTTAAATCTGGCAGGAATCCAAAGAGCTTTTTATACACATCTAAAGTATTTCTGGGCCTGCATGCGAGTTCGCCAATTTTGCCTCCAGCAAAAGATTGAAGCTGCAGTTATTTGTGCTGTATGATGTGCAGCAGCACTAGAGCATCCTTCAGTCTTCATGGTTGGCTTCTGGGAAGGGGAAGAGAGGGCTATTGTGAGAAGATGAAGCTTGAAGGTTCCTGTGAGATGTGAAAGTATCTCACCGTTTTTAAGGATCCTGGCCTCTACACTTACAAGATGTATAATTAGAATGCTCAGTTCACTTCTTTATTACCGTCTATGACCAGCAACAAACAAAAAATATATATACAATTAAAAGAAGGATAATTAGAATTAAAAATACAAATGCATGGTAAGTCTTTGAGCTTGAGAGCAAAGGAACAAATCATAAATGCATTTGTTTCTTTCCATTGAATGATTCTTACTACCTAGATTTAGTTATTTGTTAGCAAGCTTAGTAGATTTTGGGGTTGCAACTATGAATCATACTGGGCGTTTTTTATGCTGTATTTCAGAGTGAACCTTTGTATGTACCTGTCAAGTTTCATGACTTGCCAAATGAAAAAAGTAATAGCACTAATAATGATACTGAAAAACGTGAGTAAATACTTCTGTATAACTTTTGGTACATTGCTTAATGATGAAGGTATGATAGCCAGCAGTTGATACGTTTTCTGTTGTACCTAAAGATTTGAGTTTTATGCCACCGCTTATGTCCTAAATTATAATTATAAAACATTCAAAATAGTAAAATGCAGACAATCTTCTATAAATTTTAAAATTAAAAGCTAAACTATTGATGTTCAAGCCTTGAAACAGCATCAGTTTTCAGATTTCATGACCTGAGCAAATACTAAAATGAGTAGTTGACCATCGTGCTGTTGAGAAAAAGATATTCAGATTCAGAATTGTATCTTAAGTTTTCATTCTGTGATCTGGAGGCAATTCTACTCATGAAAGGAGTGTTACTCTCATGCCAGAGTTTTATCATGAATGAAAGCATCTCCAGTTCATTGAATTAAAATGTACGATGCAACTCCCTGAATTCAATGCTTTGTTAGTATTCACAAAGTTCAATGAAACAAAAATATAATGTATATGGTATATTTAGGCAACTTCTGCTAAGAAAATACAGCTTGCTATTTTTACACAATTCGATCTTGTGTGTGTGTTTTTCAATATGACCTACTCCTCCTTGCGCCCCCCCCCCCGGAAAACACACACACACATATTCCATGATATGACAGAAATTCAGCCTATTGCTGTTGGATGGTATACTGCTGCCACAAAATTCCATAGTGCATTACATTTTCATCCTTTGATATTGATCTGAGGAATGAAAATTGAACAGCACTGTGTGCACTTGAAACTTAGGCGCTCCTTGTCATTGCTATAGCCCCATTTCTCTTGGAAACAAGTACCCAAGATTGGGAATAGGCTAATATAATTTACGACAATAGTTTATAACTTGTAATTACCAAGCCTTCTGTTAATGTAACCACAAGATGGTGTAATAGCCATACTTAAGCTAGCTCAAATATTTTGTAAGCAAGGATGTGCTATTAAACATATCATCGAGCTTATGAGAAATTCGTCTTTTGATGAGAAATTTTTAGCATGTGTGATGCATTTCTTGAATACAGTCAGTGTGTATAATAGAGATGAAAACACGAAGTTGCAGGTTTCCATTTCAGCTTTTCTTTTGCATCAAAGGGGCATTCTTGCTGCTAACATTTAACAACACTTGAATTCTAGTAATGCTCATTATACAAACTAGTAAAATGTAGGTGGGTAGAAGTTCTGAAATTTAATTTGAGCAGTACCCTTATCTTGGGTGGTGTCCCCCCCCCCAGTATCTATATATTTAATTCTCTTAGCAGGCATGGGTGCCCAGGATTTGGCGGCGGTACTCTCGTGACACGCTGCGAGAGTTCCGGAGAGAGACCCAGCCGAGTGAGGAGGGAGGAGGAGAGGGGGAAGAAAGCGGCAGGCAGATGCAGGGGAGAGAAAAGCGGCGGCAGCGGATGGGAGAACAAAAGCCGTGGCAGCCGGGGGGGGGGGAGAAAGCAGCGGGTGGGAGAAAGTGACGACTGGCAAGTGGACTTGGGGGGAGAGAAAGCTGGCGGCGGGAGGACTAGAGGCACAGATGGTCTGCGCCTGGTTCAGCTAGTTAGGTGTATAATACTGGAACCATGCTTTTTCTCTCCTAAAGCTCCCAAAAAGCCTCGTGTAAGGTTCAGTAATATTATGGAGATTCGACAACTCCCATCAAGCCATGCATTGGAAGCAAAGCTGTCTCGTATGTCTTATCCAACAGTTAAGGAACAAGATTCAATATTAAAAGCTGTTGGGAAGCTTACTGCATCTCAAGTTGCAAAAATCAGCTTTTTCTTTTGCTTTGTGGTACGTCACCTATTCTTTATTAAGTATTTTAAATATAAAAAACAGGTCTGTGATTTTGTATACTAAGCATTAGCCCAAGTTTGTGTGTGTGTGTGTGTGTTTAAAAAAAAAAAAGCAGCTACTGCTGCTTGATATTGAAAATAGAATAGCCATTTTGAGTACAGACATAATTTTTAGCCTATTTATGTGCCGAAGAAGACTGATGAGGGGTGTGTGTGTGCGTATCCTTAATAACTTCTGTGTTTACAGCCCAATACCATACATACCAAATTCACAGCATGTCGGAGGCACTCCTGAGCTAATATGCTTAGAGGAGTATTTCCAAAATAGCAGATTGATCACCATATTTTTTTTCCTTCAAAGTAGAAGCAATAATCTTTTCAGAATTAATCTGTTTCATTTCCTGTTAGTAATTTAAAGAATCAAAGCAGGTTCACAAAAAAGTAAAAATGTAAAAACATGTAATTCCCAACTCCATTTCTCAGCTTAACTGACTGCTGTTGGACATCTTAATACTTGCAGCTATAATAATTCCATAATATGTCTAAATTAAATTAGTTTAAAGATACTTTCTAGAATATAATATGCAGTAGACCTTTTATTTTTGCAATACAACACTTGAAAAGTTATATATTTAGTTTATTAAACATTATTTGCATTGCATGTGTCTCAAGTTGACGTGAATGGGTAGATATAACTTTTTTAAAAAAAATTTATTGTACCCAAATGGCTCCAGGCAGTTCACAACCATAATTAAAAACAATGAAAATAGTTAAAAGTATAAAATTTTGACATAAAACCCTATTACAATAATTTAAAAACACACAAAAAACCCTGAGACTTTATGGCTCCCTTAAATGCTTTTAAGGATGACAAACCTTGTATTTTTATGGGGAGTGTGTTCCAGAACCCAGGAGTGGCTACTGACAATGGCTGTGCAGCCCTCACAGATATTCCTGGATGCAAAAAGGGTTTTTGCAGGGAGGGGAGAGGTGTGAAAATTGCATCCACCTCCATCCGCACTGTGCTGTGAGCCAGGCTTCACCCATATTTAGTTTAATGGCTCCTTGTGAGGATGGAGCTCTTGCCTCGTAAGGCTGTGCAGAGAGAGTGTGTGTCTTTGTAGGTCCCTGGGAAAAGCTGTCCTCTTATCTGCTATAAAGTACCACGTGCATGAATGGCACTTTACAGCAAATGAGAGGTGAGGTCCCTTGCCTGAGGAGCTCACAATCTAGAAATGGACACAATGGAGATGACAGAGGAAGTTGATTAGAGGGAATAATATGTGCTATTTTATGAACACACACATTTAGACTTAGTTGCAATTACTGTTGGGCATGGAGACTAAAGAGCCATGCCAAAGGCTTCATGGAAAAGGTGAATATGTGTAAATTTATTCAGGATCTGGATATGTTTTTAGGCTTAATGGGCAGCATCCAGACTAGTACTTTCATGAATGGAAGATGAACTGCTAAGGGGAAAAGACATGATTTTTTGCTAATCCATCCTCCCGCCCCCTGTAGCTCCTTGTGCTCCCTTAAAATGTGTTCCGGAGGATTGGGGCCTTTGAGGACCAGATTTCAGGGATAGCACAGAGGATTGTTGAAAATCGTTCCTCCTCACTTTACAGTAGCAGAACATCTTCCATTGGTGGAAGTACTATTGTAGGTGTGGCCCAATAAGTTTATACAACTTCAAGTGACTGTATCCAGTCACCTCAGATGATGTCAGATAATATATCTAGCAACTTCCATTGAAGAAGTAGAGGATTATGAGAGAATCCTTTCTTCCATAGTGTTCACAAATAGCATATGAGTGATGTGTGTTTCCAATTTTAAAGATCTACAGCTTTCCATCAATTCCAGTATATTATCCTGTTTAAATGGAATGGTAATCTATTACATATTTCAAGCTACAGAGAAATACAGTGGCCCCAATCCAGGGAAACCTATGTAGACTTTAGTCTCATTAAAATAAATGAGATGTTAGTCATGATTAACTTAAGTCCAACTGAAACAGAGGGGACTTAAGTGCAATTAATTATCTTAGGTGTGGAACTAGTATGTTGGCATTTTTGTGGTTCTTAATTTTTTTTATGGCTATGGTGTTGAAGGATCCTTAGGGAAGCAACAATAAAATGGCTGACGAATCTGAATGCATGCTAAAACAAAATTCAGTAATTTTCCAAAACATCCTTGTAATGTCTTTAACAGTTGCAAAAAGTTAGTATATTGATATCTTATTTCCTTTTCTTACACTACCTGTTATAATGAACATATTTATGATCTTGTTCTTGTTGTAAATCCTTTGATTAACTTTTTTGAATTTTTTCATGAGTTATTTGAAAAAATTTAACAACCCCCCCCCCCCGCCATTAAACACATAAAGGAAACTAAAAATCACATGGATGGGGGGGGGGGGGAGACATAAAATGTTATACTAACATGTATTCTTTAATCTCCTAGTGGTTCTTGGCAAACTTCTCTTATCAAGAAGCACTCTCAGAAACCAGGGTAGCCATAGTTAATATTCTTTCTTCAACCTCTGGTAAGATTTGAAACATGTATTTCATGATTGTTGACATTATTTATGTATTATTTCTCTGTGTAAACCGCCCTGAGCCATATTTGGAAGGGCGGTATTGAAATCGAATAAATAATAATAATAACACTTAAAAATAGGGGTGTGCAGGATGTTCTGAGTTTGGAACATTCCACCTTGAAACGGGCCATTTTGAGGGTTCTGAGCATGATACAGAACACCCCTTTGGTGCCAGGCCTTTGGTGTGGGATTGAGGTCTGAGGAGGTTATGCTCAACGCTCTCTAGTTTTACTTTTAGTTTTTTGCTATGCGTTTTGTTTGTTGGTTTGTTTAACACACTTTGTTTTGTTTGTGGTTTGTGCCAGGCTGCTCACAGGGATGTGTCTGGGTTCTCTTGTTAAGGATGGAATAGGGGGCACATTCAATTACATTGGGGCAGATCAGTATTTGTGGTGTTGGCTGGCCAGCATTGAATTAGACGTTGGCTGGCTAGCATGCTGTTACGGGGGAAGGAAGTCCAGTAATTTAATTACTGTTTTTCCTTCTGACTGCCCTGTCAGCTCTTATTCCTCAGGGAGTAGTTCTAACTCCTCACTGGACCTAACCATTCTCCTTAATGCCAGGTCAGTTCAAATTAAGATCAAAATCATGTATGACTTGATCGTGGATGAAAGAGCCATTCTGGCTTCTAAATTATAACCTGGTTAGGCCTGAAGTTCTCATTCAACAGAGCTGTTCTGGATTGTTAGGGGTCTCACTGCAATGTCTCACTGTGACACATTCAGTGATTTCTTTGCAGATAAAATATTGCATTCAGTCTGATCTGAACTCCAGTATTTCTGCAGGGCCAGTTAGGGAGGTGTCCAGCAATCTCTCTTGCGAGATTAGATTAGATCAGTTTTAGTTTGTGACTCCTGAGGATGTGAACAAGCTGCTTAGAGCAGTACGGCCTACCACCTGTTCTTTGGATCCTTACCCAATATGACTGATCGTATCCTGCAGGGAGGTGTTTGGAGCTAGCCTATTGTACTTCACTGAAGGAGGGCAGACTGTCATCTTGTTTGAAGGAGGTAGTGGTTAGACCTCTTCTTAAGAAGCCCACTCTAGATACCCTTGTGATGGATAATTATAGGCCAGTCTCCAGCCTCCCATGGTTGGAAAAGATTATTGAAAGGGTGATGGCTGACCAGCTCCAAGCTGTCTCTAGGGTGGGCTATGGCATTGAGATGGCCTTAGTCAGCCTGATAGATGATGTTTGCCAGGGGACTAACAGAGGGAGTGTGACTCTGCTGGGTTTTTTGGATCTCTCAGCGGGTTTTGATACCATCGACCATGGTATCCTTCTGAATCACCTGAGGGGTTTGGCGATAGGAGGCATGGTTTTACAGTACTTCTGCTCCTATGTCTCAGGTAGATTTCAGACGGTGGCTCTTGGTGACAGTTACTCTTCTAAATGGGAGTTCCCTTAGGGCTCCATTCTGTCCCCAATTTTTAACATCTACATGAAACTTCTGGGAGAGGTCATCGGGGGACTTGGTACTGGGTGTTACCAATATGCTGATGACACCCAAATCTATTTTCCTTCTCATCAATATCAGGATATGGCATTAGCCCCTTAAATTTCTGCCTTCTGGCAGTAATGATCTGGATAAGGGAGAATAAACTGAAGCTGAATCCAAGCAAGATGGAAGTGCTCATTGGGGGTGGGGGCGGGTTGTAATCTGCAAAACAGAATAGAACTTCTGGTTGAGGTTACATTCCCCCAGGGAGAACAGGTTCGTAGCTTGGGAGTGCTCTTGAACCCAGGTCTCACCCTGGTGCCTCTGGCTGGGGCTGTGGCCAGGAGCATTTTTTACCAGCTGTGATTGATTCAAGAACTCCCACCCTGTTCCTTGAGGAGAATAACCCCAAAACAGTGGTACACCAGCTGGTAACCAGGTTAGATTACTGCAGTGTGTTCTATATAGGGCTGCCTTTGTACTTAGTTTGGAAACTTCAGTTAGTCCAAAATGCATAAGCCAGATTGGTATCTGGGGTATCCTGGAGTGACCACATTATTTCTGTTCTTAAACAGTACACTCGCTGCCGATATGTTTCTGGGCAAAGTACAAAGTGCTGGTTATGTTACCTTTTTAAAGCCTTGAATGGCTTAGGTCCAGGTTACCTGAGAGCGTGCCTTTCTCTACAAAATCTGCACTGCTCATTAAGATCAGAAGGGTTCTGTCTTTGGGTGCCATCAGTTCATCTGGAGGTGAGCTGGGATCGGAACTTCTCATTTGCCACTGGGTTATGGAACGTGCTCCCTGTCAACATGATAGGATTATCTTCCTTGAAGGCCTTCAAGAGAGCCTTTAAAGCCCCATCTTTTTAGCCTGGCTTTTAATGTTATCTAGTTTTAATTTTATTCTGGTGTAGATGTTTTTTAAATATATATATTTTTAATGTGTTTGGTTTCAATGTTAATTTCCCTAAGTCACTTTAGGTAGGGCGGTATATAAATCGAATAAAGCAAATAAAATAAAATAACCTAACCCACGTTGAAGAAAAATAAACGTTTCTTGGTTTTTAAGCTCTCTCATAATATGGTAGGCAGTTTCACATCCTGTTTGATTGTACAAGAACTAGTCAGGATACTGCCATATGTAAATATTTACTAGTTCTAAATTAATAAAAGCAATTGGGCTGCATCCAGACTAGTTATCATTGGAATCTATGAGGCTAAGCATCCAGAATAAGGCATCACTGAAATCAATGAGACAAATTAGGCATGACTAACATGAATCCCATTAGTTTCAGTGGATTTAATAATGACTAACCTCATTTGAATGCTCACCAATGTCATTTCATTACAATGTTTAAGAGAATAATTAATATGCCATACATGTACATGTTGCTTTTAGTAAAACTCCTAAATCCCATTATTTTCAATGGGGCTTAGTCATGGCTAACTTAATCTGGATGCTGCCCAATTCCATATTAGAGTTGATAATAAAAATATTATTTAAATAATAGTTTAAGATTAATAATATACCATCAATGTACATGTTGCTTTTAGGAAGAATGAACATATAAGTCCTTGTCCCATAGGGTTTACAATCCATATATTGACACAAGGGAGACAACAGAGAGAAGTAGAGGCAGGGATAAATGGGGAAGAATATCTTATTATTATTATTATTTATTTACACAGTCAGACAGGTGTTATTGACTGGTTTGTTTTATCCAGACATCGAGTCCTTCCCAAGGACCTAGGATGGCTGAATTTTATTGTCAATGTTGTTGCTGTTGTTATAGATATCGTTGCAGAATATAGGCTGTTCCCAGTAAAGCTGCTTTTTGTAATTGGCTGATGGTGATTTCTGTGGCCCCTATGGTGTTGAGGTGCTCTTCAAGGTCTTTTGGAACTGCACCCAGGGCGCCAATGACCACTGGGATTATTTTGGTCTTCTTCTGCCACAGCCTTTCAATTTCAATTTGTAGATCTTTGTATTTGGTGATTTTTTCTATTTCTTTTTCTTCTATTCTGCTATCCCCTGGTATTGCTATGTCGATTATTTTGACTTGTTTTTCTTTCTTCTCGATTACAGTTATATCCGGTGTATTGTGTGGCAGATGTTTGTCTGTTTGTAGTCGGAAGTCCCATAATATTTTTACATCTTCATTTTCTTCAACTTTTTCGTTGTTGTTGTTGTTGTTGTTGTTGTTGTTGTTGTTGTTTTACATTTATATCCCGCTCCAAGGAGCCCAGAGTGTTGTACTACATACTTGAGTTTCTCCTCACAACAACCCTGTGAAGTAGGTTGGGCTGAGAGAGAAGTGACTGGCCCAGAGTCACCCAGTTAGTATCATGACTGAATGAGGATTTGAACTCAGGTCTCCCTGGTCCTAGTCCAGCACTCTAACCACTACACCACGCTGGCTCCGATTATCTCAACTACATATACCTGGCATATTTACAATAATCTTAGTTACCATTTTTTCAGTGTTGTTTTTCTACTCTGATGCTGCAGTATTGTTGCTTTGTATTCAAGAATAAAAATAAAAGTTTTTGTTCCCCCGCAGGACTTTTTACCTTAATCCTGGCTGCAGTGTTTCCAAGTAACAGCGGAGATAGGTTTACCCTTTCAAAATTGTTAACTGTCGTTTTAAGGTAGGAATATAGACTCCTTAATCTCCAATTTTCTTCTTTCCCACAGGCTTGAGTTTTCTTATATACTTCTAGAGCACTGGATTTAGTAGTAAAGGCTTTGTCACCGTTTTTAAATGCAGCACATGGTGTACAACTGTTGAGGAAATAAGTTTGCAGAATGTCTGCTGAAATGTTGCTGCTTTTTTGGCAGCAGCTCTGCCCATAATTGTCCAAGGTTCCATTAGCTACCAGCCACCCAGAATTAGAATTGTCACAGCCCTTCCCTTAACTACTTAGGTTAATATAGCCAAGTGAACAATTTAAATCATGACGCTATGAGATTGTCTAAAATTAGGCTGTCCATATAGAGTATGGATGCTACTATATACTTTGTATTTAAAAGGCTTACTTTGCTTTAAAGGACTTTTTCACATATTATTCAAAAGACTTACTTTACTTTTAGTAAACAAACCCTTGCTGACGGAAAGTGCAGTGTCAAATTCAGCTACTTATGGAATGTACCCTGCACAGTGAGTTCAGTGGCTTCAAGTATAACTGAATGGTATTTGATTTCCACTCTCTCACAAGTCTGCATTCAAGCAGTTATGACACTATGCTTGTGACCTTTGTTAGATTATTTATGACTGGAGATCAAGAGGGGAAATTGTGCTTTGTTGATACCATGTTCTTTATCCTCACTGCTGAGGTGCTCCTGCTGATATTCTGGAATATCTGAGTGGCTCTGGCCTTGCTTATCTTGTGCAAACGTTTCAACTTGTCATTCAAACAAATGACTATTGCAGCCCAAGCAATATTGTCAAAATAGTGACTGGGGATTGGTAACCCAGGAATAATCAAAAGTACTAACTTTTGGAAAGTTAGGAAGCAGGACAATTTTGCAACAGTGCAGTTGCCAACTACATTCTCCCACCCATCCAGCCACTGCCATCATTCCTGGCTACTATCCACTGCTACTAGCTTTGATCTCCCCAAATCATGGTAGTGTCAAAAGAGAAGCCATATTTGTTCTACTTTGCTGAAGATGCTTTACTTCAGGAAAGCAGAGCAACCATGGCTTTTGACTTCTGGCATAATGCATATAGAAATGCAAGTCATGAACTAACTACTAATGTGCAAAGTGTGTGCTTGCCTAGAGGATTACTGTTTCCTAATCAAGATTAAGTGTGGATGAGCTTACTTGAAGGCGCCAGTCCCAAGCACCACATTTTTGCTGCTGCTGTTTGTGAACAAACCAGTGTAGAGAAGCTTATAGAGCTATAGAGTGATCTGTAGGAAATTCATACGCCTGGGTTCTGCACCTGCGCAGGAACGTGTGAGTGGAATATCCAAGTGGCACTCACACTTGGCTTGACAGTTTATTTTGGCAGTTGGAAAGCCATTCCTTAGTTCCTTTCTGACCACCACAGTGTGTACCTTGTCAGTCTGTACGCCTCAGCTTTTGGTTTGGTTCTGTGAATGACATTGGGCAGATTTGATTAGAAATGTTGGCTTGGGCTTCGACTGTATTTTGCCTGCTCTCAATCTTATTGGATGTCAGTTAAGTGTTTTTAGTATCTCGGATTTTTGGTTTGACTCAGTTTGGCTTTTGGCTTTATCTTGATGGATGTTAAAAAGACTTTTTTTAAAAGTGTAAGGGGTTGCCATCAGTAGTGGCCGGTGAGTAATTCTTTTAGGAGTAAAATAATAGGTGCTTACCTCCATTCTCGCCGCACCTGAACACTGCTCAGAGAAGCAGCATGCTGCCCAGCACCCCCTGTGGCGGGGGATTGCCTCCGCCATTCACCTGGCCGCGGGTGGGGGATCGGCTCCGTGGAAGCCAGGTGAGTGGAAGAGGCGATCCCCCACCACAGGGGGTGCTCGGCGGCACGCTGCTTCTCCAAGCAGCATTTAGGTGCAGCGGGAGCAGAGATAAGCACCAATTATTTTACTCTTAAAAGTGCCTCTTGCCACCCCTCCACCAGTGCCCTCACCGGCCGCTACTGGTTTCTATCTACAGACTGCCACAACTCCTGCCTGTTCTGCCTGGGCAAGAGTCATAATATGGGCACTTGCAAGATTTGCACAATGTTTTCCTGACAGACTCTGAAAAATAGAGCACTTTGTCTCGGTGCAGCGCTCTACAAGCAGGCATTTCAACCAGTGTTCTCTCTTAACTTTTTTTCATCTGCGTGCAGAATGAGTTTTGTTCTGGGTGACAGTATCAAGGCAGTGTGTGCGCACATGCATTCAGAATGGGGCCTTCCTGATTCAAACTGAGTGGGATCTAAAATTAACTGAGATTACACATCACACATCAGAAAATGTGTGAGCACACTCACATGCACACAACTAAGAAGGAATAGTGATTTCAACTGCCAACTCCTATGCCTTGATCTCCACAACCATCAGTATCAGTGCCAGGAGCTGCAACAGCTGCTAAACCCCTACCTTGAACACCAAGTGGATTACACTTCAATTGAACATGTTTTTAAGTGTCCAGCTGAAGTGTCGAGGAGTTCTACCTCATCAATGCACCACAGAAAGCATAAGAAGTGTAAAGCTTCTGAGGAGGAGCTGTCTATCTCCCCTTCAGAGATAAGAGCTCTGCATTTGCTTCAGGCACAAGCGTTCGTACTCCATCTCCTTCAAGGACCAAACTCCCCCTCCTCAGTATCAGGGCCACACTGTTCCTTGACATTGACACTGAGGGAAGCAGCTGCTTCACAGTTGATGGAGAAGTCAACACCAAGAGCGGGTTCTGTTCAATAGAGGGAAACATCACCCTCAACATCGAGGGAGAGTATTCATCGATATCAAGAGTGGGCATCCTCTGTGTTAGTCTTGGTCACTAGAAGATAAGTTGCCCTGAGCATTAAGAGGGGGGACACCTCATCTTTCACCCTCAGCATCGAAGGAGGAAGTGCCTCAGACCAAAGACACGGTGTCTCCTTTGGTATTGATTATCGATGTCGAGGAGCAGAATCCACTTCAAGAGATGGAGAGTCCACTGGATCAGGTGGCTATGTTATCCCTACTACAATTCCAAAGAGAGGACTCTATCCATCTCAACGTTTAAAGGATTTCTCAGTCAAGGTGGATGTTGAGGTATGATTAGATATTGACATTATGGTTGTGCCAAAAAAACCTTTTAGGTCACCAGTGAGATTTTACTCTTCACAATACTCCACACACACTAGGCATAGCTTTCTGCCTGAGGGTGCTTAGGATTTTTTTAGGATGAGGTTAGGGTTTTTCAGATTGCTGTAAATTCACAGGTTATTGGGGCCTTCCTGTGACATACAACTACTCACATAGCTACTCACATAGCTACACGTGAGTGGGATGAACACATGGAATATCATTGTACTGCATCTCCATGGCTCCCATACGATTATGAAGAATAGTTCCTGTGGAAAGCACAGTGGGCTTCTTTGGAGTGCATGAGGGGCAACCATCTCCGTTCAGTAAATTTAAGAGCAGCGCTGCCTGTTTCTCAAGCACATCAGAGAGCTCCAATCTTCAATCAGTCATTATTGGTATGGTCACAGACCAGCAAAGAGCTCCAATCTTTAAAACCACAATACCAGTTCCTTGACATTTCCTGTCCATCTCAAATAACCCAACCACGGGTGATAACCTCCTCTGTTATGCAGTGCCATTTGCAGTTACCTCTATGTAATTTGGTTCATCTTGGACAGCTCAGCCACCAGTAATTGCATCTTCTGCTACCCAAACTAATTATTCACATGTGCAGATGGCACAGGTGGTAGAGTCACAGGCTTGGCTCCAAAACTACAGTAAAATTTGCACAAGTAGTTCAGCAGGAGGATCATGTCTCCACAGCTGAAGCTGAACCTACTGCGACTGAGCACCCTTCTGATCCATCTCCAGAGGACAATTATTATTATTTACCTTTTATATCCCACTCTTCCTCCAAGGAGCCCAGAACAGTATACTACATACTTAAGTTTCTCCTCACAATAACCCTGTGAAGTAGTTTAGGCTGAGAGAGAAGTGACTGGCCCAGAGACATCCAGCAACTATCATGGCTGAATGGGGATTTGAACTTGGGTCTCCCTGGTCCTAGTCCAGCATTCTAACCACTACACCACGCCGGCTGTCCAAACTAGACCGTCAATTTCCCCCACTGAGGAATTGAACGCCTACCACGTGCAAATATTGGAGATGGCTGAAGCCTTGGTACTAGAAATTAAGCAACAAACCTCTGTGGTTTAATATCCTGTTCATTATTTTATGACAGCAGCCCAATTGGCACAGCCAGTAGCTCTTCCTATGCTCCCAGTTATATCCCAAACTGCTCAATCAGCATGGAAGACACTCAGCACTTCTACACCAACCTCTAAAAGGTTGGAAGGCCTTTACTGGGTGCAGGAGGATGACTGCTTTTTCTTGTTGAAGCACCCGATTCCAGATTTGCTAATGATAGATCGTGCTATCAAATCTAGCCAACGACATTCTGCTCCAGTAGGCAGAAAGGGTTGCAAGACTGACAACATGGAAAGAAGTGTTTATTCAACAGCATGTTTATCAGTAAAGATCACAAACTATGTAGTCTGTATGGCAAAATTTCATCCTCCTTTATGGGAGGAGTTACATCAGGATGTTGAGAATCTCCCAGAGGACTCAAGGCAGAGATTTGTAGTTACCTTGGCAAAGTCCACTGACATCACTTGGCAGCACTTAATTACTGCCAAGAACTTGGCTGAAACAGAGTCTTGGGCTTTGTCAACCGCTGTATCAGTTAGAAGGCATGCTTCGCTTTGCTCTGCAAACCTGCAAAATGAAATAAAAAAAGATTGAAGACCTTCCATTTGATGGGAAAGGCTTGTTCAGTGAAGAAACTGAACACAATGGAAAAGTTAAAAGTCAAAGTATACAGCAAAAAACTTTGTCTACTGGTGCCCAGCCCTATTTCTCTTCACTTGATAAACCTTATGGTCATCCAAAACAATCATACAAGCCTTCAGAGATAAGAGATTATGGAAGACCCTATCACCAGTTTCACTGCAAGGGTTATGGGTCTCAGGGCAAGCAACAACATGGTTCCTGCCATAAACAGCAGGATCCAAACAAGCAGCATCTTGTTTAATGCTCCAGCTATTCAGTTGGCTTCTAGATAGAATACTTTTAAATGAAAGAAAGGTCTCCATTAGGCATAATTATGCCTACAAGTGGGGGAGATTTAAGTCATGTACAGGGTTTTACTCCTGAGGATGTAACAATTAGACAAGAACTTTTATATTTGACAAGTTTAAAATGCAGTGGTTTGGCTAATGTTTCCCTGAAGTTCCACTTGGTGGCGGTATTTTCAAAACTTACAGGATGGAATGGTAGGACTGCATTTTCTCAGCCGGATTGCAAAAGATCCCTGAAGGGGCTAAACAATTTATATCCTCCAGTTAGACACAGTTCAATGAAAGGCTCCAATTAAACAGTGAGCCTTTCATTGGTTCTTTCGACTCTGACTGAGCCACCTTTTGGGCCAATGGCTACAATTTATTCAATTTTCATTGAAAGCTGCTTTTCTAGTAGCCATAACTACTGCAAAGAGAGTTAGTGAGTTAACAGCTGTAAGAATTGACTCGCCATATACAAAATTTTATCGTGGCAAGATCCTCATGCAGATGGATCCTTTTTTCTGGCAGAAGGTGGTGTCAGATTTTTGCCTGAATCAGGATATCGTGCTACCTACACTTCAGAAACCCTACAAAGCTTCTAGAGACATCTTTATATGCACTGAATATCTGGAGGTCACTCTTATTTTACTTAGATAGGACTAAGGCCTATTGTAAGAGTAAATATCTTTTTGTAGCCTATAAAGGTAGACCAAAGGGCCTCCGTATATCAAGGCAAGTTTGTCCCATTGGTTGGTAGAACTAATCTCTTTAGTTCACAAGGTCCAGAAGATAGAACCACCATGCATAATTAGAGCTTAAGCAACAACTGCAGCACATTTTCCAGGTATCAAAACTGAAGACATCTGTAAGGCGGCCACCTGGTCATATGAACTGCCTTTTGTGAAACACTATGCAGTTGACCTTTATTCTGCTTCGGAAACAAACTTTGGGAGAGGTGTCTCTTAGAGGGTCTTGCAATAGCTTCCTATTCCCTCCGCCTGGGAAAGCTCAATAAACACCTAGGCCGTATGGATCACGCTGTGAATAAACAGGTTGCTCACCTTTAACATATGATCTGCATGTGATCCATGGGCATTCATAAGACCCTCCCATCTTCCCCACAGCAATGTGAATAGGAAAAGTCTTACCTGTGCTCTTTAGAATGCTCCATGAAATTATTGTCATTTGGAAGTGGTCGTCCAGGAACTGAAGGAATGGCATTCCAACAGCTGAAATAAATGATTGTGCTGAGCGTGAGGGGTGGTGCATAAGCACCATGAGGGGCATGGATATTCCACGGTGAGGTGCTGCACAGAACCCAGGCTTATGAATGTCCAAAGATCACTTACAGATCATAAATTACAGGTAAACAACTGTGGTGTATGCCCCACCCCCAATTTTCTTCCACTGTCAAGGGTGGGTTGTTGTTTTTTTGACGGAGTAGGGCTGTAGATATTTTTTCATTTTTGCTTTCCCTTTTGTATTCAAATGGCCACAACAATAGCAAAAACATGTAACAACGATTATTGGGTTATATTCCCTTTTTATTATTTCTAGTTTAATAATTTATACACTTTCTGTCCATGCTAAAACAAGCAAACAGTGGTTTACAGTGAACAAAGCATAATTCAAAACAACAAAATGCAATATCAAAAATACAAAAACAATACAATTAGTATAAAAGCAACAACAGCGTTAAAACAAACCAATTTTTTAATCTAATAAAATTGTACTTCAAAGACTTGTTGAAATAAGATTATTGTGACCTTTCACCAATTTTAATTCTATATAGCTTAACCTGCGCAGAGCATCTGCACATTAGTACTTGATTGCTCCCCTCACCTCTTGCCACAGCCCCCCTCACCTCAGAGATCTCTCCACCCTCACCTGCTGTTCCTCCTCCTCCTCCTCCCCATTGTTTCCATACACACCCCACCCCTCTTGGTCACTCATGCCCTCAACTCCTTCCTGTGGCTTCCAGCGGCATCTGGTGGGCCACTGTGCGAAACAGGATGCTGGACTAGATGTGCCTTAGGCCTGACCCAGCAGGGCTGTTCTTATGATTGTGGCTGCAGCATTGTGGTGCCTATTGGCCAAGCTGTAGCTCCTATCCCCCAAGACTTCCTCACATGAGCCCTGATCCTTCTCCTCCCCTCAGGAGCAGCAGCAGCAGTTGACCGGGCCCTTCCTCGCTGCCACCTTGGTCGCTTATTCCCGTCAGGCTTCTGACAGGCCCGGGCCCATCCCTTGTCTGTCTGCCTCCCTCCACCAATGTCCTCGGTAGCCCCAAACAGCAGCAGTGATTGACTGGGCCCTTCCTTGCTGCCACCTCTGGATGCTCATTCCCTTCAGGCCACTGACAAGCTCAGGCCTGTCCCTCTCCCTTCCTTTTTTCTCTTCTTCCCTCCCTTCTTTTTCTCTCTTTCTCTTTCCAACACTTGCTTTTTCCCTCTGTCTTTCTTCCCCTCCCTCCCCCTTCCCTCCTTTCTCTCTCTCTCTCCCCCTTCCTGAGTTAACAGATTTTGTTGATCTTGTTTCCTCATCTAATTCATACAACAGCAGCCTTCTTCTCCTGAAGGGGCTCTTTTCTCCCTCACAACCCTTCTCTTCACAGGCCCCTGCCCACTATCCTACACCTACACACACACACACACACACACACACACACACACACCCCTACCTCTCCTCTACAATCAAGAACATCTTCCGACTAGTAACAGTTTCATTCCAACTGACCTTAACCATCACAGGCTCCTCCTCCCTGTCGGCATATGGAATCCCCACTGCCCAATCACCATGTTGCTTCTGCTCTCACAGGCCCCTCCTCCCTATCCACATATGGAACCCCACTTGCCACACATGGGATTAGCCACAGGTACACCAGAGAGAGAGAGAATAAATATTTATTTATTTATTTATGAGATAATGAGAGTTATCACATTAGTTTACCTTTCGACATATAGTTGATCCTAATATGGAAAGAATGTATGAAATACATAATGCAAAATATTCATATGATTGTAAGCAGCAATAAACTTAGTTTGAAGTGTTGTTCCATATAAAAATTATTTCTAAGCTTTCATTAACTTAATACTTTATTTTTTTCAAATAGCATTGGTGGTGTGGTCCTTGTGAATCTATCAGGCTCTGAGAAAACTGATGGAATAGGTATGTTTTTCAAAACACATGTTCTAAAAACTGGTAATATCTGGGTAGATATTGTTGTACTTTTTTGGGATAGTTTCCAGTAATTACAGCAAAACACCCCTGATTTGTATATTGCATTGCAATACATTAAATTGTACTACATTTTTAGAAGTGTGTATTTTCAAACTGTTGAAAAATGAGTAAAGGCATGAATGGCATCTTGAAGAGAAGGTCCTCAGAACTCCAGCTGGTTCTGAGGATTCACTCATCCCTCTGGAAACCCCTAGTACTATGTGTCCTCCCATTGTCAAGGTCCTCACAATTTTCAGGAATGGCTTTTTTGGGTGAGGGCTGCAGGAAGTTGCTGTGGGGTAAATGGCACAAATACACCTCGACATTCCACCACTGTTTTTAGCCTACTTTCCTTAAGGAAAGTAAGCTTATGAGATCACCCTGCTTGGACCAATTTAAACTAAATTTGGTACAGTTGCAGGGACACATGGTGACACCTCAACAGCATAGATTGTGACATCCACCCCAATTCCAGATGGTGGACACATGAACATTTGAGGCTTAAGTGGGCTAACTTGTGAACCGCCTAACCGATTTGAACCAGATTTAGTATGATTATAGGGATGCATAGGTATAGCTTGCTGGTGAATGTTTTTAATGATGGCATACACCCCAATTCAAGATGGCAGACACATAAACATTTGAGGCTTAAGTGGGCTAACTTGTGAAGATGGAAATTATCTATTAAGATTATAGTGAAAGGAAAGTAGGCACAGAATCATTGTTTTTTAAAAAACAAAACACCTATTTCTATATGGGCCTGTCAAATTTTGGTATTTTACTTCATATAATAATGATTTGATTGTAAATAAAAATCATTAGTATTCTGATTTTTATAAGAAATTCTAGCCCATAATATAGGCTGACATACAGAGCAAGGAAGTACTGGTGTGGTGAGAAAGCAGCCTAACAGAACTTCTAAACTAGCTGCATCTGTGTGGTAGGGTAGCAGCAATTTTTTATGCCTTCCCCTTCCCCAGGAAGCTCTCTGTGCCATCTGAAAATATGTTCCTGAGGGTTGCACAGCCCTCATATGGGGATATATTTTTGAGTGGCACAGAGGGTTTCTTTCCTGGGAGAGGGAAGAACATAAAAAAGCTACTTCCCTGCCATACTGGTGCAGTTAGCTGGGAAGCTCTGTTAGGCTGCTTTCTCATTACACCTGTGCTTCCTTGCTCCATATACCATCCAACGTTCTTACTACTGTTACTTGAATTAAACGTTTATGTGTTTTATTTTTCAGGGTCCTTGTGGTCTCTTGGAGGAGCTATGCTTTATGCAATCTATATAGTTATGATAAAAAGGAAAGTAGACAGAGAAGACAAACTTGATATACCAATGTTTTTTGGTGAGGAACTAACTTTTAGGGGTGGGAATCTGGGATCATATCTTCAGTTTTTCAGAAATGTGACTTTGTGAAATATTAAGGACTTATCAGGACAGTCTCTTGAGGAGGGCTAGATGATGATGATGATGATGATGATGATGATTGTCTTACTTTGCTACAACTAAGAGAAGAAATGCCTGCAGAAAAAGGAACCCCGCCCCCCACCGCCGCCATTGGTGGTTGAAAGGCTAAGTCATTGGCTCCATATGGATGAACTTTTTCTATACCTTCATCTCACATCTCCTCAACCTCCTTTTGCAGTGGCTTGGGGAAAGCACTTCTTAGATTATGCTAGGAAGGTGCACTACTCATGGACTTTTTAGATAAGCTGCTCCAGGGTTGTGCTGTGTCCACTTGCACTGTGCTACCACAACTATGAGGGCAGGGCACATGGGTGCATATTTTGGACAAAATTTGCTCCACCTAAACTGCACTCCATATTTGCTGTTAAAATCCCTTTTTTTGTTAAAAGCAAAAAGGCACCTTTTAAAGTGGCAATTCTCTTATATTTATTAGGGTGAGAGCAACTGGCCCTATCCAACCCCAGCACAGCATCCCTCCTGTGGCTGCTGTTTGTATCTACCTGATGTCTGTTTTTAGACTGTGAGCCCTTTGGGGATAGGGAACATATTTTTTTATATAGATTGTTTTGGAAACTTTTGTTGAAATGTGATATATAAATAGTAGTAAGCCACTTCATGCTTTTCTTGATGGAGACTGCATATTCAGTGCCTCTTCTGCTTCACTAGTTTTACAATGCTGGATTAGAGGTTTAGAGCGTGGGAAACTGGAGTGTTAGGAAGCTACCCCCAAGGTAGCATTCCACATGCAGGTACAGTGAGACAGGCAGAGCTGAAGGGTTTCAATGCGTGGATGAGACGTTGGTGCCAGGAGGAAGGGTTTAAATTTGTTAGGCACTGGGATACATTTTGGGGAAAGCAAGGCTTGTACAAAAGGGATGGGCTTCACTTGAACCAAGATGGAAACAGACTGCTGGCACTTAAAATAAAAAAGGTTGCAGAGCAGTTTTTAAAATGACGTCTAGGGAAGAGCCGAAAGAAGCTGGGCAATATCCGGTTTGGCAAATACCACCTTTTAAAGTGCGAGGGTGCAGAGCATTCAGATAAAACAGAAGGGGATAGAGCAGAACCACATAAAGAGCAGACAGGAGCCTGTGCCAGCTGGTCAAAGAGTCAAAAGAAAGATAGCATACACCAGGTGAGAGATTCAGCATATAGGTGCTTATATACCAGTGCCAGAAGCCTCCGAGCCAAGATGGGTGAGCTAGAGTGCTTGGTTGCTAACACAGAAATAGATATAGTGGGCATAACAGAAACATGGTGGAACAGTGAGAACCAGTGGGACACTGTTATCCCTGGATATAAACTCTATAGAAAGGACAGAGAAGGTGCCTTGGAGGGGGAGTAGCATTTTATGTTAAAGAAAGGATAGAATCTAACAAGCTAGAAAACCTAGGAGCACCCCAGTCCTACACAGAAACCCTGTGGGTGATAATACAAGGCCTGAAAGGAAATGTGCTACTGGGGACGTGCTAGCACCCTCCAGATCAAAATGCTGACAGTGACTGGGAGTTGCAGGAGGAAATCGGGGATGCGTCAAGGATAGGTAGGGCTGTAATAATGGGAGACTTCAGTTACCCACACATAGACTGGGTAAATTCACAGTAAGGTGAATTTACAGTAAGGTGAAAGAGGTCACATTTCTAGATACGCTGGATGACTGTGCCCTAGAATAGTTAGTCTTGGAACCAACCAGACAGAAGGCAACCTTGGACCTAATCCTGAGTGGCACCCGAGACCTGGTGCATGATGTCAGTGTCATCGACCCTTTAGGGAACAATGACCATAGTGTAATCAAATTCAGCATACATTTGGGGAGAGAATCACCAAAGAGGTCTAACACAGACATTTTGAATCTCAGAAGAGGAAACCTCTCCAAAATGAGGAGTATGGTGAAAAGAAAGCTGAAAGGGAAAATCAGGAGTATCACTTCACTCCAGAATGCATGGAGTTTACTTAAAACCACAATACTAGAAGCCCAGTTGGTTTGTATACCCAAAAGGAGGAAAGGTGCCACTAAGTCCAGGAGGATGTCAGCATGGCTAACAGGTAAAGTCAAGGAAGCCATAAAAGGGGAAAATACTTCCTTCCAAAATTGGAAGACCTGCCCAAATGAGAACAGAAAGGAACACAAACTCTGGCAAAAGAAAATGCAAGGTGACAATAATGGAGGCAAAAAGAGAGTTTGAGGAACATCTACCTTAAAGCATCAAGGGGAATAACAAAAACTTCTTTAAATACATCAGATGCAGGAAACCTGCCAGGGAGGAGGTTGGACCGTTAGACAATGAGTGAGTGAAAGGGATAATAAAGGAGGATATGGAGGTTTCAGAGAAGCTAATGAGTTCTTTGCGTCCGTCTTCACAGCGGAGGATACTGAGCATATACCTGTTCCTGAACCAGGCTTTTCGGGGATGGAGGCTTAAGGAACTGAGTCAGGTAGAAGTGACAAGAGATGATGTTCTAAACTCTCTGGGGAAAAACTGAAAACTAGCAAATCTCCAGGGCCAAATGGCTTCCATCTAAGAGTCCTCAAAGAACTCAAATGTGAAATTGCTGACTTTGCAAAAATATATAACTTATCCCTACAATCGGGCTCTGTACCAGAGGACTGGAAAGTAGCAAATGTAACACCGATTTTCAAAGAGGGATCCAGGAAGTTACAGGCCGGTTAGCTTAACGTCCATTCCAGACAAATTGATGGAAAGCATCCTCAAGGATAAAATTGTAAAACACATAGAACAACAGGCCCTGCTGGGAGAGAACCAGCATGGCTTCTGCAAAGGTCAATCTTACCTCACAAACCTTTTTGTGATCCAGGTGACAGTATACTTAGACTTCCAAAAAGCTTTTGACCAAGTTCCTCATCAAAGACCCCTGAGGAAACTTAGCAGTCAAGGGATAATGGGACAAGTACATGTGTGGATTGCTAACTGGTTGAAGCACAGGAAACAGGGGGTATGGATAAATGGAGAGCTCTCACAAAGGAGGGAAGTAAGAAGTGGCGTCCCCCCAGGGATCTGTACTGGGACTGGTGCTTTTAAATTTATTCATAAATGATCTAGAAGTAGGGTAAGTAATGAGGTGGCCAAATTTGCAGATGATAGCAAACTCTATTGGGTAGTGAAATCCAAAACTGATTGTGAGGAGCTCCAAAAGGATCTCTCCAAACTGGGAGAGTGGGCAACAGAATGGCAAATGCAGTTCAGTGTTGGCAAGTGTAAAGTGATGCACATTGGGATGAAAAACCCCAACTTCAAGTATACATTGATGGGATCTGAGCGGTCGGTGACTGACCAGGAGAGGGATCTTGGGGTCATGGTGGATATCTCGTTGAAAGTGTTGACTCAATGTGCGGCAGCTTTGAAAAAGGCTAATTCCATGCTAGGGATCATTAGGAGGGGGATTGAAAATAAAACGGCTAATATTATCATGCCCTTATACAAAACTATGGTGCGGCCACACCTGGGCTACTGCGTACAATTCTGGTCACCACATCTAAAAAAGGACATTGTAGAACTAGAAAAGGTGCAGAAGAGGGCAACCAAGATGATCAGAGGCCTAGAGCACCTTTCTTATGAGGCAAGGCTACAACACCTGGGCCTATTTAGTTTAGAAAAAAGACGACTGCAGGGAGACTTGATAGAGGCCTATAAAATCATGCATGATGTGGAGAAAGTGGATAGAGAGAAATTCTTCTCCTTCACATAACACTGGAACCAGGGGTCATCACATGAAATTGATTGCCAGGAAATTTAGGACGAACGAACGGAAGTTTTTTTTTCTCACAACACATAATCTACTTGTGCAATTCTCTGCCACAAGATGTGGTGACAGCCAACAACCTGGATAGCTTTAAGAGGGGTTTGGATAACTTCATAGAGGAGAGGTCTATCAATGGCTACAAGTCGGAGGGCTATAGGCCACCTCCAGCCACAAAGGCAGGATGCCTCAGTTGCAGGGGAGTAACAGCAGGAGTGAGGGCATGCCCTCAACTCCTGCCTGTAGGCTTCCAAGAATTTAGTTGTATTTGTGTTGACTCTTCCTGTCTTCAGTTCCACTTCACCATTGTAATCAGCCAGTAATACACTTGTTAACTATATGAATTGGATAGCATCTTAGTTTTTTTACCAGGTTCTGCAGTAAGGACAACTTTGCATTGCTGTCTAGCTGCTACCTTTCTCTGAAATTGCCTATTTGTACTAATCCTTCTGAACCTAGCCTCATGTGAAGATTCTTTTTTGCGCGGTCCATGCTGTATATGCCATCTGATTTGGGTTGGATGGCTATACAAGACCTGTTTCAACAAAGGCACTACGTTTATGGAACTTCTGTCCAAGAGAAGCCCATGTTGCTGCTTCTCTTTTAGTGTTTTGGATGTCTGATAGAGAGTACTCTGAACTTTTGGAACTGCCCAGTTGTTAAGCTTTATTTGCTTTGATGTTCAGTTATGCCTCTGGTATTTTGTTTTAGCTTTTTAATTTGTTTATAGTGGTGAGATTTTTAACAATTTGGTTATATTGTTAAAAAGAAAGACTAAGTTAATAAAATTGGTACAATTGATCTGAGACTTTAGCAGTAGAAGTTCAAAAATAAGGTTTATTTCTCATTTCTTAACTGAATATCTCCAGTTTCAAATGAAGATCAGCCTTCTAGTCAGAAGAATATATAATACATTAGTAGTTCCCTTTAAGAAAAATATAGCACTTTAAAAATGTGGTAAATTGTGTGAGTATTGTTTTTGTTCTTTGGTTCTTTTGTTACTAACATTTATTATTAATCTGGGTTTTTGCAGGTTTTGTTGGTTTGTTTAATTTGCTGCTGCTCTGGCCAGGTTTCTTCCTATTCCATTATACTGGATTTGAGAAATTTGAATTTCCCAATAAATTAGAACTCAGGTGCATTGTCCTGAATGGCCTTGTTGGAACTGTTCTGTCTGAATTCCTCTGGCTGTGGTATGTACATCTTTCTGTGTCCACTCTGGGTGCTTCCACACTAGAGTCTGTTAGTGCTTCCAAAACATTGCTTATGTGCAATTAGCTGCAAGTGGAACTGAAGCAGAAGTTCCTCATGGCATTTAATCTCATATCTTAACTTGCAGTGCCCTACACCAGAGCCAAGATCCTTCTGTACAATAAGTTTCATTCAGCAAGGGTTCTTTCTAGTGCTTAATGAAAGCTTTCTGTTGGCAGGTCTAGCCCATCTTAGTACTTCCCTGGTTTGTTCAACTGAGAGATTAATGCTCAGTTATTATTTATTTAGTTTTTGTCTCTCATAGGAGAGGAGTTGCTTTCCCCCCCTCATATTAAAATAATGCTAGTTTGCTATAATGGAAATCAGTTAGTCCCTGTTTGGGGACAGAAGCTTATCAATCAATCAATTTATTTCAGTCATTGACCAAAAACATCACATTACACAATAGCCAATTGCAATTTACATAAAATGTGACAAAACATGGCCACTATAATTAAAATTTGCTAATAAAAAGACTAAATAAAATTCATCTGAATGTCCTGGAAACCTCTCAAGCAAAGGAGCAATAAGATTTAAACAATCATCCTTGTAAAGTGCACCATGTAGGATAACATGCTCAATAGATTCAATAACACTCATTCCACAAAGGCAAAGGCGAGATGTATATGGCACTCCTCTAAACCTCCCAAAAAGTACTGCTGAGAGTAGCACATTTAAACGTGCTAAAGACAAGGCCCGCCTAAACTTAGGGAGAGTGATGTTAATTAAATAGGTAGCTGGTTTACTACTGAAAATCTGATCTCCTAAGTACAAGCCTTTCAGAATTTTAGCAACTTCAGACTGTAAATCAGTGTTGGAAATAGGTTGCTTGATAACTTTCCCCGCAGTATCATGCCCCAGACTGATAAGGGTGTCAAGTGAAAGCCCGTAACATTGGGATTTTGTTTTGACAAAGTGTTTCCAAGTGGAATCAAAAGGATCAGTTAATACCAAATGGGCAAGTCTGGGTTGAAGAAAGACCAGTTTTAACTAGAATGCAAAAATGCACTTCCAGTACTCCGCTTCCATCGAGTCAAGGCCCACTTCCTGCCTGATAACAACATTAGGTACACATCTGGGAAGCTGTAATATAGTCCTAATGAATTCTGTTTGGACAGCTTCCAGAGATACAAAATTATTATAAGGGCCAAGCTGAGCTCCATATAATAGTTGAGGATAAACCCTGGCAGTACACAATTTAATAGCAGCCAGGATGTATAGTGCTCCTTTTGTAAAATAGAATTATCTGATCACATATGCCGAGGCTTGAGCGTTCGGGGCAGAAGCTTAGTTAGTCCCTGTTTGTGGGCAGGTGCTTACCAACTAAGTGCCAATTTAGCTCTAGTCCCAGCCATGTAAGCAATGGTAACATTAGGGAGGGGCACCATGTGAGTAAGATTGAAAAGTTAGTGTTTAGAGACTTAGTGTTTATAGAACTAAAATATCAATATTAACACTAATTATATCTGTGTGAAATTGCATTTGCTAGTCACCTTATATTTTTAGAATTTTTGAACCGGAATGTATAAAATTAGAATTCATTAATTGAAATTGAAAATAGTTAGATTTGGGGATTGGTAGGTAAGGGAACAATTGAACTGGACTTTTAGTTTTGGATGTTTTGATCTTGGTGTATTGGGTGTTCCAGCATTATCTTCCACGAGCCTAGTAAGGCTGTAAATAAGTAGATGAATAAAAAAAATCTTACGAGTTTTATAAGTAACTAGCACTTATGTATTTACATGATCATAAAAAGCTTATAGTGTACATGCACGGAAATTGCTTCTTCACCTCAACAGTGCTTTAGCTGTTTTAGCTTTTAAACTCTTTTTCTATTTTAATATTTTCCTAGGGGCTGCTTTCTTACCTCCTCACTGATAGGCACACTTGCCTTGAGCCTTACAATACCTCTGTCCATAATAGCTGATATGTGCATGAATAAGGTAATATAAACTTTATTGATGACAGTTGTGAGCACTGCTAGAATCCTAAACATTTATAGTTCTTTTAGTCTTTCTGAATTATGAAAGATTGTTGTTTTGTTATATATTGTAATCTGCATTAGACATTTATTTATTTTATTTAAAGATGTGTATTCCACCTTTCCATTTCAATAAATAGATTATCCAGAAACTCTGTCAGAGGACAATTTAGTATACCTTTGATAGAGGGAACTAGTTCATAAATTGTACTTAATTGCAAATACTGACTTTTATTTCTTCAGCAATAGCATTTAATGTTTTCTGCCTTAAACTATTCCTTCTTCTTTTCATCAGTGAAATATCACATTTCAGCACCTTTAGGTTTTAAGAATATGTTTAGCTCTCTCGGACCTGGTGCTAAGTCGTGCGAGGCTAAGGGGCAAAGCCCTGCACTGCATCCCCTGATGGTACCTGGTGACAGAAAATCAGTGGACATTGCCTTCCCTCAGTACCGCCACTAGAACAGTAGCACTGAATAAGGAGGAAGTCCACCCACTGCCACCTGGTGAGCCCCTTCCTGTTTGGCCCTGCCCTGGCAAATTTAATGAGGTGATGGTGAGCAACAGCAGTGGACATCCTCCTCCATCATCAACAACAAACAACAAATACAAATATTTATATACTGCTTTTCAACAAATGTTTCCAAAGTGGTTTACATAGAGAAATAACAAATAAATGAATAAGATGGATCCCTGTCCCCAAAGGGCTCATAATATAAAAAGAAACATAAGATAGACACCAGCTGCAGTTACTGGAGGAACTGTGCTGGGGGTGGATAGGGCCAGTTACTCTCCTCCTGCTAAATAAAGAGAATCACCACATTAAAAAGGTGCCTCTTTGCCCAGTTAGCAGCACAAAGGGCTGTTTTTAATTTCCCATGCTGAACCCTATGATGTTGTGTCAGGGAGCTGTGGCATCTGGGAAATCTAAAATGGCTCCATTATTGAAGGAGGTGTAAATCCATTGCTCCTGTGCTGCCCACCATCACCCAGGTAAGCTTGCCCAGGGCTCAGTGGGGCGGGTTACCAGGAAGTGATGGATAGCAGTGCATGCTGGGGCTTTAGTGTTTGGCCGGCTGGGCCTTCAGATAGGCATGGACCCTTAGGCTAATGCCCAATCTAGCTGACTACTGACACTGTCATTTAGCTACCCATTTATGATGGTTTATTGAATGTCTCTTTATGTTTAATAGTATTAATTACAGCAAAATTGCAAGTACCATCATCACAAATAATTAAAACTATGCAGATTATTAGAAGAATTAATCCTTGACAAATGGCCCTAAATATATTTTTACTTTATCAATCACTTTTTGCACAAGTCTCAAAGCAACATATAAAACATTTGAAACAAAGAAACGATTAAAAACCATTTGCCAGACAAATATATTTTGAAAAGCATCAACAGAAAGCAGCCACCCTAAAAAACCAGTGGAAGAAACTTGTTTTCACCAACTGTTAGAAGACAGAGAGTGATGAGACAGTCTGGGCCAAGCAGGACAGGAAGTTCCATCGTCTCGGTACAGCCATCAGAAAGACTGTCCGTGCATGCCAGTGGGACCTCTGCAGGTGTTGGAACACAGAGAAGATCATAATGAGCAGGTAGACTGATACACAGACAGACAGTCCTTCAGATACCCTGGGTTCAAGCCTTTTAGGATTTTAATGGCAATGATCAGTACCTTGCATTGCACTTGGAAACAAACTGGAAGCCAGTACAGGTGGAACAAGATGGGACTAATGTGTTCCCTGTCAGAAATCGATTACAAGCTCCTCTGCTGCATTTTGCACCATCCGTAGTTTCCAAATAGCTTTCAAGGGTAGTTCTATGTAGAGTATGTTCAGCTGGGATGTGACTAAGATATGGGTGATAGTGGCCAGATCTGCTTTCTCCAGAAAAGGATGAAACTAGCAAACTAGATGAAAATCATATAATATAAATATGATGAAATAAAATTATTAATGGCCTCTCTTCCATAATTGTTTAGTGTGTACAAATAAAAAAAACCCTCATTGTTGACATTATTGTGCTTATATTTTTAAAAATAGTAACCAATTAGGAACTATACAATATACATTAGCACAAACTACTTGTCCTCTAACATTGCTCTGATTAAATTTATTATTTCATAAAAAGTTACCAATTCCTAACAAAGGTTGGAATAGTACTCTATTTCCAGACTGATTATTAGCAAGAGCTTGCTCATGAACATGTCATCCCATTTTGTAGCCATTCCCAGAGGGGAGAAGCATTTATAGTTCTCAGTCTTTTATTCTTTGTGTACTATGTTTTATATCTATGCCATAAGCCATACTGAACCACTTGTATGAAAAGCCAGGGTAAAAATTTCTAAAATAAAATAAGGTTGCCAGAATAAAATGATGACAAAGATGACAAATGTAAAATGAAGTTTTGCAAAATGAAATAAGTATAAGGGCACACTCCTTTACTCACAGGGGATCTGTGGCCATAACACAAGTAGGGTACAATTGAGTCCTGATTCTCACACCAGCACAGCATAGTCAAGTATAATTGACTCCACATTCAGGCACCGTCACAGGGGTAGTCTAGGAAATGAGAGTTTCTTAGAAGACAAGAGAGGTGGGCTGACCTCCCGTTTCCGAAACTGCCTAGTCCAACATGCCCATAGGCATCAACTGGGGGAAATAGAGTTCTTTTTGCTCTGTGAGGAGTTTTTTCATAGCATTGTACCTGAGTAAGAAGAATGAAGCCCCATAAGTTCTAAAATAAACTTTAATTTTACAAATAAAAATAGATATCTTTAATTGATAGCTTGGTATATTATAGCTGTTATTAGGAGTTGAGCCAGCTGGCGAAATCAGTTGTTTGATCTTGTATGATATGCTTTTTATGGGCTGAGAGATTGTGGTAAGGGATATATTTTAAATTGTGTTTTCAAGGAGGCCTTGAAAATACCATATTTACTGTCCAAGACTAGTTTTTCCCCAGGGTCTTTGATATTAGGATGGGGGGGACGTGTTTGTGTGTGTGAATAGTCTTTAATTCAGAGGCTTCCTCCTTTTGGGTAAATACAGGTATAGCCTGCATTTAACCTGTCTTTTTAAAGAGTGTTATCTTAAATTCAGACTTGTTTGCTATTTGGGTAAATATGGTATAAAGCTTTCTATAGAAAATCTTAGAATGCTAGCGGTTGTAGTAGCAGAAATGGAATAGGAGCCAAAGCATGTCAAGATTTTTTTTTATGGAAGTAGTTGTTTAGACTGCCCTTTTCTGTTGCTGTGCATCTTAATTGCAGACAAACTGATATGCCATGTTTAGCATTTATACACACTTTGTTCTAGTTGGCAGTGAAAACTTTTATTACAAATGTTTGGCATTTGTAACATGCGCCGAACATAACAAAAGGTGCAACTGTGAAGTTGCTACAAGAGGTGCAAAAGGTGCTACAAAAAGTTGTCCACAAGCATTAAGCTGTTGAATTAGGCTGGCAGTTGTCATATCATTAAAATGACTTTCAAGTTGAAGTTTTGATTGTCTTATAGAATAGGAATGATTTCATTGATTCAGACTGATTTGATAGAGAGATGCAGAGATCATGGGAATGTATTTTGAGAAATGAAATCACTGCATCAGTGTTTCAGAGACTTCTTGCAGAATAGCAATTGAAACAAACTATTTTAGAAATCCATTATATCACTTAATGATCCAAGTATGAACAGGTTGTGTTTTACCTGTTGCAATGGAAGTGTTTGGCTTTTTCATCACAGTCAATTTTAATGCTGGCAAAATTTGCCCTCATTGTGACTCTGTAGAATAAAAGTCATATGTTTCAGATCATGAGATATTAGCATCCACGGAGCTACCAGTCAAATCAAATCAAGTTTATTACGGTCCATGACCAGCTTAACAGTTACTAGTCTTTACAGTCAACAATGACTTTAGATTGATGTCCAAGTAATTTGCACAATTCAAACCCTAAAATTAAATAGTTCACACTTCTTTCCACTGTATCCACTGTCAACATGCTTCAGATACCTAGAATGAGAACTCTTGTTACTTATCTTGGGGAATAATTCCATCCCTTGTCTTCAAGGCCCAGCAACCCAAAATATTTTCTGCTGGTGATTATAGGATAATAGTAACGGTGAATTGCCATTGCAAGAGGAAGTACCACAACATTAGAACAGATGCCGTTCTGGCAGGAAAATAATATTCTAGAGCAGTGTTTCTCAACATTTTTGGAGTAATGGACATTATTCATGTGCAATTTCCTGGACCAGCAGTTAGTAAGGGGAACACCCCCCCTCGCCCCAACCCCACCACCAGGCACCCCCCAAAAAACAATTTCGGGCAGCTTTCCGGAGTTCTTTTCCATGCAGCCCTCACTGCTGGATAATGTTCATTTCGAGGACATGAAATAAAGATTATCCATCAGCAAGGGATCCCCGACAATGAGCTCCCGAGAGCTCCCGGTAGGCCCTGCCAGCCCAAAATTGGTTTTTTTTTTGGGGGGGGGGATTTTATTAGTGATGCCTCACTGACCGGTACACAAATGCCTCGCGGACCGGCACCAGTCCACGGACTGGTGGTTGAGAAACACTGTTCTAGAGCATGGAAGAGCATCTGTATGATTGCATGCAGAAGGTTCCAAGTTCCCTCCCTGGCATCTCCAGATAGGGCTGAGAGAGACTCCTGCCTGTCACCTTGGAGAATCTGCTGCCAGTCTGTGTAGACAATCCTGAGCTAAATGGACCAATGGTCTGACTTGGTAAGTCAGCTTCCTATGTAACCCCTTTTTCAGTGACTTTTGCCTTTCTGTGATTGCATTTGTAAGCTGACCATAAGACATTGTGCTATACAGGAGAACCTTGTTAATCGCGGACTCACCATCCGGTTTTGCGTATCTGCAGTTTTGTAATGGACAACCGACCCCGGTATACATAGAAAAAATAAGCAAAAAGGGGGTTAAACATGCATATCTGTGGGTTGGAGGTGGCCAGAAATGACCTCAGAGGTCATTTCTGGCTGCCGCTATTTAAGTTCAGGAGTCATTTTATGGCTCTTTTTTAAAAAGGGGGTACATGGTATTTGGGGGAGGGGCATCCTTGGATTCCTAAAGGGGTAGTGGAGCACAGTAGGGCACTTTATTTGGCCAGTTTTGTCATCTGGGGTGCGATTTTGGGTAGTGTGGGAACCTCAGCCCCCAATTTACATTGACTTTAACGCCTGTTGTTCCCAGATTCACTATCTAACGTGGTTCTTCTTTACATTCTTTTTTCTCTGTAATGTTTCCAGTGGCAGACATTCTGATTAATGAAACACACACATTAATAGGGTCTGTGGGGATGCAGCAGGAGCCTCACACAACTCCACCAACCCTGTTGTGCAAGAGTCCTAATACTTCTGAATGCTCCCCGCATGCTGGAAGCCTGGAAACACGTCACTGTTTCTCAGTGATGTATTTCTGCTTTTCCAGAGCACTTACAGAGCATGGCAGCACTCAGACATATTAGCACTCTTGTGCAACAGCACAAGCACAGGAGTTGTGTAAGGTTCCTGTTGCATCTCTGTAGACCCTGTTAATGCACATGTTGCATTAATCAAAACTAGCTGAACTGGGCGCAGAGCATCTGTGCCTCTAGTTCTCTTCTCAGCTTTCCTCTTGCCCTCCCTGGAAGTTGGCCACCGCTTTCCTCTGTCCTCCCTGCCCGATGGTTGCCGCTCGGCCATTCTCCTGGCCAGCAGTTTCTTTTCCCCCACCCGCCCGCCCCCATCGCTATCCGGCAGCTGCTTGCGAACTCTCGCGAGAGCTGCCACACATGGTATTAGCGGTGGGTACATATGAGAGAGAGAGAGAGAAGATGACCGCCAGTGTATTTATACAATGTAAGTTAACATTCAAAAATTCTATCAGTTGGGTTTGGGGTTTTTTAAATTCTCTCAGATTACTTTGGATCTTTATTTTCTGTTTTCATCAGATATTGGTTCTTTGTCACCTACTGGCTTAATTTATATCATATAATTTGTACATATAATGTACATAGTCATTTCTTATGATTAATGAACATATAATTTACATCTATCATAAAATAACTTCTAAAAGATACACTTGCATAAGGAAATATTAAATCAAAGTAAAGAGCAACTCCTCTTGTGTGGTTAAACTGGATCAGTTTCAGTTTGTGACTCCTGAGGAAGTGGACAAGCTGCTTGGAACGGTGCGTCCCACCACTTGTCTACTTGATCCTTGCCCGGCGTGGCTTACACTGTCTGGCAGGGAGGTTGTTGTGGAGGGCCTGGTGGCAATTATTAATGCCTCTCTGAGGGAGGGCAGGATGCCCCCTTGTTTAAAGGAGGCAATTATTAGACCTGTTCTTAAGAAGCCCATCTTGGATCCCTCAGAGTTTAATAACTACAGGCCTGTCTCCAACCTCCGATGGTTGGGAAGGTGATTGAGAAGGTGGTGGCTTCCCAGCTCCTGGTGGTCTTGGAAGAAACTGATTATCTAGATCAGTGATTCTCAAACTTGGGTCCTCAGGTGTTATTGGACTTCAACTCCCATAATCCCCAGCCTCAGTGGCCTTTGGTTGGGGATTATGGGAGTTGAAGTCCAATAACACCTGAGGACCCAAGTTTGAGAATCACTGATCTAGACCAGGGATTCTCAACAGGTGGGTCCCCAGATGTAATTGGACTTCAACTCCCATAATTCCCAATCAAAGGCCACTGGTGCTGGGGATTATGGGAGTTGAAGTCCAAATACATGTGAGGACCCACACGTTGAGAATCCCTGATCTAGACCCATTTCAAACCGGTTTTGGGGTGGGCTACGGGGTGGAGACTGCTTTGGTCAGCCTGATGGATGATCTCCAACTAGGACTTGACAGAGGAAGTGTGACTCTGTTGGTCCTTTTGAATCTCTTGGCAGCTTTCGATACTATTGACCATAGTATCCTTCTGGAACGTCTGAAGGAGTTGGATGTAGGAGGCACTGCTTTGCAGTGGTTGCACTCCTATCTCTTGGGCAGATTCCAGATGGTGTCATTTGGAGACTGTTGCTCTTCAAAAATTGAGCTTTTATATGGGGTCCCTAAGGGCTCCATATTGTCTCCAATGCTTTTTAACATCTACATGAAACCGCTGGGAGCGATCATCTGGGGATTTGGTGCTGGGTACTGTTAGTACACTGATGACACCCAAATCGACTTCTCCATGTCAACTTCATCAGGAGAAGGCATATCCTCCCTGAATGCCTGCCTGGAGGTGGTAATGGGCTGGATGAGGGATGACAAGCTGAGACTCAATCCAGACAAGACAGAAGTACTTGTTGTGTGGGGTAGTTACTCAGGAAACGATATTGACCTGCCTGTTCTAGATGGGGGTCACACTTCCTCAGAAGGAACAGGTACACAGTTTGGGAGTGCTTCTGGATTCACGCCTCTCCCTGGTTCCTCAGATTGAGGCAGTGGCCAGAAGTGCTTTTTATCAGCTTCGGTTGATACGCCAGCTGCATTTATTTATTTGTTGTTGAATTTATATGCCACCTTTCATTAAAAACAATCTCAATTCTTGAGATTCATGACCTCAGAACAGTAGTACATTTGCTGGTAACCTCCAAACTTGATTACTGCAATGCGCTCTATGTGAGGCTGCGTTTGTACATAGTCCAGAAACTACAGTTAGTTCAGAACACGGCAGCCGGGTTGGTCTCCGTGTCATCTCGAAGAGACCATATTACTCCTATATTACAGGAGTTACACTGGCTGCCAATAGGTTTCCAGGCAAAATACAAAGTGCTGGTTATAACCTATAAAGCCCTAAACAGCTTAGGCCCACAGTATTTAAGAGAGCATCTTCTTCTGCACGATCCCCATTGTCCACTTTGTTCATCAGGGGAGGCCCGTCTGTGGCTACCTTCAAGTCGTTTGGTGGCCACTCAGAGACAGGCCTTCTCAGTTGTCGCTCTGAGACTTTGGAATGTGCTTCCCGCTGATATGACTCCCCATCTCTAGTGATTTTTAAAAGATCTTTGAAGACTAATCTTTTTAACCAGGCCTTTTAGCTTTTGTAATTTTAAATATTGTAAATTTTTCATTTTAAGTAGCTTTTTTTGAGTTTTAATTGATTTTAATGTTTTATTTATCTGTATTGTTGTTTTATTATTGTGAACCACCCCGAGACTTTGGTTTGGGGTGGTATATAAATGTTTTAAATAAATAAATAAAAAGCAGACTTTAGAATAGTTGTTTTATAATGGTAAGACTTTTTCTCTTACTATAACTAGAACAATTTGAAGTAACTTGCTCATTAATACAATTTCAGTCATCAGCATAGGCGATAAATAAGCCATGTAGCTGTGAAAGCTTTCTTTGTCCCAGTATTAAAATTAGTTCTTTTCTGACCTTCATCCCAACATTCTCAACTTTAAAAAATGGAATTACTTGATAATGCCTCGATTTCTGTTGTGTAATTCCTCCCAAATTACTTACAGTTACAGTTTTTTTGATGCAAATTTAAGAATTGCTGTAATGAAGTATGAAATATCAAATAATTTCAGATCATCAAAAACCCCAGTTTAGTCACACTTAATCAGCAGATGTTGAGAAATACTTAAAATATTCACTAACCAGATAGGCTTTTTCAAGACCAAAGCAGTGATAGATATAGATATTTCACCTGTCTTTCAGTATTCAGTCTGTAATACAACAGTGTATTGGTGAGATTGCATGTTATGTTTTTACATCAAGATTTGTCCATTTTTTTCTATTTTGTTATTCACTTATTTATTGAATTTATATACCGTCTAGTATAAAAATCTCAAGGCGGTGTACAGAATTAAACCAGAATTAAACAGAATTAAAACATAAAGCATAATATAAAAGATTTAAAATTCATAAAAAGATAAAAATCATAATAAATAAAAGCACATTAAAATTTAAAAGTTTAGTCTTGGTTGAATAGGTACGTCCTCGGGGTCCTCCTAAAAACAAACAGAGAAGGAGATGCTCTTATTTCAGCAAGGAGCATGTTCCAAAGCCCTGGGGCAGCCACAGAGAAGGCCCGGTCCCAAGTTGCCGCGAAACAGGTTGGTGGCAATCGGAACTCTCCAGATGTTCTTAACATAGGAAGCTGCCTTATTCTAAGTCAGACCATTGGTCCAGTTAGCTCAGTATTGTCTATGTAGACTGGCAGTGGCTTCTCCATGGTTACAGGCAGGCATCTCTCAGTGCTATCTTGGAGATGCCAGGGAGGGAACTGGAAGCTTCTGCATGCAAGCTCTTCCCAGAGCTACCCCATCCCCTAAGGGGAATATCTTACAGTGCCTACATGTAGTCTCCATTTCAAATGCAAACCAGGACAGACCTTGCTTAGCAAAGGGGACAATTCATTCTTGCTACCACAAGACCAGCTCTTTTTTGAGAATATATACATAATTGTTTATACCCTGTTTTTAATCATTGATGATAAAGCTGTTATGCAGGATAACAATTAAATACAATTAAAACAACCAACATCAGAACACAGACTAAATCAACAATGCTAAAAGCAATATTAAAACAAGAGTGAACCATGAAGTAAAAAAGCCTTCTGGAACAGTAATGTTTACTTTTTGTCTGAAGACCATCATAGAGGGAGCTAGCCTGAACTCTCTGAGGATGAAATATCATAACTGTAGTGCCACTACTGGAAAAGGCCTTTCTCTGGTACTCACCAACCAAATTTCTGTCAGAGGTGGGCCAGAGAGATGAGCCCCCTGTAGCAGATCTTAAATATTCCTACATTTTGCCTTGGGAATTTGGAAACTCTGACCTAAATCCACATGAGCTTCATACTTGCTTTGTTCTACACTAATTTTAGCAAGTGGATAGTGACATTGGAATGCCCTTGGATGTTTGACTTCTGTTTTTGTAAGCCATCTTTAGTTGTATAAACCACTGGTAGGTATCTTGAATGAAGTGTGAATGATTGTGATGCTATTCCTTGGGAAGTGTGTTTAAATAAATTTTCTATCCAGTCTATACAACTATATATACACACTGTATATACATAAAACTATATGTACACAGTTTGTCCTTCCTTCACTCTACTTTTATTATGAATGAATAAGCCTTTTCTTTTTTTTTAAATTCAGTACTACTTTTTAAAAACCTTTTGTTATATTTTGTGCACTGCCCAGAGTCGTCATGAGTTGGGCGGTATATAAATTTAAATATAAATTTTTAAATTAATAATAATGCTCTTGTGTGTTTTTTCCCCCAGGTCCAATTTTCTTGGTTATTTTTTGCAGGGGCAATTCCTGTATTTTTTTCATTTTTCATTGCAACACTCTTATGTCACTACAACAACTGGGATCCAGTAATGGTAGGAATTAGAAGAGTTTTTGCATTCATCTGCAGAAAGCATCGCATTCAGAGGTAAGATTAACTCTTTTCAATTTCCTCTCATTATTTTTACTATCTGACCCCTTTGATGTATATTTTTAAATAATCCTAATTTAAGAACATAAGAACAGCCCTGTTGGATCAGGCTGAAGGCCTGTCTAGTCCAGCATCCTGTTTCACTCAGTGACCCACCAGATGCCTCTGAGAAGCATACAGGCAAGAGGTGAGGGCATGTCCCCTCTCTTGTTGTTGCTCCCCTGCAGCTGGTATTTAGAGGCACCTTACCTCTGAGACTGGAGGTCGTCTATAGCCATGCTAACTTGGGAGTAAGCCACACTGGTTACACCATGGGACATATTTCCAGGGAAACATTCATAGTATAGGCTGTTAGACAGTTTCCAGAGAGGACAGAGGATGGTTCCCCTCGGAGAAGAAGACTAGAAGAGTTACCTCTGTCCCTCTCTGGGGTATGCTCTGCCTGTGCCCTCCTGATGCTGCAGCAGTTCCTCTCAGACGTTGCTGTCTCCCAAGCAACATACCTTTTGGACTTTGCCTCTTCCATTCAAGCATCCCACAGAAGAGGCCTTTGTGGGTTGCTTTAAGGCATACAAATGTGCTCCTGGGGAGAAAGCAGTAACAGTGAGTGGCAGGAGAGAGGGACAGGCAAGAGAGTTACTTCTACAGCCATAGCAGCAGCAGTGACAGGTAGGCCTCTGCCAGCATGAGGAAGCCAGCAAGGGGGCAGAGGGTTGGTGTCAGTAGCCCAGTAGCCCAGGGCCAGCCATTGAGGCAAGGGGTGTCTGCATTGAGCCGCTGCTGCTCATCAGCAAAATGGGCCAAGAGCCCTTCATGGCTCCCACTGTTGCTGCATAATATGCCCACTTGAGGACCAGCAAAAAAGGCCCCCGCCTGCCATATCTGATCCCCAGGACTTAGGTTGTGCAGGTCTGACTTAAGAGAAATATAGAAGGGCAAAACCAAAATTATTCTGATCCTTTGACGGTTTTAAGATACAGTTGTTCAAGATAGAGACATCAAATATGGCATCTAGCAAAGTTCCTCAAAATTGATTCCATCAAACCCAAATAATTTCATCAATCCATATCATCATGTAGAATACCAGAAGAAAGTGAGCAATGTGAAAGTCTCATCACAATGCATAGTGTTTCTCAAGAAGATGGAGAAGTTGACTGTTCTTAGACAACAGGTGTGTGTAATATTCAAATCTTTTTTAAATACATAAAATACATTGGGTTTCCCGAATATAATGATTCTGTTTTTCTTCATGACTTTTGTTCTGCATGATAATAAGCTGCTTATAGTGCTAGCTGAAGATCACTATATCTGAAACATCACTCAGAAGACCTGTGATCTTTAACTTCAGTGTTGTACTTCTAAAAGTTGCATTATTAAAATAATGGGATGGATTCTCTTGGCTATCAGATTATAACAACTTATTAGTTAATAACTGCTGCCGATTTGGGTTCATAACACTAGCCAACATCCATACTAATGACAAGTGCACAGAAGAAAGTTTTGAACAATGGAGGAAGGGATTTCTGCTGAACCTCCCTCCTCCATTCCAACTGCATCCCTCTTTCTTTCTTAAAAATATGTCCTGAGGGTACCTCAGCCCTCAAGAACATATTTTCAGGAGCACAGATGGATAGGGGATATTTGCAAAAATCATCCTTCTTCCATTGCATGTGCAAAGCTTTCTTTCATGTCTGTCATTAGTCTGGATGTTGGCCACTGACAAGTATGTTTGTCCAAGTATCAGCACAAGAATGTTGCTTGACAAAAGCTCCTGCTTTTTCCAAAAATGCTTCCTTTAGTTCCCTTTATGTACAAAAACGTTGATCAAATTTTCATGCCCATTCCCTTAGGACTGTTCAATCTTTAGTAACATAATTAGAATATGTGGATTAATCAAGTCAAATCAAAGAAGTGCAATTGTAATTTTTTATTCCTTACTACTTTCCCCCCCTTTTTTCCATAGTTGAAGAGAGAACTCAGCAAAGAGACAATCACCTGGAAAGTCCCCATGGAATCATGTTTCAGTGCCTCTTCTGAATCTTTAAATGTTTCAGTTCTTTTGAAACTTAAATACAGTTCTTTCCTCCTAGTTCCCAATCTTGAATCAGTTTTATTAAAGAGCTACTTTACTATAAAAAAGTCCAGTTCTTTTAAGAAACCAGCCTGCCTTATAGTACTTAGCTGGTGAAATTACTTGACATAATCAAGGAAACGAGTGCTGATCTAGTGATTTTTTTTTTAAGCTTCCATATTTTTAAGTGCTGGACAATGTTCTTACAAATAGTTTTCAAATTCTGTAAAAACAAATTGTGAATCATAATTTTGTACAAGGTTTAAAATGAAAAACTAAGTTGCTGACATCCAGATTAACACTGCACTAGTGCAAACATGTTGCACTGGCTAGTTCCAGGAGCTTACATTCCAGGCTTGTGTTTGTGCAATTTGTGGCACACCACCTGCTGTGAAACCTCTTCCTCAGTCCACATGCTTTGCAAGAAATTATGTAAAGCTATCCACTATCCTAGTTGCACAAGTGAAGCACGTGCACAAGCAGACTGAGAGCACAAGAGAGTGAGGAATTTGGGGCATCCACTCAGCTACGCATTTTCCTTGCCTGTGTGCATTCTTGCTCATTGCACTAATGCAGCGTTGGTCTGGATGTCAGCTAGTAATACCAATTACCTGTTATAGGTACGAGTTACCATTATGTGATGTATAAGCTCTACTTGAATAATAACAAAAGAAAGAACATATTTTAATATATTTAATGACTTCATTATTGCAGAAGCTATTATGGCTCCCAGCACTACATATACCCTCTTATCTATGTGAGTTCTTGTAACAGTTTGGGTGCCTTATGTTTAAAATATCCATTGCGTCCAATGAATTCAAGATTTTAAAGAACTGTTAACAGAAAAAATAAATAGTGCCAAAGTGTGTATATACGTTAGATTGGGAAGGTAGTTACAGTTAATGAACCTTTAATTTAAAATCATTTGATACAAATACAATTTTTAAAATGTGCCAAATCAAATTATTCTATACAAACAAGCATGTTCATGGTTCAAGTGGCAATAGTAGAGAGATAAAATGTCTAAGTTGTATACTTGGACTGTGGACCAAACGACACACTACTCTTATTAATATTTATATACCACTTTTTAACAAAAACCTTGTCAAAGCAGTTTATGTAGCATAAGAAAATAAAAAATGGTTCCCTGTCCCAAAATGGCTTAGAATCATACAGGGGATAACAGCAACCTCCACTGGAGAGTTGTTGTGCTGGAGTGAACAAGGAAAGTTGCTGACCCTCTACTAAAAATAAATATAAGTGATCCACCACTTTAAAAGGTACCCCTTGGCCCAGTTTTCAGGAATTAGGGCAGGTCCGTGATTCCTCCTCCTGCCTTCTAATTGGTTTTGTTGTTGAAAAGCAGCTTCAGGAGCACTGAAATTGGGTGTCTAATACTAGTAGGGGGAGAGGGGCTCCTTCGCATTTTCTTTTTCCATTCAAAATTGCCACCTGCAGAAAAAAGATATAGGGGAACCTTTGCTTTTTTTAAAGTCAAATAGGAATCTTATTTGGAATTGTCCATCACATGCAGTTTGGCCCTCTCATGCAGAGCCATACACATGTCATGATTCATGTTCAGTGGAGGTTTTGATGCCTGTTCCCCCCACAAACAAAGGTCTCTGGATGCAGGAGAGGCCAGTTTTGAAGTTAAGAGGATTTTAACAGTAAGATGTGCAAGAGATGCTATTTGAAAGGAAAAAGGGCCAAAGTCTACTGCTCAGCAACAAGTCCTTGCATGCATCTAAACTTGCTCTTCTGGATCATGTCACAGATGTGATAACTTTAAAATGCACAGTTGAACAGCATTTTAGGGGAGTCAGTGGTAGTAGGAATGGTATATCTGTATGGGGGGGAAATACCCTGCTACTATTTGTATTTTTCAAACTATTTGGCATACCATATGTTAAAGTTCTGGTTGGCAGTGACTCCTAATACATAAGACAACTACAGATCAATTAGCTAGTGCAGTAGAGCACAAGGCAGGGGCTTAAATGGTAGGGGAAGAGATTGAATGTAGGATGCTGGCAATAAAGCACTTCTGTCAATCCCAGAAAATCCTTTAAGAATCATGATATACTGGGATTTAATTTGCTGATTTAACACTAATGACTGAAGAACCCTGAAAACAAAGGCAATGTGCCTTCAAAGTTTGGAAGCTAGGAACTGAATATATCTATATAAGCCCCAGCATTTATTATATGAAAATTGCATGCTTCTAAGCCCATCTATTATTCAAATCCTCCACACTCATACTCTAAAGTGGCATTGTCAGCTTATACATTCCACTCTCCCACTAGAGAATATTGTTACTGAAGAAATCGCTGTACTTGAGGCTGATAATACCCATACAATGATGTTTCCAAACACAATAAGATAATGGAAATAAGAACAGAGCTTGACAATTTGAGTGCAGAAAGTAACTTGACTGATTTGTTTTGTATACTTCATTAAGTAAATTATTTTTTTCATAATCTTAATATATATTCCTAGTTGTAAATGGCAATCATAGCACATAACCTGCCAACTTTTGTACACATGAATATTTTTAAAAATATGTGTCTAGCTGCTGGTCATTGCAGCTTTCACATCCACAGATGCCTCATGAAAAGAGTAGGTGTTTTTATGCCATTTGATTTCTGACTTGGATTGATTTGTGATTTCAACCTTGGCTAATATTCTGGCCATTGGCAGGAACAGGATTTTTCTGCCCTATAAGATGATAAATTGCTTTAGGAAAGTGAATTTGCTTGAAAGCTTGAACCCCTCTGGAGGGGTTCTGTTAACATGTTAGGCAGTAGAGAAAGTAAACAATAGCAATGATTTGCACCATTAATGTTTTTCACTTTGATTGAGAAAGAAAAATGTCAGTCATACTTGGTTAGTAAAAGTCCTCTAGTACATTGTTTTCATGGCTACTGGAGCAGTAACTTTGGTTTCATCTGTATTAAATTGCTTCCTGAGGACCATTCTGTTTTCAGATAGGTAAGGTTGCAATGTTTATAAGAAGAAAATAAATGCTAATCCTCATCAGCCACCCAAGACACAAAAAAATATAGCATTCAGCTATGGCTATTAGCAAAAAAAAAAAAACCCTGTCCTTATGCTCACATCGCATCAAAAATACTCTTTAAACACTGATGGAAGAGGTGGTGGTGTTTTTTTAAATGCATAGCAATAATAACCCAATAAATTGACCTTTCTGATAAAGATTTAAATTTTTTGTATGTCCTATAATACTACTTATTGACACACACTTTTCAATAAAAAATCTCCAGTACTGGGACCATCTCATTACACTATATTCATTTCAATATGCTCAGAAAGGCCAGCCTACAAACAAAGCAAAACAAAAATACCAGACTTTTCTTACTATTTCACAGCTGGGAGTGGAGTGTAAAATCTCTGAAAATCTCTTTAGGTTTTTAAACAGTGATTTCAGTGTGTTAAAATGTACATGTTACAGTATTAGTTACTGAACATACACATTATATATGACATTGGACCTGCATTTAATAAAATGTGGTTTTTTTCTACATTTAATTGTGGTTTTTTGGAACAATTAAAACTCTTCATGGCTGCACTGTTATTTCTAGGATAAATGTTACTCTCAATATTTCTATTTTTTTAAAGTCCCATATTGTATATCAAATATACTAATTTAGAACATGCAGGAAGAACTTTATTAACTATGCTTATAAGGTAAATGATAAACCAACCTGTATCCACGTTCTAGAACAGCAAGTATTGGTCAATTTTGTTTTAATACAAGGAGTAACTCAAATTATGATTTTCTCCCTCATTTCAATGCCTCATTTTGTTTTTCAAAACTGAACTGAATCTGAATTTCAGTGTTGGATGTGAAAAGTGCTGCTCCTTATTGCTGTTGAAAGATGACATCTCATGGGTTATACTTGTTCCAGAGGCAGGACTATACAAACTAATTTATAAATCTTATAGCAGGATTTAGACAAGGGTCTAAAAGAGAATATGCTGAAACGACAAGCAGCAGCATGCAGGACTGTTGGCCTCTAACACCCATCAACAACGCCTCATACAATCTCACTTCAAATGTTTCCCCAGAGGACCTACACTGCTTTCACTGCCTACTGTACATCATTTCCTGAAATGATATCTCCACACAATTCAGGAACTACAAGGCGCCCCCCGCCCCATTTGAACCCATCCACTCACTTCCATTCCACCTTCTGTCCCTATAAACTGGCATTCCTAGTAGCTATTGCCTCCACCAGAAGAGTGTCAGAGCTTCAGGCCCTATCTGTAAACAAACACTTATGCATAATCTCACCAGACTCTGACTGACAGTTCCCAGGATGTTATCCTGCCCTCTTTTTGCCCTAACATCTGTCAGAGTGCAAGGCACAAGCTAGACATCTGATGATGCTTAAAAACCTACATCGAACCTACTGAGCCATACCAGACCTCAGATGCCTTGTTTGTGTCATACCTCCCTTCCATGGGCCAGGAGGTCTCAAAAACCACCGTTTCCTTGTGGATCAAAGCCTGCATATCCCTGGCGCATGACACATTTAAAAATACCAACACCTCTACGTATCTTAGCTTATTCAACCAGAGCAGCAGCCGCTGCCGCCTTCTCTACAAATGTTCCCCTGTTAAAGATTTGCAAAGCAGCAACATGGTCATCTCTGTCTACCTTCACAAGACATTACAAGATGGACATCCAATGCTCTGCCAAAGCTGCCTTCAATATACGAGTACTACAGCAGGTGATTCTAGACATTTCCCAACCAGGCTCATCAGCTGTGACATGTTCCACGAGATGTCCCCTTTCAGCAGCAGGGAAAGGAGCATTGATTACTTTCCGTGAAGGCTTCTTCCTTCTGCTGGTTATGAAGATGTCTCAGCTCACCTGCTTGGGCTGTCCATGTCTAGTGAGAGAACTGCCTGTTTTCTCTACAGTACTGTACTTCAAAGTTGTCCCCTAAATTAGTATTTTTTGTTCTCTGTTATCTCTACTTGGCTACTCAGGACTGGGTAGGATTAAAGCTTTCTAAACTAATTTGTGTAGTCCTGCAAATGGAGCAACAGGGAAGTATAACCCACGAGATATTGTCCTATCCCACAGCAGGAAGAAGCCTTCACAGTAAGTAACCAAGGCTCCTTTCTCTGTATACTTTCAAGACTGAGAGTAATACCACATGACCTTGTGTCCCACTTCTGAGTTTTTCGCCATCATTTTTTATAATGGCAATAGTGCAAAGCGGTGAAGTAATGTCATATAATTTCATTAAGAAAGAGGGAATGTGGGCTAATGTATTTTCTGTATGCCACCTTTTAGATTAAAGTCCATTTCAGGTATTGGTCTTTCACAGACTAAAATGGATCAGACCAAAACAGAAAAGTAGGCTATGCCCAACTGAGGGGCATTTACTATAAGTGGCCTTGCTAGCACTTGAACAAGTGCTGCTTGTGCTCCTGAAGCTCCTTCTGCTTCAGGAGCCTTTGTTTACCTGAATTTATCCCAGTATAAGCAGCTTGCTTGGGACTTGGTTGCTCTTTTCTTTCCCGGCTAGATCAATGATAATGAACTCCCACCCCTGGTTGTTTTCTCATTTCCCATGATTCCTATAAATAAATTCCACCTCCTCTGCTTTCTCTCTGCCTTGTTTTATTCATGCGTTCTGGTCCCTTGAGGGTGTCTCAGGGACATGACCTTGGTTGCACTACATGCCCCTATCTCTAGATTGGCATTTTTGATTAAGATGGCTGGCTTCCCCCAAGGCCAGAACTTTTGGCAGGTGGTTATAAATTAGCATAAGTAAGAGCATCTGAAACAAAAGTAAAAACACCAGCATAGGTGGGTGCCTGCAGAGAGTTTTATAAGATAGCACAGTTAGAAGAAACATCTGTCACTCTTTTTCTGGGGAATTATGAACAGCTTATATTGGGTATGAGGTCTTGAGCTTTGTACAGTCTATATAAAGATACAGAGCAGAGCAGACAAAACAAGTAGTTCTAAGCAGAACTAACGGAGCTTCCTTTTATGCTTCTTTTAACATGGTTTGCATCCAACTGACAGCACATTGGTTACGAGGGCTGTGGCCTATATGTTGGTTGCTATTTAAAAACAAGATGGTAGATCAGCAAAACAATAATACTGCTCTTGTGGTCCCCTATGACATGCTTGAATATGGTTTGTATTGGACTGTAAACCCAAAAGTTACTAGAAGGTGACAAACATCATGATCTCATCAGCCACCTTCCTTTTTAAAAAGAAGGCTAAAGCAGTGGTTCCAAACCTTTTTAAACAAGTGTACCCCTTCTGCTGCAAACCTTCAGTTCAGGTACCCCAGCGAGATTTTAGTGTGTATACACACAGATTTAAATGTTACAGTTATGGAACATGATACTCCAGTCACTGGCTTATATCCAGACTAAATGACTTGTGGCTACTCCCCTTGAACCTAATGGGACAAGTAAACTTAATTTCACTAAGACTACTTATGAGTAATGTGATCTTAATGTAAGCCAGTGATTGTAGTAGGCCATCTCATAACTAATATTAAAGTGTGTGTATGCGTGTGTGTGTGTGTGTGTGTGTACACACAAACGTACAGAAAGCGAAGTGTTAGTTAGGAAGAAAGGTTACTGGCTCACATCCATATTAAAACTACTCATAAGCAGTCTTGTTGCATTTAATGAGATAGATTCACTTGTCCCATTAATTTCAAGGGGAGTCTTCATGAGTGCTAATTTTCTGAAGCTTGTCAGTCAGGCTGAGAGGAGGGGTATGCTAAACTTCATAATGTAGCTCACCAGTCGGGAGCAAAAGAGGAGGGTTCCCCCCCTCCAACCCTTCTGCAGTGGACACATCATTATGGATATGTTGGCTTCAAGCCAGCAATTCTCAGATTGGGAGCAAATAGTGTGGCTGCAGTCTGGGGAGGAAGGACTCCGAGTACCCCCTAGGAAAACCCTTCAAGTCCCATGGGGCAATAGTACCCCCTGTTGGCAGCTCTTGGGCCAAAGAATTAGGAAAACAGAAGGTTATCCCATTCATCGTGTTGATAATGAATGTGGTTTTTTTTAGGAACAAGTATAATTTAGGGGTTAGAGGGGGCCATTTCAAACAAAACCCAAGTTACATGCAGTGTATTCCTAAGGTATGCAACAGGTTAATGCAAGATTTACTTTTTACAGCAGTAAATCTACTCTGCCTCACTGTTAGTGCAGGGTTTTGCTGCACTGGCCCTGCTATTGAAGTGGACATCGTGGTAGCTCTTTGAAATCACTGTTCTGTTATTTAAAATATGTATATGCTTTTCAGCATTCACCAAAAAAAAATGGTCTCAAAGCAGTTTACCTAGGAAGAGGAATGAGAAAACAGTTCTCTGTCCCCAACAGATTCACCATCTACAAATGCTGCCTCATGTAATAGTGGGCTTTCCCTCTCCCCAGAGGTTTTCAGACAAAGGCAGGATGGCGATCTGTCAGTGATTCTCAGCAGCAGTTCCCTGCACTTAAGTAGGGAGTTAGACTAGAGGATGTTCAAGGTCTCTTCCAATGCGAAAATTCCATGACTCTACAGCGGGGAAATGACTTGACTAGCAAGCCAGAGGTTGCCGGTTCGAATCCCCCTGGTATGTTTCCCAGACTATGGGAAACACCTATATCTGGCAGCAGAGATATAGGAAGATGCTGAAAGGCATCATCTCATACTGTACAGGAGGTGGCAATAGTAAACCCTCCTGTATTCTACCAAAAGACAACCACAGGGCTCTAGTCGCCAGGAGTCGACACCGGCACACTTTACTTTACACCCTCTTTAACTAGGAATGGGAATAACGGACGTGAGAGTGCACTGCATTTGGGTGCTGTTAGCGCAGAGGGAAATCTTATCACAACATGCCTTGAACACGGAAGATCTTTGCCGTTTTGCTTTCGACTTCTTTCACAGAATCTAGATAATCCTGTTTAAATCTGCACAGTGGTACTTTGAATACTCCTATTGTTCAGAGAGGATTTGGGGAATCCTTTTCAGCTAAAAGGTGCTGTTGGCCTCTGCTCAAGGGATATTTAAGGGAACAAACTTAAAACAAGCTGTAACACTTTTATAGTGGTATTGAAGCAACAGACGGATTATAATATATCCACAATTATAATGTATCATGGATTAGGTATTTTGCAACAAGGAACACAACCTATTGAAGATGCTTTCAAAAGAATGAACCATGTAAGAAATATAAAATGTACAAAAGTTTTCCTATTTAAGGCTTAGATACACATTTATGGAGCTGAGCTATTACTTGTTTTTCACAGTAAACTGGGGTAGATATTTTTCCACACTTTAGTTTGTGACTGGGAAATATTTCTACAGAGAATCAATGGCTGACTAATGAATGGCTGATAGCTTCACAGAGATGGGAGCTAGGCCACGTCAGGGCCATTTGCACATGCGCAGCAGCCTCCAAAATCGCTGCCACACTGGGAGAAAGGCCCGGAAAGGGACTGACTGAACTGGGAAATGGGTGCATAATGGATGCTGGCGGGGGAAGCGGGAACCTCCACAGAACACACACACACCCGCTGTCTTGGAGAAGCCCCCCCGAGGGGGTAAGTTGGATTTTTTTTAAAAAAAATCTTTTAACTTTTTGGTTCTCAACCCCCCCAAATGGCCAGGGGAGTATGGTCCAAGATTCATCCAAACCGGGTATGGTTCGGCTCAGCCTCGAAGTGTCCTACTGAACTGGCTCAAAGTCGGACCGATTCAGTTCCGAACCTGTTTGCACACCCCAATATAAAGTTGTGAAAGGCATTATGCAGTGTGTTTTCCAATGCACTATAACGTGTCAAAATCCTCTGCTAGGGCAAGAACGATTTTGGAACCCATGTGCCTTTCTTTGCACCTTATTGTGCTATGTCCTTGTGCTAATGTGAGGGTATTACACTAGTGGAACACTTGTGTGTATGTAGACCAACGGAAACAGTAGTACTGAAAATATAACTTTAAAAAAGGATGTGGACAATAATAGCTAAATCCTCTGTTTCTGCAGATATTTTTAGCCAGTTCACATGTATGATGCACACGTTTGCTACATGTCTCCACTCCAAGTCTCCAAGTGAATATGGTAAAGGGAAGATACAGTACATTTCAACACAGAGATCACAGTTGAAATGAACATAACTACCTGGCTGATGCATCATGTGTACAAACATACATCTCCCCTTCATACATATGATGTTCACAATGGCAAACACATCTACTGTGTAATATATATGCAGCACATGCATCTAACTCAATGGGTTCAAGCATACTTATCTGGGGCAATGTTACAACCCATCATCCTATCATGGAGTTAGTTTAGATTTTGTTGGACTAATATTTCTTAGGATCTTTTCAGTTTTGTTTCAGAGAGTAGCACCACATTAAGAACTGCATTCCATAAAATGTTTCCACTTAGTGGTGTGTCCTTACTTAATGCTGACTCTTATGTTTAATAATTTGTCAGGGTGGATGGTCTTGTATAATATGATGAGTTTATCAATTAGGTCCAATGGTATGATTTGAAGATTAATTGCCAGCCACCTGCAGTTGCACTTAAATACTCAACACTATGTGGGTTTTTATAGTCTATTTCATTCCATTAAGGGACATTTTGTCCAAATCCTCCCTAACGTGTAGATTTGAATGTATAATCCAACTCTCAGCTTGATACTAACATAGTCTATTAATTTTAACCTATCAATAGTTTTACTGTATATTTTAATTGCATTAAATTAACAGTGCTCCTGCACTGCTGATCTGGGGGGGGGGGAATCCTCATATTCAAGGTCAAATGGGGAGATTTGTGTTCATGTTCTGTAAGCGTCATCCTTCAAGGTGGAAAGCCAAAGAATTGAAGTAATTCTATTACAATGTCTCAAGGTCAAATCTCAACCCATTTCTGAAATGGAGAGAGGGGGTCATCCAAGACAGGCAATTACATTCAAAAGCAAAAGAGCTCTGATTTGTAATACAAATTTGCAATCTGCAATCTATACCTCTGATTACTTTCTCTGGAGGATTTGCTTCTTCATCACCTTTACCACCACTTCTAGCTGGAAATGCAGCAGCTTCCACCTACAATATTCTCCATCTCTTGACATGTTTGCACCATTCAGTACTGGCACATCACTTTTTGCTGCTTCCGGCAAAAGGCAATGAGATGCCTGCCCCTCGCTTTGATGCCACCTTGTCCACTGATGCTGACACTGGTCCCACCTTTCTCGCCAGCCTTACCGCTCTCCCCCTTCCCCTCACTGGACTGGCCTCACCTTCCTAGCATGCTGATGTTTTAGGCCAGATGCAGCAGCAGTGAGGACCGAGCTTGCATACAGTCAGTGCTAGTGCCCCCTCTCCCACCAACCAACCTGCCTGCTTTGTCTGCTCCTGACATGGAGCAGAGAATGCAGTGAAGTCTGTAGATGGAAGATAGGGGAGAAGTGAGAGCATGTATGAAAGTCCATAGGATGACTTTTATCAGAGAATGTTTAACATATGGTTTACAAAAGCAAAAGTGAATAGAATTTCCCGATAAAACACGGCCGCGTACTAACAAATGTGTGGTTGCAATGGTAGAGAGACTATAGCACTGTACACAAGTTCCTACGGGTTTGGGTAGAGTCTGGTTAAAAGAGTTCAGTGAGAGGAATGTCCAAAAGGTCCAAGGGAGGGACAGATCCCAGCCTCACCTTACATGTGGCCGGCAGGGCGGTGCCAGTCTTCTTCTGCCAATTGCAGCCTCTGGGCGTGGGTCCTTGATGGCGGAGGGTCTTCTCCAGGTCCAGGGGGTCCTCCAGGGGTGTTGTCAGCAGGAGTTCCTGGCATGGTCAGCCGCTGTACTGGCATAGTTCATTTAGCACGCAGATATGTTATAGATCACGTTTCCAAGGTGGGAGGTTACATACATACATACATACATGCAGGTCAAGACAGCCATAAGAAGATAAGTGTCCATCTGAGTTAGTCACGAGCTGCAAGGCATCGCCAATGTATGTAAGTCTTCCTTTGGTTCCATGTGTATGTGAATCTGGAAAGAGTCCAGGGTAGAGTCCAAGCCAGGAGAGCGGAAAAATCTGGTCTCAACTTGTGAGTGGGAGGTGGCACATCATCTGAGGTGTCCTCTGGGGGTTTCCAGGTGGTCTGGCATCCTCCTGCAGGGAAAAAAGATACCTCACTGGGCTTGTCTGCAGCTCTGGTGGAGCTCCTCCCTACCAGGGTAGGGTGGAGTGTGTGGTGGCTTGCCCCCCATGGGCGTAGCAGGGCAAGCCATAGGTGGCTCCCCTCCAATGGGTTTTAGGAGGGCAAGCTGTTTCCCCATGGGATGTGGTGGCTTGGCTTGCCCCCTGTGGGTGTAGCAGGGCAAGCCATGGGTGGCTCCCCTCCTCTGGGTTTTAGGAGGGCGAGCCGTTCCCCTGTGGGATGTGGTGGCTTGGCTTGCCCCCTGTGGGCGTAGCAGGGCAAGCCGTGGGTGGCTCCCTTCCTCTGGGTTTTAGGAGGGTGAGCTGTTCACCTGTGGGATGTGGTGGCTTGGCTTGCCCCCTGTGGGCGTAGCGGAGAGAGTGAGAGCATGTATGAAAGTCCATAGGATAGTTATCCAAGCAGATTCCAAGGCCATGTCCTTTGCCTAGAGGTAGATATACCTTGAAATGTGCCCTGAGGCAGTTTCCACACCATTCTACTTACCCAGCAGGTGACAGATTTCATGAAAGAAACTATGGCCACTCAAACATAATCACTCTGAGCGTAACTTGCCCAACAAAGGAAGGAAGAAGCTAGGTAAATGTGGTGTACATGGCGAATAGGACTGTACTTGGTTGACTACCTTAAGACCAGGTGTGGAAAGATTACATATCTATAGCTTTTATGGGCCTCTCCACTGAGTCCTTGCCAGCAATTTGATAATTCAGACTGGGTTTGGGAAATGTTCCACTTTATCTGCATTACTCCCTAGAGTGCTACACTGTTATCTCTTTTAGATGAAGAGACTCCTCCTGTCAGTGGGTTGCCTTTGAAGTATAGTCTGAATAGCCTGGCATTCCTCATTAGTGAGGTGTGGGCGCATACTAGTTTTGGTCTGCCTTGATAGTTTAGACCTGAAGGCACGCTGCCAGGATAACCTGTGTCATTGACTTGCTTTGAGCCAAGAGTCAAGTTCTTTTGTCTAGGCTGAGTAAAGTGAGTACTCAATACAATTAATATTGTTTTAATGGTTTTAATGCTGTTTTAAAATATAGTTTAAAAAATTTTAAATTGTTGTAATGTTTTAAACTTTTTGTTTTTCTTTTAACTAATGTTTTACTTTCTGTTTTTATTTTGTAAACTGCCCAGAGACATAAGTTTTGGGCAGTATAAAATATGTTAAACAAACAAACAAACTAGGATCATGAGCCCATGATCCAGTGCAATTGAGTTATTTTGGTAGAGGGGTGCTCGCTGTTCTATCCTGAAATATAGCTTGCTGGCAACAGTGTCTACAATGAAACCATCCATTTTCATTGCTGTGCCTCTGTTTCCCTTCCTCTTCTGGCACTCCTCCTCCTTCACTTCCCTCAACCCTTTTTTTTTCCCCCATCTCATTCGATCCATTGACTACCCTGCTCTCCTTATCCAGTTCCCTAATGTGTTCTCTTGACCCTATTCCCTTCAGACTCTGATTACCATCTCCTCTTCACCACATCATCAGTCTGCCTTTCTCTTCTGGCTCCTACCCTACTGCATTCAAACATGCCACTAGGCTGGTTCAGACATTATGCAGAACTTCACTTGAAACCAGGGAGTCTTTCCCAGCCCTGCCTAGATAGGCTGGGAACTGAACCTGGGACCTGCATAAAAAGCAGACGTTCTGTCCCTGAGCTACATCTCCACCTTTCTTGACTTCTCAAATCCATTTGATACAATTGACCACTCTGTTTTGCTTGACTCCCTTTTTTGTCCTCAGTTTCTGATTCTGACCTCAGATGGTTCTCTTCTTACCTACCTAGTTATTCTTTTGGTGTTCCTACAGGGATGCTTTGCTTTCCCTGTAGGAAAGTAGCCTCTTCCCTGAATCGCAGCCCCTTAGGCATATGTTCTGTGCCATGTTGTGTGCACGCATTCTCCCTTCCCCCACTACACACGCACTGTCCCTTGGTGATCTCATCAAATCCCATGGCTTTCAGTACACCTATATATCAATGGCATAACCTTCCCCTGTTCACAAGGAGTAAGGGAAGAGAGCTGGTCTTGTGGTAACAAGCGTACCTTGTCCCCTTAAAATAAGCAAGGTCTTCCCTGGTTGCATATGAAAGGGAGACTAGAAGTGTGAGCTCTGTAAGATATTCCCCTCAGGGGATGGAGCCGCTCTGGGAAGAACATCTAGGTTCCAAGTTCCCTCCCTGGCATCTCCAAGATAGGGCTGAGAGAGAAGCTGAGAGGCAAGCTCTGAGAAGCTGCTGCCAGTCTGTGTAGACAATAATGAGTGGACCAATGGTCTGACTCAGTATAGGGCAGCTTCCTATGTTCCTGTGTTTGGTGAGCAGAATGTCACCATAGTTAAAGTATGCCTAAAATAGGCATAGCCACACTTGCTCTAGCTTATGAGCTGCCCCCCACAAAGCTAGCTCCTCTTAATGTCTTATTTTTTCTAAGTCAAACTGCAGCCTACAATTTGTTGGCCTACCATTCTCATCCCTGGCTACTGACCACAGTGACTGGGAATATGAAGACGAAGATGAATAGGACAAATACGAATAGGACAAATATTTATATACCACTTTTCAACAAAAGTTCCCAAAATGGTTCACACAGATATTAATTAATTAATTATTTTTTTTAAATGGCTCCCTGTCCCCAAAGGGCTCACAGTCTAAAAAAGAAACATAAGTATACATACCAGCAACAGCCACTGGAGGCACGATATATATTTATATTTATATTTATAACCATCATTTAAATAACCTATATGTATATAACCATAATCACACAGTGAAAATCTAAAATAATCATCTTGTCCTTTTTATTCTGAATGATGTCTATATTCTCTGCTTAAATGAAGTCACTATGAACATTAATGAAAGATCACATGAAACAATCTCATGGTAAAGCTAAGATTGTGTGAAGGGTCGATTTCTCATGATTTAAAACTTATATCAAAGAGAACAGAACACAAAGGGTAGACAAAAGAAGGGCAGGCGGAAACAGTGGGGAAGGGCTGAGATGGTTCCCAAGGAGACAAACACATTTATATCGAAATTACTAAATCCATCCTGCTATTTCTTGGTATTGAAAAATTGTTTCATGCACAGAACGTTACTATTAGCATGTTATTCTCTGCATGCACATTTTCATTATGGAATTGAAATCCAAACAAGATGTAGCATTTTCTCCCAGTACAAATAGTTAGCGAACCTTTTGATATCAAAGTTTATGTACATGCAAATATATTCTACCTGGGTGAATAATAATTGAAGCAATCATTTTACCAAGGAAAAAGAGTTAAAAATTGTATTGTGTGCTGCTGAGATCTGTATGTGCATTTAAACCACATAGGAACATAGGAAACTGCCATTTACTGAGTCAGACCATTGGTCTATCTAGCTCAGTATTGTCTTCACAGACTGGCAGTGGCTTTTCCAAGGTTTCAGGCAGGAATCTCTCTCAGCCCTATCTTGGAGAAGCCAGGGAGGGAACTTGGAACCTTCTGCTCTCCCCAGAGCGGCTTCATCCCCTGAAGGGAATATCTCACAGTGCTCACACATCAAGTCTCCCATTCATATGCAACCAAGGCAGACCCTGCTTAGCTATGGGGACAAGTCATGCTTGCTACCACAAGACCAGCTCTCCACCACAGATGGCACAATCACACCAGAAAAGAAAGGGTCCAAAGTAGTATAGAGACATTCCTGTTGTCAAACGCCATGTGCTTTTGTTTACAAACAAATGCACGTGGCTGGAGGATGACGCCATAGTGACGTCACAGGGGCGGGGCATGCAACTGTCAAAATGCACTTACGTCACCGGAAATGCGTCAGCGGATATGCGTCAGCGGAAAGAGCCAGAGGAGACCCCCACGTGGCAGGAAAGGGTCAGAAGTGGGGGTACGCCCTCACCCTGGAAGTTTTGTACCCACCCTACCACACCTACCCCAGAATATGTCCCAAAGGTGGGCATGTGACCCCTCTACAAACATGCCTAGACACCCTGGACCAATGGGAACAGGTTTCAGGCCCCGGAAAGGTCCAAGTGCTCAAGTGTGATAATGGTTGGGTGGCCATTTTGTGTAACTTTATTGACTGAATCGGGGTCAAGTGATCCCTCTACGAACACGCCTGGCCATCCTGATTCTGTAGGAATAGTCTGTGTCTCTCTGAGCCACTTTGTTTTTGCAGACTCACTGTTTGTGCGATCATGGGTTCCCCAGAGAGATCCTTGGAGGTTATTGTACAAGAAACAATTGTAAAGCATAGCCCGAGAAAGCATTCTATTAGCACAAGTTCTGATGATAACTTTCCACCAAAGCCCCCTAATTTCCTTTCTTCTCACAAATACGCACATGCACACTTTTTTTTTTAAAGCAAGACTTTTCTCTCTCACACACACACACACACACAATATAAACATTTCTGGGATATATATCCTTTGGTTGCAAAGCTAAGCACACAACAGTTACCTGGGAGTAAGCCCTCATGGGTTCATTAAGGCTTTGACTTAGAAACTGTATAGAATGGTTGCAATCTGGGCTGCTATGATTTAAATCACTCCACAGAACTTAGTTTTAATGATTTAAATCTCAATTTAAAGCACCATTTCCTATTAAAAGTAAATTCTTGTTGTCTAATATAACCTTAGTACGTATTCAGAGATGTAATACGTATTCAGAGATCATAATGCTGTTTCATTCGGGCAACCAGACCTTGCATTTCTTTGTTGCACTGTTTGCATTTTTGCACACATGCCTGACTTACCCACATGTACAGAAACTTGATTAAAATACTCCCAAGTGAGGTCTCTTTTAAGCGTGCAACCCTGATAGGTGTTTCCCTTCTAAAATGGAGGATACACTTGGAAAAGGTTTCCTCCATGTTCCTGTTGCTTGCCCAGATCTATTCCAACCTCCCCAGATCTCCTAGGCCTTCTTTATCCCGATTCAGACACTATTCTGTGGAGGTGTACACAAGTTGGTGTGAATTACTGTACCTGGGTTCATTTTAAAATTCAAACCGGGATACAGGCCCTTCAAGTGCATGGTACAGATAGGAAGTATAATGCTGTACCTGTGTAACATATGAATGACTGTACGTGTGCACAGATTTGTACCTACAGTATGCATACATTCATTGTACAATTGTTGAACATAATGTGTGAATGGACCAACAAGTTCACAGAATATAATTAGGAGTTATGATTAATACTCTTGTTCATGATATCTTTGACCTAGGTTCTTTAAATAAATAAATAAATAAATAAATAAATAGGTTTAAGAAAGAAATCCAATTTAAATTTAAAAATCTGGATTGTTAAAAACAACAACAACAAATCATTGTTTTCTATCAACCCCAGCTGCAATTCTATGCAACATTTATTTTATCAGTTTTGAAAAATTAAGCCATGTAGATCACAGCCCTGAGAGAGAATTTATGCTGAAGATCTCTCCTTTCAATACTACTACAGTCACCAAAGTTTAAAAAAAACAAAATAACCAGCCAACGGCAAACAAAAAATCTTGGTACAATTAAGGACTATAGAGAGAGGTGCAGCTACTTAAATATTTTGGACTTGCCTGGTTTCTAAGCTATACCTGTTAGGCTGGCTCATAAATAGAAGGCAAAAATGTCAGATTTCTTAAAAATTAAAAACAAGTATTTCTGTTTTAAAGACACATTTCAGACAGGATAGGTTTGAAATTATCCAAGGAGTAATTTCAGTTAAAATATCATTATTATTTTTTAAACCACCCCCTCGAGAGGAGAGCTGAGGAAGCTCGCAACAGGCTTTTCTAGATTTCTGAGTGTTACTAAGATTTGCTAGTGAAATTATAGAAGATGGGGAAAATGAAAGGAAAAGAGAAAAGCTCCCAGCAAAAGCTGGAGCCCCACCATAGCCACACAAACTGTAGATCCTGGAGCAGTAAAGTTGAGAGACAGAGGGGTGCATATGTTACTGAATTCAAAATGATGCCTGCAACTTATAATCAGGTGGGTAACAGGCCATCTGCAGGTGGACGGTGCCCCCCTTGCCCCCCTGCATCCCCGGAACCGTTATAAAAGGGTGACAGGCAACTTTACATTACCCTCACCTGTAAAGCTAGCAAGAACACAGGTTGGGGCCCTTACTACCCAGTTAGCAAGGCCCCCGGGATCTTCCTGGGGACTGGGACCGGTTGAGATACACTGCCAACACAGCGGGGGGGGGGATACTGTTAAAACAGATAACACCCCCCCCCCTCGAATATGGGTGGGGGTTCTTCATGAATGCCTGCTGATTCTTCAGAAGAGAGTGGTTGGGAACCCCCTGCAGGGTCAACATCGAATGCCATACCTCCCTGAGAGGCTCCATTCTGGGTAGCACACTTTTCAGGGCAGACATTTGGGTCAACATCAGAGGCCATACCTACTCGAGAGGCACCATTCTGGGTTGCACACTCTTCAGTAAAGGCATTCTGAGGACCGGGGCCACTATGTGACACCTCTGATGGTTAAAAACGCATCTGAAGAAACAGAAGCATTCCTATGCCCTCCGTGCTGGTTGAAAAATGTGTTCCCTCTGCTTTTGGGCCCCTACGAGTGTGCATGTCCCCCCTCCCCCCTCCCAATGTGTGGTGCTACAGGAATACATGTACTCATTTTTTGTTAATTTCTGAAACTTGAAGGCCTCAGACAGATCATTATAGAGTTTGAGGACTGTCTTCTGGTAATCTTCTGTCTAGAATTGCAGCTGGGGTTGATAGAAAACAATGATTTGTTGTTGTTGTTTTTAACAATCCAGATTTTTAAATTTAAATTGGATTTCTTTCTTAAACCTATTTATTTATTTATTTATTTATTTATTTAAAGAACCTAGGTCAAAGATATCATGAACAAGAGTATTAATCATAACTCCTAATTATATTCTGTGAACTTGTTGGTCCATTCACACATTATGTTCAACAATTGTACAATGAATGTATGCATACTGTAGGTACAAATCTGTGCACACGTACAGTCATTCATATGTTACACAGGTACAGCATTATACTTCCTATCTGTACCATGCACTTGAAGGGCCTGTATCCCGGTTTGAATTTTAAAATGAACCCAGGTACAGTAATTCACACCAACTTGTGTACACCTCCACAGAATAGTGTCTGAATCGGGATAAAGAAGGCCTAGGAGATCTGGGGAGGTTGGAATAGATCTGGGCAAGCAACAGGAACATGGAGGAAACCTTTTCCAAGTGTATCCTCCATTTTAGAAGGGAAACACCTATCAGGGTTGCACGCTTAAAAGAGACCTCACTTGGGAGTATTTTAATCAAGTTTCTGTACATGTGGGTAAGTCAGGCATGTGTGCAAAAATGCAAACAGTGCAACAAAGAAATGCAAGGTCTGGTTGCCCGAATGAAACAGCATTATGATCTCTGAATACGTATTACATCTCTGAATACGTACTAAGGTTATATTAGACAACAAGAATTTACTTTTAATAGGAAATGGTGCTTTAAATTGAGATTTAAATCATTAAAACTAAGTTCTGTGGAGTGATTTAAATCATAGCAGCCCAGATTGCAACCATTCTATACAGTTTCTAAGTCAAAGCCTTAATGAACCCATGAGGGCTTACTCCCAGGTAACTGTTGTGTGCTTAGCTTTGCAACCAAAGGATATATATCCCAGAAATGTTTATATTGTGTGTGTGTGTGTGTGTGTGTGTGAGAGAGAGAGAAAAGTCTTGCTTTAAAAAAAAAAGTGTGCATGTGCGTATTTGTGAGAAGAAAGGAAATTAGGGGGCTTTGGTGGAAAGTTATCATCAGAACTTGTGCTAATAGAATGCTTTCTTGGGCTATGCTTTACAATTGTTTCTTGTACAATAACCTCCAAGGATCTCTCTGGGGAACCCATGATCGCACAAACAGTGAGTCTGCAAAAACAAAGTGGCTCAGAGAGACACAGACTATTCCTACAGAATCAGGATGGCCAGGCGTGTTCGTAGAGGGATCACTTGACCCCGATTCAGTCAATAAAGTTACACAAAATGGCCACCCAACCATTATCACACTTGAGCACTTGGACCTTTCCGGGGCCTGAAACCTGTTCCCATTGGTCCAGGGTGTCTAGGCATGTTTGTAGAGGGGTCACATGCCCACCTTTGGGACATATTCTGGGGTAGGTGTGGTAGGGTGGGTACAAAACTTCCAGGGTGAGGGCGTACCCCCACTTCTGACCCTTTCCTGCCACGTGGGGGTCTCCTCTGGCTCTTTCCGCTGACGCATATCCGCTGACGCATTTCCGGTGACGTAAGTGCATTTTGACAGTTGCATGCCCCGCCCCTGTGACGTCACTATGGCGTCATCCTCCAGCCACGTGCATTTGTTTGTAAACAAAAGCACATGGCGTTTGACAACAGGAATGTCTCTATACTACTTTGGACCCTTTCTTTTCTGGTGTGATTGTGCCATCTGTGGTGGAGAGCTGGTCTTGTGGTAGCAAGCATGACTTGTCCCCATAGCTAAGCAGGGTCTGCCTTGGTTGCATATGAATGGGAGACTTGATGTGTGAGCACTGTGAGATATTCCCTTCAGGGGATGAAGCCGCTCTGGGGAGAGCAGAAGGTTCCAAGTTCCCTCCCTGGCTTCTCCAAGATAGGGCTGAGAGAGATTCCTGCCTGAAACCTTGGAAAAGCCACTGCCAGTCTGTGAAGACAATACTGAGCTAGATAGACCAATGGTCTGACTCAGTAAATGGCAGTTTCCTATGTTCCTATGTGGTTTAAATGCACATACAGATCTCAGCAGCACACAATACAATTTTTAACTCTTTTTCCTTGGTAAAATGATTGCTTCAATTATTATTCACCCAGGTAGAATATATTTGCATGTACATAAACTTTGATATCAAAAGGTTCGCTAACTATTTGTACTGGGAGAAAATGCTACATCTTGTTTGGATTTCAATTCCATAATGAAAATGTGCATGCAGAGAATAACATGCTAATAGTAACGTTCTGTGCATGAAACAATTTTTCAATACCAAGAAATAGCAGGATGGATTTAGTAATTTCGATATAAATGTGTTTGTCTCCTTGGGAACCATCTCAGCCCTTCCCCACTGTTTCCGCCTGCCCTTCTTTTGTCAACCCTTTGTGTTCTGTTCTCTTTGATATAAGTTTTAAATCATGAGAAATCGACCCTTCACACAATCTTAGCTTTACCATGAGATTGTTTCATGTGATCTTTCATTAATGTTCATAGTGACTTCATTTAAGCAGAGAATATAGACATCATTCAGAATAAAAAGGACAAGATGATTATTTTAGATTTTCACTGTGTGATTATGGTTATATACATATAGGTTATTTAAATGATGGTTATAAATATAATTATAAATATATATCGTGCAGAAGGTTGATGCAGAACAATCTCCTCTTGAATTAGAGCTTGCACACACAATCTGGTGTGGTAACACCATGCAGAATTTCTGTGCCTGGATTACTACACTCAACACCCAAGGGTATCACGATTGCTACTGTTGTACACACTACATTAATCTGCCTTATACCAAGTCAGGCTACTGGTTCATCGCAGTCAGGAGTCAATGTCTTCCATTACCTTCCAGGGTGTCAAGTAGAGATCTCTCAAAGTCCTGACCCCGGAATGAAGTTTTAACTAGAAGCATCAAGGACTGAGCCTGGGAGTTTCTGGATACAAAGCATGTGAGCACCACTGTGCAATGACCCCTGCCTATATGAAGAAAAACTACACAGATAGCCAAGTTATTTGGTTTGGCAGCACTAAAAACATTTTTGGTGGTGGCTGGAAAGCCTGCATTCAGGCTGCTTTCCTTTACACAGGCAATTGGTCTTGCCAGAGTATATACAGACGGACATTGACAGTGACCTGCATACAGATTTATGGATTGGGATTGTTTTGAAACGATAGTCATCCAAAGAAACAGACGCTAATGCAAGTTGGAGGGCGTATTTTGTTTGTGTGGTCAGCTGACTCATTAAAAATAAATCATCAGCAAAAATGGTTTAGGTACAGTGTTCCCTCTAACATAGATTCCCAGACGTTGTTGACTACAACTCCCATAATCCCCAAACAAAAGCTATTGAAGCTGGGGATTCTGGGAGTTGTAGTCAACAACATCTGGGAATCCCTATTAGAGGGAACACTGTTTAGGATTCCTGTCCTGTTTCAACATGAACAATTACCCTTTCGACTATTTATTAGAAGTGAAGAGTGTGTGAGAGAGAAATTGAACACCAAAGTTTGCATTTTCTGTTTACAACTACACTTCTCCACTTTTAAAAGCCTTGCTGTAGGACTTGTTCAGCCATAATACACTAATGTTGTAATGTGCTGTTAGGTAAAAGCAATTTTCAAAGATCACATTTGGGGAAAAATCACTTAAGTTTATTACATTGTTACATTTTACTACAGAACACAGGAGAATATTGAAGTGAAAAGGAGTTATTCTAATCCTGAGGTATGATTCTGAGTACTGAACTAAAGCTGTTAATTGGGATTCATTAATCCTGGGTAGTGTACAAGGGCTGTGCATGTTTTTTCATGTCAACATAGGTAGGGTTAACTGAGAGGGGGGGAAATTAAATCTTATTAATTGAAAAAAAATTAATTTTGTATCTGGTGAAATATAGTATTGACTAGATTTTGGATAGGTTTCTGCTCTTACTTGTTAGATTTATCGAAGAGTTTGAACTACATTTTTAATTTGATGCATTTATTGTACTTTGTATTTTTATATATTGTGGTCCCTTTTGCACCTAGTTATGCTGCTCTTTATTAGCATCAAGTGATCATACAATGATCTGATGTTGGTATTCCTTTTATTTTCTCTGTAATGTTCATTCTTAGATTTATATTGAGACTACTTTGTGCATTTCCAGATAGAATATTTCTCATCCTATGTCTAATCCTGAACCTTTGGCTAGCACAACACTAGCCATCTGCTGCAGTATCCTCATCTCTATGTACAGAAAATAGGGTGCATCTAGCCTTGCTAGATAGGGTCTGGAGGTTACCAACATATGCACTACTCTTCTGAGGTCATTTATAGCCATAAGCACACAGTAGAAAATTGAAAAAGAAAAGAACTCCAGAGCAATGGAATCTCTTACCTCCTATGGATGGGCAGATGGGAAGGAACTTGTGTTCCACATTACAATGACATTGCCAGCAACGTTACTGAACATAATGAGACTTACTTCTGAGTAAACCTAAATAGGCTTGAGCTATAGATCGCTTTATTTATTTATTTATTATTTATTTGATATATTTCTACCCCCCCCCCCAACTTGTGTCTCTGGGCGGCTCACAAACCAATAATTTGGATTGCTGCAAGGTTTGTTTTTGTGTCTCCTTCTAAGATTTAAATGAAAGTGCTAGGAGATGTCACCTGGAAGTCTGTGTTAAGACCATAGGATCATAAGAGTTCTGAAGCTGGAAGAGATCTGGGAGGCCTTCTAGTCCAACCCTCCCTCATCCTGATCAGTGCTGGAAGCTCACCCCGAGAGATGGCTGTCCAGGCACTGTTTAAAACCTCCAATGAAGGAGAGCCCATCACTACACAATGTGGACTGTACCACCGTCGAGCCACTCTTACAGATAGACAGTTAGCCTAAATCTGCTCCCTTGTAATTCCAACTGACTAGTTCTAGTCCAGCCCTCAGGAGCAACAGAGAAAACTCCAGCCTCTGTGTGACAGCCCTTCAGATATCAGAAGACAGCTACAATCTCCCCTCTATTTTATATTTATTATATTTGTACACTGCCCCAAACTTCTGTCTCTGGGCAGTTTGCAACAACATAAAACAGAAATGAAAACCTTAAAATGATTTAAAGCCACAAGTCTAGTTAAAAAGCACAGGAGAATTAAAAATAATAATAATAATTATTATTATTATTATTATTATTATTATTATTATTATTATTATTATTTCTTGTTTACACAGTCAGACAGGTGTTATTGACTGGTTTGTTTTATCCAGACATCGAGTCCTTCCCAAGGACCTGGGATGGCTGAATTTTATCATCAATACTGTTGGTTATTATAGATATCGTCGCAAAATATAGGCTGTTCCCAGTAAAGCTGCTTTTTGTAATTGGCTGATGGTGATTTCTGTGGCCCCTATGGTGTTGAGGTGCTCTTCAAGGTCTTTTGGAAATGCACACAGGGCGCTAATTACCACTGGGATTGTTCTGGTCTTTTTCTGCCACAGCCTTTCAATTTCAATTTGTAGATCTTTGTATATTCACTTGTTTTTCTTTCTGCTCGACTACAGTTATATCTGGTGTATTGTGTGGCAGATGTTTGTCTGTTTGTAGTCGGAAGTCCCATAATATTTTTACATCTTCATTTTCTTCAACTTTTTCAGTGTTATGGTCCCACCAATTCTTGGCTACAGGTAGCTTGTATTTTTTGCAGATGTTCCAGTGTATCATCCCTGCTACCATGTCATGCCTTTGTTTGTAGTCAGTCTGTGCGATCTTTTTACAACAGCTGATTAGGTGGTCCATGGTTTCATCTGCTTCTTTATGAAGGTGGCACTTGCTGTTTGTTGTGGATTTTTCAACTTTTGCTCTTATTGCATTTGTTCTTAATGCCTGTTCTTGTGCAGCCAGTATTAAACCCTCTGTTTCTTTCTTCAAGTTGACATTCTTAAGCCATTGCCAGGTCTTGGTGATGTCTGATTTTCCACTTATATTGTGCAAATATTGACCATTCAGGGGCTTATTTTTCCATTTTTCTGCTTGGTTCTTGACTTGTTCTTTCTTGTAGGCCTGCTTTATTTCATTGGTGTTGAATAGTTTCGCGTTATTGACCATTTGAAGTGCATCTTCTTCACTGTCTTTGATATATTCTTCAAGGCCTCTTTTCTCCTCCTCGACTGTTTGATGGACTTGCAGCATTCCTCTTCCACCTGAGCTGCGAGGGAGGTATAGCCTATCTACATCACTGCGGGGGTGCAGAGCATGATTGATGGTCATGATTTTCCTGGTCTTACGATCCAGCGTCTAGCTCTGCCTGGGTCCAGTCTATTATTCCTGCAGTGTATCTGATAACAGGTATAGCCCAGGTGTTTATGGCTTGTATAGAGTTCCAGCCATTGAGTTTGGACTTGAGGATTTTTCTACCTCTCCTGATGTATTCACTTCCAATTTTTCGTTTAATTTCAGTGTGTGCGATGTTATCAGCCTGGAGAATGCCCAAGTATTTGTAATGTTCTTTCTCTTCCAGGTTCTTGATCTTGCTTCCATTGGGCAGTTCTATTCCTTCTGTTTTTGTTATTTTCCCTCTTTTCATTATTAATGCAGCACACTTGTCTAGTCCAAACTCCATTGCTATATCGCTACTGAATATACGGACAGTGTTTAGCAGTGATTCGATTTCTGACTGGGACTTTCCATACAACTTCAGATTGTCCATGTACAGCAGATGGTTGCTTTTACTTGATGTTTTAGATGTTTGGTATCCGAGGCCTGTTTTGTTTAGTATTTGTGAAAGTGGGGTCATGGTGATTACAAACAACAGAGGGGATAGTGAGTCCCCTTGGAGAATGCCTCTTCTAATGCTAACCTGTCCAAGTGTCTCACCATTGATTGTTAACTGTGTACTCCACATGTTCATTGCTTTTTTTATAAATATCTGAATGTTTTTGCTGACACCAGTTGTTTCTAAACATTTTAGTATCCATGTGTGAAGCAATTAATCGAAGGCTTTCTTGTAGTCAATCCATGCAACACTTAGATTGGTTTTTCTTCTCTTGCAGTTTTCTAAAATCATTGTGTCAATCAGCAGCTGGTCTTTGTGCCTCTGGTGTTCGGGCAATTTCCTTTCTGTTCAACTGGAAGCTGTTTGTTAGTTAATTAGTGTTGCATCACTTCATCTGTTATTATTCCAGTTAATAATTTGAACATGGTTGGCAGGCAGGTTATCGGTCTATAATTACTTGGAACCACACCTTTTGCTGAGTCTTTCATTATGAGATGAGTTTTCCCAGTTGTTAGCCATTGTTCAATATCTCCTCCTTGCAAAATGTGATTGAACTGTTTTGATAGTTGTTTATGAAGGCTTGTTGGGTGTTTAAGCCCAAAGCCATGCAGTTCATCGTCGCCTGGAGTAGTCCAATTTTTAATTTTAACAGTTGCACAACTGGGTGAAATGTACCCATTCTTCCCACACTCCAGAAGCAACCCAGAAGAGAGGAAATATGTCATTGGCCCACAGCAACATGTTTTCTCTCCTCCAGATCAGTTGTGGAACACAGGCAGAGTGGGGACATTTTGTGCAACAACATATGTATAGAAGGACTCCTAGTTGTGCTTTAGTCTTTACACATGTGCCTTGTTAGTCAGGATGTCAGTCACTGAGGTCTGACCAATGTAGAATAGAGTGGAACAATAACTTTTCATGATGAGTAGCATTTACAACGAAAGCTGGACTTTGAAGAAGCAAGATAGAAAAAAGCATTGATGCTTTTGAACTTTGGTGCTGGAGAAGACTTTTGAGGATACCATGGACAGCCAGGAAAACAAACAAATGGATCAAAGAACAAATCAGTCCAGAATTTTCACTTGAGGCACAAATGACCAGGCTCAAACTACCATACTTGGGACACATTATGCAAAGATTCAGCTCCCTTGAGAAGTCCATAATGCTGGGGAAAGTTGAAGGAAAGAGAAGAAGAGGACTACCAGCAGCAAGGTAAATGGACTCAATTACAACAGCAATGAATGCACCACTGAGAGACCTTGAAGGCCAAGTTGAAGACAGATTATCCTGGAGAGAATCTATCTATGTAGTCGCTAAGAGTCAACACCGACTTGACGGCACTTAATCAATCAATCAATCAATCAATCAATCAATCAATCAGCATCTACAAGATTGCTAGCACAATGTGCACCAGCAAAAAACACCTCCCCCTTTCTCTCTTCCCTACTAAGCCTACTCTGGGCGCCCCCAAACACTGCAGTATAGGGTTGGGAGACCTTCAGCAATGGCCTAGATTGTGCTGCAGAGGGGGACCCAAGGTAGGCTTAGGCTAGAGAGAAAGGGTGGGGAGGGTGCCTTCTGCCAGTGCATGTTGTAGGGGCATTACTTTGGAAGGTATCCTTTGCCTCTGTTGACTCAGCCCAGGATTTTATTAACTTTTTTAGCAGCTACATCACACTGCTCGGTTATGTTCAGTATGTGGCTCACTAAGACACCCAGATCCTTTTCACATGTATTGCTGCCAAGCCAGATAGTATACCCATCTTAGAATGCTTAAAAGCAGGACTTTAGCTCAGAGATGCACTTAAGTAATTTTGGAACCTGGACTTAAAGGCCGTTGGAGCCCCCCTACCACTGCAAGTTAAGCATCACCCCCCCCCACACACACACCCCATGACAAACACAGTATTTTTAACATGTGGAGTATATTGATGCAAATATGCAGTAGCAGAAACATTTCAATGCCAATTTAACATATTCCCATCCCACAATTTTCTTTCTCCACTCCCCGCTCTATCTCTAAACCACCCAGCTCAGGCCACAATCACACTCGGCCACCTGGCGCAATGCAGGCCAGAAGTGACCACACCCACTGGGACAATCTAAAGAGGATTTGGGGGGCCCCAGAGGGTGCCCAAGGGTAAGAGCACCACTACTTTAGATTTATATTTCTTGAACTTCATCTTGTTGATTCTAGCCCAAAGCTTGAGAACAGTGTTTCTCTAATTCTTTTTCATCTGTGTGCAGAATGAGTTTTGTTCTGGACGGCAGTATCAAGGCAATGTGTGCACACATGCCTTCAGAGTGGGGCCTTCCTGATTCAACCTGAGCCGGATCTAAAATTAACTGAGCAGACATCAAAAAATGTGTGAGCACACATACGTGTGCATGCCTTAGAGGGAACACTGTTTGAGAAACAATTCAGTTGTTTTGAATCTTGATTCTCTCTTCTAAGACAGCTTCTCCTGCCATCCTTTGTGCCATCGGCACATTAGGTAAGCATCCCTTCTATTTCTTCACCAGTTCCTTTATTAAAATGTTGAATACTGCCGGGCTCAGAACAGAGCCCTGTGCAACTCCACTCAATACCTACCCTTAGGTTGACAGGGCACCATTATGGTTGTTCAGCCAGCTGTGAATCTACCTAACCAGATCTAGCCTGTATTTTACTATCTTGCCAATGAAGGTATCGTGGAAGACTTTGCTGAAATCAAGATGCTCTGGCTCACATTGAAATTAATGAGCTTAGTAATGACCAACTACTCTAGATACAGTCATTATTCTCACAATCTACTAAACGACCAACTCTGTTTTGTTTTGTTTAAAGGAGATAATATTAGTCTAGTATGACTTATTTTGGGCAAACCTATATTGATTCCTACTGATCGCCACTGATTATAAAGTGCTCACAGAAACTGTTTAATCTGTTCTGATTGATTGATTGATTGATTGAGTACCGTCAAGTTGGACTTGACTCTTAGTGACCACCTAGATAAGATTCTCTCCAGAATGAATTCTGTTCTAGGACCATGTAATGTATCAACGTCAAGCTGACCATTGTAGTTTTCCACAACCTCCTCCCCCCCGCTTTTTTTAAAAACAAGGATGACATCAACTCATCTCCATTCTTCTGGCACCACACCCATTTGCAAGGCTCTCCAAATTTATTGAGAGAAGATAGCTGCCATCTGTATAGGCTAGTTTAAGTGATACTCCAAACCAGTCTCTCAGACCCATGGGGAAGAGTGTAGGTACACAATCTATTCTCACACCTAGCACTCACCTCCTTATTGAGTGGAGGCCAGTTTACACAAATAATCCTCCATGCAGTTACTATGGCACACCATATTGAGGGGAGACATGAGCAGTCACGCTTGTCCTCCACAAGTCTATGATGGCCAGGAGACTCATTGCCCAAGCTGACCCTGTGCTAATGACTCTCCACACTCTATGTCTAGGTATTGGTGCCACGTGAAGCAGCAGTTTCCAACAGATAGTTGGAACCATTCATGGATTGGATGAAGATAAAGAAACAAAAGAGAAATGGTGGAAATGTTCCCTGGACAGCAGATTTTAGGTGTCCACAGTTCTGGATCAGGTCACTGGTTTGTTTTTGGGTTGTTGTTTTTTTAAATTTACCATATTTATATACCTCCTGATATGTTGTGTATCTCTAGAAGGTGTACACAATTTAAAACACAAAAATTAAAACAGAGTAAAAACAATTAAAATAATTTCACAGAATAAAAAGTCTAAAACAATTCCATAGAATAAAAACAATGAAGCAGTTTTAAATTAATTTCAATTAAAAGCCCAAGAAAACAGCTGTGTCTTGAGGGTCTTTTAAAAAGCAATCAATGGAGATGCTCTTATTTTGACACGGAGCTCTGGGGCAGCCACAGAGAAAGCGCGGTCCTGAGTCTCCACAAAATGAGATAGTGGCAACCGTAACCAGATCTCCACAGGGGCCACTGTGCGAAACAGGATGCTGGACTAGATGGGCCTTGGGCTTGATCCAGCCAGGATGTTCTTATGTTCTTAAATGCCTCTGGGAAGGCCACAAGCAAGAGGTGAGGGCATGCCCTTTCTCCTGCTGTTTCTCCCCTGCAACTGGTATTCAGATGCATAAGAACATAGGTGACAGGGTTCATGACAAAGAAGGCACTCTCAAGTACCATTGACGGCTTTGTAACCAGCACTTTGTATTTTGCTCAGAAACATAGCAGCAGCTAGTGGAATTATTTTAAAATTGGTGTTATATAGTCTGTTTGGATAATTGATGTTATATGGTCTCTTCCAGAGACCAGTCTGGCTGCCGCACTCTGTACCAAAGGTAGTTTCTTGATTACGTACAAAGGCAGCCCCATATAGAGTGCATTACAGTAGTTGAGCCTGGAGATTACCAGTATATGCACCACTGTTTTAAGGTCTTTTACCTCCAGAAATAGATGTAGCTGATGTATCTGCTGAAGCTGATAAAAAGCACTCCTGGCCACTGCCTCAACCTGAGAAACCAGAGAGAGAGAGTTTTGGATCCAGGAGCACTCCCAAGCTATGCACTTGATCTTTCAGGGGGAGTGTAACCCCATCCAAAACAGGCAGATCTAAACTCTCTTGGGTCCCGACCCCACACAGTCAGTCTTATTTGGCGTAAACTTCAGTTTGTTACCCCTCATCTAGCCCATTACTGCCTCCAAGCAGGCATTTATAGAAGTTCTGCTGTTAGGGATGTGTCTGAATTTGGCTCTTGACATCTTCTGCTAGCCCAGCAAGCATCCAAAGCCAGCAGTGCTTTCTGTTTGCTTCAGCTGCTGCCATCTAAAGAAGGACGAGCTGGTTACTGTTATACACAGTCACGTTGACAGACATGGCAGAACCTTCTAGGTGGAAGCAAAGCGTTTTTGTGAAGAAGCTTGACAGGCCCAATAAATCATGTTGTTTAAAAGACAAGTGACAACCAGCAAACCTATGAAAATCAATTGTTTCATAGACATCTGTTTTATTTATTTGTTTGTTTATATTTAAATAAGGATTTTTTCAGCTGCTATGGATTTAGTTATAGTTTTTTATTATTATCGCAGTAATGCTGCAGTTTGTTTATTGATTGAGTGTGAGATTTTATTGATGTGAAGTTTTATAGCTGCTGATGCCATGCTTTGTAAACTGTACCATGGGTTCTTTAAAGTTATGCTAACAGTATATACATTTTTTAAAATAGTCAATGTACAGTATGACAATGATTGAACCTAGAGCTTCATAGTAACAGTTAATACATGATAAAGTTATTTATGTTTCCTTTAATTTGACTATACATATAATTCCAATTTATTTCTTAATATTCTGAAAAACTACCTAGTTAAAGCAGTTACTAATCTATTCCTTTATCACTTACAATTTCTAACTTTATTGTATCATCTTTTCCTCCTTTTACAGATATATTTCTAGTTGATTAGCTTGAACTCCAGACCCTACGGACAACATTTCAACAGCAGGAGCTAATGGAAAAGACAGGGACACAAGGGACATGATGAATTCACACTACACGCAAAGCTTTCTTCCAAAAATGTGGAGATTTGTAATCCCTTGTGTCTTTTCTTGCTCTCAGTTTTCTCCATAGAGACTTTTATCTTCTTCAGCCAGCAGAGGGAGCTACTGCAGTGCACATCTGCTGTGCTGTCGCAGTCAGCCTTCCAAAATGACATTAACCATACAAAGACCATGAGTCATCGATTTCTGACCTTGGTTCTAGAGTTAATCAGCACAGTGGGCTGACCTTTGAGCATAAATCTGAATGTTCAGTGGGGTTTAAATTATTTGTCTAAAGTCTTTTGCAGACCCATTCCAAAGGCCTTGCCAAGACAGGCAGATGTCAGACGCACACGTAGGCCAGGGCAGCACTGTGAAAACAGAGATAAAGCTGTGTTTTTCAGCAGCATATTGATGTCGAAGTCGTTAATTTCCTATTAATTGCACAGTGGCCTCAGAGAGGCTTTGAAAGAGGAGAGGGGATAGAAATGAGCTCTTGCCAATTTGAGTCTCATTCGGAAATGAATACAGTTCACCCAGATGTCCTTCCAAGGACCAGCAGCTCTTTCTTTCTTACTGGGTGCTCCAAAACAGAGAATTGGCCAGGGGGGGGGGGGGGCTTGCATGAGACTCACAATTCAAATGATGTCCTTGCATGGGTTGTATGGGTCTTAGGCCAGGTCCTTAACCTCTCCTCTTTAGAAGTTAAGTGTCTCTCTGCTTTACCTTTTAAGCCCAGAAAACCCATTTAGTCTTTCAAAAATACCAGCAAAGCTGGTACCACCCCCCCCATCCCTACTCCATTGCCCAGCAAGGCATTTTTCCATTTTTCTTTTCTGGCTTGTCTGCTTTTTGGAAGGCTGTGCAGTCCACCTTTCCAGGCTTAAGCACACATCTTTAGAAGTTACAAGCAGCAGAAGTTCCACACTCCAACAAGACTTTTCACACATCAGTTATAAGAAGATGTTATAGCATGCATCAGTTAGCATGTGTTGGCTAGGGTCTAAAGCATAACAAAAATAAGTGGGGCGGTGCAACTGGAATATTCCTAGGTGGGTATGATTGATAATACCAGCTACATTACTGGGGTTCAATTTAGTACCCAACTCAGAAAGGTGTTTTTTTGTTTGTTTACTGCTATGTTATTAGTTCCTACAGTCACAAAAGGAAATCAGCCAGTTACATTATTTACATGTAGGAATTAGGATTGGTGTGGATTATTCCATTTTCTTCTTTTTATAAACACTGACAGTTCCAAACTCTTCTTTACTGCCTCTTCCTTTGAGAGACCCTATTGCCTATATTTCATTTGTCACTTTGGAGAACCAGGGCTTGTACTGTTCTGCCTCTGAGAACCCAGTCACTATCTCTTTGTGATGAGTACATATTGTATTTGTAACAATCTTCCACATGAGAGGTTTTATAGCCAGACATTTTTGTATTCTGCTTAATAGGAAAAATTAGACACAAGACATCCTGGTCAATTTTTAGCAATACCTAAAATACAAAAGAATGCCACATTTATATTGACTTAGTAATTGTGGCAAGACTATTACATTTTTAAGTAACTGCCATCAATTTACAGAGATCAAGGATGCTTTTTTTCCTTCTTAAAAAGGCGTTTAGATGTTTTTAACGAGGGACAAAAAGAATAGCTGGAGAGGTGGAGATAGAATTTCCTTTATTCCTATTGTATTGTTGGTGTGTAGCAATTTTCCAGTGACATGATGGCCCTTCCATAAAGGCTGATTAATGACTTAAATTGATGGTGGAGGGATATTATTCTCTGGAAGCTTACAGATGCTGCATCGTTTGCTATGCTTATTTGACTTAATTACTAGAATTAAAGTGTTAACAGTGAAGAGTAAAACCCATTATTATACTATGCAAATGTAAACAATTGTTTACACAATGCAAGGAAGGCATCAGTTATTTCATAACATATGATGAACTACTCCTAGAAAGGAATGCTACCCCCCCCCAAAGAAACAGGTGAGCTTTTAGAAAAACCTGAAAGAAGAACTTATTTTAATCTCATAACATCTTTCAGTCACTTCAAACCAGTGGCAACTTTCCCCCAATGTTTACAATATCTTGCCAATGTTAAAACAGAACCCTTTTCAATCTTCACAGTATCACACCAATGTGCAAAAATCAATCAAGCTGAAATAGACCATCATGCCCACTCTGTTCTTTTACCATCATCTATATTATTAATTCTCCAAGACGGGCCATGTGTGGGGACGTGGCAGAAAGGAGGCGATTGGCTGACAGAGGGGGAGGAGGTGATTGGATGACAGAGTTCACATGCAGAAGCACCTGATTGGGCAGTGGGGATTCCATATGCAGATGGGGAGAAGGTGCCTATGAGAGCAGAAGTGCCATGGTGATTGGGCAGTGGGGATTCCATATACAGATAGAGAGGTGGAGCCTGTGGCACTGTGGTGATTGCGCAGTGGGGATCCCATATACAGATGAGGAGCCTGTGATGGTTAAGGTCAGTTGGAATGCAACTGTTACTGGTCAGAAGATGTTCCTGATTGTAGAGGAGAGGGATCTATCGATCTACCAAAGGATAGCTGACAGTGGTCTGCAAAGAGACGGGTCATGAAGGAGGAAAGAGCCCCTCAAGAGAAGGAGGCTGCCATTGTGTGAATTAGATGAGGAAACAAGATGAACAAAATCTTAACTCAGGGAGGGAGGGAGGGAGGGAGGGAGAGAAAAAACATGAAGGGAGGAGGAAGAAAGAGTGGGGAAGAGCAAGTGGAGGAGAGAGAAAGAGAGAGAAAGAAGGGAGGGAGAAGAGAGACAGAAGGAAGTGCAAGGGACGGGCCCGAGCCTGTCAGCAGCCTGAGGGGAATGAGCAGCCATGGCAGTACTAGGAGCAAGGAAGGGCACAGTCAACCAATGCTGCTGTTTGGGGCTACCGAGGTCATAGTCAGAGGGAGGCGGGCAGGCAAGGGACGGGCACGGGCCTGTCAGCGGACTGAGGGGGGAAAGCGGCCATGGTGGTGGCAGCAGTGAGGAACGGCCTGGTCAACTGCTGCTGCTCCTGGGAGGAGGAGCAGGAGCGGGACTCAGGTGCGGGTGGAGAGGTCTCTGGGGATAGGGGGCTGCACCTTGGCCAATAGGCGGCAGCAATGCTGCAGCCACGAAGGGTGAGGGGGATGGAAGCAACGGGATGGAGGAGGAGCAGGAGTGCAGCTCAGGTGAGGGTGGGGAGATCTCTGAGGTGAGGGGAGCAATCAAGTACTAACGCACAGATGCTCTAGAGCAGGGATTCTCAACGTTGGGTCCCCAGATGTTATTGGACTTCAACTCCCATAATCCCCAACCAAAGGCCACTGGGGAATCGCTGCTCTAGAGCACATGAGAGTTCCGGCATTGAAGCGGAGAGAAATAATGGCAGCAGCCAGGATGCATAGGTGGAGGGCCAGCGGGCAAAGCCCCACCATCTGGAAGAGATGGGCAGATGGCGGGTGAAGCCCTGCCAGCCAGAAAGAGGAGGCGGCAGGGAGAAATAATGGCGGTGGTGAGGAGGTGTGTGGATGGCGGGCAAAGCCCTGCCAGCTGGGAGGAGGAGGTGGGAGGTGGCGGCAGGATGGCCTGGCTCTAGCCCACCCACTGGGGTGAGGCGGCAGCAGGCCCTGATCCGGCTGCATGGAGAAAGCGCTGGTGGGCCAGCCTAGCCTGGCTGGCGGCAGCAGGACGGCCTGGCCCAGGGGGGCGGTGGGGGGTGGGGAGCGGCCAGTCACCCAGCCAGAAAGCCAGGCATTGCAGCATGGGGGGAGGGGGAGTGGCTGGGCCCAACTAGAGGCACAGATGCTCTGCACCCAGGCCCACTAGTTAATGCTTTATGACCAGACCCTCTAGTGTGGCATTCTGGTCTCAAATTGTTCAGGGTCAAATAGTGAGTGGTTCTCTCAGTGGCAATTTTGCAACCTCTTCCTCTTATTCAGTGCTTTTCAGAAGTACCACATGGGTAGTTCTGAAAAGCACTGAGTAAGAAGGACCATTTGCTACGTAATAAGGTTGTTCACATGACCCACAGGGCTTGGGTCGGGAGGTTGAGGTTGAAGGCAGGATTCTACCTAACTTCCCCTGCATGAGCATTGTTCCTTTGGGGCATCACCACTCACACACCCACACAAGCAATGCTGCAATGGTTGCTCGAAGTGGCAGGAAGTCCTCCTGCATCCCACAATGCCCCACATAGGCAGCCTGGCCAGGCTGCAATTGGGGCTCTACGGCCACCACTCCAGGTACCTGTTTTCAGAGTCCCGATGCAGCACATGATCAACAAGTGTGGTAGGACAGGCTCCTTTTCTGTCCCACCTCATACTGTATTTTGCCCAGGACTGCAGCTGCTGGGTTGGGAGATCTCCTGGTCTCCCAGACAACACAGGCTGCTTGGGTAGGAAGAGGTTTGCCCGAGTAGCCTGTTTTATATGAATGACCCTTGGCTATGCTTCAGTACGCCAGTGCTGTGTAAGAGGCTGGTCAAGAGATGGTGGGGACAGTGGCTATATCCTGACTAATAAAACCTACACACTTTGAGGGATTAGGGGGGTAACACAGCTCCCTTGTGCAACTCCCTTATTCCCCTGAACATGTGCTGATGTGCAAGAGCCATTAGAGTTCCAAGTGTCCCTTGAGCTCTGGAAAGGCTCTCTAAGATTGGAAACCCATCACTGAAGGTCAGCAACAAGTTTCTGATCTCAAAGAGCCCTTCCAGAGCATGGGAAGTGTTTTGACTCCAATGACTCTTGTGAAACCGTGTGTATGTGAGGGGAATCAGGGGGACTGCACAAAGGCTCCCATTGCACCCTGCAGTCCTTCAAAGTGCATGGACTTCATTAGTCAGAATGCCAGCTAGTAATTCTCACATTACTGCTATGGATATGGTGTTTATTGATTACTTATAGTGTATAGTATACAAGAGACTAGGTACAGGGGAATACTTGTAATAGTGGCCATGATATACCGACTGGATTGTATCTTTGATTATAAGTGTGCACTTACACACTGACAGACCCTCCTTTAAAGGATCCTACTGCTATCTATCTAAGAGTTTGCCCTAACCAGGACCCCCAATTCTACCTCTGAATGTGTCTGTGCTGCTACCAGTTACCCATAGTCTAGGATACGAAAGCCTTACAAACTTTCCTCTTTAAAAACCTACATCCAGGAGGTGGTATAGGTTAGGCATGGCAAGAACCAACAAGGATACTGAGTAAGATTTAAAACTAAAGAGGTTATTATTTATTTTTAAATAGAAACTTATACATTCTTGTTCAAGGAATAAGAAGCCCTGCAGGAGAGAAACAGAACATCTACTTCCCTGATGGCCCCCAGAGTGAGAGCTTGCATTGCTGTTGGTCTGCTGCTGCTGTTTGCCTACTAGGGATGCGCAAGCCGGTTTGAATTTGAACCGGTTTGGTTCAAAGGTTTGAACTCGGACCAGTTCGGTTCGAAGGTTCAAACTTGAACCAAACAGCATTGTATTGGCAATGCCAGTCCGAGTTTGAACCGATAGAGCCAGTTTCAGTTCGAGCCTGTTCGAGCCGGTTCAAAGGTTCTAGAGGCCATTTTAGATGCCGTCTTCCATTTTGTGTGACTTGTGTTGCTTGATTTCATTGGCTGAGCTATGGCTTCCCTGATTGACCAGATGGGTCTGGCTCTCTGGTAGGCTCTGCACTGTACCGGTCCTTGAGAACTGGCACCCTATTGACCAGGGGGGAGGGCAAAGGTGGGGGCTCCCAAAGGAGGGAGTTTCAAATCCTATTTAAAGCCAAGCCTCTGGCCTAGCAAAATCACTGGATGTAGTGATCTTAGGCTTCCTTCTGGCCTGCTGCAGCTACTGCTGGTGTGGTGAGAGTCAGCTTGGCAGACTGTTGTGTTTTTGTTCCCAATCCTCCCTTCTGCCTGTTTCTCTGCCTCCACCCTTTCTCTCCCCTGCTTTAATCCTTTTTCCACCTGGTGTGACTGTGTGTGTGTTTGTTCTGCTGCTTTTATTTTTTTCCCCGAGTGAGTGTCAGTCTCTCTCTCTCTCCCCTCTCCTCTGGGCCAGGGGGGCCCAGGCCCTTTGGCCTGAGGCCTCTCTCTGGCCCATTTCCCTAACCCATTCCTCTCCCTCCCCCCTTTTTTGCTTTTGGTGGCTGCTGCCTTTAAATCTGTTGGCTGAGTTGAGAGAGAGAGAGAGAGAGAGAGAGAGAGAGAGAGAGAGTCCTCTTTAGCTCAGAAGCCACTGCCAGTTGTTTTTATTTTATTCTGGGTTCTTTGGGGTTTTTCCCTCCTTGTTTTCTCTGGTGCAGGTGCTTTTCTTTGTTAATCCTTTTCTTGCTGTGCTTAGCACACCACCTGCTCCAGACTCCAGCGCCTCTGTCCTCCCTTTTCCTTTCATCCCCACCTTCCTCATCCCCACAGCCTTTTTTCCACCAGCCTTTTGATCTATTTATTCAGTATTTTTTACTTTTAATTTATTTTTGGGGTGGGTGAAATAGCTGAAAAGCTTTTCATTCTGCCCTACCCCCCACCCCGGCTGTGCCTGCCAGTCTGCGCTGTGCCAGCCTGCCACTGGTCTGGAATTCCTTCTTCTTTCTCCTGACCATTGTGTGAGGCATAAGATCTCCAGAACAATGAGGGGGGTCAGTGGTTACTTTTTGTAGTCCCCCTTTCCCCCTTTAGTGTTCCTTAAATAGGGCCTCCTTTCATGTTTGGGTGTGGGGATGTACATATATATATTTATTTACAGGTTGTTTCTTGTTTTCACAGCTTCTCCCTTAGTTTCCCTCCCATTGTGTATTTTATTGCATTGTTTTTAATTGTATTGTATTGTTGTGGGTGGAGTGGTTGGGTATGCTTGTTTTTAAGAGTTTTCTTTAAATAGGGTTTATTTTTTTAAAAGGGGGGTTTCCCCCTCCAAATAGGGGTGGGTATTTTTAGGTTCTCCCAATAGGCTTAAAAAAATAGTTTTCCCCCTAAATAGGGTGGTTGTTGTGGTGGTGGCTGTTTTAAATCCCCCCTCCGTTTAAAAAAAAAAAAAACATTTTCCCATTTTTAAAAAAAAAAAAAAAGCCCCCAGGATCTTCGGAAATGTCTGAGTGCCGTGTGGTGAGCAAAGCTTGCAGCAGGATGGCAGGCGAAGTTGGGAGGGATCCCCAAGCTGGTGCAGGAGGCGAGGGTGGGGGCAGAGAATACGCCATCCTGGGGTCCCACAGGACCCAATTGGCAAATTCTTTGGTCCACGTGAGGCTGTGGCACAAAGGCTCTCCTATCTGGAGGAGCTAGCTGCTGCCAAGCCAGGTCCTGGACCAGTGGCAGGTCCATCGGGTGGTGCACTGCTGGGGCTGGTGCCCGGTGCAGAGCCTGGCAGTGCAGGGGGGCTCTCCTGCCAGGGAATCTTCTTCTGTGGTGGGGGTGGAGGGCATGGGCCTGACAGCCAGATTTTCCCTCCCTCTTGCGGCCCCTCCAACCCTCTTCTCACCACTCAGTGGGGGCCCCCTGACGGTGCCCAGGTCATAATTGAGTCCAGTACTGGGTCCTCACAGTCTGGCTCTGAGGGGGATGGGTCTGCTGCTGAGGTGGAGGGGGCAGCCCCTCTGCCAGTGAAGCCAGGCCCTTCTTCTTCCGCAGAGGGCAGAAGGGGGGGTGGCAGTGGGTGAGCACCAGCAGCCCCCTCCCTAGGTCTGCCATCACCCAAGAGGCCAAAGATGGCACCCAGTGCATCGGAGGTCACCCAGAGCAGTGATTGGTGGCATTTTGTGGTCCCTCAAGATGCCCCAACCACTGCTCGCTGTGTCCATTACAGGGCACAGGTTATTTGGGGCAAGGATGCTAAACATCTGCCGATGGCCTTCATGTAGTGACACATGCGATGGTGTCACCTGGACCTTCTTGACTCCGCTAGCAGTGCTAATGCATCTTATGTGCCTACTACTAGTACTGACAAGGGTGGTGTGCCAGCTTCCATGAAAGCCAGTCAAGCGGTGGACGCACTCGTCGGACAAGAAGTGGCCTGGTCACATGGACCCACGTCTCCTCACCTGCCTCACAGGGGAGATGATGGCCACTGACGACCAACCTTTTCATGTGGTCAAGAACTTTGTCTTCTGCCAGATACTCCAGCTGCTAACGCCCAACTACACCATCCCAGAGGGACCGTGAGTGGGGAGGTGGAGTGGCTGTGGTCTATAAGAATAACATTTCCCTTACCAGGATCCCTGTTGAAGTGCCAGACCATATTGAATGTGTGTGCCTAAGTTTGGGGACCAGGGATATACTGGGACTTTTGTTGGTGTACCAATTGCCCCACTGCTCAATGGAGTCCCTAACTGTGCTGATGGACTTGGTCTCGGGCTTGGTGTTGGAGACCCCAAGGCTTGTGGTGCTGGGCGACTTCAATATTCATTTTGGGACCAATTTGTCTGGGATGGCTCAGGAATTCATAGAGGCCATGATGACTATGGGCCTATCCCAAGTGGTCTTAGGACCAACGCACACTGCTGGTCAAATGCATGATTTGGTCTTTCACTCTGATCAGGGTGGTGTTCTGTGGGTGGAGACTCCTGAGATTTCCCCATTGTCATGGATGTGGACCCCTGCTAACCTGGCAAAGAGGCACCTTTGAATGTGGTGATTCTCTTTATTTAGCAGGGGGAGAGTAACTGGACCTATCACTCCCCAGCACAGTACCACCAGCAGTTGCTGGTGTCTATCTTATGTTTCTTTTTAGGTTGTGAGACCTTTAAGGACAGGGATCCATCTTATTTATTTATTATATCTCTGTGTAAACCGCCCTGAGCCATTTTTGGAAGGGCGGTATAGAAATCGAATTATTATTATTATTATTATTATTATTAATAATAATAATAATAAACAATGGATGGACCACCATCTGGTTAAGGTTGGATGCACAATCATTTCACTCTTTCACAGGGCTGAAGGGTCTATTAGGATTGTCCACCCAAAAGGTTATTGGATCCAATAGGATTCCAAGAAGCCCTGGTGGGATTTAGTGTTGGCTCTGCTGACGATCCTGTTGATGCTCTGGTGGAGAACTGGAACAGCAAATTCACCAGAGCTGTAGACATGATTGCTCCTAAACATCCTCTCCGACCCACTGCAAAATTTGCCCCTTGGTATACAGAAGAACTACGGGGGCTGAAGCAGCAAAGTAGACTACTGGAGTGCAAGTGGAGAAAGACTTGACATGAATCCAACAAACTGCAACATAGAGTACATTTGAAGATCTATGCTCAGGCAATAAGTGTGGCAAAGAAGAGATTCTTTTCTGCCCGTATTGCATATGCAAGTTCACGTCTGGCAGAGTTTTTCAGGGTTGTGAAAGGGCTAGTACGTGCCCCTCCTCCTTTGAATAAGAATCTGGAACCATCGATTACCCGCTGTGACATGTTTAATGAATTCTTTGTGGGGGAAATCTCTCGTATTTGCACCAACTTAGACTCAGTCTCCACAGTTACATCATTGTCTGATGTGGAGGTGTCCAGCGACTCCTCTTGTGTGGTTAGGTTGGATCAGTTCCAGTTTGTGACTCCTGAGGACGTGGGCAAGCGGCTTGGAGAGGTGCAGCCTTCCACCTGTTCTCTTGACCCTTGCCCGACATAGCTTATACTGTCTAGAAGGGGAATTGTTGTAGGAGGCCTGGTAGAGATTATAAATGCTTTTCTGAGGGAGGGACGGATGCCTCCTTGTCTTAAGGAGGCAATTATTAGACCACTTCTAAAGAAGCCTGCCTTGGATCCCTCAGAGCAGAGTAACTACAGGCCTGTCTCCAACATTCCGTGGTTGGGCAAGGTAATTAAGAGGGTCATGGCTTGCCAGCTCCAGACAGTCTTGGAAGAAACCAATTATCTAAATCCATTTCAGACTGGCTTTCGGCAGATGATGGAAGATCTCCAATTGGAAATTGATGGAGGAAGTTTGACTCAGTTGGGTTTTTTGGACCTCTCGACGGATTTCAATACTATTGACCATAGTATCCTTCTGGAGGGTCTGAAGGGTTTGAGAGTGAGGTGGGGTGGGCACTGCTTTGCAGTGTTTCCACTCCTACCTTCTGGGCAGGTTCCAGATGGTGTCCCTTGGAGACTGTTGTTCTTCAAAATCTGAACTTTCGTATGGTTTCTCCGTCTACATGAAACCACTGGGAGAGATCATCAGGAGATTTGGTGCAGGGTGCTATCAGTATGCTGATGACACCCAAATCTATTTCTCCATGTCAGCCTCATCAGGGAAGTCATAACCTCCCTAAATGTCTGCCTGGAGGCAGTGATGGGCTGGATAAGGGATAACAAACTGAGGCTGAATCCAGATAAGATGGAGGTACTTATTGTACGGGGTCGAAAATCGGGAGATGATTTTGATCTGCCTGTTCTGGATGGGGTCACATTTCCACAGAAGGAACAGGTGCGCAGTCTAGGGGTGCTCCTGGATCTGAGCCTTTCCCTGGTGTCCCAAGTTGAGGTGGTGACCAGAGGTGCCTTTTATCAGCTTCAGCTGATACGCCATCTGCATCCGTTTCATGCGATAAATGACCTCAGGACAGTGATACATATGCTGGTAGCCTCCAGATTACATTATTCTAATATGCTTTATTTGGGGCTGCCTTTGTATGTAGTCCAGGAACTACAGCTGGTCCAGAATGCGGCAGCCAGGTTGGTCTCTGGGTCATCTCGGAGAAACCATATCACTCCTGTATTGAAAGAGCTACAATGGCTGCCAATAAGTTTCTGGGCAAAATACAAGGTGCTGGTTATAACCTATAGTTTTGGGTGGCATAAAAATATGTTAAATCATCATCATCATCATCATCATCATCATCATCATCATCATCATCCCCCAGTGAGACACTACCTTGGCGTGGTTGTGGGGCTTGCATGCTCTGAGGAAGGTGAGAGCTATGCCAGAGGTCCAACCATTCTGGACAGGTCTCAGCAGAGGAGCCAGACAAAGAGTGCCTCTCCCATCAACAATATGATGAGACGTAACTTTAATAAATCTATACCGGATCAGTCGTCGCCCAGGTCAACAAGGACCGTGCCAGGTGCTGGAGTCCCAGAACATCTGGTGACAAGTGGGCAACAGGACTCAGGATCTTCAGTTGAGCAACCAGGGCTCTGGAGACTGCAAGGTTACTGGGAGAAACATCGCTTAACCGGAAAAAGTATACAAAAAATGCCAACAAGGAAATAATGATCTGCTATTACAAGTCTAGTCCAAATAGAAGAGGTTATTTAAAAAGAATGTACCAAATTTGGAAAGAGAAGCATCCAGATACAGAAAAAACAGAACAAAGGCTAGCAGACCAGAGAAGATTCATAATAAGAAACAAAGTATTCACAGGAGTTGAGCTGGAAGAACTGCAAAGAGCAACACAGGCTCAAGATATGGAAGAAGAATTACCAGCAACTGAAGAAGTTGCTCAGGTGCAGGTGGAGGAGGTGTTGGAAATCGAGGATGCCACTGTTGCTGAACTGTTTCAAAATCAAAACCAGGCAACCTCCCCTTTGCCTTCAACTCAAAAAACCCAATGCCATTTAACAGAAAAGCAACAAGAACTAAAGCAAAAAATAACTGAGCACATGAACCGAACAACCACCAGGGTTTGACTTCCAGCTCTAAAAACAGTTGCCAAAAAACAACTTGCTCAGGCATTAAAAGCTGTCAATGCTGCACTTGCAGAAATAACAACCAATAATTAGCAAGAAACAAGCCAACCAATGTACAGGGCAGCAACAATAACAACACAAGAGCTCGGATATAAGATCAGTGGACCTATAAAAATAAGAAATTAGTACATCACCTAAATGGAAGATTAGATTAGAAAACAAAATCTCCAGGCTCAGATCAGATGCTAGTAAATTGAAAGATATAAAAGACAAGAAGCTGAAGAATGAAAACACCACACATTATCTGATCCAAAAATACCACCTAGATTCAAGGAAAATTAGAGAAGTCCTGGAAAAAATAAAGCAGCAAATAACAGCAGTGTCAAAGAAGATTAGCAGATACGAAGCCAGAATCACACAACACAGGCAGAATCTCCAATTCCAGTCGAATCAGAGACGTTTCTACCAAAGCATAGAAGGAGAAACTGCAAGAAACCTAGAAACACCGAATAAAGAAGAAACCGTGCAATTTGGGGGGAAATTATGGGACAATCCAATAGATTATAATAAAAAAGCAGGCTGGGTGAAAGAGGTCAAAAAATGTAACCAACAAATGCAAGATCTAATAATAACACCAGAATAAATAAGTGAAAGAGCAAAGAAAATTAAAAATTGGACTGTGCCAGGCGACGATGAACTGCATGGCTTTTGGCTTAAAAACCTAACAAGCCTTCATAAACAACTATCAAAACAGTTCACTCACATTTTGCAAGGAGGTGATATTGAACAATGGCTAACAACTGGGAAAACTCATCTCATAATGAAAGACTCAGTAAAAGGTGCAGTTCCAAGTAATTATAGACCGAAAACCTGCCTGCCAACCATGTTCAGACAACTGGTGTCAGCAAAAACATTCAGATATTTATTTTAAAAAAAGCCATGAGCATGTGGAGTACACAGTTAACAATCAATGGCAAGACACTTGGACAGGTTAGCATTAGAAGAGGCATTCTCCAAGGGGACTCACTATCCCCTCTGTTGTTTGTAATCGCCATGACCCCACTTTCACAAATACTAAACAAAACAGGCCTCGGATACCAAACATCTAAAACATCAAGTCAAATAAACCATCTGCTATTTATGGACGATCTGAAGTTGTATGGAAAGTCCCAGTCCGAAATTGAATCACTGCTAAACACTGTCCGTATATTCAGTAGCGATATAGCAATGGAGTTTGGACTAGACAAGTGTGCTGCATTAATTATGAACTGAGGGAAAATAACAAAAACAGAAGGAATAGAACTACTCAATGGAAGCAACATCAAGAACCTGGAAGAGAAAGAACATTACAAATACTTGGGCATTCTCCAGGCTGATAACATAGCACACACTGAAGTTAAAAGAAAAATTGGAATTGAATACATCAGGAGAGTTAGAAAAATTCTCAAGTCCAAACTCAATGGCTAGAACTCCATACAAGCCATAAACACCTGGGCTATACCTGTTATCAGATACACTGCAGCAATAATAGACTGGACCCAGGCAGAGCTAGAGACACTAGATCGTAAGACCAAGAAAATCATGACCATCAATCATGCTCTGCACCCCCGCAGTGATGTAGATAGGCTAGACCTCCCTCACAGCTCAGGTGGAAGAGGAATGCTGCAAGTCCATCAAACAGTAGAGGAGGAGAAAAGAGGCCTAGCAGAATATATAAGGGACAGTGAAGAAGATGCACTTAAAATGGTCAAGAACGAGAAACTATTCAGCACCAATGAAACAAAGCAGGCCTACAAGAAAGAACAAGTCAGGAACCGAGCAGAAAAATGGAGAAATAAGCCACTGCATGGTCAATATTTGCACAATATAACTGGAAAATCAGACATCACCAAGACCTGGCAATGGCTTAAGAATGTCAACTTGAAGAAAGAAACAGAGGGTTTAATACTGGCTGCACAAGAACAGGCACTAAGAACAAATGCAATAAGAGCAAAAGTCGAAAAATCAACAACAAACAGCAAGTGCTGCCTTTGTAAAGAAGCAGATGAAACAGTGGACCACCTAATCAGCTGTTGTAAAAAGATTGCACAGACTGACTACATACAAAGGCATGACATGGTAGCAGGGATGATACACTGGAACATCTGCAAAAAATACAAGATACCTGCAGCCAAGAATTGGTGGGACCATAACATTGAAAATGTTGAAGAAAATGAAGATGTAAAAATATTATGGGACTTCCAACTACAAACAGACAAACATCTGCCACACAATACACTGGATATAACTGTAGTCGAGCAGAAAGAAAAACAAGTTAAAATAATCGACATAGCAATACCAGGGGATAGCAGAATAGAAGAAAAAGAAATAGAAAAAAAATCACCAAATACAAAGACCTACAAATTGAAATTGAAAGGCTGTGGCAGAAGAAGACCAAAATAATCCCAGTGGTCATTGGCGCCCTGGGTGCAGTTCCAAAAGACCTTGAAGAGCACCTCAACACCATAGGGGCCACAGAAATCACCATCAGCCAATTACAAAAAGCAGCTTTACTGGGAACAGCCTTTATTCTGCGACAATATCTATAACAACAGCAACAACATTGACAATAAAATTCAGCCATCCTAGGTCCTTTGGAAGGACTCGATGTCTGGATAAAACAAACCAGTCAATAGCACCTGTCTGACTGTGTAAATAAATAATAATAATAATAATCCTCTCAAGGACCGTGTTCAGCCGGAATGTAGTCCCCTCCCTGTACAGGCGGTGCAGGGAGCTTGTGTCAGCCATGCTGCGTGCAGCACCGGCTGGCACCAGCGTGCATTTCACCACTGATCTGTGGAACAATGTGAGAGGGATGCATGCTGCTTTCCTGGCCCTGACCAACCACTGTTGGGTTCCAGAGAGAGAGGGGACCTCTGGTACTGCCTCTGGCCCCAGCACATTCCACAGCACATTTCAGCATAGGTGGGCCGTCTTGCAGGTGGAGATCTTGGATGTCAATCACACCAAGGAGGAGATGGCAGCCGTACTCGACCACCAAATTGAGGAGTGGATAGGTGGGTTGCCACACCTCTCCCGGGGCTTTATTGTGACAGACAATGTCTCCAACGTAACGGCAGTGGTAGAGTCAGTGCTGGAGTGTGTGAGCATCCTCTGCATGGCACACACACTCCACCTGACTGTCAGGGACGCCCATGGTTGATGCTGTTGCTGCCACGGCTGTGCTTGTGGAGAAGTCCCACAAGACTGCAGCCCACTTCCACTCGAGTGAGAAGTTCAGGCTCCTGCTTTGCAAGCGGCAGCATGTCCATGGGCTTCCAAGCGGCAGCATGCACATGGGCTTCCAACATCCTCATCCCCACGAATGCAGATACTCAGTAGAACTCCACCTTCCTCTTGTTCCAGCTACTGCTGGAACAGGAAGTAGCCCTTGACGACCTGGCGAGGAACGAGTCCTTGGGCTTATGCGACCTATCCAATGTGGAGTGGAAGCTCATGTCCGAGATGGTGTCGGCACTCAAGCCCTTCCTGTTTGCCATGAAGACCTTGTGTGGCGACACCACTCCTCTGAGCCAGGCACTGCCCACGGCTCTCCTCCTGGAGAAGCTGATGGGTGAACTCCAGACTTCGCTGACCACGCCAGAGGGAAGTGTTCTGGCTGGAAGGCTGAGTGCAGGGGTTGTCGACAGGCTGGTCGATGAGCTGGGTGACAGGGAGGAGTATGTCCTGGCTTGTCTTTGTGACCCAACCATCAAGGGCAATGCCGTTTGTGCCAATGACTTGCCTAGGTGGAGGGACCTCTTGGTCGATAGAGTTAGGAAAGAGGAGGTCACTAGCCCTGGCAGAAGCCAGGAGGGTGGTGATGGTGCACTCCCTGAGCTTGCGTGACCCACACCCAGCAGCAGCAGTGCAAGCGACCCTTCAGCTCCCACCCCTTTTTCTTCCCAGTCCAGTGGCATGGCATCCCAGGCAGCAGCACCAGTGCAACAGGCAGTTCCTCCTGCTAAATCAGTCCAGTGGTTTAAGTGGGTCTGCCTTGGCGCCTTGCACAGTTTGTGGGAGTCTCGGCATTTGCCCTGCTTTTTTCCCCTCTCCAGTTTGGTTCTGCTGACACACACACACACACACACACACACACACACACACACACACACACACCAGAAATGCATGCACCGGCCATGATGAGTAAGTGGTCTTCCGCCACACCACGTCCTCCACTGACCTGCCTCTGAGCCGGACTTTCCTATCCCTTTAATTTTTTCAGACCCCTCTTCTCTTTCCCCTCTTCTAGCTAGACATGTGCTACACATGCACACACCAAATGCAAATACGCATGCACACCGCTGGTGCCACCATGTGCCTGGGGCCCTGAGTGGCCTCCAGCAAAGATGTGGTGGACCAGACACTCTGAGGCATTTCTTTCCCCACAGGCAAAACACATGCAATGCACACGAAGAGAAGAGCAGAAGAACCAAGAGCGTGTTACTTTAAGTTCTCCAGTGTGTTGGTGTGTTTTTGTTTCGTCCCTCTTTCTTTGCAGTTTGTGTGCCAGGTTGGTTTTACTGCCTTGCATCGTCTAGTTAGGTCTTGTTGGTTTGTGGCTGTTGTGTAGTCTGTGTTGTTGTTTGGTTTGGTCCCCTTGGCTTTGCTGTAGTGCGGGCACAGCAAGAGGTCTGTTTCTGTGGTGGTTTTTTGGTTTCCAGTTGGTTGTCTTCTTAGTTGTGTCACTGTGTGTTGGTATGGTGGCCTGCTAGGGGCACAAAACTGGGGTGGGTGGTGGGCACCCAGGGTTGCCAATCACCCACCAAACCCCAAACCAATTGAACACTTCTATGATTTTAGATTTTTCCAATTTTTGCATTTCTCCCATAGAGAATAATGGGGATTTGATGTTGCCCAGCCAGCCCATTCTCCCCGGGGTGTGTGTGTGTGTGTGTGTGTGTGTGCCAGGTTACCCCAAAGTGGGTCTGGGGGCATGATGGGTTGTATCACAACTCCCCCCCCCCCAGGCAGCCCCAAGCCATTGGAGTTCATGGTTTTCCCTCCAGGATTTTTTCCAGTTACTGTCCTTTTAACAAGTGATCAGAGTAGCTTCTCTGGTCTGGATATAGATATAGATATAGATATAGATATAGATATAGATATAGATATAGATATAGATATAGATATAGATATAGATTATATATGAATGATTGTGATTCATTGAGAGAACTCATACAGCCACCAAGAATCCAATTTGTGGCTCGGGGCTGCCTGGGGGGAGTTGTGGTACAACCCACTGTGCCTCCAGATCCACTTTGGGGTGCCCTGGCACCCCCAAAAGTGGGGATGGGGCTGCCTCAAATCCCCATTATTTCCTATGGGAGAAATGCAAAAACTGGAAAAAAAATCTTCAAAAATTCATTAAAAATCGTAGGAGTGTCCAATTGCTTTGGGGTTTGGTGGGTGGTTGATACCCCTGGGTGCCTACAGCTACCCCAGTTTTTTGCCCCAGGCACTCTACATAGGGAGTAACAGGCCAGTTTGAGTCCCCATTATACCCCATGTAGAACCTTTTAGAACCGTTTTGAACTGGGTTCAAATTCAAACGGAACTGGGGGGGGGAGGTGTTCAAGCAAAACCAAACCACCCACCCTGGTTCAAAGCTGGTTCAAATTCAAACCGAACAGGCCAAGCTGGTTTTGTGTACATCCCTACTGCCTACTTGCTCCCTGCTGATGCCCACTGCACGTGATCTTAGCCAAAAGGCCAAGAAGCTCTTTGGGAAGTTTGTGCAGGACTAGGGCCCATGGTGAGTCATTAGTTCCTGTGTACCACCTGCCTAGACTAGCCGACTCTGAGCCTATATAGGAATGCTTCCTGTGGTGGCAGGCCTGCCACCAGTGGGGTTGTCGCCAACAGGGTAATACCAAAGGTCGTCCCTTTGGGGGAGCCACTTTGGGGGACAATGAGGGCCAGAGCTAGTCCCCCTGGCCCAGGAATTTATGTGTGTGTGTGTGTGTGTGTGTGTGTGTGTGTGTGTGTGTGTGTTCTGGTTGTGTGGTAGTGGTCCAGTGGCATGGATTGTCCAGTGGCATGGGACCCCTGAAGGGACAAGAGGGTCTCCACATGGTTGGTGTCTAGCGGAGCAGAGAGGTCACTGCTCACATTGAATTGCTGGGTGAGAATGACTGTAGGAGATGGTTGCAAGACCATCCCTTACGTCAAATGTTTTTTTTTTTAAAGGTGCAGCGTATGCATGTACAATGTCTTGGGAGCACACCCGAAAGCTCAGCTGTGGCACTGATGCCCCAAAAGCCTTACCCACACTGTACTGTCGACCCTTATGGCAGCTCCCTGCACTGTCTGCACCTGAAGAGGAAAACACAAGTTTGGAGAGATTCTTTCCGTGATTAGAAGGCTGGGGCACCCAGTGGGGGGAGGGGTGGTGAGGAGAACAAAGGTGCTTCAGGAGGAGGTGCTGGGTGGTGCTTGTGTGTGCGTGAACATGTTTTGGTGCAAAGCAGCTGGGAGTAAACATTCCAAAGCAACACATCATTATCTTTACTGACAGGGGCGGAGTTGACAGGGGTGGAGCCTTCACCAGCTCTCTTCTCTTCAGCAAAGGCAGTGTGGAAGTTTACGCAGCTGCTGCTATACACAGCCCTTCTAACACCAACACCAGCACGTGCACATGCACTTTGCTGGTGGGCTGTTTGATGCCCCTGTCCCATCCTTAGCTTACCTGGCTAGTATCCATGCTTGGGCATGCGCACACAAGATGAGGGAGGGAAGGAGAGTTGGATGTAGTAGCTCCTTAAGAGCAGCAGCCACCGCCTCTGAAGCCAAAGCCAGGTTTAACTTGAGAAACAAATGGCAAAAATAACCCATTTACATTAATTTTCCCTCCCTCCCTCCCTCCCTCCCTTTCAGTTCTGCTTCTTATCTTATTATTCACTCCTCCTGGATTATTTTCTCTCAGTGACACATTTGGGGGATGGGGATGGGGATGTGATCACAATAACTTCTAAGTCCTCCATATGCTTATCCACTTTGTGCCATTGATTGTGACATCATCATCATCATCATCATCATCATCATCATCATCATATATTTACAAACAGCCTACCAGTTGTTATTGACTGGCAGAGGCGCATCTAGGGAAAATAGAGCCTAGGGCAAACACTGAAATTGTGCCCCCTGTCCAATAATCTGACACCCATCTTTCAGATAACTTTACCATAATATCAGCTGAAAAATACAAGTCAAGTTCGTTAATCTTTTAATATTTCGAAAACAATTTAGCAGTGGACTTAGCCAGCCGAAAAAATGCTGGAAAACTACAAATTTCAGTATGTGGGGGCTCATGAAATACCCAAATACTATGTGGAGATGTACTTGGAAAACTAAACAGAAGTGCCCATCTAATTCTCTACTATGCATTGTAGCATCACCATTACATAAGTTTTAAAAATCAATGGAGAATTTGACTTTTCCCAGATACTCTGTAAATAATTAAAGGATATGCAGAGTAAACTGTGTCACTGTTGGAATATATTCTAGTCTTTCAGAAAGACAGTTAAAAGAGAGCAAGAAACTCCCAGTGGGCCTTAATATTAAGGGTTTCACACTGATTCAAAGACAAACTCACCATTAATAGCCATATTAGCAAGACATCACATTTAACTCACTTATCACAAGAAGCAAAGTAAGAGCAAATGAATACAATCCTAGCTCTTAAGCGTCAGCTCAGTATTCACAAGCCCTGATTCTCTGTACATAGTGCCAAACTGAATATGTGTACAGTGTCTTATATTATATTTTTATTATTATTATTTTTACCCGTAGCCCCTTTGGGGGGCTTCCTAAAGGCTGGGGGAGGGGGTTTGCAAAGATTCCCCCTCACCCTGCTGGCCTCTAGGGCCTCGCAGGGACCATTTGAGCATTTGCAGTGGCCGTTTTTAAAAATAATCTTTTTTTTTTAAAGGCCACTGAAAACAAAATGGCCACCACACATGCTCAAATGGCCTCTGCAAAGCCTGGCATGACCTAGAGCCTCACAGAGGCCATTTGAGCATGCACGGTGGCCATTTTGTTTTTGGCAGCCATTTTTTTAAAAAAAAATTTACAAAATGGCGCCCCCTTCAAGTGGTGCCCGGGGCACGTTCCCTGCCTGCCCTACCCCTAGATACGCCCCTGTTGACTGGATTTGGTACTTTAATTATCAGGCCCTTTCCAAAGGTCTAGGACAACTAAAAAAATAAAAGACAGTGTCATAGTATTTGTGCTGTCCCGAGTAGTGTGGCCTTCTGTAGTTGATGTGTTGTAACTTTATCGATGCCCAAGGTATCAAGATGGTGTTCAAGTTCTTTTGGTACTGTACTACCATCTTGACACCTTGGGCATTGATAAAATTATTATTATCTATATATTTAATTCTCTAAACCATACCCATGGCTAATCCCTGTGTGCCAGCTCTTGCAAGAGTTCGTGTTATTTATTATTAATTCAATTTATATACCGCTCTTCCAAAAATGGCTCAGGGTGGTTTACACAGACAAATAGTAAATAAATAAGATGGATCCCTGTCCCCAAAGGGCTCACAATCTAAAAAGAAACACACAATAGACACCAGCAACAGTCACTGGAGGTACTGTGCTGGGGGTGGATAAGGCCAGATCGGGAGGAGGAGGAGCCTGTGCTCGTTAAGGTCAGTTGGAATGCAACTGTTACTGGTCGGAAGATGTTCTTGATTGTAGAGGAGAGGAATCTATCTATATATAAAAGGATAGTGGGCGAAGAGAGGGGTTGTGAGGGAGGAAAGAGCCCCTTCAGGAGAAGGAGGCTGCTGTTGTGTGAACTGAAACAAGATGAACAAGGTCTGTTAACTCAGGAAAGGGGGGGGAGGGAGAGAGAGAGAGAGAGAGAGAGAATGAATTAAGGGAGGGGGAGACAGACAGACAGAGGGGGAAAGCAAGTGGAGGAGAGAGGAAAAGAAAGAAAAGGAGGGCAATAGAGAAAGAAGGAAGGGCGAGGGATGGGCCCGAGCCTGAGGGGAACGAGCGGCCATGATGGCAGCAGAAAGGAAGGGCCCAGTCAACCACTTCTGCTGTTTGGGCCATTGGCGGAGGGAGGCAGGCAAGTAAGGGACAAGCCTGGGCCTGTCAGCAGCCTGAGGGGAACGAGCAGCCATGGCGGTGACAGCAGCAAGGAAGGGCTCGGTCAACTGCTGCTGCTGCTGTTCTTGGAGCAGGGCTCAGGTGAAGAGGTCTCTGAGGATAAGGGGCTGCAGCTTGGCCAATAGGTGCCAGCAACACTGCAGTCATGACCAAGAGGGGTGAGGGGGGTAGAGTAAAGAGATGGAGGAGTGACCAAGAGTGGGAGGGGGATGGAAGCAACTGGATGGAGGAAGAGGAGCAGGAATGCGGCTCAGGTGAGAGAGGAAAGATCTTTGAGGTAAGGGGGGCTGTGGCAGGGGGTGAGGGGAGCACTCAAGTATTAACGCACAGATGCTCTGCATCGATTAAGCTTGTTGTGGTTGTTGTTGTTGTTGTTGTTGTTAACAGTGGTGCTGGTTTCTGTCATCTTGTAATAATTATGGCTGTTTTAATTGTTTGCCATGTAATACATCTGAGAGCCAAAACTGAAATGGGGCGAATACGAGTTTTACAGTTAAGCCATAGTTTAACTGTGCAGGATGGTTGGTTTGTAAATAGGTAAAGTCTAATTGTCTTGCAGCAGCCACCTAATGGCACAGCAGGGAAATGACTTGACTAGCAAGCCAGAGCTTGCTGGTTCAAATCTCTGCTGGTATGTTTCCCAGACTATGGGAAATGCCTATATCTGGCAGCAGCGATATAGGAAGATGCTGAAAGGCATCATCTCATACTGCACGGGAGATGACAATGGAAAACCCCTCTTGTATTCTAACAAAAGACAACCACAGGGCTCTGTGGGTGCCAGGAGTCGACACCAACTCGACAGAACACTGTACTTTACTTAATTATCTTGCACTTGATGCTTTTAAAATACTTGAGAATATAATGATTGTGTATGTGACTATTTGAGCAAGGAAGTATTTAGTTGAGGCTCCTGCAGTGTGTGGGTGGTGGTTTCAGACTATAATTGGGATGTTTGCTAATGTACACTAACATCATCATCATCATCATCATCATCATCATCATCATCATCATTTCTTGTTTACAAAGTCAGACAGGTGTTATTGACTGGTTTGTTTTATCCAGACATCGAGTCCTTCCCAAGGACCTGGGATGGCTGAATTTTATTGTCAGTGTTGTTGCTGTTGTTATAGATATCGTCACAGAATAAAGGCTGTTCCCAGTAAAGCTGCTTTTTGTAATTGGCTGATGGTGATTTCTGTGGCCCCTATGGTGTTGAGGTGCTCTTCAAGGTCTTTTGGAACTGCACCCAAGGCACCAGTTACCACTGGGATTATTTTGGTCTTTTTCTGCCACAGCCTTTCAATTTCAATTTGTAGATCTTTGTATTTTGTGATGATGATGATGATGATGATTTCTTGTTTACACAGTCAGAAAGGTGTTATTGACTGGTTTGTTTTATCCAGACATCGAGCCCTTCCCAAGGACCTGGGATGGCAGAATTTCTATCATCAATACTGCTGGTTATTATAGATATCATCGCAAAATATAAGCTGTTCCCAGTAAAGCTGCTTTTTGTAATTAGCTGATGGTGATTTCTGTGGCCCCTATGGTGTTGAGGTGCTCTTCAAGGTCTTTTGGAATTGCACCTAGGGTGCCAATTACCACTGGGATTGTTTTGGTCTTTTTCTGCCACAGCCTTTCAATTTCAATTTGTAGATCTTTGTATTTTGTGATTTTTTCTATTTCTTTTTCTTCTATTCTGCTATCCCCTGGTATTGCTATGTCGATTATTTTCACTTGTTTTTCTTTCTTAAATAAATAAATAATAATCTTTATTACGGTCGTTGACCAGCACAAGTTGTAAAACAGTAATACTATACAGTAAATGCAATATAAAGAGAATGTTGCAGTATTACGGAGATTAAAACTGATGTAGCATTAAGACTGAGGGGGAGGGAATCTAAAAATACAAAATTTTAAAACATGATATAAAACACAAACAGAATAGATAAAATGCATGTAAGTTAAAAAGGACTCAGCCAAACACTTTGTTTCAGTCAAAAAGCTTCTCAACTACAGTTATATCTGGTGTATTGTGTGGCAGATGTTTGTCTGTTTATAGTCGGAAGTCCCATAATATTTTTACATCTTCATTTTCTACCACTTTTTCAATGTTATGGTCCCACCAATTTTTGGCTACAGGTAGCTTGTATTTTTTGCAGATGTTCCAGTGTATCATCCCTGCTACCTTGTCATGCCTTTGTTTGTAGTCAGTCTGTGCAATCTTTTTGCAACAGCTGATTAGGTGGTCCATGGTTTCATCTGCTTCTTTACAAAGGCGGCACTTGCTGTTTGTTGTTGACTTTTCGACTTTTGCTCTTATTGCATTTGTTCTTAATGCCTGTTCTTGTGCAGCCAGTATTAAACCCTCTGTTTCTTTCTTCAAGTTGCCATTCTTAAGCCATTGCCAGGTCTTGGTGATGTCTGATTTTCCAGTTATATTGTGCAAATATTGACCATGCAGTGGCTTATTTCTCCATTTTTCTGCTCGGTTCCTGACTTGTTCTTTCTTGTAGGCCTGCTTTGTTTCATTGATGTTGAATAGTTTCTCTTTATTGACCATTTTAAGTGCATCTTCTTCACTGTCCCTTATATATTCTGCTAGGCCTCTTTTTCTCCTCCTCTACTGTTCGATGGACTTGCAGCATTCCTCTTCCACCTGAGCTGCGAGGGAGGTATAGCCTATCTACATCACTGTGGGGGTGCAGAGCATGATTGATGGTCATGATTTTCCTGGTCTTACGATCTAGCTTCTCTAGCTCTGCCTGGGTCCAGTCTATTATTCCTGCAGTGTATCTGATAACAGGTATAGCCCAGGTGTTTATGGCTTGTATGGTGTTCCCGCCATTGAGTTTGGACTTGAGGATTTTTCTAACTCTCCTGATGTATTCACTTCCAATTTTTCTTTTAACTTTACCGTGTGCAATGTTATCAGCCTGGAGAATGCCCAAGTATTTGTAATGTTAATAATAATAATAATAATAATAATAATAATAATAATAATAAAATGCATGTTCACATTACAAAAAGGAATGCTTGTAAAATGATTGTCAAGTCTGCCTGAAGCTGTTTCTTCCTGGAGATTCCTCCCACCCCAGTATTTTTCATCATATCTCTAGCTTGTCTTCAAAAATCAGCTGGAGATTGATGCCAAATCCTTTCTTCAGAGAAACTTATTTTTATTTTTCTATTTTATATACATGTGTCATGCATTATTCAATTGGTCTGTGGTGTGTATGGGGTGTGTGTGTGTGCGCTACAAGAACAATGAAGATAGGCAACTCACTTTATTGACTTAAATACCTCACTTTATTTGGGTCCAGCTCAAGGGTGCTGGGTCGGGTGGTTTTTGCCATGTAATACATCTGAGAGCTAAAACTGAATTGGGGCAAGTAAGAGTTTTGTAGTTAAGCCATAGTTTAACCATGCAGGCTAGTTGGTTTGTAAATAGGTAAAGTCTAATTGTCTTGCAAATGACATGAAACTGAGCACAGGGTCACATTAATTCTAAATCCACTTCTGTGAGAAACCCTTTTGCTTGCATACACACAATACGGGTGCAGATATATGAAGCTTGATTTGGTTTTTCTCTTTAGTCACCATTAGGATTAATGCAAAATGACTATATGCAAAATGACTAGAAACTGCCTATTGTACCAGTAGGCAAGTGAACATGAGTCTTGCACACATCCAGAGGTTTGCCACCCACAGTCTAGGCTGTGATACATGGAAAGCCATAACCACTTTGGTACAGGGCAAGAGTGTGGGTTTGTTTTGTGTCTTTGGCAGAAAGGCAGAGGGATTGTTATGTTGGGAAAGATATTTCCCTCCGTTTGGGTGTTTGTGCTCTAGGCTTCTTCCAGTTGATGGGGGGAAATGGTAGAATGCACACCATGAGCTTTTGGGGAGCCTAGATAGTCAACTAACTGCCAAAGTATTTATCCTAGCAAGTGGCAGTCGTGTATATACTGTCTAAGTGGGGGCTTATGCTTGGTGTCTTCAAGTGTCTGAAGGGCTGTCATATAGAAAAAGGAGTGGACTTACTCCAGAGTGCCTTTCAAGTCTAATACTCTATGGACAACCAGTTCCCAGGAGGTGGTGTTCCTGTGTGAGCCACAAGTTCTGCTTGTTTCATGATGTCAGAACCCAATAAGGTTTGCTTCCAGAACCACACTTCCTTCACATCTCTATTCAGGGTTTTAAGTTGAGTGGCAGATGTCAGGTGAAGGAAGTACAGCTCAGGAACCTGACATCTCTGGGTTCAGCTGTCACAAGCAAAACTTGTGGCTCACATCAGGACATACACTCCCTGGGAACCAGCAGTTCAGCTTGGTGCATGCCATGTGAAGCCACCCTATAATTCAAGAGAACTGTCCGTATGTTGTGTTTAGTGCAGGTATGATCTCCGTGCAGTACACACACAGTTATTCACACATTATGCTCAATAGTACAGTTGTACAGCAATACTCTTCCTATCTGAACCCTGCATTTCAGGGGGCTTGTACCATGGTTCACTGTTATAATGAGCACATGTCCAGTAATTCACACATAAACACGTACATGTGTACAACACCTACATGCATGTACTCCATAATGTCTGATTTGGGCTTATGATACTTCTGCATGGAAAAGGCAACTATATCTGACTACTGGTAAATCCAGCAACAGTGATCAGCCATTCAGTGATCAGTGTAAAACATTAACAAATCCATGAGAAATAATGTGGAACATCAATGGTATCAAGAACCCAATTTAGGTATCAAGAACCCAATTTCCAATTATCAGAAATGAAACCACTATTTTCCTGGACTTTAATTTTAGCTATGCTGGCTGTTGGATAAGATTATTGGTTCCATGTTAATTCTAGATGGTCAAAAAGCAACTTTATTAATTATGATTTATTATTATTATTATTATTTTAAAACCGAGACAACAAGGAATTGGGAGTATCAGATCCAGTCCTTTATAGGACTGGGCTTCTGTTTCACCATGGCAGTGTCTTATGAGGGCCTTGTGCAAAAGAGAAAAGAAGTGTCCATTCTATTGATATGGAGCTCTAAGGGTAAAAGAAGTTGCACCTGTTGAATTCCTCCACACTACATAACTGTTGAAAAGCGCAAAAGCCCTATCCAATTATACATACACCAGCCCTGTGCTGAAGATGTATTTTTGTTTGGCTAACACACCCGAAGGCAGTTCTGTCCAACAAATGCAGTATGTCCACAGGATTCCCTAATGGAACAGCAAGGCAACTTTTTAAGGAGCTCAGGAATCACTTTGAGATTGACATATGAAAAGCGCTGTTGGAAAACTAATCTGATCATTAATTATTGTGCACTCAGAGGGTGTTAATGAAGCTTGAAGATAGATTTCTCGCCAACTTACCTGCAGCTGAGTCCATTTCTCTCACCCTCCCCACTGCTTTGTATTCTGTTGTATTCTCTTCTTCTTCTACCTCCACAGCCCAGGCAAGCTGCCTGCTTCTCTAAGTTTTTAATGAGTCCCAATTGGTGATGCCAAGACTAATGCATCTCTATGTTATGGCTGGGCCAAGCCCTTTAATATTGATGTCTCTCTAGTGGCAGCAATGGAGATGAACAACAATTTGCTACTTCTGAAAGAGGTAGGTCTTTTAGCTATTTAGAAGCAGAACATCTTTCCTCTAATAACTCAGAGCTGCTTCTTCTTCTTTTTTTGCTAATACAACAAAGGGTGGTTTATCTTCATTGCTGTCACAGCAAAACCATGTTGGTATCAAAGGATATGGCCCGGCAGAGTCGGTAGCAAATATATATTAGCACAGGAGCTTCTGGCTGGGTCTCAAAATGTGCTGAAGAGCTGGCTGCCTGCCTGTGAACTGCAGGTGGAGACCATCAGAATAAGGACTTGAAAATTCATAAGCAGCAGCAAAGGAGAACGAGGATATCATCGGTGCCTGGGAAAGCTGCACAATGATTTAATGTAACAGCAATGTGCTGTCTGTCTTGGAAGGGTAGAAGCCGCATTTGCAGAATGCAGACAAATGTGATCTTAAAATCCGGTGTGTACTTTCATTTTAAAATCTCATCATGATCCCTCTTATTTGTAGTCTGAAGAATAACCTTGCAGGTTGTGAGAAATGATGGCCTGATCAGCCTCTGTTCCAATGTGGTCCTAAGCTTGATCCCTGGGCTAACTTCTGCCAGCTGCCTATGGACCATGAAGGTCACTTCAACAGCTGGAAATCAGTCGAGGAAGACAGCCAAAAACCCGCTTGCCCTCCTCTCTGGTGATCTGCTCAGCCCTAACATCTTTGCAGCAGCTTAATACCCCTAAGACTATTACTACGTGGAAGAACTTTGGAAGGGGTGGCAGCACCTGCTGTAGTGGAGCTTCTTTGTTGCAGTGGAGTTATTCAGAACTACATTAAGAATGGGAAGGAGCAGATCTCATAAATGCAAGATGATGGGATTTGATACCATTGTAACAAGCAAGAATTGGCTTTTTTTTTTAGAAAAATACAATACACATTATTAAGTTCATTGTTCTCTTTATCTGAGGTTGTAACCTTTTTTTAAGAGTTAAAGGAGAGCTAAAATGAGCTGGAGGATTTCCCCCATTTAATGGGGAATTGTTCCCATTTTGAGAGACTTGGAAATATCTTTGTCAAACAGGCAGCCTGATCTCAGGTGGTAGATGCACTGAAACAGGGACAGATGCAATCAGCGATTGGAATATCTGATGATCTACATTTCCCCAGTACTTTTACACTGGAAATAAGCTATGATTTGAAGCAGTCTGCAATGGCAGATGCATATATTGGGTAAGGCAGACTTATGCTAGATACCAGAAGGACCACTCAGAGCTAATTATGCTAAATGTCTTTTTAAAAAATGTGTTCTGTTGGATAATTTAATTACAAGAAAGGAATGAATGGATATTGGAAAATGTCATTTGATAAATAGATGTCGTTTAGGTGGGAACAATTTATTTTGTGTTTAATCTATTGAACTGGCTGTTAGCAATGTAGCTTGGTACGGTTATGTGTGCCCCAGATCCCTGAATGGTGTTAAGCCTTAGGAGTGCTACAGGGTTTAGTTTCTTTAGGCAGACAGGCTTTGGGGACATATGATGTCTTTGTAATATTATTTTATTCAGAAATGCACAAGCAGAGCACGCTGGAAGCCAAGTTACATTGCTACCAAAGGCAACAAATGTACTAACCTTGCATCCGATTCTCTGAAAGAGTCCCTGCACTCGCCCAGTGGCGTGCCTTCCATGAAAATGGCGGTTACTGTTTGCATGTGGCATTATTGGACAGGCTCTAGATTAAGTAAGTCATCACTAAGTTCCACTGACTGACATACAAAGCAATGTGTACGGCCAGTGTAGCAAGAGAACAGCCTAACTGCTCCACTAACGGCACCAGTGCAGTGGGGAAGCTGCCATTTTCGATGCTTTCCCCTTTCCTGGGGAGCCCTTGGTGCCACCTGTTCCCAATGGCTGTGCAACTCCCAGAGAAACATTTTTAGTTGGCACCGAGGGCTTCCTAGATAAGGGGATGGTGTCAAAAATTGGCACTTCCCTGCTGCACCGGTGCAGTTAGTAGAGAAGTGCTGTTAGGTTGCTCTCTCACTGCATAGGTGCATCCTTGCTCTGTATGTCAGTCACTGAAATTAATTACATTTTTTTCAATGGTGTTTAGTCATGGCAAACTTAGGCTGGAACTTGTCCATTGGTTTGCTTTTTTGTAATTAATTCCTGGTGTTTGGGTTTTGTTGTTTGTTTGTTTGTTTGTTTTGCTTGTTGCAGGCTGTAATCTTTTTTACAAAAGGTTGGAGATATGGATAGCTTCTAAATTCAAGCTGCAAGCAAATTCCAGATTGTGCCTCTGTACTCTCCCAGTAGCTAGATGGTTTCACTTTGGGTATGACATCCCCAGAGCTGGAGAGTTTTCCAGGTAATGGGGAAACCTGTCATGATATTAGCTTCAGCTGCTGAAACATCAACTGCATCACCCTGGACTAACATTAAGTAATCAATATGTACTCACTCAGCATCTTTATCAGTATCAATTCAGTGCTTCAAAGGGGAACTAGAGTTGTCCCTTGCAAGCAGCGTGTGTGTGATTCTTAGAGACTATTCTCACGGTCGGCCAAAATTGGGCTAAAGGAGCCTAGCCCGAATTCAGCCAATCGTGTGCTGCAACGGGAGCTGCGTGGCTCCTGGCAGCAAACCTCCCAAAGTACCCCTCCCCTTAGCCAAGGTTAGGAGGGGCTCCAGCATGCCCCACATGCTTGCGCAGAGCATCCTGGAACTTCCGGGGGGCATACGGCCCTCAATCCCCGCAGTCCCTGTCGGCTCCATGACAGAGCTGGCAGTTGTGTGGGCAGCCAATCCGGCCGCCCAGGGCACGCAGACCTCATTTTGGTGAGTCTCACTATCATGAGACTTGCCTCTTAGAATTATGATATTTGATGAGTTTTAGATATGCGAAATGCTTTCATATGAAATATTATTACTATTATTATTACTATTACTATTTATTTAATTTATATACCACCTGACTCCAAAGGCTCTAGGCAGATTACAAAAAGAAACACAACAAAATCAAAACAAAACAAGCTGTTAAAATAATTTAAAACATTCAAATAATGATGATCATAAGCAGCATTTTAATCCATTTGCCTACAATGGGGGTTACGTTTACTATTCCTGGTTTATGATTCCTCCACTAACATCATGTATTTACTTTACAGATACTATAAATGGGTAATAAAAGTTCTAGCAAAATATTTTACCTAGAAAAGAAACTTGTTGATCAAATATGGAGTATGCTACAATACCCAGTAATCTGAACAGGAAACTGGAAGGAAAGCAGGTGTTCCTTGTACTACAATGAATTAGAAAGCATTTTGTTTGTTTCTGTCTAATCCCAGTAATGAACGTAACATATAGAAATGTCTTTGTCTTTCTCTCTGACCTAGTGGAACTAGCAGAGAAGGATATTTTATAGACTGTTATTCCCTGCACATCCTGTGCATTTTGCTATAGGGTCAATCCATCATGTGCTGTGCTCTGCTTGCCAAACTTCAGATTCTGATATCAACTGCTGAGAGGAACTTGGTGGTTAAAAACAACAGTTGCAAAACCCTGCATTTTTGCCTTGCTTTGTTAATTGAGCACCTGGAGCATGTGCTCCAGCTTTTTTGGTCTGTAGTGAATCGGCAACTGGAATGCAAGATATAGGTGATGCCAAAAAAAATGTCAAAAAGAGCTTTCAAAGAGTGCAATCAATGTCAATATGCTGGAGTTTATACTTACAAAAATATCTCAGATATGAGGTGAAGATGTCCTCTCATGATATTCTGTTCCATATAGCAAAGATGCTTTTCACATTTTTCCAATATACATAACCACAATGGAAAACAGTTCTCCGTTTGAAAATGTTCTACCAAACTATATCTTGCATCCCAGTTGCTCATTCACTACAGACCAAAAAACCTGAAAATGTATTCTCACCCAAAAATCTCCAGAAAGGAAAAGGACAAGGAGTCCTAAAATAAGTGTGGGCCATTTCCTCAGCTGGTACGATATTTATTAATTTTTATTAATTCTGATATATAACCTAACTTGGGTTTAGTACAGAGTAAGTTTTGCCTAAACAGAAATGACTTGAAGGGCTAGCCTCTGCACTTGGGATGTGATGGGAAGGGGCCAGTGTTAGGACCAGTAATTAACAGCTAAGCCTACTTCCTTCCATCCAAACTACTGCTCCATCCAACACCACTGCTCCCAAGGATCAGTTCTCCCCCTCATCTGTCAACTTTCCTGGACTTGAAATTCCTCACCATGTGAGACACCTGAACCCCAAAAAGGAGAGTATTTTCATCACTTGCCATATCAATGATTTTTCAGGGATATATGTAAAAAGGGATTGACAGGAGGACAAAAGACATCCAGAGGGAAAATGGAAATAAGTATTGCCCTCACTCTGAACTGACTTTGTGGCACTGTCAGTCAGATTTGGCTATGTAGCAATGTAGTTTTCCTCATTAAGAGTAAGAATAGGAAACATTTCCCTCACTCTAAATAAGCTTTGAGAAATTTTCATATAATCAAATCTGACTGGCTGTTTCATAACATTATGTTAGTATGTTCATTATGTGAGCCATGATTGCTGCCATTACAGGAGCCATCACTATGTGATCCAAGACTGCTGCCATTTTCAGAATGGAAAAATGCATTAGAAAATACTTTTGTACATGAATGTAATAAACCTGTTGCACAGTTCATTATTATTGTTAGAAACATTGGTACTTTTTGTCTGTAGCAGAAACTAAACCTAACTACATTGTATTCTGAAACTTAAAGGCTTCATCATTCTGTCATGAGTTTACTCTCCCACCACCCTTTCCAAAAACCTATGTCAAATGTATGAGGGCAGTATGATGGTGTGATAGGATGCACAGATGCAGTTATGTGAATTATGTAAGGATGCATATAGGGGAAAATTTTATTAGAACAATAAGCAGCAAATGCACAATTATACAAAATCGTACAGTAGTTTTGATTTGGATTTACTCCTGGAAAGCAAGTATTGCTTTCTTATCTGAATAATGAAGAAGTCAACAGTTATTATTAGCCTATTTTCCAGTAGGCTTATGAGATCACCCAGCATTCCATCTTTCTCTGTGTGTGTGTGTCCCATTAGGAACTTCACAATGCCTGAACCAATATGAACCAAATTGGGTACAATTTAGGCACATATAGGGACACCTCAATGGCATAGTTCATAAGGATGTCATCTACCCCAATTCAAGATGGGGGAAGTACAAGTGGGCTAAATTGTGGAGTGTTTAACTGATTTCAACCAAATTTGGCACAGTTGTAGTGAGTGTTCCATAGGGGTACCTCAGTTGTATTGTTTGTAATGATCCCAAACACAGCCCAACAGATCCAATGATACAATTGGAAAATTGGAATGTGAGCCGGTTGGGGACAGAGTTCCATCTTATTTGTTTGTTATTTCTCTGTATAAACTGCCCTGAGCCATTTTTTTAAGGGTGGTATAGAAGTTTAAACAACAACAACAACAACAACAATCCCCAGTGAGGCACTACCTTGGCGTAATTGTGGGGCTTGCGTGCTCTGAGGAAGGTGAGAGCTATGCCAGAGGTCCAACCATTCTGGACAGGTCTCAGCAGAGGAGCCAGACAAAGAGTGCCTCTCCCATCAACAATATGGTGAGACGTAACTTTAATAAATCTATACCGGATCGGTCATCGCCCAGTTCAACAAGGACCACGCCAGTTGCTGGAGTCCCTGGACATCTGGTGGCAAGTGGGCTACAGGAATCAGGATCTTCAGTTGAGCAACCAGGGCTCTGGAGACTGCAAGGTTACTGGGAGAAACATTGCTTAACCGGAAAAATACGAAAAACACCAACAAGGAAATAATGATCTGCTATTACAAGTCTAGTCCAACTAGAAGAAGTTATTTTAAAAGAATGTACCAAATTTGGAAAGAGAAGCATCCAGATACAGAAATAACAGAACAAAGCTTAGCAGACCAGAGAAGATTCATAATAAGAAATAAAGTATTCACAGGAGTTGAGCTGGAAGAACTGCAAAGAGCAACACAGGCTCAAGATATGGAAGAAGAATTACCACCAACTGAAGAAGTTGCTCAGGCGCAGGTGGAGGAGGTGTTGGAAATAGAGGATACCACTGTTGCTGAACTGTTTCAAAATTAAAACCAGGCAACCTCCCCTTTGCCTTCACCTCAAAAACCTGAATAACAGAAAAGCAACAAGAACTAAAGCAAAAAATAACTGAGCATATGAACCAAAAACAACCACCAGGGTTCGACTTCCAGCTCTAAAAACAGTTGCCCCCCCCCCACCAAAATTCTCAGGCATTAAAAGCTGTCAATGCTGCACTTGCAGAAATAACAACCAATAATTAGCAAGAAACAAACCAACTAATGTACAGTGCAGCAACAATAACAACACAAGAGCTCAGATATAAGATCAGTGGACCTGTAAAAAAAAAAAGAAATTAGTACATCACCAAAATGGAAGATTAGATTAGAAAATAAAATCTCCAGGCTTAGATCAGATGCTAGTAAACTGAAAGATATGAAAGACAAGAAGCTGAAGAATGGAAACACCAAACAGTATCTGATCCAAAAATACCACCTAGATTCAAGGAAAATTAGAGAAGTCCTGGAAATAATAAAGCACCATAATAGCAGTGTCAAAAATATTAGCAGATACAAAGCAAGAATTACACAACACAGGCAGAATCTTCAATTCCAATCGAATCAGAGACGTTTCTACCAAAGCGTTGAAGGAGAAACTGCAAGAAGCGTAGAAACACCAAATAAAGAAGAACCAGTGCAATTCTGGGGGAAATTATGAGACAATCCAATAAATTATAATAAAAAGCAGGCTGGGTGAAAGAGGTCAAAAAATGTAACCAACAAATGCAAGATCTAATAATAACACCAGAATTAATAAGTGAAAGAGCAAAGAAAATTAAAAATTGGACTGTGCCAGGCGACGATGAACTGCATGGCTTTTGGCTTAAAAACCTAACAAGCCTTCATAAACAACTATCAAAGCAGTTCGATCACATTTTGCAAGGAGGTTATATTGGCTAACAACTGGGAAAACTCATCTCATAATGAAAGACCCAGCAAAAGGTGCAGTTCCAAGTAATTATAGACCGATAACCTGCCTGCCAACCATGTTCAAATTATTAACTGGAATAATAGCAGATGAAGTAATGGAACACTTCTTAACTAACAAACAGCTTCCAGTTGAACAGAAAGGAAATTGCCCAAACACCAGAGGCACAAAAGACCAGCTGCTGATTGACAAACTGATTTTAGAACATTGCAAGAGAAGAAAAACAAATCTAAGTGTTGCATGGATTGACTACAAGAAAGCCTTCGAGTCATTGCCTCACACATGGATACTAAAATGTTTAGAAACAACTGGTGTCAGCAAAAACATTCAGATATTTATTAAAAAAGCAATGAGCATGTGGAGTACACAGTTAACAATCAATGGCAAGACACTTGGACAGGTTAGCATTAGAAGAGGCATTCTCCAAGGGGACTCACTATCCCCTCCGTTGTTTGTAATCGCCATGACCCCACTTTCACAAATACTAAACAAAACAGGCCTGGGATACCAAACATCTAAAACATTCAGTAAAATCAACCATCTGCTGTACATGGATGATCTGAAGTTGTATGGAAAGTCCCAGTCAGAAATCGAATCACTGCTAAACACTGTCCATATATTCGGTAGCAATATAGCAGTGTTGTTTGGACTAGACAAGTGTGCTGCATTAATAACGAACAGAGGGGAAATAACAAAAACAGAAGGAATAGAACTGCCCAGTGGAAACAACATCAAGAACCTGGAAGAGAAAGAACATTACAAATACTTGGGCATTCTCCAGGCTGATAACATTGCACACACTGAAGTTAAAAGAAAAATTGGAAGTGAAAACATCAGGAGAGTTAGAAAAATCCAAAAGTCCAAACTCAATGGTGGGAACACCATACAAGCCATAAACAACTGGGCTATACCTGTTATCAGATACACTGCAGGAATAATAGACTGGACCCAGGCAGAGCTAGAGATGCTAGATTGTAAGACCAGGAAAATCATGACCATCAATCATGTTCTGCACCCTTGTAGTGATGTAGATAGGCTATACCTCCCTCACAGCTCAGGTGGAAGAGGAATGCTGCAAGTCCATCAAGCAGTAGAGGAGGAGAAAAGAGGCCTTGAAGAATAAATAAAGGACAGTGAAGAAGATGCACTTCAAATGGTCAATAACGTGAAACTATTCAACACCAATGAAAGAAAGCAGGCCTATAAGAAAGAACAAGTCAAGAACCGAGCAGAAAAATGGAAAAATAAGCCACTGCATGGTCAATATTTGCACAATATAACTGGAAAATCAGACATCACCAAGACCTGGCAATGGCTTAAGAATGGCAACTTGAAGAAAGAAACAGAGGGTTTAATACTGGCTGCACAAGAACAAGCACTAAGAACAAATGCAATAAGAGCAAAAGTCGAAAAATCCACAACAAACAGCAAGTGCCGCCTTTGTAAAGAAGCAGATGAAACCGTGGACCACCTAATCAGCTGTTGTAAAAAGATTGCACAGACTGACTACAAACAAAGGCATGACAAGGTAGCAGGGATGATACACTGGAACATCTGCAAAAAATACAAGCTACCTGCAGGCAAAAATTGGTGGAACCATACAATTGAAAAAGTGGTAGAAAATGAAGATGCAAAAATATTATGGGACTTCCGACTATAAACAGACAAACATCTGCCACACAATACACCAGATATAACTATAGTTAAGAAGAAAGAAAAACAAGTTAAAACAATCGACATAGCCAGGGGCGTAACTACAATTAGGCAGGGGGAGGCCGTTGTCTCGGGGGCCCCCGCCTTGGGGGGCCCTCAGAGGCTCTCCCCCACCCAGTGCCTACCCGATCTTCCTTGTGAAGTCATGAAAAAAATTTCTCCTCGTTCTGGCGCCGCCCTCTATTTCTTTGCTGTTTGTCTCCACGAGTCCACCCTTGGGGGGGGGCCCTCAGAGGCTCTCCCCCACCCAGTGCCTACCTGATCTTCCTTGTGAAGTCATTTAATGGGGGGCCCATTTAAGAATCTTGTCTCAGGGCCCACTACAACCTAGTTACGCCCCTGGACATAGCAATACCAGGGGAAAGCAGAATAGAAGAAAAAGAAATAGAAAAAATCACAAAATACAAAGATCTACAAATTGAAATTGAAAAGCTGTGGCAGAAAAAGACCAAAACAATCCCAGTGGTAATTGGCACCCTAGGTGCAATTACAACTTGAAGAGCACCTCAACACCACAGGGGCCACAGAAATCACCATCAGCCAATTACAAAAAGCAGCTTTACTGGGAAAAGCCTATATTCTGCGACGATATCTATAACAACAGCGACCACTTAAAATTCAGCCATCCCAGGTCCTTGGGAAGGACTCGATATCTGGATAAAACAAACCAGTCAATAACCCCTGTTTGACTGTGTAAATAAATAAATAATAATTATAATAATTAATAAAGTCATATTGTGCCAGCTACACATCCCCATCTCTTTTACAGTACCTAGGCTTACCAGGTCCAGCCTCAGAGCTGGGACAGGGAGGGGGTTGAGCGTCACTCTGTGCCTCCTCTGTCCCATGCTGCTTGCTCCTTATGTCTGCCCCTCATCCCCAGCCAGCTCCTTATATGCCTCCTCACAGGCTATGCATCGCCCGCCCCCAATTATGGGGCCAACTCCCCTCCTTATTCCCTCTAATTGTCTACCCTTTACAACTTCTGCCAACGTCTCTCCCACTTCTCCCTCCTCCTGCTCAGACTCCCTCCCATCAGGTGGCGTGCTGCTGTTGTTATCGTTGTGCGCCTCCCCTTCAGCCCTTTCAGAGCTCTGCCCCTGCTATGCTGGAGATGTGTCCACATCCGTTGGCAGTTTTTCCTCTGCTTCTCCCCAGCTGCCACCCATACCTGCTTCCTTGGACCCCCTCACCACTCCATCCTCGGAGGTATGGACAGCCGGCCTCGCCCAACACATATAAACATAGCGATGATGGATTATGTGAGGCAGAAATGCTAATAAAACATAAAATACACTCAATGACAATTGTTCAAAAAGGAGAACTATGTAGTCTGTAATAGATATTACAATGACAGCATCCCAGTGATAAACTGTTTCGAACTACTTTGTCAAGTATCCATATGAGTTCATATTGCCTCCCGTAAATATTAATCAAATTTTCATTGAAGTTTCAAAGCTATTTTGACAAAGAGGTTTGAAGATATGAAATAAATCTTCATAAGGCATCTCAGATCTTCTCCTATGATGCGATACTTCCATATTCTTCAACAATCTTACTCTTCAGTATCACAGAGAAGGTCAGAGGGTGGGAGAGAAAGCTGTGAAACCTTACTCCCCCCTGCCCCCAGACAATCCTTTGAATGTAGCTGAGATTGTGGATCCAGACGAGCAGTTCTGCCCCAGGCAGCACGAAGCTGGAGGCTGGGACAATGCACAGTGTGCCAAGTGCAGTGCGTTGGGGAATTCCCCCATCAGACAGATTCTCTAGGTCAGGGATTCTCAACGTTGGGTCCCCAGATGTTATTGGACTTCAGCTCCCATAATCCCCAGCCCCACTAGCCTTTGGTTGAGGATTATAGGAGTTAAAGTCCAATAAGATCTGGGGACCCAACGTTGAGAATCCCTGCTCTAGGTGACCATCTCTGTGTCTCCTTGGGCTATGTGCAGTCTGAAGGGAGACACAATCCTAGCAGCCAGGTCCCTTAACTTTGGCTAAGAGCCATGCTTAAAAGTAAGGTTTGGCTGGGCAGGAGCAGAACCTGACGTTTCTAATGAGCAGCCTAGCCCAGGCAGATCCCGATGCTCCTCATGAGCTGCCTAGCCCAGGCATGGCTACTCGTGAGAACAATCTCCTTGTGTAGTGTAGCTGCCTACAGAGTTTCCTGAAATACTACATATCCCAGCAGTCTGTGGAACAGACAGGAAGTGGTAGCACAAACAGAGACTCAGAGACAGGGACTGGTAGGAAACAAAAGGATTAGTAAATATGTTAAGTTAAATGTTGTTGTTAAAGACCTTAAAATAATGTACAACTCTGGATCTATTTGTTAAAGTTTAAACAAGAGAGTACACAACACATGGGGTTGTTTTGTGAACCAACTTGGCTCCTTTTAATATATAGCCTGTATGGTTTTTTTCATGTACGTGTTGGGCTTTGAAATTCTATATACCAAAATAAGCATCAGAATGCAAAATATATCCTGTTCCTATTAGTATTTTATCCATTTTTGAAGCGGTTCATTGCATTATCTAGTGATTCATTTGTAAAATACAGAGTTGCGGATGGTGTTATTTCTGACTTCGCTAGAACGTATAAGATGAAAGCGCTAGTTTAAATTATTTTTAAAAAAATCTTAATTCATTCGCTAGTTGATTGAAAAGTATAACTATTCTTTACTGCCTTTTCTTAAAACCAAAAACACACCTTGCAAATTCATGTTTTTCAAGATTGCTTTGCCCATAGTTGTCTTAGCCAAGATCATAATTCAGATCTCCATGGCTTCATTTAAAAGTCTGAACATTTCTAGTCATAGAGATTTTCTGTTGCTAACAGCTTAGTCTGATATTTCGATTCTGTCTTCATTCAATCAGTGCATTTGCATTTTCCCATAAATTCATGGAAGATGAAAGAATAACTTTGTAAGATAGTGTGTTACAAGAACAAGGATGCTGAAGCACTGAGAAATCAAATTACATTTCAGCACAATTCTTTGAAGATCCTGAATATCATGTTGAATGCTCAGTTTCATTCAGATGTTATGCTATCAAGCACACTTTCCTTTGGGCCAGATAATATTTCAATAGAAACCTGTGCTATGCACAGATATTAGCATGCTAATCAGTGGCATACATACAAGAGCAAGTAAGTTTAGAATCTGAGAATGGTTTGAGAGCCAGGCTTCGGCTCTGCCATTTGTTAAAAAGAAAAATGGATCATGTACTGGATCATTTGTATGGAAGTACCCTATAACAATAACACAGCAAAACAAGTACCAATCTGTGGACAGATGGGAACAATCATCCCTGCTTCTCTGAATGTCCACAACACAATCACAATCTTGCTATACATTTGCTGCACAGTTGCTGTATACAGATGTCACAATACAGTTACTCTATGACTGAATGCAGCCAAATTAAAATTTTCATTTGTAGAAAGTATGAACCTATTTAAGTAAACAACTTTCTTGAAGGAGATGTGTGCATATCTATAGATTCAATGACATATGAAATGCTTTTTAAGAATGTTTGAAGCCTACTCTGGGAAGAGCACAAGCAGATTTGGAGAGGTAAGCAAGCTTTTCTGCACATAACAACACCAACCCACTTTTATTTAAACAAACTAACAAGAGGTGGGGAGATTTTGAGGGGCTGGTTTCTCTTTAAGGGAGAAGTCCCAATGCGTGTGTCTATGTTTGGGTTTTTTTGCCAGGGCTAGCATTTGCCAGGTCTTGCTTTGGGAGCTCTGTTGCATTTAGTTGTTGTTTCTCTCTGCCTGGAGACAGACAGAGGGAGGAGTCAGCTAGGGCTGTAGTGAGTCACTCCTGGTTGGAGGAACCACATTCCTGTGCGCCACATTCCTGTTTCAGTTTGAAGCCTACTCTCTATATAAGAGGCAAAGGCCAGAGAACTTAGTGAACAGAGCTTAGCAAACAGAGATGGCAAACAGAGCATGGGCGTTTTGTGTGGATTTTAGAAGGAAAGTGTGTGGGAGAGCCTGAAATGAGTCCTCTTGATCACAAGGAGCCCAGTGGGAAGAGAAGGTAAATATTACTCCCTCCATCATATTCTTGAGAAAGGAAGTTGGAACAGTTAAACAGCTGACCAATAAAGCTAAGACCTAACTTTCTAATAAATAATTTCTAAATACTCTATTCAGCCAACAAAACCAGTTATGAACATAGAAAGCCAACCCCTGTTGTTGTGTTGGGGCATTGTGTTGCACAGAGTGTCACATGCATGACTATTTGCTCCATGGGTAGAAGTGTATGTTTGATGCAAGGAGCTCCTGGCTCTCAGGGAACAAGTTTGTTCCCTCGAGACCAAGGTGGAGGATTTGGAGAAGCTATGAGACACAGAGAGGTATGTGGACGAGACCTTCAGGGATGTGATAGAGGCATCCCACCCCAGGGCTGACATCTTCTCTGCTAATGCTCCTTTAGAAGCAACCACTTCCATGGATGATGAACCCATATCCTCTCGCACAGCAGATACTCCTCTGGGAGGCAGGGGCCTCCTTGTAGTGGGCGATTCAATCATTAGAGGTAAAGAGAAATGGGTCTGTGATCTGCATGTAGACTGCATGGTGACTTGTCAGCCTTGTGCGAAGGTTCACCACTGAAGGAAGTGGTGTCTGTACTTGGACCAGTGCTTTTTAATTTATTCACAAACGATCTAGAAGTTGGGGTAAACAGTGAGGTGGCCAAATTTGCAGATGACACCAAACTATTTAAGGTAGTGAAATCCAAAATGGATTGTGAGGAGCTCTAAAAGGATCTCTCCAAACTAGGGGAGAGGGTGACAAAATGGCAAACACGGTTCACTGTTGGTAAGTGTAAAGTGATGCATATTGAGGCAAAAAATCCTCAACTTCACATATATGCTGATGGGGTCTGAGCTGTCAGTGACTGACCAGGAGAGGAATCATGGGGCTGTGGTAGACAGCTCGTTGAAAGTGTTGACTCAATGTGTGGCAATGTGGAAAAGGCCAATGCCATGCTAGGGATCATTAGGAATGGGATTGAAAATAAAACTGCTAATATTATAATGCCCTCATACAAAACTATGGTGTGGCCATATGTGGAGTACAGCGTATTGATCACCATACTGGTCACCATACCTGTACTGGTCACCATACCTAAAGAAGGACATTGTAGAACTGGAGAGGCAACCAAGATGATCAGAGACCTAGAGCACCTTCCTTATGAGGCAAGGCTACAACATCTGGGGCTTTTTGGTTTAGAAAAAAGGCAACTTTGGGGAGTTGTGAGGGAGGGAATTCAGGGAGACATGATATAGGTCTATAAAATCATGCACGGTCTGGAGAAAGTTGATAGAGAGAAATTTAGGACCAACAAAAGGAAGTACTTTTTTCAGACAATGCACAATCAACTTGTAGAATTCTCTGCCAGAAGATGTGGTGACAGCCAATAACCTGAATGGCTTTAAGAGGGGTTTCAATAACTTCATGGAGGAGAGGTCTATCAGTGGCTACTAGTCGGAGGGCTATAGGCCACCTCCAGCCTCCAAGGCAGGATACCTCTGAATACCAGTTGCAGGGGAGTAACAGCAGGAGAGAGGGTGTGCTCTCAGCTTCTGCCAGTGGCAAAAGTTTGACTGGTCCAGTTTGAATCTGGACTGATTTGAAAAAACCTGGCCCAGCTTGAGGCTCAGCTGAACTAGGTCCAGTCAGGTTCGACCATCGAACTGGGCTGAACCAGTTCGTGGGCTGGCTTGGGTATACTTGTAAAGGGGAATCCTTGACTCAGACTGCCTGAATTGGGCCGGTTCAATGTTGAGCCTGGCTCGAATCAAGCCTGCTAACACATGCCTACTAAAAACCAATTAAAAATATAAGTTAAATAATACTTTCCTGAATAAAGATGACATAAGTGTGTTCTGGAAGACCTAAAGCAATTTTTCAAACATTTTTTCATGGACTGGCCCAAAGTAATCTAATTTGGGGCAATTTGTGACCACAGTTTATAAACAATTTTGAAACTTTTAAATGTTTACTTTTCTTCACCTCACAGTGGCCACTTATATGTTCCAACTACTTTATTATTCTCTGATGATGTGATGTGTACCTCAAAGCAATTGCAAATGAATACCCATCACATTGCCAAAATAGCAGTTTGTTAGAACCTGGAGATCATACTCCTAATAACATAAGAATATATTGCCATGGTTTCATATTGATAAAGTTTTTTCTATAGTGAATTTTTGCTTTAACTTTGCATCATCCCCTCTCAGTGTTTGAGCCTATTCAAGAAGGAATTCTCCTTGAAATAGGACGGAAATGTCATGGCAACACGAAGCCAAATGCCTCCAGGATTTCCTGGAATTTCATCGTTTGTCTTTAAAAAAAGAAATACAAGTGAAACATCATGCCCTGTGTCTTGTTTGATGTAACCATTAAGAGCTCTATTTCAACTATTTTACCAAATTGTGTCCCTCCATCTAGCAAATGTGCAGAGCCTCTGTGGCTCCTAAGAACCGTGCCATTGGGAGGTTCATTGCTGCAATGTCTGCACAATTCTTAAGAGCCATGGAGATCCTGAAAGTTCACTAGATGCGAGGATGTGATTCGGAGATTGGTGTCACAGATCACACCGTGCTGCCACCATGTGTCACGGCCTGGTCTCAACCAGCCCTGTGGTTTTTAAGTTTAGCCACTGCCACCGAGTAAACATTCAAGTTTTCTCCGGCTGAATCTACTGAAACCAGCCTTCAACTTCTGTTGTATTAAAAATGTTAGTAGTGTGGTAAAGGCTTTAGGTGTGGGGTAAAGAAAACTGAAAGATATGACAGGTTTTTAGCCTACTTTCCAGTAGGCTTTTGAGATCACCCAGCATTCCATGTGTGTGTCCATTTGTGTGTCCATGTGTCCATCCCCCATCCCCCCATCAACTTTGTAATGCCCGGACAAATATGAACCAAATCAGGTACAATTGTAGGGACACATAGGGACACCTCAACGACGTAGGCAAGTGGGCTAACTTGTGAACTGCCTAAGTGATTTGAACCAAATTTGCTACAGATGTAGGGACACATAGGGATGGCTCAGTGGCATAGTTTGTAATGATGTTATCCACCCCTGTTCAATATGGCAGACATGTAAACATTTGAAGCGCAAGTGGGCTAGCTTGTGGACTGTCTAACCGATTTGAACCAAATTTGGTATAGTTGTAGTGAGTGACACAAAAGGTTTGTGATGATGCCATCCAGCCTAATTCAAGATGGCAGGCACATAAACATTTGAGGCACATATGGGATAACTTGTGAACTGCCTAACCAATTTTAACCAAATTTGCTACCGCTGTAGGGAACACATAGGGACAGCTCAACAGTATAGTTTGTGATAATGTCATAAAGTCCAAATCAAGTTGGCGGACACATAAACGTTTGACGCACAAGTGGGCTAACTTGTGGACTGTCTAACCGATTTGAACCAAATTTGGTACAGCTGTAGTGGGTGACACATAGGGACACCTCAATGATGTAGTTTGTAATGATGTCGTCCACCCTAATCCAAGATGGTGGATGTGTGAATGTTTGAGGCTCAAGAGGGCTAACTTGTGGACAGCCCAACCAATTTGAACCAAATTTGGTACAGTTGTAGTGAATGACATTCTGGGACATCTCAATGGCATGGTTTGTGATTGTGTCATCCACCCCAATTCATGCAGATGCATGAACATTTGAGGTGCAATTGGTCTAACTTGGGAACCGCCTAACCGATCTGAAGCAAATTTGTTCCAGATGTAGGGAAACATAGGGATGATTCAAGGGTGTAGTTTGTAATGATGTCATCCACTCCAATTCAAGATGGCAGATGCATTAACATTTGAGTCACAAATGGGCTAACTTGAAAACTGCCTAACTGATTTGGACCGATAGCGATAGTGAAAGGAAAGTAGGCAGCTTCGTTCTTACTAGAAACTTGTTAAATATAAACAAATAATTTCACTTTGAAAATAGTTCAATTTAAAACAATAGCTCCTTTGAAAAATGTAGTACCAAAATACCAGCCAAATAAGCACAAGGAAGAAATAAAGAGGCTATTCACACGATTGTAGAAAATGGGGCTAGCCTCCACTAGCCCGATTTTCTATAATCGTGAGAACCACTGGGCTCGACTGTGAGCCAGGTGGTTCTTGAGTGGGTAACCCACTCAAGTAGCCATCCCCTTAAACTGAGTTTGCGGAGCAAGAGCTCCACAAACCTGGTTTTTTGGATCATGAGTAGCCATGGCATGGCTACTCATGAGTAGACCCCTGGCGGGAGCTTGGGGGTCTCCCCAGTATGCCCTGCATGCTCACGCAGGGCATACTGGAGCTTCTGGGAGCTGCGCAGCCCCTGAACTCCCCAGGCCTAGCTGGCTCCATCACGGAGCCAGCAGTTGTGTGGGCAGCCGATCTGGCCACCCAGGGCTTGTGCCCTGCTCGTCTGCAGGGAGAGTGGGCTTAGCCCACTCTCCTCACTTAGCTTTCCAAACTGGGTCTCACTGATCGTGAGACCTGGCTCAAAATGTGATAAAAATGCATCCAAACTGACCTGTCTAATACTGGCCCTAACTTCAGAGTCCTTACCCAGAGTCTTCTGCAATCACCTCAGGTTCTCTAGCAAACCCAGTTTGTCTCTTGTTTAGCCTGTGGTCCTGCTCTCACTTCACCATTCAGAGGCTTCAGTCCCAGACTGCAGGTGAGTGATTAAGCTCTCCAGAGAGACTGACTCTCTCCTAGAGATTTTTTTCAGCCCTTATTCTCAGCAACTCTTTTCAGTTCTTCTTTCCCACTCCAGCTCTGCAACTCTTTCCTGCTCTGATGTCCACTTGATTTTCACTCTGACTCCTTCTGACTGACTCTTCAGTTCTCCAACTTGAACTGCACTAAAACTCCGATGAAGGCAGCCTTCTTATATTATCTTTTTCCCTCCAATTTTTTTCAGACAAACCAATCAACACAACTGAAGTTCCCTCCATTATCTTAAAACATACACAATCAAATCAAACCCTCTCTTTCCTCCAAAATCAAACCAGCACAATTCTTCTACCTCCAAAACAAAACTGTGGAACAGGAACTGTGAACCTAGGACCCATGCATGGTGTTTTAACAGGGGGAGTTAGCAAATCAATTGTAATACAAAAATCTTATATACAAAAAGAGGAGGTTCAGGCCTCATTCCTTCACAGAGGCAGAACGTGCATCCAGCCCTTCCATGGGTGGTGCCCTGTACTGAATGAGAGTGACTATGTAAGCTATACCCCATATTATTAGAACTCCTGTTCTAGAGTCAAACTACCTTTTAACAACTTCTAGTGCTTCTGTGATTATATATACAGCATATGTTGCTTCTGTTATGGACGGTCCACATCAACATATCAGAACCAGAGGTACCAACTCAGAAGTATGTGGAGCTGAGGCCTGTATCTGATTTCATTTTATATTAAGAGTTCAATTAAATGCCTGAACTTGAGGTGAATCTCATGACTGCCTGGTAAATGATTTGTAGAGGCAGGGGTAATCTAGCATTCTGCTTTCTGCTAGATTATGTTGTTACTCTTTTATACTCAATAAAGCCCATTGAATCTTTGAGGATTGGTTTGATCTCCTTTCTTCCATGCGCCCAGATCCTACATGGTCACCATATAAAAGAACTTGGTCACTTGGTTACACTATGAGCCAGATGTAATTTTGTATACTAGCTAATGAGCATATTTAGTATATAAATCAGGCCTGGATTGTAACACTTCACAGTACTGCATTTTCTTTAGTACTTGCACTGATTTTTCTTTGATAAAATGTCAATGGCTTTAGGAATTTGGTTCAATTCAGACATTAAAAAGATGTAGCACTGTTGCTTCTCCTTTTGGAGATTCACCAAGTCCCATTGGTATTGCTCTTCCAACACTACCTAAAGATGCCCCCACCCCCACCCCGGTTCCAGAAGCCCCTTGGCATGGCTTCTATTTGATTTTCTTTTGCTCCTTCTTGATTGGATTTTTTTGGTTTGTCTTGCCTCTTTACTTTTAAATTTGTTTTGTGTAATGGATTTTGCCTAAATTTATGTTGTTAGTTTTCTTGAGTGCTCTTTAGGAAGTATAAAGGGAGGATACAAATCCCATAATAAATACATAGTGCAGTGGTACTATGATGAATGGCTGAATATTTATATGTATGAACCAATCCCTCTGAAACTCCTTGGTGAGCTACATCTTTAGGATAAAGTGCACAAAAAATGTGTGAATGCACACACTCCTTTATTTTTAATCTGATTCTGTTATGATATTAATACATTTTCTGTTTTACATTACTTCATATTTCCCAATACTCTTCCATACCATATTGACATGACTTTTTTCCATGGTTGCAAAAATATGGGCCAGAAACTGAAGTTATTGATGGGTACAACTGGATTATCTTTGACTTGTCTGTGAGCAAAACTGCCGCATTCCCATTGTTCCTTCTATGTGTTTGTTTCTCTCTACTTCATGAAAACATCTAATATAACATATGGGAAAGGGCCATTTTGGTTGAGGCATCTAGGCTACAGAACTCTCCCTGGGGGCTCACCATGGTTGAGGATTTTTGTCAGCCTAGAAAGATGTGTTATTTTTGCAGGCATTTGACATTAGCTAAATTGTTTGCTAGACTATTTTGTTTCTCTGTGATCAGTGGTGGCTGGTGCGTTTGGATACCACGGGGGGGGGAGGCAGGAGGCACATTTAACTGTAAATTAGTAGGGGCTTACCTCTCTTCCCACCACACCTGAAAGCTGAGAAGCAGCATGCAACCCAGCAGCCACTGTGGCAGAGGATCGGCTCCACCATTCAGCTGGCAGAGGCCATTATCATGGCCAGCGAATGGCCTCCACACATGTGCAGAGGCCAGTTGAGTGGCAGAGCCCATCCTCCACCGCAGTGAGTGCTGGGCAGCATGCCACTGCTCTGAACAGCTTTCAGGTGTGGCGGGAGGAGATGCAAGCACCTACTAATTTATAGTTGAAGGTGCCTCTTGCTGCCCCTTCAGCGGCACCCACACCTGTCATCACTGTCATTGCTCATAACCAATGATGTGAAATACAGACTGCATTCTCATGATGTGAATGATCCCGGTTAAATAATTAATCATGACTGTTGAGCCATGCATGCTCCCAAGGACCATGTTATGACAAACCGGAATTTCTGGGCAATGCCTGTTTAATCACTACAGTCTGATTTACCAGGGATCTGATCCTAGTTATCTATTCCAGCTAAATGCTGGTCAACCACAGTGATTTAACTAGAATTGCCTGGAAATTCCGGGTTCTCAAGACACAATCTGCAGGAGTGCAATCAGCTCCCTGATTGTGGTTAACTCTTTAACCACAACTGCTCTCATCCTGAGAACATGGCCACCCAGAAGCTCCTCGTGAGAATGTGGCCACACAGAACAATTGCTGACACCCAGATGAATTGATTGATTGATTGATTTACATTTATATCCTGCTCTTCCTCCAAGGAGCCCAGAGCAGTGTACTACATACTTGAGTTTCTCCTCACAACAACCCTGTGAAGTAGGTTAGGCTGAGAGAGAAGTGACTGGCCCGGAGTCACCCAGCAAGTCTCGTGGCTGAATGGGGATTTGAACTCGGGTCTCCCCGGTCCTAGTCCAGCACTCTAACCACTACATAGCTGAAGAGATGCTCAAAGTGGCTCAGTCTCTTGTGCTCTTGGTCTGCTTGCGCAAACATTATGCTTGCCCAACCAGGACAGTGGATAGCTTTGCATCATTCCCTGTGATGACAGGGACAGAAGAAGAGGTTGGACAGCAAGAGGCATGTCAGAGGTTGAGCAAGCACCTCTTGCTGTGTCTGGAAGGCAAGCTCCTGACTTAGTGGAACTAGCTAGTGCATCATCATCGTACTAGTGCAGGTACTAGTGCAGGTAATGACGTACTAGTCATTACAATGTATGTTGTGTGTTACTATAGTTTACAAGGAAGAAGGAAGGAAGATATGGAGTGGTGGCAGCTCCACGGTCCTTGTAATACTTCAGGCCTGGCTAAGAAAACCAGGCTGTATGAAGGGGTAACAATTCAAAAGCAAAAAGCAAAAAACCCAGCCCCTTACTGGTTACTGTGGCTATCCAAACATGAAAAAGTAGAAATAAATGTATTAAGACTCCATCTGACAAATAATTTGGGCACAAGCTGAGATATAAACACTTTTTGTTGCTTTCAAGCCTTTTCTCTGTTGCCCATATCTTGCAACCCATTGACTCTCAGAAGGTTGTGGAATGGATCCACCTAGTATATTAAAATTTAGAACTGCAATTTCTTTAAGGCATCTGAATTTATAATCATATATTATTAAGTGTTGGTTATTTATTTTTACACTGGTCAGTCAAGGCACAGAATAACAGACCTAACAGTGCTAACACTTTACGCAGGTTTCATACAAAGTGCCATATATTTTTCTGCAGCTTTGCTTGTTTGGAAGACCTTTGCTGAGTGCTGCAATTATTTTCTTAATTATTAAGTCCCACATTATGAACCACTTGGACAAAAGAACCTCCTAAGAAGGGGTTTATAAGTACATTCTAAAAAGACTAAAGCTGCAATGGCCATGCTGATTATACCAGAGTAGTAATACTACTGATTTCTGAAACTGTGGCAGTGTAAGGGGCTTGTGGATTTTGATCCAAATTTGGAGATGCCTTCTGACTCCCAATTCTGGGTGTCCCCCCCCCCCTTGTACCTTAGCCCTTTAAGGAACGATAGCTATGGAAAGTTAGAAACACCCAACATTCGAAAATGTAAAGGAACCCTGCAGGTGAAATTAGGAACTGGCATTTCATAATGTGAACAGATTTTGTATTGGGCCTTTTAAACTGAGGTGAAGGAGTGTTCTTTTGTTGTAGAAAAAAATCACACTCTAGGCTTTAATTGTATGCAATTATCCACCATGCCACACCAATTTGTGTTTTCAGCTGCTTGCAGTATTAATTGAATGCCAGGATGCACCAGAGGAGGTAGTATATGGAATTAACACTTGCTTCTTTGGGGCAGAAAATAAAGAGCCCCTTTCCCATTTCCTTTCTTTTCAAAGTTAAATACTTCTCTGGGATTCTTCCTGCAATAATTCTGCTAGTCCATAAGATCTGAGTGGCACACAATTATGAATGTGTCTAACTTTTATTGTCTGAAAGTTATTCGGCAAAAGAGATTCTGTCTGCAGGAAGAAAATAGGTCTGCTTCTCAGTGATACTTGTCTACATTCCAAAGAGAGTCTAGGCAGTCTGAATCATTCAGAATCTGCTTCTGCCAGATTCTGACCTAATTTTTAGGTCCCACTATAACAGGTTTGTTTACTGGAGTAGAACTCAAAATGTCGGAATCTGTTATTGTTTCAGAGGCACATTCTGGAATTTTGAAAGCTGGTTGAGAGAATTCTTCCTTCCTTTTCAGTCCTTTACCATAAATTGCACCAAAATAAGTTTTTTAAAATGATGCTTCCCTCCAAAAGGTGCCCCATTAAAAAAAAAATATTTCTTTGCACAATAGTGCAATTGCACATCTTTTAAATATATATATATATGAAAAATTCTACTTTTAAAAACACTGATGGAAAAAATGATCAAGAATACCTTACAGACTGCAAGGATAAGAGAACAATCTATAACTCAACATTTGATTGATTAAACATCTAATCACTTTGTTTAATATAGATGTATTTATGTGAAGTGCTTTATGCAATATTTTAGAAATCGCAGTGGCCCTGGAGGCTAGTCTGGAGATGTACACATACAGCTTGTGCAGCCATGGGTGGGGTAGGGGTCGGTTACGTTAAAAAGCCTTACCTGCTGTTCTGCCGCTCAACCACTTTTCAGGGCATGGTGCTCGCTGTTCAAAAGACTGAGTGTGGCTGCAGCGCTGCTCCCAGCAGCCCTCACGCGATGGCCATGTGCTTGCCGAGGCCAGGCACAGGCTCCTGGGAGCAATGCTGCAGCCACACACGGCCTTTTGAACAGTGCATGCTACGCCTGGAAAAACAGTGAGGTGATGAAGCAACAGGTAAGGTCCTGCTTACCAGCTCTTTAAAAAGGAAGCAATCCCTGCCTCACCAAACCAGTTCGGCGCTTCCCTAAGGAGGCACTGAACCGGTTTGGGCTCATCCCTAGGCTAGTCAATAATATCTGTTATCCCAGCCATACTGATATGCTTTATCTGTAGCACCTTTTGTCTGATTATGAGGATTTTATTTCTCTAAATGTGGATAAATTTTGCTTTATAGCATGCAAAATATGCAAAGAGATGTTTTCCTTGATGTAGGCTCTTATTGTCTGCCGCAAACTGTATGATGATTGTTTATCTGGTTGATTGACCATAATAAATGTTGTTTGTACAAAATCCATTTAGTTCAATGCCCCACCCTTGATCAAAGTCCCACTTAAGATTCCAGCATCTGGAAATCCAAAATCTGAAAATCCTGCTAGCATTAAGCCAGAGCAGAACCAAAGAGGATCTCAGAACAATTACAGAACTGAAGGAATCTGTTCACACTAATAATCATAGGACTCACTATACAGCCTCTCTTCCACCCGGATGGTGGTTTGCATTTGAGGTAAGGATTTGTTTGAAGAGCTAAGACCAATTAAAAAGGAGACGCAGCTGTCTCTAATTGTATCTCTCCTCCCATCTTTGATTAGGGTCCATGCCTCTCTGATTAGTCAATATATTTGTACACCTTCACCAAATACTCTCCATTTTTCTGTGTTGCAGGACACAAGTTAACTAGTCCTTTTGATTTCAATGGGACTTTCTCAAGTAAATTTGGTCATGAGGTCAGCCAGTGTTGGTACAGCCCAGGAGTTCTGTCGTGTTGGGGACAGTGGGGGAGAACTCATACTAGAATAGTTCTCTTTACATTTAGAATAGTTCTACATTCTGCTTTAGAATAAGCTGCTGGATATGGTATGATATTGCAACTAAATTATTATCTCTTTGCAAGTTGTTTGGGGCCATCTGTTCAAATAGGACTGGTGTGTTTGAAGGAGAGTTTAAAAAGCATATCTTTAAGGTTTGTTGCTCTTTTTCTACTGAAAATTCAATAATTTTTAATGTTATTATGACTGATTTTTTTTAGGGATTTTTAATGACATGGTAAACTTCCTTGAGCTTACAGAAAGGCAATACGGAAATATTTTAAATAAATAAACAGCAAACAGTTACCTTCCATTGTGGAGTTATTTGTCCTAAGATACTTCCATGAATACAAACTCAAGCATCTTGTCTGATGCTACTCATTAAAATTTTAGGTTGGAGAACAAGCAAACAAGATCCCTGAGAGAGTGTTCAAGGCAATCCAAAAACCTGTTTTAAAAAATTAGGGTTTTTTCAGGTATTTTGTTTGGCTCAGTCCTCTGTGGCATTGTGGCAAGAATCCAAACAAATAATTAACATGTACAGAATAAAACCACAAACATATGGCTATAGCAACAAATAGGAAGGATTCAGACTAGTGTTACACTTGCATAAGGAGAGAAAATATATGCTATCCTGCAGTGTTGCACATGTGATAGTGGAAACCCTTTCCAGGACATATTTAAGCTTGTGGAAATGTTGTGTGGTATGTTGTACAACAATTAGTTAATATCCCATGCTACAGCAGAAGTTGTGGAATATGTTATGCACATGGGTGTCTGGAGTGGGGGCAAGAGGGGACACTTACCTGCCTGGATAAACCAGTCCCATTGAATTTAATGGGGCTTACTCTCACGTAGCTGGGTATAGGATTACAGCTCTTCCCCACACCATGGAAACATCCTACAGATCCCCATGGTTGAGTTTGCTGGTCAATGACCGAATAAACATATAAATCTAAAAATCCCCATGGTTGAACAACATCTTCAAGTTTAGTTCTTTCATTAGCAGAACAGAGAGTTACTGTAGATATTGCACAAAGTAAAATATCTTTATGTTAGTGCAACTAGCCCATATCCTGCTAATAGCTCATAGCATCTTGACAAGTCTGTTATGACAGTGCCTGCTTCATTACTACTACTACTACAACATGTATACACGCTTTTCAACAAAAGTTTCCAAAGCGGTTTACATAGAGAAATAATCAATCAATTAATCAATAGAATGGATCCCTTCCCCAAAGGGCTCACAATCTTAAAAGAGACACAAGATAGACACCAGCAACCGTCACTGCAGGTACTCTCCCCCTACTAAATAAAGAGAATCGCCATGTTTAAAAGGTGCCTCTTTGCTCAGGTAGCAAGGGTAGATGTGTCCTGGAACATATTGCTATGACTTTTGTATCTAATACAACAATTTATGCTGTTGAAGTGACCAGCAGCCGTTCAGCTGAAAAAGCAGCTTGCCTCTTTGGCAGAAACAGCAAGTGATGCATTGTCTGCTCATGGGCTCCCTCCCATATAAGAGCATCATTTCTTTTGATTGCAGTCATTAGCTTCACTTTTCAGTTGTACTAAAGATTGATTACCCTGCCTTGTTGCATAGTGTAAATGAACTTTACGTTGACTATAGTGCTCATTTAAAAACATCTGAAAGACAAAATGATGCATTTCCAATATACACTAATCTTTTCTACTGTGTAATACTGCAACTATTAAAACAATAACAGGGCTAATAAAACAGCTGTAGAAACCCTTGTTCAGTGCCCCACTTAAGAACTAGTTGTTAGATTATGGTACGTCTGCCTCTGTAATTTACATTGGGAATAACAAATATGAAGTCAAGGCAATCGGATGCCAGATATTTAGAGCTGGCATGCATTCTAGCAGCTGCTATACTGCACATTTGCACAGTCCTATATATTATTACTAGAGTCATCCTCTAGATAAATTGGTTGCATAGCATTCCAAGAAATGAAGTGTTATCCTTAGCACTGAACTTATTGTAGGAATATTAGTCAAGAATTGCCATATTTGTATTCACGATAGAATCCTATGAACTGAACAAACCATTTGAGAGTATTCTTCATACTTCATTATTCTTTTTAATGTTTTCCATGTTAATGGCTAACACCCAGACTTGATGAAAGTCCCATTGAAATTAAGTAGTCCTTCAGAGACTACTTCTTTAGTGGTGCTACTGAATAACTTATTCTGGATGTCAGTCAATTTTTTTTTACTTTTGTACAACTCTTTCTGTTAAAAATGAGGAGAAAAACCAAAGTAGCACCAAGATATACGGAATCACCTAAAAAAAGAAATTGTATCAGCTTAACACCTGACAAGTTGTTGTTGTTGTATTTGTCATATGGCCAGTTGTAAAACTGCACTTCTGTGCTAGGCTATGTGCAGATTTTAAATGTGTTTTAAAATGCATTGATTTTGCATACTTTTTCCTTGAGGAACTGACCAGCCAGATAGACCACTACCTCTGATGCTATATGTCTGCTGCCTGCTACAGCAAGGAGTGATACACCAGCTGGAAGCAGGCAGCAGCCATCCTAGTAGCTGGTCTTTCCTTGCATGTGCTTTGTCTCTCTGTTACAACAGCTAACAGCTGTGCTTTGTCTGCTCCTGAAAGAGAGGATAAAAAGCACACAAGGTTGCTGAAGGACAGAGAGACAGACCATCCAACTGCCTAGTGCAGGCTGGAGAACAGTGCTGGATGCTCCTGGGAAGAAGAATGGTGGTGATCAGCACTGCCAAATCAGCAGTGACTCAGGCAGCTGGAGGTACAGCCAGTGACTTCGGAGTGGGGCAGCAACATCCACCTAGTGGTGGCAGAGGGCGGGGTTAGGGTTCACTTTGAGTGGCACCCCACCTTGAACTGCCCCGATCAGGATAACAGAAGTCCCACATTATTTCTAATTCTTGCTTCATTGCAACATCTGCAGTTTCTTTCAGGAGAATGGTGTTTCCCTTACATTTGCCATTTTCAGTGGATGGGGAGGACACAGGGGGAAGGCAAGATCGAGCTTACCCTACACACTCCAGGCAATCCCATTTGATGTGTGGGGTGTGCTGCTTGCATGTCCACATGATCTGTGCTGCTCCTGGCAGCACGGATCTCTGGAGGATGGGGAAATGAGTACGAGCAGTGTGGTGCGAGCAGCATGGTGCATTTAGGGATTGTTGTGAGCCATGCCTGGTTTGTACACTAGATATGCTCTGGAGCTAACTTAGGAAATTAGGCTTGTTTTACTGGTGTCACAAAGTGACCAGTTCTTTATACAGTGACCATGTACGTTCTGGGCCCAAAGGTAGAAAGAAGACCAAATACACTCACATAATTCAATGGGCTTTTTTGAGTATAACAAGATGATCAGCTCTTACTGAGCAGAAAACAAAACAATCAATCATAGCTACAAGTATCAGAGCAGTGTTCCTAACTAACCTATATGTTGTGTTCGTGTGTTCTCAGTACTAAATCTTTCTAAAACCTAACACAAATCAGAGACAGATGGAAAGAGGAGGGGTAAGGTAGGGAAGGCATTCAGGAACGGGATGGCTGGGAATCAGGAGTTAGTAGGGGAAGGAGGAAGGGGAAGAGGAACAGGGACCAGGGGAGTGGAGACCGAGGCTGTAGGAGCAGCATATTTACCAGGTCCTGGTATGGAAGTGTGCATAGCTTGGGTTCAATGCTTGAGAGTGGAGTTCAGGCAGGCCTCATGCATCCATGTAGGATATTGCTGGAAGTAGGTAGAAATCATTCTGATCTCTAGCCCTGTGGTAGGATCACCAGTGATTTCTTGCCTATGTCAAGAAGAACCTTTATTTCTGCCTTGCGGTTTAGCAACAGGTTCAAGAAATGAGCAGCTTTACTTGTTAGGCAAAAGTTTACTGACTCTCTGTCTGGAGAGCTGATTTTTTTTTTATAGTTGTTTGATCATTTGATCTCAACATAGAGTCTATTAAAAATTTCAGAATCCTTCCTGAATCTCAAAAGGTGTCAATTGCCGTTATCCTCTGGATCCTGTCTCCTGACAATTATTGATCAGATCAGTCTGAATTCCATCTCCTGTTGTCATTAACTGTTATTGGGAAGAATCTTGTTCTATTGACATTCCCAAAACAAATCTTCATCTCTGAGGACCATCTCCTGTCCACAGACTTTCTGGCATATTGCCTCAAAGAATGTTAAAAGTCAAATAAGCTATGTATGTGAGGCAGCAATTAGATCAATTCTTGTGTAAATCTACCCAGTGTGTAATTCTAAAAACATTCCAAAGTAACAGCAAGAGGATATATGCGTGAGACTAGTCAATGCATCCGAATAAAATATTGCAGTTTACATCAACATTGCAAATCTTTACAGAGGGAAGACGGGATAATCTCCTATCTTCCCAAGGCAATTCACCAGATAACAAAGCACCAACATTACTTGAGAGCAAAGTCCAGACAATTTGGCTTGTCTCTTAGGAGTTGGTCATTTCACTCAGAGTTCAGGCATCAATTGATTTCTTAATAAAGTAGAATCGGACACAGGCCTAGATTTCACATAATTTTGGATTGGTAACTCTGAGTCCAATGTGGTAGCCAGGGTGGCCACAACAGGATTATCCTATGAGTCAAGTGCTCTAGTAGCTGCTCGGGCTGCATGCCTGAACCTGGGTAGAGCATGTGCTCATGTCCTTTAACCCAGGTTAAAGCCTGGAGTAAATTCTCGGGCATATGGGAGAGGCAGCACCGGGATCAGCCTCGATCCCAGCACTTCACACAGGAAGCCAAACCCAGGCAGAGTTGCCCAAGCCTGTGTGTGGCTGCTTGTTTGAACAGCCTTGTTACCTTGAAAGCTCCCTGGAATGGCAGTTTATTGTAGACGACAACTACAGTGATTTAAAAAAAAAATGATTTTTTAAAATTTTATTTTGTTCTTAATACATACCCAGATGCTCTCAGCTGGGGTACTATGGTTATTGTCTTGGATGTGAATTTATTTATTTGATTTGTATACCGCCCTTCTAAAATGGCTCAGGGTGGTTTACAATTAAAAACAGAAACCATTAAAACCAATAACAATTAAAACAGAAATATAAATATTAACACCAATTTAAAAACATCTTAAAAAACAATTAAACTATCATAACAATTACTACACTGAAAACCAGGTTAGCATTAAAACAATTAAAACTAATTAAAAACCCTGAAAGGTCAGGCCAAACAGATGGCTTTTAAGGGCTCTCTTGAAGGTCAGTAAAGAATTAAGATTATGAATTTCTGCTGGGAGTGCGTTCCACAGCCCAGGAGGAGCCACAGAGATGGCCCGCCTCTGAGTTGCCACTAAATTAACTAGTGTTAACTGGAGACAGACCTCCTCAGATGATCTTAACATGAGGTGGGGATCATGTAAAAGAAGGCGCTCTCTAAGGTAACTCGGACCCAAGCCATTTAGGGATTTAAAGGTAATAACCAGCACTTTGTATTTTGCCTGGAAACATATTGGCAGCCAGTGTAATTGTTTCAAGACAGACATAATATGGTCTCTCTGGGTTGCCCCAGAGACCAATCTGGCTGCTGCATTCTGAACTAACTGAAATTTCCGGACTACATACAAAGGCAGCCCCACATAGAGCGCATTTCAATAGTCAAGCTGGGAGGTTACCAGCGGATGCACCACTGTTGTGAGGTCATCTTCTCCAAGGAATGGGCACAGTTGTTGTATCAGCTGAAGCTGATAGAAAGCACTCCTGGCTATGGCCTCCACCTGAGATACCAGGATGAGGCCTGGGTCCAGGAGTACTCCCAAGCTGCACACCTGCTCCTTCTGGGGGAGTGTAACCCCATCCAGCCCAGGAAGATCTAACTCACCCCTCAGTTTCTGAACCCCCACAATGAGCACCTCAATCTTGCTTTGATTCAGCTTTAATTTGTTATCCCTCATCCAGCCCATTACTGCCTGTAGGCAGGCATTTAGAGAATGAGTGCCATTTCCTGAAGATGAAAAGGATAAATAGATTTGAGTGTCATCAGCATACTGATAACACCCAGCACCAAACCTCCTGATGACCTCGCCCAGCGGTTTCATGTAGATGTTAAAAAGCGCTGGTGACAGAATGGAGCCCTCCATATAACAGCTCCTGTTTGGAGGAGCAACTGTCACCAAGCTCCACCATCTGGAATCTACCCTAGAGATAGGAACGGAATCACTGCAAAGCAGTGCCCCCTATCCCCAACTCCCCCAGGCAATCCAGAAGGGTACCATGGTCAATGGTATTGAACGCCACTGAGAGATCCAGAAGAACCAGCAGAGTCACACTCCCTCTGTCGGTTCCCCAGTAAAGGTCATCTATCAGGCCGACCAAGGCTGTCTCAACCCCATAGCCAGCTCTAAAGCCAGTTTGAAATGGGTCTAGATAATCAGTTTCCTCCAAGACTGCCTGGAGCTGGCCGGCCACCACCCTTTCAATCACCTTGCCAAACCAAGGGAGATTGGCCTATAATTATCCATTGCTAAGGGGTCCAGGGAAGGCTTCTTTAAGAGCGGTCTAACCATTGCCTCCTTCAGACAGGGGGGCACCCTACACTCCCTCAGCGATGCATTTATGATATTAACTAGGCCACCTCCAACAATCTCCCTGCTGGATAGAAGCAGCCAAGTCGGGCAAGGATCCAGAGAACAGGTGGTAGGCCGCACCGCCCCAAGCAGCTTGTCTACATCCTCAGGAGTCACAGATTGAAACTGATCCATTCTAATACTGCAAGAGGGATCGCTGGACACCTCTTCCATAGATCTTGCAGAAACAGTAGAGTCCAAGTCGGCCCTAATACAGGAGATCTTATTCACAAAGAACCCATTAAAGGCATCACAACAGAGCAACCCCGGGGACTGATTGGAAGTAGAATGAGCAGAAACCAAACTCCTCACAACCCGGGATAGCTCCACCGATTGTGAACCAGCAGCTGCAATGCATGCAGACCAAAATCTCTTTTTCGCTGTGCGTACCGCCACTGCATAAGCCTTCGAATGGGTCACATGCTGTATCCTGTCAGATTCGAACCGAGTTCTCCTCCACTTGTGTTCTGGTCGCCTACCCAACTGCTTCAGCCCCCGCAGCTCCTCAGTATACCAAGGGGCCATTTTTGCTGCAGGTCGGAAGGGATGCTTAGGAGCAATCATGTCTACTGCCCTGTTGAGTTCTGTGTTCCAGGTTCCCACCAGGGCATCAACAGAATCACTGGCTGCACCAACATCAAAATCCTCCAAGGCCTTTTGAAATCCCACTGGATGCAGCAGCCCTTTGGGGCGGACCATCCTAATAGGTCCACCACCCCTGCAGGGGTGGATTGCAGCTGTGAGACCAACCTTAACTAGGTAGTGGTCCATCCATGACAATGGGGAAACCACTAGATCCCCCCACCCACAGAACACCCTCCTGATCTGAACAAAAGACCAAATCGAGTGCATGGCCGGCAACATGAGTTGGTTCAGAAACTAATTGGGATAGGCCCATAGTTGTCATGGCTGCTATGAACTCCTGAGCCGCACCAAACAAGCCAGCCCCAAAGTGGATATTGAAGTCCCCCAGCACCAAAAGTCTAGGAGACTCCAACACCAACTCCGTGACCAGCACCATCAGCTCAGTTAGGGAGTCAGTTGGGCAGCGGGGTGGACGGTACACCAACAGAATCCCCAATCTATCCCTAGTTCCCAGCCTCAAAAATATGCACTCAGTAGAAGTCAACTGCCTCACAGGGGCCCTGGTAAGGGAAGTGGTATTCTTATAGACCACAGCCACTCCACACACACACCCCCACCGCCCACCTCCCCAGCCTGCTCCATGATAGAGTAACCTGGTGGGAGAAGCTGAGCCCACACTGGACCACTCGCCTCCCCCAACCAGGTCTCCGTTATACATGCCAGGTCAGCTCCCTCATCCACAATAAAATCGTGGACAATTTCGGTCTTATTCTGAACTGACCTGGCATTGCAAAGGAGTAAGGCCAGATTCTGTGGGTCGTTGGAGCTGCTCCCCAAGGCTGAAGAGTTGACAGAGCAGTTGGAAGTGGAAACAGTTACTAAATTATTGATTTCCCTTCCCCTGTAACGGCCAGCTGCTCTGCCAGCACCAATTCTTCTATTCCCCACCACTACAGTAATAGCTGCCCCCAAACTGCCAGGCACACCCTCAGCACCATCCCACTCAAGAGAGCCCAAACACATCTCTGCAAAGGGCCAACCCAACCCCCCAGCCCCACCCCCCAAAGGCCAGCCACCTTTGGCAAGCCTCCTTGCTTTTAAGCTTGCAAGCCCCAGAGGCCACACCTCTCATGAGCTGCTCCCAGGACAGGCAGCAGGTGGAACGACTCAGCAGTCTGGGAGGCTGGCAACTAGCCAGCTGGAACTTGGCAGACGACAAGCAGGCTGCACTCCGTCTGTGCTGGAATGTCCACAGGAGACAGTGTAGAGGTGTACATGTTTTTGACATTATAATGCTATTCCCTGTAATGCTAATACCCTGTCTGCTGCTTTTATTCTTTTTGAACAACTTATATCTTTCAATTGTTTCATTCCATCTAGGGGGTGGGGGGCGGATCCCACCAAGTCTCAGTTATACCTAGCAGCAAATCTTGTATTTCCCTCCCTGTCCTAGGGGTGCAAGTTCATCTTATTTCATTCCCATGCTCTGAGCATTAGCTACCTCCAAGTCCTCAGCCCATGGCTGGAAAGAACACAGAAGCTACATTTCATGCAGGACAAGAACACAATTTCAGACTTCAGCCTACAGAAAGCATACCACAACAATAACCTTGACATTGTAACTGAAAAGGCCCTGTTCAGCATACCCACCAACCATGTGATTACCTGTCCTGGGGCATGAAGCAGGACTTCCACTGAAGACCTGAGAGGGTGAGTAGGATCATGTGGGATCTACATATAGGTCTACATGTTGTAAAGGAGGGAATTGAGGAGATCTGTTCCTTCTTAAGGGAATAATAAATTTAATAGCACTTTGTACAATGACACAGATTGAAAAATTCAATGATTGAGCTATGTGTGGTCAGTAGTTATGGAGAGAAAACAAGTTGGCTAGGAAGCACTTTGAGGAGTCATACAAAAAGATATTTAAGCTGGTCTGGTATTGTTTAAAAAGTATCCCCATTATATGATGGAGACTCAAGCTAACTCCACCTTCACATTTTAGGAATGAACTTCTTCAGCCACTGGAAACTCTCTTTCAAGAACACAATAAAGCATAAACAGACATTGATTGCTACTTCCCAGTTAATCTACTTTCCCCAGTGCAGTCAGCTGGGCGCACTGGCTTCTTTTAATAAGAAGTAAAATCCCTTTAGAGATAAAATTGCATTGCTCTTTTCAAAAAAAGAAAAATGTGAATCTCCCTAGCAATTAGTAAGCACTGAAAGATTTGTCCAGAACAGTTAGAATATTTATAACCATCTTTATTTATAAGAATTTTGCTATATATATATTTTTAAAAAATAGAAATAGTCGCATGAGGTGAGAAGGGTAAGAGACCATTTTATTTTCCTTTTATTAACCTAGAAATTGTCTCATTTACAATAGGAAGGGAACCATGTGGAAGGTGTTCAATAGATCCCATCCTTTTGAATTCTTTTCCCAAGAGAGTTCATTCAGAGGTTGCCAGGTAACGAGAAGTCTATAAATAATTGCTTGATATGAACACAAAAAGCAAGGATCTTTTCTAATCCTCTTGGGGACAGAAAGAATTATTTGAGAAGATGAAGAGTTTTGCCAAATGCTGGAGTTGCCTGTCAGTGCAGCACCTTTCTAAAATGAAATAAATTATTTGATGACTTCTTTGGTGGCCCTAAGAATCCAATTTCATATTCATGTAGCTGGTATTTACCCATCACTTCAATCTGCATATTCAAGGTCACATTATAGCTCAAGAAATAAGCCCCATCCTTTTAGTTGTTCCATGGGAAAAGGTGTGAAAAGGCAGTTTGCCACAGTTTACATTTCTTCACAAGTGACCATGGCCCAAAAGCCTGAAAGAGCATAGGATGGAGGGAGGGACCTGACGTACTGGGGCCCTCCATGTGACTTCTCCACTCCCAGTTGGCAAAGTCATATAGGGAGAATATATTGATGGATACCGTTTGAATTTGCTCTGCCTAGGTGGACACCATCGAATACAGTATTAATTGTGCTACTGTATTATATTTTATTACTTTGTTTTTCTCGACTTGAGTATTTGCTGATCTGTGACCGTATCAATAAAGATTGATTGATTGATTGATTGATTGATGGTTACCTGGAGGTCAGTCCTTTCAGCTGAGACAAATACTGGATTCCATTGGATCTGAGACAGCCAGTGACTGTTGGTGCTCGTAGGGGTCATTTCTAGTCCAGGGCTATGCGTTTTGAGATGAAACAGTTAAATCAGGTGGAGATGGTTGATGAGGGTGAGTCAGACTGCATACATTTCTACAGCCAGTGTGGTGTAGTGGTTAGAGTGCTGGAGTAAGACTGGGGAGACCCAAGTTCAAATCCCCATTCAGCCATGATACTTGCTGGGTGACTCTGGGCCAGTCACTTCTCTCTCAGCCTAACCTACTTCACAGGATTGTTGTGACGAGAAACTTAAGCATGTAGTACACCGCTCTGGGCTCCTTGGAAGAAGAGCGGGATATAAATGTAAAAAATACATACATACATACATACATACATAAGGAAGAGCATAAGTATCAAAACAGTGGAAGAAGATTTAAAAGAATTAATACTTGTGACAGATATTCAACCTCTCAATTCCTCTACCTTGTTTAATGCATTCCGCATTCCATATAGTTCATGCAAAGTATAAAAGTAAGTTGTCTTCTTAGGAGAATTTGTGCACTGTGATGAACTCTGTGGCCTGAACAGTCAAAGTATGGAATCATTTCAAGGCCCTGACAGGGTTTTTATCTTGTGTACCAAGGACTGTATTTCACAAGCAGATACGCATATGTGCTGTACAGTGATACCCATCAATCACTCTTTGGTACCAAGAGCTGCATTTATGAATATTGGTTGTGTCACAGATCAATGTTCAATTAAACATAACTGTTTTCTGACAATGTATGAATTATACTCTAACGTGGAACAGATAAATAATTGACATTGTAGTATGTAGTATGTAGTAAAGAGGTCAGTGTTAGAAAGAAGCACCTTATACAACTCCGGATCATTTGCATTCTTGAAAGGAAGTGCTGGCTTCTCAGCTACCTCAACAAGGGTTACCTTAGCCTCATACTAATATGTCCCGTTCCCCCAGCAAAACCCCCCAGCTCTACTGAGCTCTTACCACCAGGGGCGTGGCCACCATTGGGTGACCGGGTTCAAAGAACCCAGGCCAGCTTGAGGCCCCGACACGCCCCCAGTGTCTGATGTCAGACCAGGGTGGTGGTGGCTGGTTTAGCTCCCAAGCGGGGCCGCATGGTCCACTTTGGGAGTTAAATGGCCATCGCTGCATTTGCAGCGTGGCCAGAAGTGGAGCCTCCCTGCCTTTAACGGAGCTGCCTTTAATGCGGCCCCATTCAGGAGCCAGACCACAGCCCCCACCCCCCCATCTAATGTCAGATGCGGGGGTATGGCTAACCCCTCGTCTGATGTCAGATGTAGGGGGCGGGATGAGTGGGGCCGCGGCGGCAGCTGGACATGGGCTACCGCTGGTCCGGCTTCGCTACTGCTTACCACTATATTAGCCTAGCCAACCTATGTTCTTTCTGGCTGCTGAGCCTCAATCTGCAGTGGGGCCATGGTCACTTCGGAAAAAAATGTGATGTGTGGCAAACTGCCTTTTCATAGCTTTTCCCATGGAACCACATAAGTGCCTCCATGAATTGTGCTTGTATGGAAGTAGATATATCCACTCTCATTCTGATTACTAGAAGCAAAAAGACCACTAGAAGCAAAGATCTGCTTCCATTTTTATTAGCGTGGCTACTTCTAAGTAGTGTTTCCTATGATTCCAGTTTTAGAGAACGGTTGGAAGCCTAAAGCATAAACTCTGTGGTGTCTGAGTTCATGAATTCTGGTCTGTATTCAAGGAGAAGCAGAGCTCATTAAAGTATCTCTGTTTGCTCCTGTTTGGTGCTGGCAGATATGGTGAGTGTTCATGAAGAAGCAGCCAGGAAGAGGAATGGTGCAATTCCACAGTTGTTCTGTTCTTACTCACACTGGGTGCTTTCACGCAGTTAGCACTGGGAGGGGATGGAGAGAACAGGGAAACCACACTGAGGAGGAAGAGGTTGCATTGTACGCTTAGGTCGTCTGCTGGCAATCTGTAGCAATATGTGAAACAACTGTAGAAAAGTTCTTGGGGAAAAACTTTTTTCCAACTTAGAATAAAATGAGTAAGTGAGGGAGTTGGGGGGGGGGGGGCGTGATTTCCAAACATTGCCAGCAGATGGTGCTAAGACTATAATGTGACCTTCTTTTTACCATAGTTTGGATTCCTGTGTTATCTTCCCCTAATAATCGGCCCTCATGACGGCATATAAGAGCATCTGTCTGCCTTGCACAGCAGCGACTGTGGGAACAGCTAGGAAAGAAGCATACATAAGCCCTCTGCAGCAGGGCTTCAGACAGTGAGTTGGGGCAAAGTTCAGTGTCCTTCGCTCATATCGTTGGGTAATACATTCCAAGCATGTGCAAAAAGTATATAAATAATGTTACTCACTTCAAGGGCTGGTTCTCACAATCAACATTACGTCAATTAGATGAAAACTGGAGATCTTGGTGGCACACATACAATTGTGGAGAACTTCAAATTTTTGGCAATCTCTGTTAGGACATTATTATCTATCTATCTATCTATTTATGTTATTTATTTAATTTATATACTGCCTGACTCCAAAGGCTCTAGGTGAGTCACAAAAACAAATGCCAGAAAAACAAAGTAGAACAAACTATTAAAAACAGTAACTAAAAAATTTAAAACATTCAGGGATTACTAAAAGCCTGAGTAGAAAAATGTATCTTAAGGGCTCTATGGAAGGCTGGCAAAGATGTGAAATCATGAATATCTATAGGAAGCTCATTCCATATCCCAGAAGCAATTACGGTAACCCCCGAGTCACCGCCAGATGAGCCAGTGGCATAGAGAGGCAGACCTCTCTCAATGATCTCAGTGTACAGTGGAGATCATGCAGATGAAGGCACTCTCCTAGGTAACTCAGTCCCAAGCCATTTAAGGCTTTAAAGGTAATCACCAGCACTTTGTATTTTGCCCAGAAACCTATGGTAGCCAATGCAGTTGCTGAAAAACTGGCATAATATGATCTCCGAGACACCCCAGTGACCGATCTGGCTGCTGCATTTTGAACCAACTGAAGTTTCCAAACCACATTCAAAGGCAGCCCCTTGTAGAGCACATTGCTGTAGTCAAGCCTAGAGATTACCAGAGAGTATACTACAGTTCTGAGATCACTATCTTAAAGGAACGGATGCAGCTGTCATATCAACTGAAGTTGAAGGAAAGTGCTCCTTCTACTACTACTACTGATATTTATATACCACTCTTCAACAAAATTCTCAAAGCGGTTTACATATAAAAATAAAAAATACATAAATAAGATGGCTCCCTGTCCCTAAGGGCTCACAATCTAAAAAGAAACATAAGGCAGACACCAGCAACAGCCACGGGAGGGATGCTGTGCTGGGGCTGGGTAGGGCCATAGTCTCAACCTGAGAAACAAGAGTGAGGTCTGTTCCTTCGGAGGGGAGTGCAACCCCATCCAGAACAAGAAGATCTATCATGTCCCTTGAAGTATAACCCCTTACCACAAGTACCTCCATCTTTCTTGGATTCAGCTTCAATTTATTATCCTTCATCCAGTCCATTACTGCCTGTAGGCAGGCATTTAAGAGGGTGATGCCATTTCCTGATGATGATGTCATGGAGAAATAGATTTGAGTATCATCAGCATATTGATAACACCCAGCTCCAAATCTCCTAATGATCTCACCCAGTGGTTTCATGTAGATGTTGAAAAGCATTGGAAATAGGATGGAGCCCTGAGGAACACCATACAATAACTCTTGTTTCAGAGAACTATCTCTGAGCAACATCATCTAGAATCTGCCTGAGAGATAGGAATGGAACCATTGCAAAGCAGTGCCACCTATTCCCAAATCCCTCAACAGATCCAGGAGAATATCATGGTCAATAGTATCGAAAGGCGCAGGAAGGTCCAAAAGAACCAACAGAGTCACATACCCTCTGTCCATTCCCTGATAGAGATTATCCATTAGGCTGACCAAAGCTTTCTCCACCCCATAGCCTGCTCTAAAGCCAGTTTGAAATGGATCTAGATCAGGGATTCTCAAACTTGGGTCCTCAGGTGTTATTGGACTTCAACTCCCATAATCCCCAGCCTCAGTGGCCTGTGGTTGGGGATTATGGGAGTTGAAGTCCAATAACACCTGAGGACCCAAGTTTGAGAATCACTGATCTAGATCATCAGTATCATTCAAAACTGCCGGGAGTTGATCAGCCACCACCCTCTCAATTACCTTGCCCACCCAAGGCAGGTTGGAGACTGGCCTATTCATCACTGAAGGCTCCAGGGCAGGCTCACAATTGCTACCTTCAAACATGAAAGCATCCTGCCTCCCTCAGTGAGACATTTATGATGTCAACAAGTCATCACCAATAACCTCCCTGCTAGATTTTGTAGGTCATGTTGGGCATAGGTCCAAAGGAGAAGTGGTAGGCTGAACACTTCCAAGGAGCTTGTCCACATCCTCAGGAGTCACAAATTGAAACCAATCCATTTGAATTGAGCCAGAGGAGTTACTGGACACCTCTGCTCTAATTGACCCTGCCATAACTGTGGAGTCAAAGTTGGCTCAAATGCGAGATATTTTATCTGCAAAAAAGTTGTTAAAAGCCTCACAGAGGGAGAATGAAATTTTATCTTTTCTTACTCAGCTTGCAAAGGTAGCAAAGAGGCACCATTTACCATGGTGATTATCTTTATTTAGCAGGGGCAGAGTAACTGGCCCTATCCACCCCCAGCACAGTACCTCCAGTGACTGTGGGTTGTTTTTTTTAGAACGTGAGTCCTTTGGGGATAGGGAGCCATCTTATTAATTTATTATTTCTCTGTGTAAACCACCCTGAACCATTTTTGGAAGGGCAGTATAGAAATCGAATTAATAATAATAATAACAACAACAACAACGATATCTATAACAACAGCAACAAGATTGACAATAAAATTCTGGCAACCCAGGTCCTTGGGAAGGACTCGATGTCTGGATGAAACAAACCAGTCAATAACACCTGTCTGACTGTGTAAAATAATAATATTATAATAATATAATACAATGATGACAGATTTCAAAATTCTAAGATCCAGTCAAGTCTCAGCATATCCATCTCTTTTTCTTAAACTGGGCATGCACAACCCTTCTATAAGCTACTGATAAAAACGGACTCATTAATCAGTCATCACTTTTAAGTGAACTCTGATCATATTTGATGGGCATGTCAGGTCGAACAAACGAAGCTGTTTCTATGATACTGTTATTATCCAGTGCTTTCTAGGAGGATCTGCATAGGAAAGCTTTCCACAACTGATGCCTGCTAGTCTGAGGCTTGCTCAATCAATCAATCATGTTTATTTACGGTCATAGACCAAAATTTAAAACATAAATAATAATACACATGATATAGTAATAATATATACATGATATAAACAGAAACACAGACTCATCCTAATCAGCAGTTTCCCGTTTGCATAATCTGGTTTACCATCTGCTGTCTAACATTCTTAGCTGCCTCACAGAACTTAGGAACTTTAAATGTTACTTCCTCCTTCTGATCTGAGAGCAGATAGTTGACGTAAAATACATCTGTATGTCCTGGGAAATCAGTCAGTAATGAGGAAATATAACAAGTTTGAAAGTCCCTATAGAAGAGACAGCGGAGTAAAATATGAAAGATAGACTCCTGTTCTCCAGAGCCACAAGGGCATAGTCTCTGCTCTTTTGGTATCCCTCTAAATTTACCTTCTAGTTCAGCTGAAGGTAGCACATTAAATCTGGCCAGTGTGAACATCCTGCGATACTTAGTAATGGTAATCTTATCCAGGTAATTCGCAGGTTTAGTATTATACATTTGTAGACCTAGGAAAACTTCTTTAGAGATTAAAGATCGATCAGTCTGTATTTCCATATCATAGATCCGCTGCTTTAATATCAGTCTTGCGTGAAAAAAACCCATTTCTAACAAACCATCCAGACTAAAGCCATATAAACTTATTTGGTGAGATATTGACTGCTTCCAACTAGAGTTAAATTTATCAATAAAAGTAAGGTGAGCAAGGCCTGTAGAAAAGAAAGACAATCTTAACCAGAAGCTGAGAATGGAAAACCACATCCGGGCTTCCATCTTAGGCATACCAGTTTCAACCCTCAATATTACATTGGGAACACATCTAGGGATCTGTAAAATAGAGCTCAAAAACTTTGTCTGAACTACCTCTAGAGGTATGCAGTTAGTATACGGGCCCAACTGTGACCCATAGAGCAACTGAGAGCAGGCTTTAGCTATAAATAGCTTAAGGGCGGCTGGTACAAATTGAGTGAGGTTTGCTCAATAACTGCAAAAAATAATGATGGTAAAGAGAACACCAAAAAGTTAAATTCAAATAGCCAGGAGTATGTACTTTTCTAGACACTTGGATAACTATCTGAGTTTACAGATGAGATTAATATTAATCATGTGGTAATGACAGTTACCTTTCAGTAACCTGTGCTCATGAAATATAGGGCAGGTTCACATGTAATGCAGCACCTGAGGTTTGCATGAGCTCCTACAGCACCAAGAGGAGCACATGCCCCTTCCATCCCTGCGTGCATGCCTACAGCATTTGTAAGTTAGGATATGTCAAGACTGGCTGTGGAATATGAGCAAATCAGTCTCGGCATACTCCAATCTGCTTGCTCAGGGAACATGAAATCTGTCGCTCATTTCAGGTCTCAGTAACTTTCTTTCTTTCTTTCTTTCTTTCTTTCTTTCTTTCTTTCTTTCTTTCTTTCTTATTAAAACTTTTATACTGCCCTTCCAAAAGGCTCCACATTAAAACTACATTAAAATCAATTAATTAAAACAAAAATTATAAAACAGCATAAAACAATAATTAACAATTAAAAACATCATAAAACAACAATTAAATAATCAGAACAATTTAAAAAGAAGTTTTAAAAAGCTGAGAAAGCTTGGTTGAAGAGATGTGTTTTCAAAAGTTTTTTAAAAGTTGCCAGAGATGGGGTTCATATCTCACATGAACCTCTGGTGACACATTACATGTGAACCTGCCCTCTAATAGTTAGAGTCACTAAATACTAGTTGTAGGGGAGCAATGGCAGGAGAGAGAGGGCATGCCCTCATCCCCTCTCTGTGGGCTTCTCGGAGTCATCTGGTAGGCTGCTGTGTGAAACAGGATGCTGGACTAGATAGGCCTTGAGCCTGATCCAGCAGGGCTTGTGTTCTTAGATTTAGTGCTCTCTTTTGCTCAGCAGCGGCTTAGCTGAGCCCACAATGACTTCCACAGAACTGTTCAGCACTTCAGGGGCTGGGTAGGTGAATGAATTCAACTGTAGATTTCCATTATTCTCAAGGGGAGGAAAACAGCTGGTTTAGGGAATGCTCTTCCTCTAGGGCTAGAAAGGCAGTTTGCAGAATCTCATATCCTTGGAGGGGGAGGTTTTTCCTCTGTCCTCAGATGCTAACATTGAATTTGAAAATGGTTATAAAAACAACACACATACAGGCACGCATGCACACAAACATGCACACAAAGTAACAAATCTGAAACCAGCTGGTGCCTGGTGTAACTCCTTATGATGGTGTGCATCAACAGATTTAGTAACTGACCCACAAGGTTGGCCAAACTCTTCATCATCCCTGGAAAGGAAAAAGATAATCCATATGAGATTATCTAAATAATATAGATAATATAGGAAGTCAGAAAAGACACCTCTGGCAATTTCCTTTGCCAACCGGTTATACGAACTGCAAGTGTCTAAATTAGAAGACACTCAAGACAAACTCCAAGGGGAGTTCTTGTCAAAAACATGTTGAGTCCCAGACCCAGCAGTGCATTCAAAGCACGTTATTTTAGTGCTGCCTGCACTATCTGAACTCAGCTGAAATTGGCTTCAGCATACCACCACAATTGGACATAAACAGGTATATTCACAAATAATCTTGCATCAGCCCACACATATTGTGATTTACCAAGCTGGAAGAATCCCATCAGCCAATCTAAATCTAATGGCGCCAATGGGTACATTTTTAACTTGTAAAATAGTACCCACAAAAGGCCTGATTCAGACCGGGACCACAAGGATGGCAACATGCTACAGCTCCCTATCGCCCTGCCATAATCCCGATCAAGCCCCATGCTCATGCTGTTTACAAAAGAAAATAACCCTAGTATGCTTTCAGTGACATTATTAATGTCACATGTAGTTTGGTTCTTCATCCCATATAGTTGTAATATTAACTTTAAAACTATCATAGATAGATATCAGATTTTCTTTGCCAGGATTGTTTCTCCACTCCCACCCCACCCCACCCCCACAAATTAAAAACCACTAATTGGAGGCTGCCTTTGGTTTTCTAATCCTGATCTAGCTGGATTTTTACTCACTCATCCGTTCATTCATTGAGGCTGTTCTCACAAGCAGACAAGCCCAGGCTTAGGCTGGGAAGGATCCATGTGAATCCCGGTACTGCTGCATTCCAGGAGCATTCCATTAATCAGGCTCCTGGATTGTATGTCAGCACGGGTTGCTTTCTGTCCACACTGACATAGAGATGGGCATCTAGCGTGCACGTCCCCCGGGAGAATCCCTCAATGCACTTGTCGCACGGTGCAATGTGGGATCTCCCCAGCCACCAACATTGTACCAGTCACTGCTGTGGCTAATGTGTGCACAGCAGCATGGCTGGGGCCAGTCTGGGATTGTTTGCAGGGAAGGGTAAGCTTGCTTTTTGTCCACCCACTCACCCATGTGATTGTGTAAAAGGCCCCATTCGTTCCTTTAGATACCACTCATCCCAGAATGGCTCAGGGCAGTTAACATACAAAAAAATTAAAACAACGTAACATTTACATTTTTTAACATAAACGTAAAATAAAAACAGTTAAAATTAACAATTCATTTTAAGAAACCATTTAAAACCAATTAAATATTTGGTAGATCTGGAGACCCTGTGGTGCTCCAGATGAAGCTGGACTACAGCTTCCATCATCCCCAGTTACAATTAATTTGGCCAGTTGTAGTTCAGCAACATCTGAAATATAGTAATGCAGGTTGGGAACCCCTGTAGATAACAACCCAGTACCCACTAATCCTCCCATTCTAATATTCCAACTCCATCTAATATTCCAACTCCAATAATATTTTGCAATGGTATTTTAAGGGAAAATGTCTTACGTTAAATCACAGTTGCATTGTATGATTCCTTGGAATTCTGGGATGCACTATCACATTGCTTCAATGCTATTACTTCAGGACTTTCATTAGCAACCTCATTAGCATGATTATGAAAAGCTATTGTTTTCTGTGCTTTGAATATTGTCGCTGAGTTTCAAGCGCTTGGAGACCAAACAAGAGTAGAATACACAATGTCTAACCTAAACACAAAAAATAAGATTAGTATTTGTAATGCAGTCTTTAAACAAAGGTGATTGCCTTCTTTCAGGGGACAGCTTTTTTCAACTGCATTATAATGATGAAAACCTCACTTATTTGAAATGTTCATACCTACCAGCATTAATGAAAAGGAAAAGGAACAATTTGTTCAAGTAAGAACTAATCTGCCTACTTTCCTTTCACTGTCACTACAACTGGACTAAACTTGGTCCAAATTGTTTAGGCAGTTCACAAGTTAGCCCACTTGTGCCTCAAACATTCATGCATCTGCCATCTTGAATTGAGGTGGATGACATCATCACAAACTATGTGTGAGATGTCCCTATGTGTCTCTACAACTGTACCAAATATGGTCCAAATATGTTCCCACTTGGACCTCAAATGTTTATGTGTCTGCCATCTTGAATCAGAGTGGATTACATCATTACAAACTATGCCATGACCTGTCCCTATGTCTCCCTACACATGTAGCAAATTTAGTTCAAGTTGGTTAGGCAGTTCATAAGTTAGCCCAATTACACCTCAAATGTTCATACCTCTGTCATCTTTAACTGGGGTGGATGACATCATCACAGGCCATGCCACTGAGGTGTCCCTGTGTATGAAATTTGGCTCAGATTGGTTAAGTAGTCCACAAGTTAGTCCTCTTGCACCTGAAACATATACACATCCAGCATCTTGAATTGGGGTGGATAACATCATCACAAACTATACTGTTGATGTATCCCTGTATGTCCCTTACTACAACTACACCAAAGTTGGTTCCAATCAGTTAGGCAGTACACAAGTATTACCCAGTAAACAGTGTTACAAGTGTTGCCTGTTTGGTGAGGGGAGGGGCTCCTAGGAGCACCCCTGCACCTGATTTGGAGCTACAGGCTTGTAGATTCTTTTTTGCCTTTCTGAAGCCACAGAATCATGAGCTCATCATTCAGTTCACATGAGCTAACTCATGGGGTATGTCACTTGGCCCATAGCATGGGAAAGGTGGCTCTAGGTCAAGTGTAACTTGCGACTGCAAGAGGACTATCCCTCTGCTCGCCTCCCTAAATGCAACTCAGGTGAGGACGCCGAAGTAGACACAAGTTAATTAAGCACTATTCTTCTTAAGAACTAGCCAAACGCTCTCCCCCTATGTTGGCACATTGGACCAGCTCAAGCTTATTACCTTCTCAGGAAGGGCTAGATTAGAAGTAAGAGGCTTATCTTCTTCCCTAACAAAAGTGTTAATGGCTGGCTCGAGGCTGGCTCGAGGCATAGGAAGCAAGCTTGTTAAAACATTCCTAGGTACTTCCAAGGTCCTTTCTGACCATGAGATAAGTTTTGATGTGCCCATTTCATTCCACTCTACACAGTTTTTTTAACCTAATCACCTCACCTAATCACCAGACACAATGAGGCTTTCCACATGAGCAGTGTGGAGAGCATGCAGAGGGTTTTCAGGGAGAGTGGGCATGAGCTGCACACAAGCAGGCAGGTTGCCCTGGATGGCTGGATCGGCCACCCACACGATTACCGGCTACATCATGGAGCCAGTTGGGGCAGTGGGGATTGAGGGCCTCCTGGCCCCCGGAAGTCCTAGAATGCCCCACGTGAGTGTGCAGCGCATTCTGGAGAGCCCCCCCCCAACAACCCTGGGCCCTGGGAGGCTTGTTGTAGCCTCCGTGCAACACATGGCCAAAAAATTCGGGTTAGTGGAGTGGTCACTCTGCTAACCTCGTTTAAGGGGGGCAATAAGGCAGGCTTGCTGCCAGGAGCTGCACAGCACCTGTTGCTGCACACGAGTAGCTGAAACCAAGCTGGGCTCCCTTAGCCCAGTTTCAGCTTCTCATGAGAAAAGCCTCAGTGTATTCCTTTGTTCATCACCATTGTCACCCTTTCCAAAAGAAAGGTGTAGTCAGCATTCCACCTCAGGGCAAGATGCTGCTTATTTCAGCACTTGAGACCTCCAAACTGTGTGTCTCTTCCTTGGATTCACCCACTGCGTGTTTGCATGTTTGGGCATTAGCTAGCTACACCATATTGCTGTGCCTGGACTCTTGTTCCTGTGCCATTTGTCGCCTCCAGATTGGCCCAGCTTCCAAGCCCAATCTGTGCAGCACGCTTGGCGGCATCCAGACACTGGTCTCCCGAGATTAGACCCTCTTTGGATTTTTCCTGGTTCTTTTACCCTTACTTGGGTCCCTGCTCCTGACTTCTGCATTCTTACCTTCCTGGAGGAAAGAGGTCCCTTGGCAGAGGTCAAGCTACAAGGGTCCACACATCCCACCGGACGGACTTAGGTATCACTAATCTTTGCTCTAAAGCCTCTGGCTCTCCTCTTCCTCTGGACTCTTTAAATCCAAAGCTGTCCTCTAAGACCATTTCTCTGGTCAGCCTTGAGCGGATTTAATTCAGAGCATAAGCCAAAATGCCTCTACATAAGCTTCAGTTTAATACTATTAATATTATTAACCTGGTTAACGTTGTTAGTTAATATTGTGTTGCTTGCTAATCAAGATTTTTTCTTGTACCCAAAACCCTAAAATAAACCTGATTCTTTGTTGTACCTCAACTCTGTCAGTCATTTTCAATACTGAATCTTTACACAAATTTATTCTGAAATTGAACTGCTCCATTTAAACTTGCAAATTCCCTACACAAGCACAAAAGTAGTCAGGGGTTGCCAGTTCCCAAGCCCAAAAGTAGTGAGGGGTTGCCAATTCCCCAGGAGCTGTATCATTAACACGTTAGCCCACTTGCTTTTCAAATGTTCATGCATCTGCCATCTTGAATCAGGGTCATCTTGAATCTGGGACATCAGCACAAACAATTTATTTATTTTTTATTATGTTGTTGTTATTTACACAGTCAGACAGGTGTTATTGACTGGTTTGTTTTATCCAGACATCGAGTCCTTCCCAAGGACTTGGGATGGCTGAATTTTATTCTCAATGTTGTTGCTGTTATTATAAATATCGTCGCAGAATAAAGGCTGTTCCCAGTAAAGTTGCTTTTTGTAATTGGCTGATGGTGATTTCTGTGGCCCCTATGGTGTTCAGGTACTCTTCAAGGTCTTTTTGGAACTACACCCAGGGCACCAATTACCACTGGGATTATTTTGGTCTTTTTCTGCCACAGCCTTTCAATTTCCGTTTGTAGATCTTTGTATTTTGTGATTTTTTTTCTATTTCTTTTTCTTCTATTCTGCTATCCCCAGGTATTACTATGTTGATTAATTTAACTTGTTTTACTTTCTTCTCGACTACAGTTATATCTGGTGTATTGTGTGGCAGATGTTTGTCTGTTTGTAGTCGGAAGTCCCATAATATTTTTGCATCTTCATTTTCTTCAACTTTTTCAATTTGATGGTCCCACCAATTTTTGGCTACAGGTAGCTTGTAATTTTTGCAGATGTTCCAGTGTATCATCCCTGCTACTTTGTCATGCCTTTGTTTGTAGTCAGTCTGTGTGATCTTTTTACAACAGCTGATCAGGTGGTCCACTGTTTCATCTGCTTCTTTACAAAGGTGGCACTTGCTGTTTGTTGTGGATTTTTCAACTTTTGCTCTTATTCCATTTGTTCTTAGTGCCTGTTCTTGTGCAGCCAATATTAAACCCTCTGTTTCTTTCTTCGTTGCCATTCTTATGCCATTGTCAGGTCTTGGTGATGTCTGATTTTCCAGTTATATTGTGCAAATATTGACCATGCAGGGGCTTATTTTTCCACTTTTCTGCTCGGTTCTTAACTTGTTCTTTCTTATAGGCCTGCTTTCTTTCATTGGTGTTGAATAGTTTCGCGTTATTGACCATTTGAAGTGCATCTTCTTCACTGTCCTTGATATGTTCTTCATATAACGAAGAATTTCCTCTTTTCTCTTCCTCTACTGTTTGATGGACTTGCAGCATTCCTTTTCCACCTGAGCTGCGAGGGACGTATAGCCTATCTACGTCATTGCGGGGGTGTAGAGCATGATTGACATTACAAGACCACATTCACATGTAATGGCAAACCGGAGTTAAACATGGCCGAGGTTTCAGTTCCTAACTCCAAATCACACTGCAGACATTCACCAAACCATGGCCCACAAAACTCCAGTTGCAGGCAAGGGGATCCCCTCCCTTCAGCTTGGCCTCCAAGGAAGATCCCAGCAAGTTCCACAGCCAGACTGTGGGCCAAGCGTCATCATGTCAGTGGAGTGTCCGCGATTGGCCACAATCTCAAAGGGGGTGTGCCGAGAGCAATTGTGACCCCAGCAGAGCAGTCCATGCAGACCCAATTGAAACCTTCTATCCTGCAGCTTGCTGCCAAGCAGGCTCTCTCTCAAATGAGGGGCAATTCTACTGGGGAAGACTGTGCCATGTAAAGGCTTTGCCCCACCCACAGACTGCAAGCTCACGAGTTGTGCAAGCCCACGCATCCACCAACTTACTCAAGGGGGCCCTGCATGTTTGGGTCCCCCAACTTTCAATGGTAAAAAATAGAATAGATCCCCCTATCCCCTCCCCCTCATTCCCTGTGGAACCCTTTTTGCATCCAAAGGATGATCCATGAGCCATGGCCTGGACGTGTGCACAGAGGGGTCGGGGGAGACACTGGGACAAACTTAAAAACCCATTCAGAATCTAAAGTTCCAGTCCAATGTCACGCTATATGCAGATCTGTGGGTGCAAGGAATCACGGAAGAGGGGAGTCCCCGTTCTCCGGCCACCCCAGGACAGTGGGGTGGCCATTATGGGCTTAGCAATTGTATATCTCCAGGATCGCTTCTCTTGGCCAGTTGTAGGTCTTCTCAGCTGGCCCTCTTTAGTGTCCTGGGCCCTGGTGTAGTGCATGGTGCCTGGACCCATAGGAGGGCCTTTTCTGTGGCTGTTCCTCTTCTCCCCCCCCCCCCCAGATTCATTCAGTCCCCTAATAATAATTATTATTTTATTGTTGTTCTTGTTATTTTAAAAATAATTGTTATTGGTATTGTTGTTGTTCACCACCTAGTCTTTGGAGGAGGCAGTATATAAGAAAATTTCAATAAATAAATACATTTTGGGATGATGGCAAGGGCGTACATGTTAACATGGACGGTCAGGCTGGCAGAGGGCATGTTTCCACAGCAGCTTGGACCCAGTCCCCAAGAAGAGGAAGGCAGTCTCCAGAGTACTCCTCCATATGGCTTCCCTCCATACTGCAACCTGGATGGTGGCATCACTCTGTGTGTGTGTGCATGCTCGCAGGTAGGGTTGCACATCTCCACATGGCTGGGCAGGCTGGCAGGTGGCACGGATTTGCAGAAACCTGGCCATGGTCCCCAAGACAAGGAAAGCAGTCTCTGGGTGCCCCTCCCCACAGTTGCCTTTCACACAGACACCAGGCTCTATGGCCTGGCACTCTCTTGAGCAGGCCATGTCCACCCTGGGTCTGTACCAATCATCATCACAAAGAAAAAATCTCTTCTTTTGCTGGAGGAATGCTGATTCAGCTGTCTGGCCCTGCTCATGTGTAAGCCTAGGGAGTGAACATCCCATCCCCTGGAGAAGGGATTTGTGCCTAACTTGGTGCCCTAACCCTAACTCACAGACCTTCAAACCCATCCAAAGTTCCTAGGGTTGGTCCTGCATTGCGCCATGTGCAGATCTGAGGGCACAGGGATTCCCAGGAGAGGAGAGCCCCCGTTTCCTGAAGCCCAGGTACAGTTGGCTCACCCTTCAGGGCGAGAGGGGATAGTGAGTCCCCTTGGAGAATGCCTCTTCTAATGCTAACCTGTCCAAGTGTCTCACCATTGATTGTTAACTGTGTACTCCACATGTTCATTGCTTTTTTAATATAAATATCTGAATGTTTTTGCTGACACCAGTTGTTTCTAAACATTTTAGTATCCACGTGTGAGGCAATGAATCGAAGGCTTTCTTGTAGTCAATCCATGCAACACTTAGATTGGTTTTTCTTCTCTTGCAGTTTTCTAAAATCATTTTGTGAATCAGCAGCTGGTCTTTTGTGCCTCTGGTGTTCGGGCAATTTCCTTTCTGTTCAACTGGAAGCTGTTTGTTAGTTAATAAGTGTTGCATGACTTCATCTGCTATTATTCCAGTTAATAATTTGAACATGGTTGGCAGGCAGGTTATCATTCTATAATTACTTGGAACTGCACCTTTTGCTGCATCTTTCATGATGAGATGAGTTTTCCCAGTTGTTAGCCATTGTTCAGTATCACCTTGCAAAATGTGATCGAACTGTTTTGATAGTTGTTTATGAAGGCTTGTTTGGTGTTTAAGCCAAAAGCCATGCAGTTCATCATCGCCTGGTGCAGCCCAACTTTTTAATTTTCTTTGCTCTTTCACTTATTAGTTCTGGTGTTATTATTAGATCTTGCATTTGTTGGTTACATTTTTTGACCTCTTTCACCCAGCCTGCTTTTTTATTATAATCTATTGGATTGTCCCATAATTTCCCCCAGAATTGCACAGTTTCTTCTTTATTTGGTGTTTCTACGTTTCTTGCAGTTTCTCCTTCTATGCTTTGGTAGAAACGTCTCTGATTCGATTGAAATTGGAGATTCTGCCTGCGTTGTGTAATTCTGGCTTCGTATCTGCTAATCTTCTTTGACACTGTTATTATTTGCTGCTTTATTATTTCCAGGACTTCTCTAATTCTCCTTGAATCTAGGTGGTATTTTTGGATCAGATACTGTCTGGTGTTTTCATTCTTCAGCTTCTTGTTTTTCATATCTTTCAGTTTACTAGCATCTGATCTAAGCCTGGCAATTTTATTTTCTAATCTAATCTTCCATTTAGGTGATGTACTACTTTCTTCTTTTACAGGTCCACTGATCTTATATCCGAGTTCTTGTGTTGTTATTGTTGCTGCACTGTACATTAGTTGGTTTGTTTCTTGCAAATTATCTATATATTTAATTCTCCTGGGTGTGCCTTTCGAACGTGCATCCGGGCAGCCCAGCTGATTGGCTGGGCTGCAGGGGTGCCTGATTGGGTAAGGCGCACCCAGGAGAACAGTGGTGGCGGTGGCCAAGGCCACTGGTGGGCCGGCCTGGCAGCGACGGGGAGGACAGGCCGAGGGGCGAGGAGCTAGGAGGCAGCAGCGCAGCGGGCCCCGATAATGGGGTGGGGGTTGGCAGGCCCGACAGATGGCGGCGGCGGCGGCTCTCGGCGGCCCCGCTGGTGGCGGTGGCGGCTCGCGGCAGCGGCTCTCAGCCCAGCGGTGGGCCCGCCCGTGGCGGCATGCCGCTGGAGACTGGGGTGGGGGGAGAGTGGTGGCGGGTCCGGCCCGGCTGCCCGGCTGCCCACGGCGGCGGCGGCACTCTCGGCCTGGCCGCCCACCCACGGCGGCACTCTAGGGAGGTGTGGAGGGAGGAGGAGGCGGCGGCATGGTGGGGGGTTGAGGCAGAGGGAGCCGGTGGCGGCGGCACAGCTGGTTCTGCCCCCAGTCCCCAAGACGGCGGGGAATGGCTGTGTCCAGCTAGAGGCGCAGATGGTCTATGCCCGGGCCCACTAGTTGGTTGTTATTTCTGCAAGTGCAGCATTGACATCTTTTAATGCCTGAGCGAGTTGTTTTTTGGCAACTGTTTTTAGAGCTGGAAGTTGAACCCTGGTGGTTGTTTGGTTCATGTGCTCAATTATTTTTGCTTTAGTTCTTGTTGCTTTTCTGTTAAATGGCATTTGGGTTTTTGAGGTGAAGGCAAAGGGGAGGTTGCCTGGTTTTGATTTTGAAACAGTTCAGCAACAGTGGCATCCTCTATTTCCAACACCTCCTCCACCTGTGCCTGAGCAACTTCTTCAGTTGTTGTTATTATATTTATTTATTTATTTATTTATTTATTTGATTTGTATACTGCCCTTCCAAAATGGCTCATGGCTCAGGGCGGTTTACAATTAAAACAATCCACTAACACAGTAAAGAGCTAAAACACATTAAAAAACAATATAATGATTAACAATTTAAAAATATTTTAAAACAACAATTAAACAATTACAGTGATTAAAATCCCAAAATTGGGTTTGTTTGTTTATTTATTTATTTATTTATTTATTTATTTATTTAACTTATATACCACCCAAACCTTTGTCTCTGGACGGTTGCCATTATGCCATTGAGGCATCTCTATGTGTCCCTACAGCGGTGGCAAATTTGGTTCATATTGGTCCAGGCATTGCAAAGTTGAGGCAGTTAGGTGGTCCATACGTTAGCCCACTTGTGCCTCAAAAGTTATATGTGCACCATCTTGAATTGGGGTGGATGAAATCATCACAAACTACACTGTTGGGGTGTCCCTATGTGCCCCTACAAGTGTATTCAGTTAGGTCCAGGCATTGCAAGGTTTATGGGATACACACACACCACACACACAGACACACATGGAATGCCATGTGATCTCGTAAGTCTAATGGAAAGTAGGTTAAAAAGGCATTTTTGTGCCCATTGGCCCTCTTTCAAGACCCAGCAGATCTCTTTTACATTGCTACCTACTCTGACAAGTTCCTGGCCCTCTCATCTTAGTCTCAAATTTATGCATTAATGCATATTGGTTGTTGTTTTTTAATTCTTAAGGTGTGCAGACATTTTAAAAATCTGTGCAAATATGAGCATGTGCTAATATATAGTGGCCATTATTAGAAAGCAAGGGATTGGAAGGCACTCATTCCTTGTAGATTACTTTGTAAAATGTATTACTTTATGTTCTGTGTGTTATCATGGAAAGAGTGTTGGATAACAACAGGCTCATAGGTTGAAATTTGTTGGTAGTGGTGGAGATGGTGTAGGTAAACACATCCTGAAGAAGCCATTATAAGACAACATAAATACACCAATACCCCACATATAAGTAAGCTAATTTGCCTATACTTACTCACAGTACAAGACCACATTCACATGTAATGGCAAACCGGAGTTAAACATGGCCGAGGTTTCAGTTCCTAACTCCAAATCACACTGCAGACATTCACCAAACCATGGCCCACAAAACTCCAGTTGCAGGCAAGGGGATCCCCTCCCTTCAGCTTGGCCTCCAAGGAAGATCCCAGCAAGTTCCACAGCCAGACTGTGGGCCAAGCGTCATCATGTCAGTGGAGTGTCCGCGATTGGCCACAATCTCAAAGGGGGTGTGCCGAGAGCAATTGTGACCCCAGCAGAGCAGTCCATGCAGACCCAATTGAAACCTTCTATCCTGCAGCTTGCTGCCAAGCAGGCTCTCTCTCAAATGCGGGGCAATTCTACTGGGGAAGACTGTGCCATGTAAAGGCTTTGCCCCACCCACAGACTGCAAGCTCACGAGTTGAGCAAGCCCACGCATCCACCAACTTACTCAAGGGGGCCCTGCATGTTTGGGTCCCCCAACTTTCAATGGTAAAAAATAGAATAGATCCCCCTATCCCCTCCCCCTCATTCCCTGTGGAACCCTTTTTGCATCCAAAGGATGATCCATGAGCCATGGCCTGGACGTGTGCACAGAGGGGTCGGGGGAGACACTGGGACAAACTTAAAAACCCATTCAGAATCTAAAGTTCCAGTCCAATGTCACGCTATATGCAGATCTGTGGGTGCAAGGAATCACGGAAGAGGGGAGTCCCCGTTCTCCGGCCACCCCAGGACAGTGGGGTGGCCATTATGGGCTTAGCAATTGTATATCTCCAGGATCGCTTCTCTTGGCCAGTTGTAGGTCTTCTCAGCTGGCCCTCTTTAGTGTCCTGGGCCCTGGTGTAGTGCATGGTGCCTGGACCCATAGGAGGGCCTTTTCTGTGGCTGTTCCTCTTCTCCCCCCCCCCCCCAGATTCATTCAGTCCCCTAATAATAATTATTATTTTATTGTTGTTCTTGTTATTTTAAAAATAATTGTTATTGGTATTGTTGTTGTTCACCACCTAGTCTTTGGAGGAGGCAGTATATAAGAAAATTTCAATAAATAAATACATTTTGGGATGATGGCAAGGGCGTACATGTTAACATGGACGGTCAGGCTGGCAGAGGGCATGTTTCCACAGCAGCTTGGACCCAGTCCCCAAGAAGAGGAAGGCAGTCTCCAGAGTACTCCTCCATATGGCTTCCCTCCATACTGCAACCTGGATGGTGGCATCACTCTGTGTGTGTGTGCATGCTCGCAGGTAGGGTTGCACATCTCCACATGGCTGGGCAGGCTGGCAGGTGGCACGGATTTGCAGAAACCTGGCCATGGTCCCCAAGACAAGGAAAGCAGTCTCTGGGTGCCCCTCCCCACAGTTGCCTTTCACACAGACACCAGGCTCTATGGCCTGGCACTCTCTTGAGCAGGCCATGTCCACCCTGGGTCTGTACCAATCATCATCACAAAGAAAAAATCTCTTCTTTTGCTGGAGGAATGCTGATTCAGCTGTCTGGCCCTGCTCATGTGTAAGCCTAGGGAGTGAACATCCCATCCCCTGGAGAAGGGATTTGTGCCTAACTTGGTGCCCTAACCCTAACTCACAGACCTTCAAACCCATCCAAAGTTCCTAGGGTTGGTCCTGCATTGCGCCATGTGCAGATCTGAGGGCACAGGGATTCCCAGGAGAGGAGAGCCCCCGTTTCCTGAAGCCCAGGTACAGTTGGCTCACCCTTCAGGGCTGTAGGCAAGGGAGCATGTCTTGACATGGGCTGGCAGGCTGGCAGAGCACAGGCTTTGACAGCAGCTTGACTGCAGTTATCTAAACCAGGACAGCACTTACTCAAGTACCCGCCCTGTGGCTTTGCTGCAAGGAGCATTCTGGCTCAGCATTGCATCCTCATAAGCTGCTACTCTTGTGAGAGAGTGGTCCATGGGATAATGAGCTACTGTAATGTTGCAGCATGCAATGGGAGCACCACCTAGTACAACAACTCATGAATTTGCAATTAGTCCTCCCAGATGGCTCTTCTCATGAGAAAGCCTAGGGAGTGCAAACCCCAAAAGGAAGGGGCTGGTCCCCCTTCCCCCAACCTTTATGTGAAATAAATAGAACTTTGTTGCTCCAGGTCCCCTGCTTGGGTCTGCCTTTTATACCCGACCCCAGGCATTATATATTCCCCCCGCCAAGCATTTGCTCCCCTCCTGGCACTGTGATGGGGTTGGCACTTGGAGTGTTTGTGCTTATGAACATACATCACTGTTGCTCCCATCTTGGGGGGCAAAACACTTAGTGCCTGTCCTGTCTTCCCGTGCCTTTTCCCTTCTACTCCCCAGGTTGGGAGAGCAAGGGATAGTGTAAGAAGAGGAGATGCCCCTGAGCAAACGTGCACCTTGACAGGCTGACAAGTCCTGGATAGGGTGTGGCAGCGTCCCTGTAGCCTGGCAACTTGATAGCTGCATAGCTGACAGGAGGGGTGGGCCTTGTTCTCTGAGAGGCTGCCAGTGAGAAGTGCCGAAGGCTTGGAGCAGCCATGTTCTTGGGTGAGTCCACACTGCTGCCTCTATGATTGTGGATTGAAGATCGGCTCAAAACAGCATTTATAGCTGTACCAGGAGTTGAACATAATGCTTTGGTGGCCAAACTTCAGGTCTCGGAAGCAAACCTTAGAGATAACCGAAGGTTTAATTTGGAGTTTTTCAAGGCAAACTGGAGATCTTTTTCAGCCAGGAATATATTAGAAGAGGCCAGATGATAAATAGTTCAACCTAAAATAGAGTGAATGAAAATTCAGAGGTACATGTACTTTTTTTTTTTTTTTGCTTCATCTTTCTGAGACATGCTATGTTTTCATTATATTTGAAAAAGATGCTCTTTGCAAAGCTCATACAATGGAACATATTGCAAAATAACAAGATTTGTATACCATTTATGTCAGTTTTCATTTGCTCAAAACTCTCTGGGATCTTTGGTTAAAAAAAAACACTTAGTAATTCATAGAAAGTTTTGACATCTGAGGACATTTTAATAGCGTATCATTCACAAGGTTACACTCTTTTGTCCAGGATTAATGACCAATTATGGAAAAAAAGTATCTGTGGTGTACTCCTTACTTACCATGGGGTTAATGGTGAGTAGCATGTGGCTGACCCAGTGCCGTTTCATTAAAATCAAAGAAGCAGCATTCACAGTTAAGAGAAGCGAAGAGGGCCATATGTCATGCCTCAACATGGTCCTGAGATTTAATTAGCCATGTTTGTGAACAGTCCAAAGCAATCTTCAGACTAGAAAACCATAAATATTAATCTACTGAATGGAGCAGCAGAGTGCAGAACTTCCTACACTCAGTCCTAGGCGTATTGTAGATGAGAAACATGTTTAAGAAAGTGTCCCTGTGGGAGTGACACAGCTGAAACATTTTGCTTTGAAGTAGGCCAAAGAGCACCATCTTGCTCTGCCCTCTTTCAAAGCAAATGTTATAAGCTGATATCTGAAGCTGAATGGTTTAATAATTACTGAGATGGACATGCAAGTTCAAGTGCAGAAGATAACAAGAGGCAAAATACAAGATGCCCATTAGCAATAATTTCTTCACTCCCTTCAGCAACCAAGCAGAGCATCACTGAAGCAAACAATATTTGCACAAGACTGAGAATTCACAGAAGCAAATATTTCCCAGAAGTTTCACACAGTTAATTTACACACACACACACCCCATACCCCAAACCCCACTACCCTCCAAAAACAACGTTATGAATTGCAATAGTCTATCATTAGTGATGAGAAATCTCTGCAATACTCATCTTCCATTGAACTGAATGCTTAACCCTATATATTCATTATCAGAATCTGCAGAGATCAAAGCACCTAAAATGATGGGGGGTTTTAACATTGACTCTATTATGTCCTGTTGAGGAGATAAGCGGCAGTTGTCGAACGTACATAAAAAGAAATTAAATACAAACTTGAGATCCATTAGAAAATGGATGAAAGTCTGTTGAAATTTAACTGAGAATTCCATGTTAGTATAGCTATTCTGTGCAGAAGAAAAATGTATTTCAGATATTTGGGGTAGATGTCTAAAAAACATAGCAAAGGAAAAGACATTCATCTGAACCAAATGGGTGAACATTGTTGGTCTTGTGGTAGCAAGCATGACTTGTCTCCATAGCTAAGCAGCGTCTGCCCTGGTTGTATCTGAATGGGAGACTTGATGTGTGAGCGCTGTAAGATATTCCCCTCAGGGGATGAAGCTGCTCTGGGAAGAGCAGAAGGTTTGAAGTTCCCTCCCTGGCTTCTCCAAGATAGGGCTGAGAGAGATTCCTGCCTGCAACCTTGGAGAAGCCGCTGCCAGTCTGTGAAGACAATACTGAGCTAGATAGACCAATGGTCTGACTCAGTATATGGCAGCTTCCTATGTTCCTAAAGATCTGTAAGGACAAGCCATTCACAGAGCATGCAAGGAAACTGTAATGACCACTGAATAGTGAAGAGGTGAATTCTGAAGCTAAACTGGGTATTACCCGGAACAGCACATTTAACTGAAGGCTTGCCACTGAAAGATTTAAACATATGGCTTGTTATCATGGTCTTTATTAGAGGTTTTTGTAAACCGCTTTGGGAGGTTCACCTGAAAAACAGTATATAAATGCAAAATAAAATAAATAGAAAAAATATCTGCAAAAGAGTTTTTGTAAATTAACATTGCTGGTTCAGCAATTCTGAATCCTACTTCCCAAATTCTGCTGCCAGAGTGAAATCTGCTGGGTTTTTAAAATGAATCTAACACACGGGATCAGGAAGTGTTCATTGTTGTCATATGCAAGGACTGCTGCTTCTAATAATGCCAGTATACAGCAATATATTGGGGCCATTTAAATGACCAACTGGGTGGGTGGGTGGGGGAAAAGCTTCCCAAACCTTGCCTTCCTGCCAGATGATGTTTTGTTGCTTAGTGGGAGCATGGTTCACACTCCCACACAATCTATCCTGCTCCGTGCAACGTGGAGCAGAGCAGAGCGCTCTGAGCCCGGGACTCATTGTCCTGGCCTCCAAGAATCCCATAGTGCACCACATGCCGAGTGCAGTGCATTGGGGGATTCTGCCAGGGGACAGGCGCTCTTGTCAGCCTGTACCTCTAGATGTGGCAACTCGCACTGACACACGATCCCCAAGTTTGGGTTAAGGACATGTTTGCACCCTTAACCTTGGCTAAGAGCTGGGCTGCCCACTGGGTTTAGCACCGCAGCATCGCCAGGATCTGTGCAAATCCTGGCAGTTCTCACATGCTGCCAAGCCCAGGCTTAGCTGCTTAAGCCTCAGCTTGGCAGCTCATGAGAATAGCCTCACTATCTTCATTGGCTCCTGGTTTGCTTCTGAGCTCAATTCACGGTGCTGGTTTTGACCTTTATATTAAAGCCCCAAATAATTTAGGACCAGAATGCCAAAAGAACACCCGCCCATAAAACGTACCCACTGAGATCCTTAGAAGAGATCCTGCTCCATGTCCTGCTCCATCTGCCTTTTGGTAGGAGCACCAAGGTACTGGAATGCACTAGTTCAGAAAAACTGGCTTAATTAACTGGCTCTGCCTGTTTTTAGGTATACATTCACCATGTTGTTCAGCATTTGGTTTAGGTAGTGCTTTAGAGTCCCTAGATCTGAGTTTTAATTAATATTGTTATTATCATTGATCCTGCTGCTGTTGGGTTCTTGTTTTGTGTCCTATTGATTGTTGCTTATTGTTTTGACTTAATTTCTCATTGTTTTAACTGCTTTAAAGTTATACCTACTAAATTGTTGGTAAGGTATGTTTTGTTTAGAAAGCTGGGATAAAAATATTCTAATGAATAATGTCTCCATTTTCATTTGTATTTAGTACTGCCTTGTTATGCTTTCACAGGGATCTCAATCTCAGTGGACTGGATCCAACAAATAATGAGCAGAAGGTAGAGAAAACTAGTCCCTGTCCCCAACAAGCAAGTGTTTTCCACAAGAATTCATTCAGGGCAATAATAGGGAGTTTCTATAGCAGTTTCCATGCATGTACTTGTGAAAGAATTTGCAAACGCTCTTGTGTGGAAAAATATCTCTGGATTATCTCCCCACCCCCACCCCATGCGCAGTATTCTGGCACGAATTGTAAAACGGCCCTTGCACCAGTGGAAGATGTCTCTATAAGAAGATAGGAACCCAGCATCTGCTGTTGTGCGAGAGCTAGCACAAACAGCCTTTGAACTCTTATCTCCCCCTTGCTTTGTGATGCCATGTGCTGGCGCTGTGGTTAGGACTTCTTTATTTGCTCATCACAGAAAGAATAATGGAATGACAGGCACTGAAAGGCAAATTATCAAGCAGTTTTGAGTACAGATTAGCTGTGAGTGTGGAAGAATGCACAAAAATAGGCTTGTTTATAAAATCAGTACTGTATATGGAAATCTTGGTTGCAGAATGACAGCTCAATATTGAAATGGAACCAAAGTATGGCTGCTTCGTAGCTTGGAATTGCACCTCTGATGACTTTGTTGGTAGGCAAAAACCCTTGCGAGCAGGTGGTCCTTCAAGAATCCTGAGCCCAAACCATTAAGGGAAAATCAGGTGGCTGATTTTCCATGGAAACTGGCTGCTTGAGGCCAGAAAAAAATTGAACTGAAATTCTTCTTTAGGACTTTGTATATAACTATAACTGTGCTCCATATGTCACTGAATTAGAGGTCCTAGAATTAAATGAGGAGCATTTTCAAAGGAGCACATTTGTTGTAACTCTGTGGCGGGTTCTACTTTTCACAGTTCTACAAAAGTTTAAGAAAATACTCAATTCTCTTCAGCACCCCGAGGATGCACATATAGCAGTGTCCATACCACACACACATTTGTAATTTGAGGGGGGAAGGAGGGGGGGGGAGGAGAGAGAGGGGGGGAGGGGGAGAGAAAGTGTGTGTGTCCTCTTGCCCTTGGCCAAGATCATATGGTGAATACAACTTGCCTGACGGGTAATGAAGATGCCACTTGATTACAGTCCCTGTAACAAATAAAGACAGGCCCATAAAAATGAAATATTTGCAGGCCTCCTTCTGCATCTAATCTGGGGTAGCTCCCTTCTTTGGTTGTTTCTGTAACAAGCTCCCAGAAGCTTCTGAAGACCCTGCAGAACATGCTCCACTTGTTGGTTAAGGAAAGAGGGAAGGAAGACCTTTTTTTACCAGATAGGGAGCCTCTTCTCACGATCCATGAGAAGGGCTCCAGGGCAGTATGTGGGGAGGGGTGGCTTCACAGGCGGGTTTGCCGCTGTGTTGCTGCTGGGATTGGGCCCAATCCCGGCAGTTCACATGTGTGTGCAAAACTGGGTTGGGCTTCCTAAGCCCGGTTTTGCATGCACATGTGAATAGCCTCTAAGAGTGCGGTTTTTTTTGTCTGTATTCTCTTCTATTGTTGTTAATCAGGCTGGTAGTAACAGCATGTGTTACACTAATATAACTAGCAAACCAGGCAGATATATCATTTGGTGCAGATACAAATGCAGATACTGTGCATTTCCATTCTGGTCAGACTGGTGGATCGGGGGGGAACTTTTTCAGCCAGCACTAGAAAAGGCATAAGGAGCGAGGCACATCCAATTGGGCTTCAGTTTCATCTCATGCAGCTATGGGCCAGCTATGAGAGTTTGAAGGTCAATGTTTTCCCTGTTTCATATTTGGCTCATTGAGCAGCTTCCATCTGTTTACCCATGAAGGAGTGCAGTCTGTATTGGTTGTTCCTGATTGATTGATTGATTGATTGGTTAGTTTATTGATTAAGTGCCGTCAAGTCAGTGTCAACTCTTAGCGACCACATAGATAGATTCTCTCCAGGATGATCTGTCTTCAACTTGGCCTTTACAGTCTCTCAGTGGTGCATTCATTGCTCTCTTAATCAGGTCCATCCACCTTGCTGCTAATCGTCCTCTCCTCTTTCCTTCAACTTTCCCCAGCATAATATACTTCTCAAGGGAGCTGGGTCTTTGCATAATGTGTCCGAAGAATCATAGTTTGAGCCTGTTCATTTGTGCCTTGAGTGAAAATTCTGGATTGATTTGTTCTAGGATCCATTTGTTTGTTTTCCTGGCTGTCCATGGTATCCTTAAAAGTTTTCTCCAGTACCAAAGTTCAAAAGTGTCAATGTTTTTTTCTATTTTGCTTCTTCAAAGTCCAGCTTTCGCATCCATAGAGTGTCACGGGGAAAACCATTGTCCGAACGGTTTTAATCTTTGTAGGTGTAGACACATCACGGCATCTAAATATCCTTTCCAAGGTCTTCATTTCAACCCTATTAAATGCTAGTCTGTGGCGTATTTCTTGACTGCTGGATCCTTTACTGTTGATGGTCTATCCTAAAAGGCAGAAGCTATCCACCACTTCCATGTCTTCATTGTCAGTTCTGAGGCTGGTTGCTGTACCCATTGTCATTAGTTTAGTCTTTTTTACATTTAATTGTAGTCCAATTTTTCCCAACTGTGCTTCTTGACTTTCATTACTAGAGCTTGCCAATTATCCTCATTCTCAGCTATTAGAGTGATGTCATTAGCGAAGCACAGGTTATTGATGTTTCTTCCTCCAACTTTAAAACCACGCTCATCTTCTTCCAATCCAGCTTCTCTCAGTAGTTCCTAGGAGGCCCAAATAAGAATACTTTATCATCTGATCCAAGTTAGCTAAGCAAACCAGGGTAGGGGGAATACTTTTTGCATATTCTCAGTGTTAGAGTTATAAATTTAGTTCACAAGGAGAGTTCAGGTATAAGATTCATAGGAGCAGAGCAATTGGCAACACCTCAGGGTCATTAAGATTTGGGTAAGGGAATGGATACCTATGAGGAAGGTTGATTCACACATTTAGAGCTATAGGGTTGGGTGGTTGTGAAGGAGTCTGGAATCTTTTAAACATAGCACATGACAATATAGTGCCAGGTTGGATGGACCCAGAATGGCATGGACCCAGAATGGACTTGACCTAAAGGCTTTAATTGTGGCTGGTGGGAAAGATGGTCACCACCTCTGACCAAGTAGTTATCTACACTGGAGGGTAGGTATCACAAAATCCCTATCACTAACTGGATCTGTCCTTGTGGCCAAGGTGTTGAGACTGTGACACAGTCATTTTATAGGGATATTTATCTTTCTTATCTCCCCTCTCTTATTAAATATCCCTGTTAGAACAGATGATGGATATGCATCCTTTTTACTAGCTGATCATTATGTACCCATTGTTGGAGCTAGGACCCTAGCAGCATCAGCTCTCAGCTGCAATGTCTCATAGTGACCACTGGCGGATAGGGTCATGGATAAAAGTGTTGTACCTCTTTTTTCTTCCAGTGTTAGTCTCCGTTTTGTCTCTCCAGAGATGGCTGTTAGTTTGGTCTCTCTCTTCAGCCATGAACTACAGCTGAAATTAAGCTGCAGGCTTTTTCACATTTGTTTGTAACCTTGTCTTTAAATACATCCTTGTAGTTCTTCAAACTTAAAGAACTGACTCAAGACCTCTTGCTTTGCTGCTTTCTCACCCAACTGGTTTTGCTTTGCTATTTGGGGACTGAATTGCCATTCTTCCCCTACACCCATAACGCTGTGTGTGGCCAAATTCTGTGCAGCCACATGTAAAATTAGGTCTGAGCTGGTTTGAGTTACTGGTATTATGAAGACTCTGGTATTATATTTTGTATTACTTGTATTAGCTTTACTGTGATTTGTACTGCTTTTTCTTTTGTGTTGTTGGGTCAATGACCGTAATAAAGTCTCTCTCCTTTCTCTCTCGTTAACTGCATGGCTCTGGGTTACTTTAATAAGCGTACTCACAAGTTGCATGCAAGCCCTTCATCCAAATTTTTGGCTCTTAATATTTCCTATATGTGTCCCACCTCTTCATTACTGCAAATGAATGCAAAACAGCATAGTGTTATTAAAAGGTGTTTTGCAGGAGATGGAGATCAAGCTGGACTATTACATGATCCATTAATGGTTGCCTTCACACTGGCAGCTTATAGATGGTTTACTTCAGGAAGTCCTCAGGGACTGTTTCTACTTTTATAGCATTTAATTTGACCTGTAGTCATTTGGTGTTAAATTATTGCTAAAAGATCCAGAAGTACTTTGATGCTGGTATTCTTCAAAGAGGGTGTAGATGGTATTTCTTGGACTGCAGTAATTATAATTTATGTAACTTATGTACTTCATACTGATACTGATAGGTAGATGCCCTTTTAAACAGCAATAGCATCCACTCTCTTACTTTGTGTAAAGGGACACAGTAGTTTATATCAATTTTAAAAAGTAGTTTCAATCTGCTCCCCCCCGCCCCCCCCCCCCCCCCCCCCCCCCCGGTTAGGTACAAGGTTGCCAACTAACAAGAAAAACACAACCTGGCCTGTTCTTGTCATTTTGCTAGCAGGATGATGTGCAGGAATCAGAAGACGAAAACTTTCACAGCATAAAAATAAATGTTATCCCATTAATGTCTGCAATCTGCCATTAAGACACAGGTCGAAGGACTGGTTTTTTAAAAGACAGTTGTGATAACTCAGAACTGAAGTAATTCTGTTTGTTTCAGAGATAATGTTAACTGTACAAAAGTGAAGTATTTTGTCTCTCCAGTTAATGGGAGTCGAGCCTACTGACAAGATACTTGAGGTGTTTGGTTCCGCAGGTGCAAAGGGATTTCAGTCCTCCTTCCTGGCAAACTTGTTCCTGTACCCTGAAGAAGGTGGAAGGAATATGTACTAGCTTTGAGGTCAGCTGAGAGGAGATGGTGTACCATATTGCTCAGAAATGTTCACCGGGATTTATTTTTCCAAATCCTGCTTTTGCAGAAAGTTTAGTGTTAGGCACAACAATCAGAATTTCTGCACACATAGAATCCTATTGCAAGCCAACTGTGCCTGTGGAAAAGTCAATGCATTAATTTAACACGTTACACCTTCTGGCTACAGAATAACATTTGTTGTTGTTTTTTGTTCAAACTAGGCCTATTTAATTCATGCTATCCTTTTAAATGACTTAATTACTCTCTTTCTGTATTCTGCATCTGTTGCTGTTTTTCAAGGTAGCAAGGAGCTAAACCACAGGAACAAGCCCACTAAGAATATTGGCCACTTACCCATTCCTCAGTAATGCTGAATCCTAATCAACAGATATCACATTGATCTAATCCCATCCGAATTGCTTGTAAATATGTTTTTAACAGCTTAGCTACAAGTAAGATCATTCACACAACCCTGAAACCTGGGGCCGGGAGGGCTTGGAGTGAAGGTAGTATGGATCCTACCTTTGCCCAGATGAACACAGAGATCCCAAGCCTGCTGCAGCAAGCTGCATGGCCATCTGGAGGCCAGGGAATGAAGCTGGGTCTCCAGAAATCCCATAGTGCACCATGTGAGGAGTGCAGTGCATTGGGGGATTTCCCCCACTGCTGGGCACACCCAGGCCCAGCTCTATGAATGCTTGGACTGCAGGCAGCCCGAGCATTCATACGACCAGAGAGTGGGTCATATGAACCCACCCTTCTACATGACTATAAGCTTGGGTAAAAAAACCCAGGCTATCCCAGTAAAAAGTGCATCACACGAACAGCCCTATCTGGGTAGGGCTGTGCAAGCCCAGGTAGGGCTGCTCATGTGAATAACTTCAGTGTGTTCATTTGAAATTATAATGTTATTTACTTCCCAACCATCTATTTTGTTTGCATAGAAAATCAAGATATGAGGTACAGGGACAATTTGTGAGTCAAGAATACATGACCCAACATGGCTACTGTTAGTAGAAATTTGATCAAGCCTTGCAGTTATAAGCAAAACAAACAATTGCTGATGACATCCCCTTTACAGATTTGGACCAACAAACTGTTTCTTTAAAAATAACTTTAAAAGTTTGAGAATAAAATCATCTTAACCATGATAACAAATAGGACCCTTCATGTTCATAGGCAGTATACCCCTGAAGTGCTGGATGACAATGAGGGAAGAGCATTGCTTTATGCTCTGCTTGTGGCTTCTCAGCAGCATCTGGTTGGCCATTTTTAGCAACCTGATGATGACTTGATGCACCATGGTCTGATCTCTCAGGGCTCTGCTTATGCTGCTACCTTAAAGGATACAAAGGTGAATGAACAGGACTTAAAAACAAACCACTGATCTTTTCCGCAGTTTCAGAGGCTTTTTGTGTGATCTCCTGAGTTCTTTCATTTATGTTCTGTTAACTTTCAACCCAGAAGAACAGAAAAATCAAGGTGGAATTACTGTCACTGTCAATTAACATGAGAATAGTAAACAAAGAAGCCAATCAGAACAGGGAGATTAACACAGCCAATTAGGGTATATTTGCATATGCATAGCACCACTATTGAGAAATAAATACAAAGAGAATGGGAAATTAATAATCTCTGTGAGGCATTCAGGGTTTAGGGATTCCCAAACTGCATGGTAATTGAGAAATAAACCATACTGTTCTTATGCAGATTTGGATACCATGAACCAATCAACTAGCAAATAACATAACTGGGGAGGGGAAATCTACATATAGGAGTTAGCCGCATCATTACATTTCACTGTGGTAGAAAACCAGATCGGTAAACAAGGCACCTAAACAGGATAGCATCTGGCAAATGATGCTAATCCAGTTCCTAATGGAACTGTTAGAGGCTTAATGTATACTTTTCAAACTTGGGTCATAATAAGTCAATTGGTTTCGGTGTCAACAGAAAGGAATCAGGGGCACACTACAAGCCCAGTTTTTATATGTGCAAGTATTTAACTGAAAACAGCCTTTGGAGGCTGATATCTAAATTACCACCACATGTGCACTACAAAAAGAGAGCGGGTTTTTTTGCAGCCCCCCCCCCAATCTTCCCTTCCCTCTGAAGCCCACTGTGCCTCCTAAAAAGATGTCCCTGAGAGTAGCATGTCTCTGAGGGACATACTTTTAGGAACACAATGAGCTTGAAGGGGAAGGGGAAATGTACAAATATTGTCCCTCTTCTGTAGCATGTGTGTGCTGTGTGAATTTGGATACTGGCCTTTAACTGAGGACTGATGTGGGTGGCAAGTGCTTAGTCCACTCCTTTCCCTACCAACTGCTTTCTCCCCAAACTGTTTCCCTCCAAACCTGGATCAAAATATGTAATTGTCCTTGTAAAGACACATCTGACGCACAAGAAAAGAAAAAGCACTCCACAGGAGGAGGCAATTCTGTGAATTAGGATGGGAAAGCTGATGCAGAAGGAGTTTAAAGCATGTTCCTTCCTTGCTCCTCCATTTTTGAATGTCCAATGGCAGTTTCCCAACTAAGCCAAATAGCAATTTTGCAGGGTGGATTATTTTCACCATGACTGAGGCATGATGAGAAATGTTGCAGTCCTGATCCAGTTTGGGATGCCCTGCAGCCACCTTTTTTTTAAACTAGAAGGATGGAAGATGGAAGCACCCTGATACTTTTAGGGCCACAATCACATTGGCTCTTAGCCACTGTGCTTCACCAGGACTTTACAGTGACTGGATTGTTTGCCGCAGGGTTGCTGCTTATCCTGGGCATAGAATTTTCCACACAAGAATATATATGATGTATCTTATGCCAGAGCAATCCGTCTTAACTCCATAGTCTGAACTTTCCTATTATTTCTCATTTCCACATTTTATTTGATCTGACAACCCCATTGAACTCGGTCAACACTAATCCCCCCAAAAGAGAGTTGATACATAATGCAAAGAGAGTCTGTGTATATGTGACCACAAGCATGCTCAACTATTTTATCTCTTCAGAAAATTTATGTGTGCTTTACAGCTCTCGTCTGTTTTATAAGGCAAATGTATCATTAGAAAAGTTAATGTTGACTGGCCTGTAGGCAGAATGAGATGCCACAGCTAAATCTGCATTGTGTGCAAATAATCTCCATTTTTATGAGCTTTCTGCATTATCTTAATTCCCTGGTTTATATATCACTTTCCTTTCTGATTGATGGCAGCCTGCCAGGATAGCTGGATGCTAATGGAACCAAATCAATGTTTTATATTCAGTCCCTTCTAAATAACCAGTCCAGGCGTATACTTACATTAAGGACTGCAAAGCACTTCTGTACACATTTTCATATTCCTGTAGTTTGCTGAAATGCAAGCCATTATACATCCAAATCTCTCTCATTCTCTCTCTCTCTCTCTCTCTCTCTCTCTCTCTCTCTCTCTCTCTCTCAATAAAATGCTATAGGTTTGATTCAAGGTCTTCTTTGCCTCCAAAAATACTGAGGAATAACAACTCTTGGAGACTAATGGTCTATGAAACCAAACATTAAAATCACCTAGGTGTTTCCAAGTACCATTTCCTATTATAATAATGCAACTCCTTATTGTAACATGCACAGAAATTATCACTGAAAAGCTATATATGAAAAGCTTAGTTCACAAAACCTAACTTATGAATCTTAACTCCTTTTGGATATTTATATAAAAGCCCAGAAATATTAGGAATATACAAAAATTGTAATAGGAATAGAACAGAAACTGCTGTTGTCAACTGAGCTTTTAAATGTACATATTCATTTGTTGAAAGTATGACCCCATCCATATACCTATATCAAAGGTAAAGGACAAAGTTGCCACCTTTTTTCCTAAATGAGGTTCCTGTGCCAATTACAGATACATGAATGTAAGAAATGTAGTAAGTGCTATATCTCTCAGTAGTTTAAAGCATCACTAGAGCTATATACTCTGGCCAAATCTGCTGGTTTCCAGAACTGCTGCTGCTCTCCCTCATGGAACATTTCCAGACAGCAGGATTTATCTTGGGTTTACTGTGAGGCTTTACTGCGAGTTTGAATTTGCCCCCCAAAACCAACGCCAAAAATGCAATATTTTTACCCCGGACATAAATCATACCAATGCCGAATGAAAAACCCAAATTGTGTGTGGTGTGGTTCCTGATTGCTCACAGGAACTTCAGGGTAAATCTGGCTAATATGTGAACATACACCCTCCATTCCGGAAGAGAAGCAAGCTAAAAAAAACCATCTGGAAATGCTCATGGTGGTATGGTTGAAGCCAGCGAGATCCCAGCAGATTTCCGAACAGCAGATAATGTCACACCACCAGCCAACTTGTCTCTAAATGCAAAATTACTCCCCCACACCCAGAAGCTGACTCAAAGGCCAAAAGTCCTTATTGCCCTCCTGGGCATGGCTACAGATGTAAGGTATATAGGACTTTTATGTTCCATGCTTATTTCAGATAAATCTTGCAAATTATTGAAGAAGTGTGAAGTAGCTCCACTATCCAAATATATTTTGTTTCTACTTTGTCTTGCATCAACCCTGCAGATAATTCTTTTGCAGAGCACAATTTTTCATCATTCTCATCATCGAAGGGATTTCTTTATTTATTTCAAATGTCGTCAGGTGGGATGTGTTTTGGGAGGAAGCAAGGCCTGCCCTTTTGGTTTTGATCAAGTCATCTGAGTGTGAGGAGGAGTTTTTGTATAGACTACTGGCCCTGTTTTCTCAGGCCTTTAGATTGGAGTTATCCCTAAGATTATCCTTGACCAGTCAAGCTCAGTGGTGCATCAGCTTGGTATAAGGAATGGAGGGGTTTTCAGATCTTTAAAAACCAGTTGCTCCTCCACTTTCTGAAAGGGTGGTTCTGGTGGGAGCAGTTCTCTTTCACCTATAGCAGTTACAGTAGTTGTTATTGTGGGAGAGGCTGGACCTCTGCAGAGGGTGGTGGGTAGAATGTGGGTGGGTAGAGAGCAGGGCTGCTCAACTTTGGCCCTCCTGCAGATATTGGCCTACAATTCCCATAATCCCTGGCTATTAGCCACTGTGGCTGGAGATTATGGGAGTTGTAGTCCAAAAACAACTGGGGGGCTTAAGCTGAGTAGGCCTGTTAGAGAGGAATAGGGGATGATTTGGACAGGAGAGGATATGATTTGGACAGGACCCCATGTGTGGGAGGAAGGGGTGTGGTGGGATCTGGAGGCTTCAGTTTCAGGACTGTTGTGCAGAGGTAGATATGCTGCTTAGAATTGAATAGGTAATTATAAAGAGACAAGAGATTTGATGGTTAATGTTTATTGGGATTTGTTATAGCCATTCTCTTTGTTCTTTATCTAGCACATGCCTGTATATATTTGAATGTGTCTGCGTACTGGCTTGGGGGCAGGGTGGAGTAACTGTATTTGTTTGTCTCCTCCTCACTTGGTGTCTTGAATTCAAATGGAGAGGTTCTCCCTCTATCTCCATAAGAGACTGTTGGTCTGTTTATTGTTTCCTCTTAGCCTATGTTTTTAGGCTATGTTTTTGGCTATGTTTGATAAATATCAAACTCTTGATATTGATTATTATTCATTTATCAGAAAGTTAAAATTGACTTCCTGATCAATTACTTACGGTAAATGAGTAATTTCTCTGCAACATTGGGTTATGGGCCAAGCTATGAAGCAATAAGTTGTGAGATAACAAAAAGTTTGTAGGCAAGAAAGATAGACAAGATTACTATTTTTCCATCTGTGTGGAAGCACCTCATGGTTGAACTGCTCAATGAAAAAAACTACAGAAAATGGTCCTTCGGAGTCAAGATGTTGCTGAATACACTTGGACTATCTTATGTTACCTGGAGGAACAGAGGCCAACAGAGAACGAAAAGAAACAAGAATGGGAATCTGCAAACAAGCAAGCCACAGTGCTTGTTGTGCTCTTCACCCTGAAGAGAAGAGCTGGTCTTGTGGTAGCAAGCATGACTTGTCCCCTTAGCTAAGCAGGGTCCACCCTGGTTGCATATGAATGGGAGACTTGATATGTGAGCACTGTAAGATATTCCCCTCATTGGATGGAGCTGCTCTGGGAAGAGCAAAAGGTTCCAAGTTCCCTCTCTGGCTTCTCCAAGATAGGGCTGAGAGAGATTCCTGCCTGCAACCTTGGAGAAGCTGCTGCTAGTCTGTGTAGACAATACTGAGCTAGAAGTGATCAGTTAATTTATCATATACTGTAGAAGATAAAATTACAGCAAAATAAATGTGGAAAAGATTAAAGGAGGTCTTTCAACAAAGAACCATGAATACTCAAGTTTATCTTATGCTGCAGTTGTGTAACAAAAGATTGAAAGAAGGAAAGAGTCTGTAGGAGCACATATGCTCATTTTTTGGAACACTGAGAGAGTTGGAACTACAGGAGAGAAACATGCCTGAAGCAGCAAATATTAGACTTTTGCTTAATACTTTGCACTAAGAATATGAGAATATTGTTAGTTTTCTGCAAATTAGAGAAAATGTTACTTTGAGTTTTGTGCAGGAGTGTTTGCAAGAATTTAATTTGAAAAGGCAAACAGAAAGGGAGGAATCAGTTTTAAAATCAAACCTACAAGGTTGCTGATGGTAGGCAATGAGGCAGGTCTCAAGATCAACGAGACCCGCCCTGAGAGGGTTAGCAGGGAGAACAGGCTTAGCCTGCTCTCCCCACACACGAGCAGGGAGGAAGCCCTGGGCTGCCCACATGACTGCCGGTTCCACTCCAGAGCTGGTGGGGGCTGGTGGGGATTGGGGGTTGTGCGGCCCCCGGAAGTTCCAGCATGCCCTGAGTAAGCATGCAGGGCATGCTGGAGAGACCCCCCCAGTCGGGAAGCTGCTTTTAAGCCTCCTGGTCAGGGGTCTACACGTGAGTTGGCGTGGTGCAGATCTGTGCCACAGCAACACAAGATCAAATAGCCCAGGTTAGTGGAGCACTTGCTAACCGCCTCCCGGTCAGGGGTCTGCACTCGCTCCGCTAACCTCAGCTAAGGGGAGGGGTATTAGAGCAGGTCACCCGCTTTGGAGAAACACACCTATGCAAAAGTGAAAGCAATGAAAATAAAGCTGAGAATGACAGACAATTGTGCGCTGCAAAAGAAATAATCTTCAGGGTTGATGCAAGTCAAAGCAGAATTTGATAAACAGAGCTGCATTCTCGCAAACATATTGACACTGGTAAATATCACTTTGTGAGAGACTTAAAAGACAAAGGTTTGATCCAGCTGAGATACTGTGTCACAGAGGAGGTGGTGGCAGACATTTTTACAAAGCCTCTAGTCGGAGGACAATTTCAGAATTTATGAGAGGCACCAGGAATTGTGATTTAGGGAACAAGACAATGAGAAGGGGAATGTTGGGGTTTGCTACAGATATTGTCTCTGTTCTTTGTCGAAGACATGCCTGTATATATTTGAATGTGTCTGTGTACTGGCTTGGGAGTGGAGTCCCTGTGTTTGCTTATCTCCTCATTTGCTGTCTTGAATTCAAACTGAGAGGTTCTCCCTCTCTCTATATATGACTGCTAATATGTTTATTGTTTTCTTAGGTATGTTTTTAGTTTGATATTTATTACTCAGTTCCTCAGTTAGTTGGCTTCCTGTTCAGTTACTTACAGTAGGTAAGTAATTTCACAGCAGGAATGATCTCTTCTGATTCTTCTTTCAGTTTGGCCACCCAATTGGTGTCCTGGCAATGCTTCCCTGGATTTGAATGTGCTTCTGTTGAATCTAAGATCAATAAATAGTAAGACCTTTGCCACCCATCATCTTATCCTTGACTAGCATGCTGACCTAGCATGTGTCAGAGATCTGGTTAGATAAGATGGGAAGAATTAATGTCTCTCAGCTATATCTGCCAAGATTCTGTGTTCTGCCGCAGTCTTGACCCAGGATGGGGACTTTGTGCTAATCTATTATGATTCCACCACCCTTTACAGATGTCTTGTCAAACAATCCCAGAGTATACACCTGGCTGAATCTCCAAGACAGGATTGGGGTTTTACTAATACACTGCCCATTTTAAGTTTTCTGTGACTTTGGACCTCCTCATGAGCAGGGTACCGATTAAGATGGTGCACCCCAGAGGACTGACAGATCCAGTCAGTTTCCAGATGACACTTGAGGGATTTCGAGTCACCTGGACTGGTGACACTGCCAAAGTCCTGGTTCTCCTAATGAGGAAATGAGCTGGACGATTGACAACTGTCACTTTGAATGCACTCTGGCTAGTTGGAGCTTGTTGGTTGTTCACAGAGCTAAGGGGAAGTGAAGAAGCTTTGACAAAGGTTACATCATCATTGGAGGAAAGCCAACCAAACACTGGCTAGAATTCACCAAACACTGAGGCTCTTCACACGATTAATGTGGAGAGCCATAAGGGGGTTTGTGGGGAGAGTGGGCTTGACCCACTCCTCCCACAGACGATCAGCAGCCTGTTGCTGGGTGGGTGGATCACCCGCCCAGGCAGGCGGTGGCTTCACTCAGGCACTCCTGCACCTGGCCGCAGCTTGTTTGGCAGTTCTGGGGGTCAGGCACAGGGCAGTGACACCATGTGGTGCCCCACCCCCTGGGGCCCCAGAAATGCACTGCACAAGTGTGCGGTGCATTCCTGGGGGCCCTTCCCCCTCTCCCCGAGTTTGTCCACTGCGGCTGCAAGAAGCCATGGCAGACACACCACCAAAAAAATGGGGTTAGCTGAGCACTTGCTCCGCTAACCTTGTTTAAGGGAGGGGTTTAGGTGGGCTTGCCACACAGAGCCGCATGGCTCCTGTTGCTGCACATGAGCAGCAGAAACTGGGCTGGGCTCCCTTAGCCTGGTTTCTGCTGCTCATGTGAATCCAGCCAAATGCTGACTGAAGCTGACTTGAAGGCCAGATCCATGACAGCAGCAATGTGGAATCACTTCTCTGTTATCATTGAATCCATTTAATTCAGCAGATGTAGGCAGTAGAACTGTTCTGAGATGTGAGCTTGTGATTACATACGCCCCTGCCTCCCTGGAGGCCATAGAAGAGCTCTCAGTGGTTTGTGTGGTCTGAAGATGTGGATAAGAATCTTGGAAATGCAAGTTGGTGCACCTGAACTTCTGCTCTTTGCCTTTTTTGACTGGTAAAAACTGACAGAGGAGAGATGGTGTGCAGGAAGTAATATATGCTTAGGGTAAAATGCCATATTTATTGCAGGAGATGTCAATATGGTGAGGCCACCTCAAGAAGTCCTTCCTGGCTCTGTCTGGCAAGTTTCTGTCCTAGATGACTACTGGCAAATTTCTGCTTTGAAGATGATTGAAAGTGCATTTGCAGCTCAGATCTAGAGTGTCTTGGAGAAAACTGATTATCTAGACCAGGGATGTCAAACTGTGGCCCTCCAGCAATTTTTGGACTACAACTCCCATAATCCCCAGCCACAGTGGCCAATAGCCAGGGATGATGGGAGCTGTAGGCCAACATCTGCAGAAGGGCCACAGTTTGACATCCCTAATCTAGACTAATTTCCATTTGGCTTCTGCCTGGGTTTTGGCACTGAAATTGCCTTGGTCAGCCTAGCAAGGAGAGGACATGGACATGGGATCTATTGGCTCTGCTGCTGGTGTCTGATACCATCAACCATGGAATCTTTCTGTTTACCTCTCAGTTAGTGCTAGATGGCACTGTGTTGTATTAGATCCAGTTTTACCTGGAGGGGTAGTCCAGAAGATGATACTAGGGGCAAGTTCAGACAAGCACTGCCCACCGTGACATCACAGGTTGTCATCTGAAGCATTTTTGGAGTGCCCCTTAACTGTGCTAGGGGGATGTTCATCTGAATCACCCGCCTATATGCATCCTAAAGCCTTATATGGATCCTGAGTGCTTAAGATAATGCCTGCCTTCTGCCAGGTGCTTACCAGTCCACTGAGATCTGTTGGGAGGAGATCTAGTCCATGTGCTACCACTTGCTGAGGCTTGGTTGTCGTAAGCCACCCCGAGCAGTAGTGCACTGGAGGGGTGGGGTAGAAATATTTTAAATAAATAAATAAAATACATGTGGGAGAGGTCCTTCTCCATAATAGTCCCCACAATAGCCTCCAGACTTTAGAACTCCTTCCCACAAAAGGTTTGGGGGAAGTTTCTAAAGACCCATCAAGTCTTTGGGGTATAATTAATACTCTGCTTCTTATGATTTTTATTGTTTTTATTGTGGGTTTTTTGTGGTTTTAAAATGTGTTGGCCAATGCAACAAGAAGAGACTGTCGGCAAGCAGCCTCCTTTCTGTTTAACCCCACCCCCTTTAAAAATGCTTCAGGAGGTGGAGGGTGAAGTGGTATTTTTGGTCTTGCTATAGGCACCCAAATACCTTTGCTGCCCCTGCAGAAATTGTTCAGGACTTAGATGCTTGAAGAAAAATAGAGTCATAATTGTGGAGCAGCCATCATGTATTTTGAATTTAGAGCTTAGACAATATTATTAAGAAGGTGACTTGGTCAGTCTTGGAAGTAAAAAAACAATTAGAGTAGGAGGTGAGCTCTAAAGCGGTATACAGTCTTATATTGGGATTCATAAATAGTTGCATTGAAGGAAAGACTTCTCTACCAGCAATAGAAATATTATTATAAAATCACCTGTACTAAAAGGTTTTATGCTACCAGCAGCAATAACAATTTGTTCAGCAGGGAAAGCTGTTTTTGATTCATATCATGAGCTAAAGAGTCAGTGGAAAATTCCCATAATTTGAAGTAGCATAATTTAAATTAATGCTGCATGAGCATTAACATGGTAGGATGATCAAGGTGGTAGCCTTATGCATCTGTGATGTCATTTTGTACAAGATCTTTGAAGATCATTATTACCTGAGCTTTTGTATTATATTTCAAGGTTCACTGATTAAAACTGTTTTTCTCAAATCCCACACAATGTTAACCTCACAAAAAATGTGCTTAAGCACATCTGCACTGGATTCTGACTGTTATACTGAGAGGTTACAGTGAGCCTGGCCCAAGCCCCCCATCACCACTCCCACCCCCCGCAATCAGCATCTATTCTGAGGTGTGTGATTTGTTGGTCTTCCCGGTCCCAGGGCATGTGGAGCACATCACATTATTTCCAACACCCCTGGCCACTGCAGGACAGAGCATGTGCATGCTAGTTTCCCACCCATTACCCTCCTGTCCTGTGCTGGCCTTACCCTGCAGTGTAGAGAGTGCACTGCTTGCCAATTCCCTCTTCCAGACATTCCCCCGCCCGATCTGTAGTGGTTTCTGTGTGCCATGTGCTGATTGCTTGCCCCATCCCCACCTAATCTCCCCCATCCTCTCCCTACTTCCATGGCAGGCTCTATGCACCACATGCAGATTTTCTTCCACCCCATCTTCCCCACCATCAAGGTCCCCAATCTTATCTCATTTAATATTGGCATGTCAAGTGGCAGTGAGTCAGGTTCCTCTTCCATACAACTGCCCTTAGTTTTTGAAAGCCAGAGATACAATTAGAGAGCCGCGGAAGAGGAAGATGAGGGTGGCAGATGCAGCTGGTGTGCAGATGCCACCACTGACTGAGGTGGGCGGGGGGGAGGTGGGGGCCTGAGCCACAGGCAGCTGATGGTGGACCCAGGTGGCTGCCTCACCTAGCCTAATTAGTGGGCCATCCATGGATTCAGAGTGTTTTGTTGTTGTTGTTGTTGTTGTTTGGAGGGAGGGGATGCCCAAGATTATATATAGTATGACAAATGTTCTCTCCCAAGTCAATTTTATCTATGACTGTGTACATTGGTAGTGATAACTACCATTATATAGAAATAATGAAGCAGGACAACTCAACACATCATCAAGATGATAAGTATGTGGTCGCCAACATATTGGAGGTAGGATGGAAACCAAGTTTCAATCCTATTCCTACTTAACTGGAAGTAAATTCCATTGAATACAGTGTGACTTGTCTCTGCAAATAATGCATGGCTGTAATTCAATGGAAACTTACTGGGGAATAAGGCACATTCATGTCAGTGAAACTTACTTCTGAGTTAACTTGTGAAGGATCGCTCTGCATATAAAAATGCTTAGACATTGATCCAGCATTTAATTTCTTAAATTGCTCAATATTATCATGGTCTCTGTCATACAAATTGGGTGATTTCTTAACTTTTCAGTATGAAGGAACTGTTAAAGGATGGCAGTTGATTAATGGGCAAATTACTGGAAACAAAACATGTCTTTGTTCCAAAGCTACTTGGAATGTTCTTAGAGTGTGTGTGTGTGGCGGGGTGGGGGGGGTAATGGGGGAGGATAGAATGTTTGAAGATATTATTACCCAGGCCCTTGGAGTATTATAAGAAAATCAAAGGAGAAACTATGTAGATTTGCTATCCTGGGGGCCAGCTGAATTATGGGAACCTGAGCTGATACTGGAGAGAACTAAGTGCAACTTTTCATTTTTACTCCACCATCATCATACTTGTTCATCTGTACATTTGTCAATAAAAGACTATTACTAAATGGAGGATTACCAGGTCATTGAGGCGTTTGGGGTTAATCTATTCATTGATCCAGGCCAGCTTTTGAATGGTGCTTTAGTTATTTTTATCCCAGTCCTGGAGTAGAGGCGGGGCTAACAAATAGCCAGCAGCAAGAACACTGAAGGCCACTGCACTTGCCTCTCTGTAAATATCTGTCTCATTAAAACGTTAATATTCCTCATTCAGCTGCACTGTCTTGTCCTAGTATACCACAGCACTTTCTTCCAGATTCTACAGTCATTACCAGGAGATCCTGTTTATTCCTTTAAATGCACCGTGTCTATGGTTCTCCATCTGTCTCCTTGACCATCTTCTTTATGAGAAGAAGGATGAATAAGACGACTGGTGGAGACTTCTTCTGCTGAGTGGTGTTAATAATAAAAACTGGTTATATATATATGTGGAAAACTAAAATGACAAAGGCATGCTGCTTTTTATAATTGAAGAAGAAAACACAGTCTTCTCGGGCCTTTATTTTCTCCCCTCCTTCCTTTCTGGCCCCCAGACTCTGACAAATTTTAATTTGCTTCATTTCCACAATTCAGTCATGCATATCTAATCTTCGTTCACACTTTTATAAAGTAAAATTAAGTGAAAGAAATTGGGCAATAATAGAAAGCTTGTCTGAGCAGAACAAATTTGAATTATCAAACGCAACAGAGGACTGGGGCAGGAGCCTTGAAACCAAGCAAAGATTGGAGGCAAGAAGTTTTCTTCTTTTAAACAGGATTGCATAAATAATCAGCTAAAACAGGAGCAGCTGATTATTTGGCATCTATTGTTCATTCTATATTTAACCACAGTGAGTACAGTTCAGATATTTAGACCATATTGTATTCAATGGCAACTACTTCATATCCCTCCATTGCTTATGTGGAGATAAACAAAGTAAGCTCAACTTACTCTATCTAATTATGATACATTTTTGTGGAACATTTTTGTTCAGATAGCTATGTGGTACACTGCAGGAGGCCCCAGAATGGATACTATCATTTGAGGGTGACTGAACTCTGCAGTTTTGAGGGAAGTATTACTTACTAACATTTGAAGGTATACTAATCTGCACATACAAATCCCCTAATTGCTTCCAAAGATTATCATGAGAACCTCTTAGTGTTGTGCTTAGAAACTAAAAATGCAGGCAGTATTCAATTCATTTTCCCCTCCAGGGCTCAGAGAAGAGAAACTGCTGCAATCTAATCCCTAGTAGTTGCATTTATTAAACGGGGATAAATATAATAGGAGTGCTATCTGTTATCGTTCAAGAAAAAGAAAATTTAAAGAATTCTAATAATGTGTTTCTGCATGTTTGCACTCCAGTCTAAAATGGTGGATTTCTGAAGTTATCGTCTGTGCATATTTAGCTGTACCTCTTACTAGTATTATTGGCTACTGTTTAAGGAAGAAAAACAACTTTTTAAAAAAGAGTTAACAAATTAGGGCATTTAACTTGGTTCTTCTGTAGCTTTCAATAGTCCTGTTGTTTTGTGCTTAAAATGTTGTGGGAGAGGGGAGAAGGATGAAACGGAATTTTATCACATAAACATCATTGCCTGAATTATTATTAGTCATCTGAACTACAAGTCCTTACATAAAGGTTCTACCTACAACTTTTCTTCTGAAAAGGGCAAATTAAACAATGGCATATATAAATTGTTAGACCTATATCCGCCCCCCCCACCCCGCCACACACACAAACACACATACACACACCAGTGTATCTGGTAATTTAGAGAGTTTAGATATTCAATATTGGGAAATGCATCAGAATTTACGAAAGAAAAATCAATAGGTATGCAAAACTTTAAAAGATTAATTTAAGGTTAATTATAGGCATCCTCACTAAACCCACAGCTGTCTTACATGCAATGGTATGCCAGCCTGGTAACATTGTGGACACGCAAGTTATACAACCACAACAATAATGCAACTTGTATCACACTACAGTCATCCCTTGCCAACTTCTTTTACCAACTGTGGTTTTGAGTATATGCAAATGGGAAATTGTGACAGGTCTTGCCAACCGCAACCTGAGTATCCATGTTTGGTGAGGTTTCTTAGTGATTTTGGAAGAGTTTCAGCAATTGGGGGGTGGGGGTTCAGAGGTTTGATCTGCTCATTCTTCTTGGTAACCCTTCCTGAACTTGCTGTCCCTTACCAATTTAAAATGCCTTTGAATGATTTGGGGGGTTCAAAAATGTCCAAAGGTTCGTTCTGCTCATTCTTCTTGATGAATCTTGGCAATATTTCTTTTGTATTTTTTCCCTTTATTTTTAGGTCTTTTTGTGGTTGTGGTTCCCCTGACACCTGGTTGCCCTTAGACTTTAATGCCTCACCTACTGCAAATTTGCCAACGACAAGGTTTTGCCAGAATTGAACCCTAGCAGTTGGCAAAGGATGACTGTACAACAACAACAACTATTTATATACCACCACTTTTCAACAAAAGTTTCCAAAGCGGTTTACATAGAGAAACAATACATAAATAAAATAAAATAAAATGGCTCCCTGTCCCCAAAGGGCTCACAATCTAAAAAGAAACATAAGATGGACACCAACAACAGTCACTGGAGGTACTGTGCTGGGGGTGGATAAGGCCAGTTATTCATCCATTCATCCATCCATCCATCCATTCATCTCTGCTAAATAAAGAGAATCACCACATAAAAAGGTGCCTCTTTGCCCAGTTAGCAGGGGTTAGACTAGAGTTTAGGATTTACACTAGAGTAAGTAAAAACTGGAAGCATGTTGATGTGCTTCCAGTCTTGTAGAGCCCTTCCTGAGCATGGGGAGCACTTGGAACTCTAATGGCTGTTGCACAACAATGCAGGCAGAGGGGGAATGTGGTGGTGGTGGTGGTGGTGCGAGGGCTTCCCAGCCCTACCTGGAGATACCTGGGCTTTCCACATGTAAAGCATATGCTCTACCACTAAGCAATTACTTCCATCCCCATTAACATCAAGTCACATTAACAACATGCTTGATTTTTATTCTATAAATGGCAGCCATGGGGGGCCAGTGCAATCTGGATCAGGACCACTGGCTTTAAGCCTTTGTCCCCATGGTCTGGATTGGACCTCCCAGGGCTCCTATTTAGGGATAAAGATCAAGCACATCAGAGTAAAGCATGTTTTTAAAGTAATCTGTAGTTTGCCTTTGCCTTTTCAGGGACGTGTCACAAATATAAATTAACAGACACAGCTCTCCCCACACCCCACATTGCATCTCCATAGTAGGAAAAGTTTCACCTGTTGATTTCTGCCTATCATTAAGCTCTTAATGGCACAGTGCCATTTCCTGTAAAAAAAAAGAAAGAAAGAAAAAGGTGACAACCCTACAGGAATGGAATCAATAGTAATTCCCCAACAGAGTTTCAATTTCTCATCTAGTCCCATGTTCCTATAGTGTTAAAGCCATCTGAAGCTTGAAGCAATAATTGGGTTTCTTTTTCTCTGCAGCTGAAAAAGTTAATGTGGTGTTTTCTGGGTCGGAAAGACAAGTAAACTGAACTGCTCTTAAACTACATTTAGTACTGCCTTTGACCCAATTGAAAAGCTATAAATAGAGCTGGCTCGAGGTCAGTTCAGGCCCTCAGATATTTCATTCATTCATTCATCCATCCATCCATCCATCCATCCATTATTGCATTTGTCACCACCAGCGACTGTTGAGACAGTTTCCTACATTGGCAATGGCCAGGATTGCATCGGTCCTTCTCCTTGGCAAGCTCAGTTGGCGGCTGAGGGATGTAGTGGCAAGAGTTACTTCTCCAATCTTCTACTAGATCTATTCTCATCCACTGATAAGGAGGGGCAAAAGCCACCAGCTGCACTGGCTTCTCCTTCTTTTCCCTCCCTGTCAACCAATGAGCTTTTCTCCAGGGAATCACCCCAAAGGCCCCTGGGAGGAAGTTCATTGGCTGAGGGGAAAGAAAGCAGCAGTATGGGTCCCTTGGCTGAAATGTTCCTGCTGCCACTGCCTTTACCTGACACCTCCCTTCACCCCCATGAATGGAAACTCTCCTCAGAGGACCTCTGGGAGATGTTCCCATTATATAAATAGTGACGGTGCCAGGAAAAGGCAGCAGCAGCAGAACAGACTTACATTGCTGCTGCCATCTTTTCCTGGCACTTTCCATGGGACCCCTCAAGAATCAGCCCTGGCCCAGAGCCTGGTACCTCATCTGGTTAGACCTGCTGAACCTTGACTACTGTATTTAGGTTCCACAGCAGTGTGTAAGTAACACAGCAGCTTTGTTAATGGGACTACATATAGAGTCTGTTCACATGAGCAGCTCTAGCCAGGTTTGGGCAGCTCTAGCTTGGTAGGGCTGCTTGTGTGAAGCACCAGGATTGAGGACAATCCTGGTAACCTGGAATTTTATCTGGTCGTTTACCTGCGTAGAAGGGCACGAGTGTGTCCTTCTAACCCAGGTACTGGTCATGCAAATGCTTGGGCTGCATGCAGGGATCATGGTGTGAGTATTGTCTTCACAGACTGGCAGCAGCTTCTCCAAGGTTGCAGGCAGGAATCTCTCTCAGCCCTGTCTTGGAGATGCCACGGAGGGAACTTGAAACCTTCTGCCCTTCCCAGAGCACCTCCATCCCTGGAGGGGAATATCTTACAGTGTCCACTCTTCTAGTTTCCCATTCATATGCAACCAGGGCAGATCCTGCTTAGCTAAGGGGACAAGTCATGCTTGCTACAAGATCAGCTCTCATCTCTCGTACTCATTGTGCAGTGCATTGTGGGATATCTGAAGTCCAGGACACATTTTCCTGGCCTCCAGAATGTTATGCAGCTCACTAAAGCTCCAGTTGTGCTCCTACAACCTTAATTCAATAAGGTTGTAGTATCCGAGCACACTGCTCCATCTGAGACTTACATATACATATCTGGCTTGTGGTTCTCTGTCCTATACTGCTAATCTTCCCTTACCCTGTGTTTTCCCAAATCTAGTTTTAAAATCTAGGCTGGCAGGGCAGCCACATCAAGCAGTTTCACTTTCTTCTCAGCAGGAAGGACTTATTCACAGGGCAAGTGCAGATCTTCATTCAGTATAATTTGATAGTTGGATTATCAACTTTTCATGGATAATCTGAACAGTTTTAGCCACTAAAAAGCATCTATGTTTGCTTTGAAGTTTTTGGTTGAAGATCTTGTGTAGTTTAATGGCTTTTTCTCGATTTGCCTGTCATTTTCGCCTCTGGATCCAATGTTCAAACCTGTTAGATACTGAACACCTTTGATGCTAAAATAAGAGCTTGGTTAAAAATAATAATCAAATCTGCTTTGTTTCAAGGAAGATGAAAGGAGACATCTACCTGAAGCTGAGGCTGTTTCTTATTTCTCCATCAAAGGGACAGAAAATCCTTACGTTTATCAAGTGTGACAAACAATCAAGTATTAGGATTATGAAATTAAAGGTTAAAACAACAATTCCAAAATCCCACTTGGAGAATATTTAAAAATACATTTTTATAATTACGTGAAAATCAGATCTTACAGGGAGCACATTAGAGCAAGCTGCCAACCTTTTCTCTGAGGGGGGAAAAATTCAGGAGGTCCCTACATTTCTGTAGGCTAATCCCTAGTTCCCTGAAGCCGAATAAATTACAGAAATTGTCTTGCTAGATAAGGGTTCTTCACACAGATAAATTCTTGGAGCAGCCAGACGTATGAGTCTAACCTTCAGGCACTCACCCCTTCTCTTCTACCTCCACAGGCCACAAACAGAATGGTGGAGTGAAGGCAATCCCCCTCAAAGAGTCTTTTACTGCCTCAAGTCCCCTTCCAGCAATGTCTTCAAGGAAGCAACTTCTCTTGTATGCCCACAGAGAGGAGCATCCTCTTATGTCTCCAGGGAAGGCAGTGAAGCAGGTCAGGGCAGGTGAAAGGTGATCCACCTCAGAAAAAAAACCAGAGGCTTTTACCTCTAGCCCCCTTCCAGCTAACCATTCATACAGGTCTGCAGTAGGATTTTTACTACTTCTAGAGAAGCGTGAGGTGTAGACTGTTGTGTGCTAGAGAGGCAAGTGTACACTTGCCTAAAATATAACACCGTGTAGGTTCCTTCTACTGCTGCCCCACCTTTATTTGTACATGGGCAGGTCTCACTTCACAGTTTTCAAAAGCAGGGATCAGATTTCTGAGAAGGGAAAAGAAAGCCAGCCTCTCTCCCCGGGGTTGCCTCATTCTCTTTCTACCCACTTTATCTTTTCAATCAGTGGCTGGTTTTCTCCTACTGCTCAGCTGCAAGTTAATGTTTGATGGAAACTGTTGTCTGACAGCCCCAGGGAAGCCTCTCTAGGAGCTGGCTGAGCATAGCAGGAAACCACAACTGACTGGAGGAAACAAGGGGCTTATATTTCTGTCTGGAAGATTTGGAAACATTCTGTGAGGAAGAAGAACAGAGAAGGAGGGCCACCACAAAGAAAGAAACTTTTGTCCTTTGTGTGGGAAGAAAAGGTGACTGAGAGTGTCTTGTCTATTCTACCAACATGCCTGGGGTGGATTTCTGATTCAGCTTTGATAGGAAACTTGCTGTACCTGCTTGTGTGCATATGAAATCGGTCCTGGTACTTTGGACATCTGTCTTATGTGTGCATTCTTAGAATTAGCCTCCTTGAAACCAGTGGCCTTTATTTCTGATAGGCTTGAGTGATTAGCATTGTAAGGATATTGGGAACATGACAACATGTTTTGACTGTCTTTTCTCTCCCTTTTTGTATTAGTTTTGCTCATGGAGGCACAAAATGGCCAAAAGGACTGTGTGGATACCATTGATGACACCCACATCCATGAATTTGAAGTAGCACAATGGATCAAGATCACCCTTGCGCTGATCTATGTTGCCATCTTTGTGGCAGGCATCCTGGGCAATAGCATCACCATCCACGTTACCAAAGCACTGCAGAAGAATGGCTACCTGCAGAAAGAAGTTGCAGACCACATGGTTAGTCTGGCCTGCTCAGATCTGCTGGTCATCTTGCTGGGGATGCCTGTGCAGTTCATCAGCGCAATATGGCGCCCTTTCTCTACCCCTCAAGGTGACCTAGCTTGCAAGCTGTACTGCTTCCTTTTTGAAGCCTGTAGCTATGCCACTGTGCTGCATGTGGCCACCCTAAGCTTTGAAAGATACATTGCCATCTGCCATCCGTTCAAGTTCAAAGCTACTTCTGGACCTTGCAAAGTGAAGATCCTCATCACCTTTGTCTGGATTACATCTGTCCTGGTGGCTTTGCCTCTTCTTTTTTCAATGGGCACGGAGTATCCCTTGGAAGTTATCCAGGGCCACCGTGGGTTGATTGCCTGCAACAGATCCAAGCCCCAGCACAACATGGACTACAAATCAAATATGACTGTGTGCACCAACTTGTCCTCCAGATGGAGAGTCTTTCAATCTGGTATCTTCACTGCCTTCATCGTATACGTTGTGGTATTGGTCTCCGTAGCTTTTATGTGTCGGAAGATGATGAAAGTCCTGATGATGCATAAGCAAGGGACCCTTGCAGTGAGAGGAGAAACGGCCAGTCAGCACCAATACCTAAGGAAAACGGAGAATCCTGAGGGCAAGAGTGCCAGGAAGCAGACCATCCTCTTCCTAGGTAAAATCCAAATGAGAGAGAAGAATATTGGTGTGTGTGAATGTATTTGTGGTGGAAATGGCTCTGTGCAGCTACAAAATGAGGGATGAATGGCATAGGCAGGATTGATTTAGGAAGTAATCATGAAAAATGCAGTAGGGTTCCTATTTCTTTAGAGTTTCACCATTCCCTGATCATTATGGAAATAATTCTGCTCAGCAGAAAGCAAGTGGCTTGCATAAATTCTATGGAACCTGTGATATTAAAGTAAGCATTAGTGCCCTCAAAATGTGCATTTGAGAGGAATGGTTTTCATTTCAGCTGCCTTTCTCTTTTCTTTATGCACAGAGCCAAATGGCTGGGCTTTCTCAGAAGTTCCGGCACCCCACCCAGCCACACTTCCCCATCATCATTTATGAAAGCTCTTTGGGAGGGGGGTACTGAAATGCTTCCATTTTAAGCCCAAATGTTCTGCTTATATAATGTTAGAACCCTGTGTCACTTAAATTAAGCAGCAGATGCTAATATTCAGTTTGCTTTTACTAGTCACGGTGTTTGCCTAGCATCTACTATATATGCCCCATATTTGGACAAATGAGCTAGTTTGCAGTCTTATGGTCCAGTGATATATTTTGTGTCCCATAGGACTAGGATGGGTAAGGTTCAAGTAGGGAAGATTGACAAATGTTTGGCTCCTTGTACTTTCAGTTTTTGTTGGAAAGAAAATGCAGTTCGCCCAAGATCACAGCCTTAGACTGACAGTTCTTAACCCTCTACCTGGGATGTGTATGTGTTCCATTGCTTCTTTCTTAATAAATATGCTCAGCATCAGGGTGCTAGTTAAAAGCCTCTGTGGTGAACCAGGGGAAGGTTTCCTGCCCAGGACCTCCCTCAAGTTCATTAAAATTCCCCGGTAGAGTTGCTACCATCTTCTACATGAGAGAAAAATAACTTCCAGGGTGAACTCAAAATGTAGCAAAATGCCTCCAAAGAGCATGTCAGCTAGAACAGGCACATGGGGAAGTAGAACGGAGCAAGTTTCCAGCCCAGATCAAGTTTGAAACCATCAAAATCTAGTTTGTTTAAGTACAGGGGCCAAGCCACTATTGTGCGAATGGATTCAAAGAACCCGGGCTGCCATGCTCAGGGGCTGTGACTCATGCCCCAGCCATGCCCTCTGCATCTGACATCAGATACAAGAGGTGTGGCACACACACCCGTTCTCAAGCATATTCTGCCCAGCTCCGCATTTGCAGCAAGGCCAGGAGTGGCTTTCCCTGCTTTAAAAGGCAGGAAGCCACATTCCTGGCTGCGCTGGCTTCCCAGCCTGGCCAGGAATGTGGCTCCCTGCCTTCTAAAGCAGGGAGAGCCGTTCCCGGCCTCGCTGCAAATGTGGCGCTGGGCAGAATATGCCTGAGAATGGGGCCTATGGCTCCATTTCTGAGTCCACCATACCCCCCCCCCCCGCATCTGACATCAGAGGCAGGGGGCATGGCTGGTGGGGGGCAGCAGCAGCAAGTTCAGCTGGGGCCGGCAGCGGCTTCCCTACGTTCCTGTTTAACTAAATATAAAAAGCAGAAGAATTTACAGGCAAACAAAGTAAAATGGTTAAAATGCACAGACAAGATACCTTCCTTTCTGTCCGGTGTGAAACAGGAGGTTCAGTAGATCTTCGGACCTAAGGTGCAGTTCCCAGGCTCGCTTGCATCATGATGAAGCCTGCACACTCCTAGGAGCCATGCGGCATGGTCTCAGCTAACAAAGCTACGCTACACAAAAGATATCATTCTGGCATCAGCAACCTCAAACCCCTCCAAGGACTCACACACACACACACACAAGCCGGCTGTTTCCTTTATAGGGAATAATTTTGCATATCTGGTGTCTAGCAGGAAAAGAGTTACAGCCAGGTGCTAATTAAATTCTTCTTGGAGATGGGCAAACATTCTAGGATCCGATTGCTCAAACACTTATTTCAAACGCTTAATTGTTCTCCCTGATAGTAGCATGTCCTGAGACATCCATTTTGATACTTAACCACACTTTGAGCCTTTTCCTGGCATAGGAAACACATGGAAATCACTTAATTCACCGCAAGCTGGTGCGAAACAAGAAATCCACAAGGAAAGGCAAAGCTAGCTTAAAATGGATTTTAGAATGGAGGGACCTGAATGAGTCTTTTGGGCTGAACAAAGGCCCACTGTGACACCCTCTCTTGCAATGGTATATATTTTTAAGTTCAATGTGTGTTTAATCTTGACTCTTTCAATATCCAAATTGCACTTCAAATCTGTCCTTTCAGAAAACAGAAATATGCATGTGTGTGTGTATTTAAGGCAGAAGTCAGCAATCTTTCAAAAGTGGTGTACCAAGTCTTCATGTATTCACTCTAATTTAAGATTTTGCATGCCATAATACATGATATTTAGATTCTACTACCCCTGCAAGAGCTTTCCCTTCTTTCCTCTACCCCTGATTTTCAGCATGCAGCCCCTTTAAATCACCCCCTTAGCCATCAAAGAGAAATTCTCTGACAGCTCCAGGGCTGGGTTCCAGGGGCTGCATGCTGGAAATTGGGGGCAGAGGAGAATGGGGCAACACCCCATGGGGACATACAAGGTCAGAGGGACCCTGCAGAGAGGGTTACCCTTCTTCCCCCTGCCCCCATTTCCCAACATGTAGCACCTTAAAACAACCCCTGGCTCCAAGTGCCCTTGACAGGACTAGCCATGTGAGTGTTACTCAGGATAATTTAATGTGCCACTTTTGGCACCCATGCCATAGGTTGCTGACCCCCAGTTTAAGAGCTGCCAGCTCATTATACTGATCCTGCTCCTATAATTTTAGAAGGTGAAACCTTTCCTGGCATAAAGAGAAAGGTCTGCTTTGTGGTGGCCCCCACACAAGTAATTTGGGAACATTTCTTTGAGAGACCATAGGCACACATACATTTTATGCATGGATGTGGCAGCAGCCATTCACACGCCCAAGGATCCATATGGGAGTCATAAGTGTGAAACAGTTGAGGATCTTGTTGCAGACATGAGAAAGGCTGGCTTAAAAGTCATCAATGCTACTTGCACTGAGTGCAGACTTCTTTCAAACTTGCTATCTTTCTGGCTAACCTTACTAAATGTGAGGTAGACTGTTGTTGTTGTTGTTAATTTGATTTCTATACCACCCTTCCAAAAATGGCTCAGGGTGGTTTACACAAATTAATAATACATAAATAAGATGGATCCCTGTCCCCAAATGGCTCACAATCTAAAAAGAAACATAAGAGAAATATAGAAACATAGCTGACTTGATCTTATGGTTATAGTTGCCTTTGGATCCCCCCCCCTCCTGAGCTTATTAAAAGGGCAATCACTTGAGGATGATGTTTGAATCTGATGTCTCTTGCCACATATTTCAGACTAAACCTAATCAAGTTGTCATCTCACCATCTTGAGCATCTTTTCCAGGCTGTGATCCATATAGCTCAGTATTTTGTTGAGGGCTCTTTGCTGTACTTTTCATCATGTTCTGCTTGAGTTTCCACAATTCCTTGTTTTTATCAGCTTGGTTCATACAATGCTAGTCCTACAATAAATAAATGGACTAGCAATATGAATGTACACACAGCCATGCCAGAGTTTGATTGCTTTTTAGAGGTCTACTGGATACTTTGGGGGGATGAAGAATACACAGATTAACAACTCCAAAATGCCTACATAGATTAATAATTGTCCTATTCTTGCCCAGCTACTTGTGCTTTTGCTATGATCTGTGGTCAGTGAAGCTCTAGCTAGTTGCTTTGTCTCTAGAATGAATTTTCCAGCCAAGAATCCCAGATGTAGTGCATGTCAGTGCTAACTATATCGAAACAAAATAGATTGTATTAGGGAGGCCCTGATAAGTTTTGAGCAGTAGACGAGAGCTAGTAATACACTATCAACTTGGGAGAAGTGTAGTGCCATTGTACATGTATCATGTATAGCAGAAAAATAAACTGCTGGAGGGAAGTGAGAACTGTAAAAAAAAAAAAGAAGGGGTTGAGGGAATAGGCGGCAATGTATAGTCAAGACATTTTTGTGTGGTCTTTGTTAGAGTCATGAGCTTTGCAGCTTGCCTGTTACTTTTATCAGTAAACTTCTGGTCTTCATGGTTGCAAAGAAAAGCTTGAAAAAATGATGGAAATTGATGCTACATAAGCAAAAGCAGTTCAGGGCAATGACTGATGTAGAACAGTCTTGTTTTTAATGTTGTTATTTAAAAATATAGCATTCAAAAATATGTAGTAGGTGGACAAAGTATAACTTATATACATTTTTATATTAAAAATCCTAACAAGAAGTTGATTGTAAGCTTTAGATTGCATGAAAGGGAGGAGAACTTCTTAGTCTCTCTTGCCATGGCTGGCATGTACTTTAGCTACTCAAAGCTGCTACCTCTGGTGTTCTAGGCAAACCTGCTGAGTTGCTTAAAGATAAGCTTCTTGGTTTCAGCCAATTGGGCCTGAAAGGTGTGAGTGATTGTCTTCTAAACTGAAAAAAGCAGTTATGTGCTAATGGACTTTTTTTTTAAAAAGCTGCTTTGCAGAATGGAAACAAGCAATAAAGGTGGAATGTTGATTGCTGCTATGGAGCAGTTAACTTACTGCTCATATGAGGCTATTAGTATCATGCCTATATGAAAAATGAGGCCTGAGACATAGTGGTTTCCATGGAGGTAGCTATGATTGAACAAGGGTGTGTGTGTGTGTGTGTGTGTGACAAATGTCCCTGGGCCCCGAAGGGAGGGGTCTCCAGCTGTGCAACAGCTTGCTCTTTGCTCTCCGTCTCCTGTGTCTCTAAAGAAGAAGGCGGGAGAAGGGGCAGGGGCCCATCTTCACATTCTGTCCTTGGGCTCACTCCAACTTTGCTGTGCCCCTGGATCTGGTTTCCCTGAGACCACCCAGGGAGTTCATGGTCCACTCGATTTCCACAGCTGGAGACTTCCTGTCTGCGGCTTGTAGCCACTACACTACTGGCTGTCTAGTTAGTAGTAACTCTGTCTTGTGGGACTGTTGTGTCTACTTCTGTTTTGGTACAACAATGCTAAATCAGCTGTGGGAACTGAAAAGTATTCTGGAGACCCAGACTGTTTTATGCCTTTTTTGGTTCCGAGTTGAGTTCTTTTTAAGTGCATTCCCTTGAGAATACATAGCTTATCTATGATCCGGATGCCATGCATTCTATGGAGATCTGTTACAGGATTTGCTTCAGCGTTTGTGTTGCATTTTTACATTCTTGTGGTTTGCAGCACTACTGTAATCAATATTTTTGCAGACAGTGGACATTTTTTCTTTCCAGTCTGCTTTCCAAATATGGATGCTACAGTACAAGGCTTGCGTAAGTACAAGGCTTGACCAACAGGAGCATTGGCTGCAGACCGAAGGCCATCAAAGAGACCACATAGGAACACAGGGAGCTGCCACATACCAAGCCAGACCATTGGTCCATCTAGCTCAGGAATGTCTACAGTGATTGGTATCAGCTTTCCAAAGTTTCAGGCAGAAGTCTTTCACAGCCCTACCTGGCATTTTACCAGATAAAATGACCTACCTCGAGATACCCTACCTGGCATCTCCATTCTACCTGGACCTTTTGCATGCAAAGCAGATGCTCTACCACTAAGCTATGGCCCCATCCTTAGACCATGACTGAGCTCTGAGGAAAAAATATGGTGGCTGCCAGGAAGAACACTGAGCTGCTGCCACCAAGCTGCCAAATCCATGTGACACCTTACCTTACGAACAGCAGTGTTCTTAGGCAGCTGTGTTGCTGGCTCCTGCCAATTTTGTTTGTATATCATACAACACCTCCCCCACCACCATCACCATTCTTTGTATTGATGCAACAGCAGGGGTGGGAGCACTGCGTGAATGGTCAGAGGTGTTCAACCAGAGGGTTTCCAGCTGTTGCCATATGACAAATCCCATCACTCCCAATCACAATTTACTGAGGCTAGAGATGATGGGACGCATAGTCCAACAGCAGCAGGAGAGCTGGAGACCATTAGGTTGGTCATCTCTGTGGTAGGTGAACAAAATAGTGGCCTCTGGAGTGACTGCACTTCTAAGGGAGAACCCAGAACAGCACTTGACTGGACCTACACCAACCTAGTGCCAGCACTGCTACAGTACATTTCTTGGGAAATAAGCAAGCTAATCTGTACAGTTTCATCACAAAATTGTAGTGCAGGTCATGGTCCTCAATGATGCCTGTGAGAAACACAGACCTCCATCATCTTGAAGTGAGGACATCATGTCTCACAGACCCTCCCTTCACTAATCCCCTAATCTTATCTGACACAGGAGATTGGGTCACTTTGCATCTCACCAGCTAGAGGGGAGGAAATTAGAATACTCTTTGAACTATGGACAGGTGTGAGATGCCTCACCCCCTCCCAAACAGCTTTAAAGCTAGAGGGCAATGGCTTGGCCAGTGTTCACCCTTTTCCATCTGCAAAAATGGGAATTTTGAAATTCCTGTATTCCTTTCTTTACTCCCAGTTCCACCCTATTTCCCCCCAATTTCCTATTCTGTGTGCAAACCTTATTTCTTAATAAAGTTCATATACTTAGAAGTGGCTTCAGTCTGATTTACCAGGTTCTGGAGAATTACTTGCAAAGCTCTTCCCCATGTGCGTCATCAGGTCATTCGCTACTGTTAAGTTGGTTTCAGAATACTACCTTATTGTCTAGAGCTGGGTTCTGTGCACTCTGGCTGTACCGTGCCTGTAAGTCCCCAGCCGGACAGTTCTAGGTTGTTGAAGCCATGTCTAAGCCTGGTCAGTGGCTTTAGATCAGTTTTCATCTGGTGGCAGCCTACCTTGAAGGAGCGGCGTGCTCCTAGATTTGGGATCAGAGCAATCTTTCTACTGAGTAGATTCCAGGAAAGCATAGAGTCATTCCCATTTCATCACAATGTCCTACCCGGTGGGATTCATTACCTTCCTGGCAAGGGTACCATGCTATCTTCCTTGATTGCACTTGCATACCCACATACTTTTTTAGGCTAAGTAAAAGGTGCTGACCTCAGTCTTTTGTCCTCCAAACCTGTCACAATATTCAGAACACAGCCATTCCCCTACTTCAGGTCAAACAGCACACAGAATGGGCAATGCCCACTTTATGCAAATAAATGCTTTGAAATGAATGCCCCTGTTGCCTGAAACTGAGGCCGTAAGCTATAGCAGCACATTTAGCCAGAGTAGTAATCCTGCCTCGGATGAATCAATATTCAGACCTGAACAAACCTAAGGGAGCCTTGTGTGTCCCTCTTCTGCCTGTCATGTATCTGTGAGGAGACTAAAATTCCCATTTTCATTTTAAGAACAGATCATAGCTCCCCATTAAATATGAATTTCGGGGACTGTGATACATTAACAGGACTTAGAACAAGCCAGGTTAAAATCATAGTTTGATCCTGGCTTGATATCTTGTCTTGTTCGAATAGTAATTTACAAATCACAGTTAGTTTACAAACCACAGTTTGCCCTGAGATTATATGTATGTTTAACTGTGGTTTGTTCTTAAATGGAACATTCTCATTCACCGCCTGTTGTGTGCAAGAGAGGAGGGCAGAGCACATGAACCCACAGTTCCCTTACGCTTGTTTGAACCATGGTTTAGTGCAGGGTTTCGTAACCTGGGTTACTCCAGGTGGTCCATGGAAAATCTTTGCTGCACTGAATTTAATTCTTTGTGAACCAAACTACAGTTCTTGAAAATAACTATGATGAGTACTTTAAATATATATATCTAATTTTTACTGGAATAAAAATGTATTATATTAGAGAAATTGGGTGGGGCTCCATGGGTAATATTTCAGGATCTGGGGAGTCTGTAGGTGCAAAAAGGTTAAGAACCCCCAATTAAGAGTATGTCTGAATCGGGAGATGGTGGATATGGGAGGCTCAGAGCAGGATTAGTCATGCTAAATAGACTGTAGCATACAGGCCCGGCCACAGGGGTACCCATCTCAAAGTATTTATTTAAGGAAAGGAGTCATGTCCTATTCTGTGTGCTATTGTCAGAAAGACAATTTCACTTGGAATGCGGGTGCGTGTGCACATATGCCTGTGTCTACCTTAGATTAATTCACATAGCACTAAATCACAATTTGGCATTTTATCTGAACCAAGCCAATGTAACTTTGTCCTTCACTGACTGAAAAACCTTTGCTTCAATTGGCAGAAAAAATCAAAATGAAAGTCATTTCCTACAAGGAACCGTGCATTAATTCTTGCAAGTATGTGTGGTGCTAGGGGGAGAGACTGGGATGTTTTTCTTCAGTGACTTCTGTACTGTGTTTCAAATGACTCTTTAATATGAATTCCACTAATTAACTTGGGTTAGAAAATAAATTAATGAAGAGAAGACTGAAATCATGGCCTGCGTCCATGAGAATAACACATTTGAAGTTTGTAGCTTTCATACGCATTATGCTTTAGGCTACTTTTAACCCAGGCAGAAAGAACAGATATATTGTTTACAAATTGCTGAATTTAAATATTGTGATGTAGCAGCCCTCTTTGTATTTCATTTAACAGATGGGTTAAATTAAAACAAATATTTGCTCATTCCAAACGTATTTCACATTTAATGTGAAATGTAAATGACAGTGTAGAGCAAGATGTCTTGAAAAAACTAGAAGCCATAAAACCAATTTAGATTCTCTTTCCTCTAGTTGTTAGAAGTGATAACTTCTATAAAGCAGAAATTAAATTCATAAATCTACTCCTCAAGAAGGGAGAATGTAAGTAGGAAAACAAGTGGAAACATATAGAGTTTTAGTGCCATACTGTGGTGCAATGTTTGAAAAATAATGAAAACAAATTGAAAACATTTCAGGGGAAATATTTACTATGCGATGTTTAGAATCTGGCATTAAACTTGAAGTCTAGAACAGAAAAGTGTTAGATAAGGATATAATCCTCATGAAACACATTCAAATTGGATGTTTTTGGGGCGGAAAACATTGTAAGGCTAAGTTGTTTTGCTGTAGCGGAAATATTGTCACCTAGTACAGTAAATGTGTCTGATAATTTCACAAGTGTGTAATTTTGTCACATCTTTTTCTCAATAAATCAGTGCTTCTCCAACTACGGACAGGTCAATGGATCTTGCCACAGCCATATGCACAGCCACAGGTACACAGGTCAATGGATGTTGCCAAAGAGCCATAGGCATACCAGAGATCTGTTTTTCATAAATTTACATGAATTAATTACGATAAATTAATCTGGCATAAGTTAAACATAGAAACAGACTGCATTGTATGTTTAATTTATACCCTAGTTCGATATAATGGTTACGTATACAACATTCATCAATTTAACATTAATACAGTTAAAAAGTCACACCCACATTCAATAGTCCTAAAACGTGGAGAACAGAAGCATTATATTAAGATATTTTTAAATGCAGCAAACCATTAAACATTAAGCACCTATTTTAAAGGGGTAGGTTTTTAAACCTCACCTATATGCAGGAAGAGAGAAAGCCTCACAAATCTCCCCAAGTAGGATATTTTTTAAATTTTGGCATCACTACCAAAAAGGCCCTGTCTCTTGTATCCTCCTGCCATATCTGCAATATGGGTGATGGAGCAACAATCAATCAATCACTCTTTATTATGGTCTTAGACAAGCATAAGGGTGATGGAGCATGGAAAAGGACCTCCGAAGCCAAACTTAGGGCTCTGGCAGGTGTGTATGGAAGTTAACCATGGAAGTAAAGGTAATGGTAAAGTGTGCCATCAAGTCGGTGTCGACTCCTGGTGACCACAGAGCCTTGTGGTTGTCTTTGGTAGAACACAGGAGGGGTTTACTATTGCCTCCTCCTGCACAGTATGAGATGATGCCTTTCAGCATCTTCCTATATCTCTGCTGCCCAATATAGGGGTTTCCCATTGTCTGGAAAACATACCAGCAGAGATTTGAGCCGGAAACCTCTAGCTTGTTAATCAAGTCATTTCCCTGCTGCGCCATTAGGTGGCTGAACCATGGAAGTACTATAGAGATATTACCATAGAAAGCTGACTAAGTTAACATCTCTGTAGTCAAACCATTGTTTCTTCTAGCCAGTGTTGTCTACTTTGACTAGCATTTGCTCTCCAGAATGTTAGGAAGAGGTCTATCCCAGCTTTGTTACTGGAAGTCTTTTTAGCTGGAGATAGTAGGGACTGAACCTAGATCCATCTACATGCAACATGGACTCTGCCACTGAGCTATGGCCTGCCCCAAACCAACAAGTTGTGAAAAATATGGGAGTTTTGAGCCACAGCAGTTTCTCATATTCTGGCCTCCTTTCCTGGCTGACTGGTTTTAGAAGTGCGTGTGACAGCCAAGCTGTATATTTACTTACTTACTTACATTTATATCACACTCTTCCTCCAAAGAGTAGAAAGCATGGTTGTGTAGTGTATATAGTCCTGTTTATCCTCATTGCAGCCCTGTGAAGTAGGTAAGGCTGAGAAATAAGTGATTGGCTCAAAGTCACCCAGTGAGTTTCATAGATGAATGGGGATTTGAACTTGGGGTCTCTCCAATCCTAGTCCAGCATTCTAACCACTACACCAAGCTGGCTTTCATATATCATATTAAAATTGCCATTTGTGTTGATGGTTTAATTTTCCTTATTCAAAAAGAGAAGTAATAGGGAAGAGCAATCCGGATTTGTACAATGGTGGGGACATGTAGAGCCCCCTTCTCCTTGTCATGGCCCTGACCCAGATCTGCCCCCACCCCATGATTGTTCCCCCCCCCGCAAAGAAATACATTGCCAACACTAAAGATGGGGTTAATGTAACACGTAGCTTGAAATACGTAACACATATTTCTCTAAAGTTAAGCTCTGCAGGAGAGCAGATTTCCTGATGGCTCCAAAGAGCAGATTCCCTGATGGCTCACTTCCCTGATGGCTCAGGGTGAGAGCCAGCATCGGTGTCTGTCTACTGCTTCTGCGGCCTGCCTGCTGTGCTCCTGCCTGCCTGTCCAGTGGAGTGGACCTGTGGAACTGTGGCTGCTTCTGCCACTGCCTTGTGGGGAGTTTGTGCAGGACTGGGGTCAGGAGTGAGTCAGCAGTTCTTGGATACCACCTGCCCAGACTAGCCAACACTGGGCCTATATAGGAATGCTGCCTGTGGTGGCGGGTCCACCACCAGCGGGGTCACCACCAATACAAGGATACCAAAGGGGGTCACCCCTTTGGGGAACCAGGGCTAGGGCCAGTTCCCCTGGCCCAGAGATTTACATTGTGGTGGGTGGTAGTGGTGGGCAGAGTTGCTGTTTAGAAAGCTTCTGTTGTTTTAACTCTTGTGTGAGATTGGTTTATAATGTCAATCAATCATCTTTATTATGGTCTTAGACCAGCATTAAATCAAGGCAAAAGGTTGCATGTCACAGTAGCATAAAAACAGTAGTAATCTATAAAACTATAAAAACTGTTACACTGTAAAAATGGTAAAAATGTATAAAGTCCACAGCTGCAGGGTATAAGACCTAAGACGTAAGAAAACCTGTGGCATCATATAATAAACTATTTGTAAAATATGATTGTACAAATTATGATGAAAGCTGCTCATAAAAAGTGTATTAAAATGGTAAAAGGACAAAATACGAGAGCAAGTGTAAAATACAAGATTTAAAAGACTGACTAGTCTGTAATTAAAAGTATGGAGCTGAGAGCAAGCTAAGGCTATAGTCTATCTGGAAATTCATGCAAATTGAATTTTCATGAATGTGCATTGGCTGTAGTGGGGCTGTAAAGCTGTAAGTTCTGAACTCTCAGGGCAGGGCCTGGTGGCTGTTAGGGACTGGTGAATCCTACATGCTGCCATGAAGAACTCGGCAGTGTTATATGAGATGGCCAGGTCTTCATCTGAGAACAGCAGCAAGGTGTAAAATTGACTTGGTCATCCAGGGTACTTGAGGAGTAGTAGCAGCAGCATGAGCTGGGTGCAACTGTCTCTATGGAAGGGGCAGAAGAGGAGGATGTGCTCCATGGTTCCAACCTGCACAGTGTCGCAGGGGCAAAGCTGCCTACTCCTCAGTTGTGAGCTTTCTATATCTGTATGACATCGAGCGAGAGTGAAAGTCCTCCTTTGGTTTGGGATTTCCAGCTGGGTCAGATAAGCAGCGAGGGAGATAGAGTATCTAAGTCTTTCCAAAGTGTGGAAAGTGTGGAAGTTTGGGATCCTTCCCCAAACTCAGTTTGGTGCTTTTCGACCATTATCCTCTGCCTGATAGCTGTTTCAGCCTGATCACTGTCTCTGGCAAGTGGGGCAGTGGGAGAGAAACCCAAGATCATCATTTTAGTCTCAATGGCCCACTTTCAGGAGGATTGTAATTTGGCCTGCAGGATCAGGGGGCCAGTACCCATGGGTTGAGAGATAATTTAAGCCAGTAAGTGAGAATGGCCAGCCACACTCTGGCCTCCACTTTCATCATGTCTGTTTTCCAGTCATAGGGTAGCATTTGAGACACAGCATGGCACTTGAAGGGCCTCTCTTAAAAATTTGGATTGTACCCATTCCAATGGAGCAAAGTTGGATTGGGGGCAATTGGACACTGTAGGGGAGTTGAGCCAGTGACTTGGTTTCTAACAATTTGAGTGCTGCAGGGATATACTGGCCTCCTTTTGTCCAAAGAAATTTTAGAATAACGGAGGTGCTTTTCTGTGCAGTGTGGTTGACGTAGTCGATGTGGGCCTTTCTGGAGCCTGAGCATGTAGAACCACCCGCAGGTATTTGAAACAGACAAGCTGCTCGACCTTATGGCCACCTATACTCCAGGAATGGGATTTAGGTCGTCTGGCAAAAGCCATGACTTCAGCTTTTTGATGATTAATTTCAAGCTGGTCATTCTTGCAATATTGCGCTAAATCACCAGAGTACTTCTGAGACCTGTGGGGGTCCTTCAAAGGACTGCGGCATCATCTGCATAGAGCAGATTGGAAATACATCTTTCCGCCAGCTTGGGGAATGAAAGTCTGGGCTATTGAGGTGACTCACTATGCCACTGATATAGAAATCAAATATGAGTGGGGCAAGAATACAGCCCTGTTTGACTCCATTCTGGGTTGGGGCAGGGTTTGTGAGGTGACTTTGAAGGTTACACCTTACCTTGAGGGGTGTGTCTGCATGTGGGACATGGATCAGGTAGAGCAGGCAGCGGTCAATCAAGGCGATTTCCAGCTTCTCCCACAACTTAACTCGAGAGATGGGGTCAAATGTGGCCTTAATGTGTATGAAAGCTGCGAGGTTGAGTTATTGATGGAATATTTTGAATGAGGTGCTGAAGTACCAAACATTGTTCTGTTGTGGATCTGCACTCCCTAAAGCCGGCTTGCTCCTCCACAATGAGATTTTCTTGATCTAGCCAGTCCCTGAGTTTCCAGTGCAGATGTTTTGCATAAAGCTTGCTGATAGTATTAAGCAAACTGATAGGCCTGTAGTTGGCAGGGTCCTTCTTTCTGCCCTTTTTTAAATATGGGGACTATGATCGCTAGCCCCCAGTCCTTGGGGATATGGTCATGTGAGTTGATGAAGATGAAGAGTGAGGCCAGGACTGGGGCCCACCACTCGGAGTTGTTTTTTATAAGCACCGGCGATTAGGTCCTCACCTGGGGCCCTCCCCATTCTTAGTTGGGCAATAAGACTCTTAATCTCTGAAACACACACAGGTGGCCATGTGGGTAGTTCCCCTATATCTGGGAGTGGGAGGCCACAACTGACAGCAGGGTCTTTGTGCAGATTCTGGAAGTGTTTTCCTCATATCCCTGGCAAGATATGGGTATCTAAAAATGCCATGTCATTGCTGTGGGTGTTGATAGTGATACGCCAAAACGTGGCTGAGTCCTTTGCTTTGACCACCTGGATGAGCTGTGACCAGCAGGCCTTCATAGCATCTCGTTTTTTGCTTGCCAGTAGCTGTTTGAATTGTCTCTTCAGCTGGAGAGGCATTCCTGTGCTGGTTTTGTTGATATGGCGGTAGAAAGAGCTTTTCTAGCATTGACACAGTCCTTGTCAAACCACAGTTTGGAGGGGAGCAAGGGCTGCTTTGAAGGGGCGGCAGCTTTGCGGGTTAAATGCTTTTGGAGCTCTTGCACTAGGGTTTCATAGGTCACTGGGTGGTTGGGGGGAGAGACAAGAGTGTTCCATTGATCAAGTATTGAATTAATGCACCATTCCACAAATTCTTTTATCATACACAGCAGCAAACTATTTGCATACTTGCAGCTGCATGCAAATATTCTATGCATTAGCTTCCCAGAGATAATGCTGTGGGGAATTTGACAGGTTCGGGGAAGGCAGAAGGTCTGAAATTGAAATCAAAAGGCTTGTGAAATACTGTACTAAAGCAAAGAAGTAGTCCTTATCAACTGGAAGAAGCAAGTCTTACCTCCTTTCTGCAGAAGGAAGTGAGCTGTATTATTTCTGACTTCACTTGACATCTAGCTAGGCATTCCCTGGATAACTAACTGACACATACCCGTTGCTTGGGCATGTCACCCAATAAGACATGCACACTGATGTGTGCACATAGCCTTAGGACATATCTGCATCAGCCATATTTTCATATTTGTTCTAGTAAATATTGTATATTGGTTCTACGGTCCTGTCTATATTATGCAAACTTATTTCATGCTCTTTAACATTAAAAGTTATATTGAATAAAATAGATAAATATATCTTACTATTGTTATTGTTATTGATATTGTGGTTGTTATTGTTATTTCTTGTTTACACTGTCAGACAGGTGTTATTGACTGGTTTGTTTTATCCAGACAGCTAGTCCTTCCTGAGGACCTGGGATGGCTGAATTTTATTATCAATGTTGTTATTATTATAGATATCGCCGCAGAATATAGGCTGTTCCCAGTAAAGTTGCTTTTTGTAATTGGCTGATGGTGATTTCTGTGGCCCCTATGGTGTTAAGGTGCTCTTCAAGTTGTTTTGGAATTGCACCTAGGGCGTCAATTACCACTTGTCTTCTTCTGCCACAGCCTTTCAATTTCAGTTTGTAGATCTTTGTATTTTGTGATTTTTTTCTCTTTCTTTTTCTTCTATTCTGCTATCCCCTGGTATTGCTATGTCGATTATTTTAACTTGTTTTTCTTTCTTCTCGACTACAGTTATATCTGGTGTATTGTGTGGCAGATCTCTGTCTGTTTGTAGCTGGAAGTCCCATAATATTTTTGCATCTTCATTTTCTACAACCTTTTCAATTTTATGGTCCCACCAATTTTTAGCTACAGGTAGCTTGTATTTTTTGCAGATGTTCCAGTGTATCATCCCTGCTACCTTGTCATGCCTTTGTTTGTAGTCAGTCTGTGCGATCTTTTTACAACAGCTGATTAAGTGGTCCACGGTTTCATCTGCTTCTTTACAAAGGCAGCACTTGCTGTTTGTTGTTGATTTTTCTACTTTTGCTCTTATTGCATTTGTTCTTAGTGCCTGTTCTTGTGCAGCCAATATTAAACCCTCTGTTTCTTTCTTCGTTGCCATTCTTACGCCATTGTCAGGTCTTGGTGATGTTTTATTTTCCAGTTATTCCCGTTATTCCTATTATTATTATTATTATTATTATTATTAATAAAGCAATGGTCATGCGGACAATTGTTTGGCCAACTTATTTCTTTACTGCCCCTTTCCCCTCTCCTATAGTTATCAGGAATGCACATCTTTGTACATTATCAATATTGACTACATTCTTTTGTTTTTAATAGGGTTTTTTTTGCCTTCAAGCATTTAATGGGGCTACTTATTCTACCATCTCACTCAAATAATTTCCAAATACTCCCCATCCACTACTTTAACAAGTTGTTCTGGTAAGAACTAATCTGCCTACTTTCCTTTCACTATAATCTTTTCCTTTCACTATAATTATTGTTCTTACAAGTTGACACATTTCAGCCTTAAACATTCACACATCCACCATCTTGAAATGGGGTGGATGACATTATCACAAACTATGCCTATGAGGTGTTGCTATGTGTCCCTACAAGTGTAGCAACCTTAATTCAAATCTGTTTCCACTTGTGCCTCAAACGTTCATGCATCCACCATCTTGAATTGAGGTGGATAACATCGTTACAAACTATGCCCTTGAACCATCATTATGCCATGGATGGACCAACAACTTGCTAAGGTAGGGTTTATCCATAATCCATCTCTGCTGTGTGGAAAACTTATTAGGCTGGCTTGGTCCGCCCAAGAAGGTTATTGGATCCTATAGGATTCCAAGAAGTCTTGGAAGGCTTTCCAGTTGCCTCTGATAATGATTCTGTCAATGCTGGTATAATGAACTAATGAATATGGAATAATGAACTCACAAGAGTGGTTGACACAATCACTCCTAAGTGTCCTCTTGACCTGTTTCAAAATTAGCACTGTGATATATGGAAAAATTATGGGAACTGAAGCAGCGAGGGAGAAGACTAGAGCACAAGTGGAGGAAGACTCAATGTGAATCTGATAGATTATAGCACAGAACACATTTGAAGATCTATGTTCTGGCCATATGTATAGCAAAGAAGAGTTCTTTTCTGCCCACATTGCTTCTACAAGTTCATGTACAGCAGAGTTACCTAAGGATGTGAGAGGGTTAGTACATGACATTTGAACTTGAATTTGGAACGTTTTATCACCTACTGTGACATTTTACATGACTTTTTTGAGGATAAAATCTTTCATATTATATTGGGCCAAACTGGATTTCACATTTATTGCAGAGTCTACTAGGGAGGTGTCCAGAAACTCCTCTTATGGGATCAGATTGGATCACTTTCAGTTTGTGACTACTGAGGATGTGGAAAAGTTTCTTCAGGCTGTACGTCGTACCATCTGTTCTCTTGATCCACGCCTGACTTGGCTCTTTTCTTCTGCCAATAGTACTATCAGAGAAGGTCTGATACATATTATAAATGCTTCTCTGAAGGAGGGCAGGATGCCTCCTTGCATATAGGAAGCTATTATTAGACCTTAAGAGAAGAAACCTGCTCTGGATCCCTCAGAGTTAGCCAATTATAGACTTGTCTCCAATCTTGCGTGGTTGGGCAAGCTGATTGAGAGGATGGTGGCCTTTCAGCTCCAGGCAGTCTTGGGGGGAAAAACATTATCTAGACCAATTTTAATCTGGATTTCAGGTGGGCTACATGGTGGAGACTGCCTTGGTCAGGCTGATGGATGATCTCTAATTAGTAATTGACAGAGGGAGTGTGACTTTGTTGATCCTTTTGGATCTCTTAGTGGCTTTTGATACCATCTACCATGGTATCCTTCTGGGTCACCTGGGGGTGTTGGGATTGGGTGGCGCTGTTTTACAGTGGTCCTATTCCTACCTCTCTGGCAGATTCCAGATGGTGTTGCTTAGAGACTGTTGCTCTGCAAAGTGGAAGATAATGTTTGGAGTTCCTCAAGGTTCCATACTATCTCCAGTGTTTTTTTAACATCTACAAGAAACCGTATGGAGAGATCATCAGGAGATTTAGTGTGGGGTGTTATCAGTATGCTAATAGCAACCAAATCTATTTCTCCATATCAACTTCATCAGCTAATGGCATAACTTCCCTAAATGCCTGCCTGGAGGTGATAATGGGCTAGATGAGGGATAACAAACTGAAACTGAATCCAAGTAAGACGGAGGTACTTGCTGGGGGTGGGGGGGTGGAGTCAGACTTAAGAGATTGTTTAGATCTGTTGGTTCTGGAGGGATTACACTCCCTCAGAAAGAAAAAGTACATATCTTGGGAGTGCTCCTGGATCCAAAACGCTCTTTGGTCTTTCGGGTTGAGGCAACGCTAGGGGTGCTATTTATCAGCTTCAGCTGATACATCAGTCCTGCCATTTCTGGAGGAAAATGACCTTAAGACAGTGGTATATATGTCGGTAGCCTCCATGCTTGACAACTGTAATTCTCCTTACATGGGGCTTCCATTGTACGTAGTCCAGAAACTACAGTTGGTACAGAATGCAGTAGCCAGAGTGGTCTCCAGGATAACCATATAACATTGATCTTAAAACAACTGCACTGTCTGCTGGTGTGTTTCTGAGCAAAATACAAAGTGCTGGTTATTACCTATAAGGCCTTCAATGGCTTGTGTCCAGGATATTTAAGAGAGCACATCCTTTGTCATGAACTCTCCAGCCTATTAAGATCATCTGGAGAGGTCCGGTTATGGCTACCTTTGGCTCATTTGGTGGCTACTCAGCACCAGCCCTTCTCTCTGGCTGCCCTGGAGCTCTGGAATGCACTCCTTGTTACAATCAATTTCTCCCTCTCTGGCTGTTGTTAATAAGATGCTTAAGAAGCACTTGTTTTCTCAAACTTTTATATTTTATATCATATTTGTGTTAATCATTTTATCCTGTTTTAATATTGTATTTTAACTTAAGTATACCACCTAGGGTTGCACATGTCAGGCAGTAGAGAAATCTGATAAAAATAAAAATAAAAAATTAAATAACCGTTTTCCCTCAGACACACACTTGTCTGGTTGGACACAGCTGTCAAAATGTTTAATTTACGTCTGTTGTCCAAAATGGAAGTAAATTAAAATATTACAATATGTAGAATTCACAAAAGAACAACAAAAATTCTACAAGGATCACAAGAATAAAAATTAAGAAGCAAAAAAGGGCTACATGGCTGGGCTGGTGAAGAAATAGTCTGAGACCAAAATTTGTTTCCAGGACAATTATCAGTAAAGCAAGAATGCTTTGGCCTCATAACAGTTTTTACATTCCTCTGAAATTTTTAACGTATTTGTGAAAGAGCCATAAGATGTATCAGAAAAGTCTAAAATGGACAGGAAGTTAAAAAAAAAATCAAAAGAAACATTGTTGGTTGTCAAGACTCTAGTTTCTTGTCCCGATATACATACACAGAAGATGCTGGTTGCCACAGCATGGGAAAAGTGAGCAGTTAAGGTTAAGGGTAGATGCTCTTGTGTACTTAGTCTTAGACAAAGCCCGTATTAATGTTGACTGAGAGCAAACTAGTGTATCATAATTTGTGGATATAAGGTGTTGTACATAGACACTTCTGGTTGTGTTGACAGTAATTCTGAGTTTAGAGGAGTGTGGATGGAAAATGTGCCTTACTGTAAAATGTTCTGTGCTCTGATCCTAAAGATATTTACATGCAGCAGGAAGCTGAACTGTAAAACTAGTTTCTGTTGAAGCTGCAGTGCAGGCTTGCATAACATTGCCAAAGAGGTAATCCACCCCCTTGCGCCAGTTCCTTCTTCTTTTCTCTCCCTGGCCACCTGATGCAATGGCTGCTCCTGGAGCTGAGATCTAGAGATAGAGATGGCAGAGATCCATCTTTCAGCATGTGAAAGCTAGGGTTAAGCATCTCAATCAGATATTAGAAACAGGGTCAGATTTAGTGGGCAACAGCAGCAATTGATCCATACATTCATTTCCTTTATCTCCCACCCCTTTGTTCTGTCTCTCACAATATTCATTTTCAGTGACAAACAATGATTCCACTCTCATTTGCTGCCAGAGAATCTACACTCAGAATACCTCAGAAACAATACCCAGTACCCCATGCCATGGGAACCATGGGCTTGTATGTATGGGGGTGGTTGGCACTCTATGTGCAATACACCACCATTCACTATGAGCCACCCCGGTGCCCCCCAAGTGGAGTTATGGGGCTGCTAAAAACCCCATTATTCCCTATGGAGGGAAAGCTTAAGAAGTGCAAACTTTACAAAGGCTTAAAAAATCAGCCCTTTGCCCAATTCCTTTGAAATCTGGATAGTAGCAAGCACCCATTGGGGCACTACCAACCAATTCCCCCCCCATCCCCCCATCCCCAAAGCCCCTTTTCTGCCCCAAAGACATGCAAACTTCAGAAATTCTTTAAAAATCAGCCCTTTGTCCAATTCCTTTCAAATCTGGGTGGTAGCCCGACCCACTGTGGCACTCCTAGGAGGAACCCACAGGAAGAAATGGGTACTGTCTGTCCCCATTGTCCCATAGGGTGGATGCAGCACACATCAAAAACATCAGCAGAGCTTTGCAAAGAACATGGTTTCCAAAGGTCACACACATCCTCTGAGTCCCACCATCCACCCTGAAATGCAATTGATCTAAACACTACAGTGTGAAACAGCAACAATGAAATGCATTGTCCCATGCGCCCCTTCCCAATGCAGGGTAACAACAGCAGTAGCCAGCAATGAGCAAGCAAGCAAGCGAGATATCACAGATGCAGCAGACTAGGGCCAACAGCAGCATCAAATGTGCCCTGCCCTCCCTCTGACAAGCATTTTTCATTCACAAGCAACAGACAGACACAGCTACATCTGTGACACCCAGCCATAAAAATGGGTTACATAAGGAAGCGTGCAAAACAACATTCTGCCAGTGGAACAGTGAGGTTTGGCCACCCTCCAACCTAAACAAGTAGAAGAGTGATGATGACAACAATTGCACACAATTTTTGGTGCTTTTTTGACATTTCTGCAACAGATTGGAGCCTGTGGCACCAGCACAACCTATTGTAGATGCAAGCAATCTAGTTTGAATAAAAATGTTGATGATGCTAGAAGTCACAATATGACCCAATCTTCATTGCAAAGAAGTACACACACACACACACACACACACACACACACACACACACACAAAACCTGTCTTGTGCCCATCCATGATGTTCCCAAAATACAGGCACATCAATGAACCATCCAAGGCATTTGAATTGCATAATATATATACTGCTAGACTTGAGATTATGTAGGGGAGAAGCATAGTATACCTTTGTGTGGTCTACAAAAGGGTTAGTGTGTTTAGGTTAATTTTTGCCATGGCCTCAGAATGCTGCAGTTGGGGGTGGGGGTGGGGTAAATGGGCACAGGGAGGAGGCTAAAGTCTGTGCCTTCCTAGCTACTCAGAGCCTGTAGGCTTCTGGGCAGAGAATATTAATACTGATATATTATCATGGGCACAGAGGGCTGGAGGACAGGCTTCTGTTTAAAAAAAAAATGCCCCCCCCTTTTTGGAATGGGAAAAAAGGCAGAATTGTTTTTTTAAAACCACGAGGCTATGCCGCCCTTCTCACCACCTACTAGTACTAGCTAATGGGGATCCCTCCCACACAGAACCCTTATTTAAACTTTTTCTAAACTGAACAACACACAACTTTTTAAAATTCAATTGCAACCCAAAACCTCCCTCCAAACAGGAAAAAACCCCAAGAATACAGAATTCCAGAGGTAGGGGTGTGTGTGTGTGTGTGTGTGTGTGTGTGAGAGAGAGAGAGAGAGAGAGAGAGAGAGAGAGAGAGAGAGAGAGAATAGGTTACACTCACTCAGTGTAAGGCTTGACCCACATTGTGTGTCCAGTTGTCCACTTCTGTGGTCTGGTCTCTGAGTCTATTCTTTCTTCTTCAGTCTTCTTCTTGACGATTTCTTCTCTTTCTTCAGATTTGGGGGAGGGGGGCTGGGGCAAAAGCCTGGAAAATCGGGGGGGGGTGGCTGGTCAGGTGGCCAGTAGTCACAAGGGCTTGGGCTGGTGGCTGGTGGCACAGACAGGCAGTGATTCTCAAGGGGATGAAAAAAGAATTCTTCTCAGGAACAAAAAAATTAAAAAAGCAATGCAGCAGAGATAATCCATTCCCAGGCTGGCATGCAGTAGCCACACTAGCCAGCAGGGCAGGCAGGCTGGGTGGGAAGGCTGGGCTCACACTGGCTAGGCAATAGGCAATGGCATTGCATGGCATGGCATGGTGGCAAGCAGGGCAAAGCAAAGCAAAGCAAAGCGCTCTCTCTCTCTCTCCTCCTAGGAGGCAGAACAAGGCAGAATGGTGGCTGCTGCCTCTTTAAATCTGATTGAATGAAAAATCCCTCCTTGAACTCTCTCCCACCCTTGCTCCTTCTTCAACCCTTCCCCTGGCCAATGTGGGGTCAGTCAGGAGTGGCAAGAGCGAAAACAGCCAATCAGGAACAAGGAGACAATTGTCAGCATATCAGCCCATGCTTTCATTCACTGATCTGAAGGCGGGAAATTCAAATCAATGTCAAACACAAAATTAAGGCTACAATGAGATAGCCACAAAATGGAGGTCCAAAACAACAAATCTTTCTGTGCCGAAATTTTGGGCGATTTGTTTTGTATACAAAACTTTTGGAATTAGCAACTGGGTGATTTGTTTTGTGTACAAATTGCCCGAAATGTCCTGATTTGGGTACAGATCATTCTGTACCTGAAACATTTCATAGATCCCTAGAAGAGAAGCCACAAATCAACCAAAATATCTTACTTTCTGCTTTTTTATATAAGCCTTCAATATAGAGCAGTGGTGTACTAATGAATTGGCATCTCTGCATGCTTTTAAAGACATGATTATGCAAAAATCCCTTGACAGAGAAATGCTTAAAGAGAAAACAAAGGTTCCCTGTAGTACAGCTGTACAGTTGTGGCATGTGTATGTCTCAAGAGCTCTGCTTGGTGAAATATGCAGAGATCATCAGGGTTTATTCCAAGACTTTTTTCCAACCACAAAAGAAGCCAGTTCAGCTCCACCTCCATCCCCAGTCTGTGAGCACCTTTCAAACACCCCTGCTAACTTGGCAAAGAAGCACCTTTTAACGTGGTGATTCTCTTTATTTAGCAGGGGGAGAGTAACTGGCCCTATCCACCCCCAGCACAGTACCTCCAGTGATTGTTGCTGTTGTCTATCTTATGTGTCTTTTTAGATTGTGAGCCCTTTAGGGACAGGCATCCATCTTATTTACATATTATTTATCTGTGTAAACCGCCCTGAGCCATTTTTGGAAGGGCGGTATAGAAATCGAATTAATAATAATAATAAACATTTTATAATTGAAAAAGAAAAAAGTATATAACAGACAGAAGAGGAAGGGAAAATGAAAATCAATGGAGAACTTAAGATACAGATGAGAAGGTAAGAAGGTAAGGAGGGATAGGAAAATAAGAGATGTAAGGGGGCGGGAAATGTGTTGCAAAGAATTATTATCTTACTTCCCAAACTATAGATGAGGACTGAGGCTTTTTTTGCATCTATTTCTACAGCTCTATTTCTTACCTCTATATTCCCAACCACACAAAAAACCATTTCCCACTGCACAACATTTTCTCCCACTGCACAAAACGTGTCCAGCTATAAATTAGAATAAAACCTGGAGATCACCACAGCAGACTGTTCAGGTTTTAGTTTTTGTTTGTTTGTTTGTTTGTTTTCTTGTGTCTCATCAGACAGATAGGAACATAGGAAGCTGCCATATACTGAGTCAGACCATTGGTCCATCTAGCTCAGTATTGTCTACACAGATTGGCAGAGGCTTCTCCAAGGTTGCAGGCAGGAAGCTCTCTCAGCTCTATCTTGGAGATGCCACGAAGGGAACTTGGGAACTACTGCATGCAAGCATGCGTGTGCTCTTCCCAGAGAGGTACTATCCCCTGAGGAGAATATCTCAGGTATGTAGCTTGGGAGTGCTCCTGGATCCCAAACTCACTCTGGTTTCTCAGGCTGAGACAGTGGCTAGGAGCGCTTTTATTAGCTTTGGCTGATAGGAACATAGGAACATAGGAAGCTGCCATATACTGAGTCAGACCATTGGTCTATCTAGCTCAGTATTGTCTTCACAGACTGGCAGCGGCTTCTCCAAGGCTGCAGGCAGGAATCTCTCTCAGCCCTATCTTGGAGAAGCCAGGGAGGGAACTCGAAACCTTCTGCTCTTCTCAGAGTGGCTTCATCCCCTGAGGGGAATATTTTACAGTGCTTACACTTCTAGTCTGCCTTTCATATGCAACCACGGCAGACCCTGCTCGCTTAGCTAAGGGGACAAGTCATGCTTGCTACCACAAGACCAGCTCTCCTCTCGAAACATCAGCTACACCCGTTTCTGGATGTAAAAGGCCTTAAAACAGTGGCACATATGCTGATAACCTCCAAGCTTGACTACTGAAATGCACTCTACATGGGGCTCTGCCTTTGTATATGGTCCAGAAACTACAATTGGGACAGAATGCAGCAGTCAAACTGGTCTCCACAACAGCCCAAAGGGACCATATAACACCAATTTTTAAGAGAACTGCATCGGCTGCTGCTATGTTTCTGAGTGAAATACAAAGTTCTGCTTATTACCTATAAAGCCCTTAATGGCTTGGGTCCAGCGTACTTAAGAGAGTGCCTTCTTTGTCATGAAACCTGCCAGCTATTAAGATCATCTGCAGAGATATGGTCATGGTTGCCACCGGCTCATTTGGTGATGAAATCAGGACCGGGGCTTGCCTGTGGCTGACTCTGGGCTTTGGAATATGCTCCTTGCTAAAATAAGAGCATCTTCATTTCAGTTTGCTTTTAGGAAGACCCTCAAAACACACCTGTCCCCTTTACCAGTACAGCCAAACTGAGCTCAAATTCAAACTGAACCACACCGGGTTCAGGTATGCACAAAACCAGACCGGACTCAGTTCGACTCAAGTCCAGTTCAACTCAAACCAAAATGGGCTTTGCAGTTTTGTGACATCCCTATTACCCAGCACTCGGTGTGTGCTTTCAAGGTGCTGCAGGGACTTTACAGAACTCTCTTATTCTTACAGTCCTCACTTCTGCCCTTGAGTGCTGGGGAAAGGACAGCACTGCATGGGGGTGAGAAATGGCTCTCAGAAGATATTTTTATCCAAATGGCCCCCATATGCACCTTCCAATACACTGTTTAAGATACAGCAGTATATTTTGCTTTTATTTATTTATTTTTACATTTATAACCTTCTCTTCTTCCAAGACGCCCTGAGCGAGGACATGGTTATTATGTTTGTCCTCATAACAACCCTGTGAGGCTAAAAGAGAAGTGACTGGCCTAACATCACTCACTGAATTTCATGGCCGAATAGGGATATGAACTCGGGTCTTCTTGGTCCTAGCCAACACTCTAAGCACTACACCACACTGGTTCTACTCAGTAGCAATGCCAGATGAACAATGGCCTGTGCTCTGCCCCTCCCAGCAGCCCCTCCAGTGACTATATAAAATAAATGTTGTCAGGCAGCAAGCTCTATCTAGGAATGAGATGGGGAGTACTGGGGTGGGGCTTTTGGCAACTGGGCCATGCCCACTTTGTGCATGACATCACACACAATGGGAACTCCAGCAGCCCTTTCCATTGGAGGCCCGGCTTCTTTGAACCTATTCATTCAATGGTGGCTCAGCCCCAGGTTCTATTACACTGTTGTAAGACTCCACTATAATGTAAAGTATCCTTCTCTGCTGCTGCCCCAAAACTCTGGAATGCGCTCCCTGCTGAAATAAGAGCCTCCCTATCCCTGACAACTTTTAATAAGTCTTTAAAGACCTCTATTTCCCAAGCTTTTTAACTTGACTGTGGTTTTAAACCACAGACATTAGCAAGTTGTTTTAATATGTTCATTTTTGTCTTAATTTGTTTGATGTTGTTGTAAACAGCCCAGAGATAGAAGTATGGGACGGTCTACAAATTTGATGAATAAATTTTAAAATTAAATATAAAAATGCTAAAAACTGTAGCATTGCCTATATATTGTCCCATAGACTATAAAAGATGCTAGGGACATTAATGTTTTCTATAGTCTATGGTCCCTTCCAGTTCTGTTTTAAAGTCTCAGCTGGGTCATGGAGCACCAGAGAATGATGGGAAAGATGCTGCAGCTTTGACAGGTGAACAGGATCACATGGTATCCCAGGCAGGGAGACTAGCCCTCGCACTCCAAGAACTAATCACACTGCCTGGCTCTAGAAGCTACCCTGCTGAATGATGTGAGAGTTCAAGTTTCTTACTCTGGATCTGAGAATGTATATACTTTCCTGCTTGGCAGGAATATTTAAATCTCCAAGATGCACTTCCAATAGCTAAGAATAGGGATGTGCAAACAGGTTCGAATTCAGACCAGTTCGGTTCAAAGGTTTGAACTCAAACCAAACAGGGGTGCCTACCACCCACCGAAACCCCAAAGCAATCAGACACTCCTGCGATTTTAGATGATTTTTTGAAGTTTGTTTTTTTTTCATTTTCCCCATAGGGAATAATGGAGATTTGAGGATTCCCCTAACTGCCCCTCTGTGGGGTGCCTGTGCACCAAAGTGGGTTTGGTTGCAAGGCAGGTATGGCCACAACTCCACATAGGAGTCACAAGCCGGTGGGGTTCATGGTATATATTTTATATTTTAAAAAAGATTTTAGCCTGTTTCAAATGCAATGAATAAGAGTCCCTCCTCCCCATTCATACGTAGAACAGTGTGTGACCTTAATTGCTGTGAACTCTGAACTCAGAGTTCACAGCAATTAAGGTCACATACTGTTCATTGTATTGAAACAGGCTATCATCTTTTTTAAAATTATAAAAAAATAAACCATGAGCCCCAAGCCCGGTTTGTGCCCCTAGGTGCTCTGCATAGGGAATAATGGGCCAGTTCAACTCCCCATTGTACCCTATGTAGAACTTTTTAGAAGCGGTTCAAGTTGAGTTCAAATTTGAACCAAATCTGGGGGGGTTGAGGAAAAAAACCAAAACCGACCCTTCCCACCCTGGTTCAAATTAGGTTTGAATTCGAACCAAACAGGCCAAACTAGTGATGTGCATGGTCCGGAGCAGTCCGGACCAGCACCAAAGGGGAGCCTATCTTTTAGGGCGGGGAGGGCTTGTTTACCCCTCCCGCGCCTCTTTGCCCCCGCCAGTGGCCGTAATCTACTGTAAAATTGGGGCGCTGGAAACCAGCCGCCCCAGCCGCCGCCGCTTCCGCCGCCCCCGCCCCCCCGCGAGCAGATTAGAGAAAAAAAGGCTACTGCCTACAAGGAAAGGCTACTGCCGCCCGATCGGAGGCCCGGTCTGCCCGGCTTCTTCCCGGCGGGTAGACCGGGCCTCCGGCAAAAGCTCTATAGGATAAAGAGCTCTAGCGCGCGTGCGCACGCGCCCAAGGCCCCGGTTGGGCCGGAGGCTTCGATAAGAGAGGAGCTCTGTTCGCGAGCTCCTCTCTAAGTTCTTCTAACTTGGTGAGCACTCGTGGGGGGGTGGCGGGTGGCGGGTGGGGGGGCGGCAGGGCGGCAGTAGCCTTTCCTTGTAGGCAGTAGCCTTTTCTTCTCTAATCTGCTTGTGGGGGGGGCGCGGCGGAAGCAGCGGCGGCTGGGGCGGCTGGTTTCCAGCGCCCCAATTTTACAGTAGATTACGGCCACTGGCGGGGGCAAAGAGGCGTGGGAGGGGTAAACAAGCCCTCCCGCCCTTAAAGCAATACCCCCCCACCCGGACCCGGACCAACCAGGGCAGAACCGGTCCGGCAGTTCAGCCATTCTATAGAATGGCCGCCGGACCGGTTCGGACACACCCCTAGGCCAAACCAGTTTTGTGCACATCCTTGTCTAAGAACTATGGTTCTCTAGCACACCTGCCAATTTCTAAAATTCCCCAGCTCCTTTGCCACCCCTTCCTGTACTGCAGTCCCTACTTTTCTGGCTGTTACTCTATTAGTGATAAAATAGATCGTGAAGACAAGAGAACCAGTGTTAGATGTCTGCATTCATTTGGAACATATTTGTAATTTTTTTAAATGCTTCATTTTTACAGTGGCGTAACTATAAAGTCATTAGTCATCACCCTGTACATATGACTGCTCTGTGGACTGTCAATGCATGCAAGGAGGGAAGGGACATCATGTCTACTGGCCTTGCGTCTGACCTCTGAGTGTTAAATGGCTCTTCCACATGTGGTTCTGTGGAGAAAAGCCAGTCAACATGTTGAGGTCAAAGAGTGGCTTATAGTGCTGCTTTTCCCTTGGCACACTGGTAGGTTAGTAATGTACTAAAAAAAAAAAAAACCTCTAAGATCAAACAAGTATACAAAGTTCAAGAAAATGTCAACACTAAACTGGCAAGAAGAACTTTCGATAAGAACTACCTACCATCTTAACTGTAAAGTGCAATTATACAGGATGAGGGTTCACGAATTACGTTTTGCCAAATAAAATCTGTGGACCTCCCTGCAATCCACTTAGTTTCTCCTGCACATGCTTCCCTGGCTGAGTGTTTGGGAGTTGGGTTTGTTTTTTGCTGCTTCCCTTTCCCACCACACCCCCAGGCTCTAAGACTGGAAGATGCTCAGTTCTGGAAAGGGGAAAATGCTGAGGGGAAAAGACACTTGCTGTGGATCATTGGCAAGACTTTAGCAGTGTACTCTTATTTGCTAATCCTATCCAGCAAATGCTTTCCCAGCACCTGTACTTGCACTAACCCAGCAGGAATATGTGTGTTTGTATAACATGTAGTTTTGCCCATATTCATATGCAATAGGGAACTTTGCCAGGGTCTATGATTCCTGGGTGCTATTTTATTTTAATCTAGAAAGTCCTTGAAATTTTTTACCATGAATGGCAATATTCTTTTATCAGAAAACCGCATTTACTGGTTGTTCTGAACAAATCAGGAGATGGGGCAGGTGGTGATAGGATTAGCCTTAAAATGGGTGGGCATGTCCACTTATTATTTCCCAGTAACTAGGAACATGCTATTAAAAATATGGGCACCCACAACCTAGCTCATAGATGCTCATGCCTTCCAGAAGATGGATAAAGCTTTAATATATATTCCTTCCCTGCAGTGGATATCTTTATTGGAGAATCCATACTCAGTCATATGTGGGAAACAATAAGTTCTTTATTTTTTTATTTTTTTGGCTGATAATTTTGCAAAATTGAAAGACTAGGAAGATTCAAATATCTTTGCAAGGGCTAAATATCAATTTAATATTTATTAATAATAATTACTACTAATAATATATAATTAATAAAATGTCAACTATTATTGACTTTTAGCCCTCTCCTTGATGCATAATGTATGCTAAAATAGAAAGCCAAGCCTGGAGGAATCCCAGGAAATGTGGATTTTGGGCCACTTTAGTGACTCATTAATGAGTTATTCGTGCTGGGCTTCCAATTCCTGAACCACAGCCTAAGTCATATGTTTTGTACTACATATATTGCAGATATATGTTTGGCATTTCAATTTGTTAACAGTGACACGTGTGTTCAATCAATTGTTTGGTATTTGCAATAACAGAAAAACAAACTGAATCTTTGCTTGATTAGAAAAAAAAGCTTTGAACTTCCTAACTCCCTTTAGTAATGCTGTAATGAGCTACAAAGAGCTTCTTCAAAGACAGTTTTTTAGACCTGACCTATACAATAAATTGCTGCAAAGTATAATCAGTGACCTGTGCTGGATCTTTCCCCTCCATATCTGAGGCAAAAAGAAGCAAATCCCAACACGCTAAAGCCAAGCATCTAATTTTTTCACAATCAATCTAGTGTTGGCAGATTAATGTGTAGCTCAGAATAAGGGTGTCGTGCGTAGAAAGAAATAGCCTTTCAAAAGATCACTGAGGAAATCTATTTTCTGAGGCACCTGGCAAATGGATTTGCAGGAGGACAGATTACTTCAAGTACTCTGCTAAAAATATGTGCTTGACATCTACGGATGACTCAAACACAGTAAACCTTGACAATGGTAGGACTTCTGTTACAGGAAAATTAGATGTTTCTTCGTAGGTTGGAAATTGTCTATGTTTGGGTGGTTGTTGTATTTTTCTCTTTCTTTTACAGAAAAAAGATACAGCTTGGGGACAGAATGAAATTGAAAGAACAACTTGATTGATTGGTTTTTCAGAAAAATATAGCTTTGGTTCGTGTACTTTTGTTGAAATACTTGGAGTTCCTTGTTACACTCAATTGCATTTCTCTTAGGCTTCACTGGAGATAGCAAAGATGCAGATGTTTGTGGCTTGAAATTATTTTCAGCGGAGTGTCCCATGAAAAAGTAACCATGTGGGCATTCATGAATGATTGATAATGGACACTAATTTGGCATGCATACCAAGCAGCTCCATGCTATTCTAGCTCCAGTACACATTACACTGAAAACATAGTGGGGCTATGTGCTACAGTGTAAACAGCAGCTATGTGAGAGGGACCAAGCTGGGACCACAGAATATGGGGGAGAGGGTAACCCTTTCCTATTGTTCTGTTATAGCAACCAAATCTCCAAATGTGCTATTTGCCTCAGGAACGAAAATCTCCAAATGTGCTATTTGCCTCAGGCCTTTTGTGCCAGATAAAGAGCACGATAAATAGCAAGTTAGCTTGGTATAAGCAGTGTTGTGAAAACTACTGAATCCAAAACTTTCTTTCCAAGTTTTTGGATATTAGAAATCAGGAGGTTGTCTTAAACTCAGAGTCCTCTTCCTTTTGAGTAAATACAGGTATGACCTGTATTTAACCTCTACTTTTTAAGGGGTCAACTTAAATTTAGAATTGTCATTGATTCGGATTAATACAGTCTCCAGTTGCCACTGTCTCCAGTTGCTACTGGCATATCTGGTGGCGACTCGGAACCAGGCCTTCTTTGTAGCTGCTCCTGGGCTGTGGAATGCACTCCTGGCAGAACTCCGCAGCTTCGGTTCATTTTTGGCCTCCAAGAGAGCCCTTAAAACTTATTTGTTTGGTCTGGCCTTCCAAGTTTTTTTAAAAATATATTTTTATTTTTTATTTGACATATTTGTAAACTTCCCCAAAAATTGCTCTTAAATGTTTTTAACTGTTTTTAAATGGTCTTTAATTGTTTTTATATTGTCTTAAGCCAATTTTTAAAAAATGATTGGGGTTTTTTGGGGTTTTTTTGTTGTATACTGCCCAGAGCCTTTGGATAGTGTCGTATACTTTATTATTTATTTATTTATTCAATTTTTATACCGCCCTTCCAAAATGGCTCAGGATTTAATTGTTTTACAACTAAAACAGAAACCATTAAAACCAATAACAATTAAAACAAATATAAATATAACAATTAAAACATCTTTAAAAAACAAACTATCAGAACAATTAAAACCCTGAAAACCAGGTTAGCATTAAAACAATTAAAACTAATTAAAAACCAAAGGCCCGTCTCTGAGTCGCCACCAAACGAACCGGTGGTAACTGGAGACGGACCTCCTCAGATGACCTTAATGTGCGGTGGGGATCACCCAGAAGAAGGCGCTCTCTAAGATATCTTGGACCCAAGCTGTTCAGGGCTTTAAAGGTAATAACCAGCACTTTGTATTTTGCCCGGAAACATATCGGCAGCCAGCGTAACTGTTTCAAAACAGGAAAAATATGGTCTCTCCGGGTTGCATAGAAATTAAATTAATTAATTAATTAATTAATTAATTAATTAAATTTAATATCTATGCCACACACAGATGCCGTTTCATGCAGAATTCAACAACCTAAGTAGAACAGTTATTTAAGAGAAGATATTTTCACTGTTTAAAAGTGCAAATTGTTTAGCTTTTAAGACTGGCAAGACAGATTTCAAGAATGCTAGCAATGCTTGAATCTTAGACTAATTTTGTAATGGTGTGATAGACAGAAAAACATATGGTTAGGGTAAGGATTCAGTATTCTGCTTAATGTTTTTTTCTTATGATTAGCAGCAGTATAAGGAATTAAACACATGTATGCACATCTCATTAATTTGTATAAGCTGTATAGCACATGGAATTGGTCTTTGCTTAGTACAGAATTTTAACCTTTTAGCACAGCCATGGGTATTACAGTCATTGCATCTATTTTAGAATTGAAGGATACCATAAAATGATATTTTCAGTATTCCTTAATCTTTTGACTCAACTTCTCATTAACATGTTTATTAATATTCTTAAATGCAAGGGAGTATCCTCAAGGTGATCTGACCTTGGGGATATGCTGATTTTATACCTGATATAAAGGGATTTGGGGAAGAATGCTAACTTTTCTGCTGTCAACTATATAGATCAAATCTGGGACTTGTAAATACTTTTTAGGGGACCCCAAGGAATATCTAGAAGGATGTGTTGCTGCTGCTGCTATTTAGTTTTGTTTGGAACAGCTAGTTACAGCCTGAATATTAAGTGTAGTCCTGGACCAGACCTTCAGTGGAATATAGTATTGTATATAAGTCCTAAAAGTGAGTAGCTTTTGATTAAGACCTTCAGCTGAATAACGCAACAGGGGAAAGAAAGTAGTAGAGTACTTTGTTCTGACTTTCTTTCACGAACTTTGCCTCTAGGAAAACAGACCATTAGAAAGAAAAGAAGAATTGCCCTGCAGATTACTAGCAACTCACAGACACTGATAATTCTTTCTGTTAAAAAAAATGTGAAGAGTAGCAATTATTGTCCCCCCCCCCATTGACATCAAACCCATTATCTTAATACAAAAGGTTTAATTTTGTGATAAGTGGTATAATTGACACTGGAAAAAATAGAGCAATAGATAATGAATTTAATATTCCTAGGTGAAAGCTTTCATAAATCATCTGTGAAGTTGCCATATATGAGTCTTGTCTTCTGGGAGTTAGGGTGAGATAAGCAAGAAATCATGATTTAGAGAACAATAGTGGCAGTTTTTCTTCAGCTGTGATCCTTTCAGACTTACCTGTAGTATTGAGAGAGAAAGAGAAACAAAATGCTATACAAAATGGAACCCGCTAGAAATGAGACTGTACTTTGGGAGAACTGAGGCCCAGTTGATACACCACTGATTCAGAGTACCTGACACTGGAAAAACTTCTCCTTGGTTGATCTCAATGTTGCACTGACAACCTACAAAATGCTCGTTTTGTAGGTTACTGGGATTACATGACTAATTCCTACAACAGCATCTGCATCCAGTCATGGTAATGATGTTGGTGAAGGAAGTAACTACATGATCCAAAGAACCTCTATAATTGGTGGTTTTATACATTATTGATGCAACAATTGAAAATTGTTTCTGCTACAGAAACAGTTGTTCAGCACTAACCACAACACAAGGCAGTTTACACGACCAGCGCTATCCGGGCCCTGCACAGCCCTACCAGGGTAGGGCTGGTTGTATGGAGTGCTGGGATCAGGACCCATCCTGGCGCTCCGTCACTGGATAGCCTAGGTTATCTGTCCAGTTGTTTGGCAGCACAGACTGCTGGCAGCCCGTTTGGGCTGGGGGAAAGACCATCCCAGCATCTAGAATAGCCACAATGTGCCATGCTGCTCACGTGGTTCATTGTGATATTCCTGGAGACTGTGACGCTCTTTCCTCCGGCCTCAGCACTGGCTCACCACTCTTTGTGTGGGCGCATAAGCAGTTGCACTGAGGAATGAGCACTGGTAATGGGGAAGAGGTAAGCTGTGATCTGCCTTTTCCCAGCCCCAGCCCAAACAGTCATATGAATGACTTTCACATCTATTATGGTGGCTCTTACTCCATCCGGGTCTTAACTTGAAATGGCCCACTATTTCTAGGCATAGTAGGTTGCTCTTCTTACTACTTTTTAAGCCTGCTGTATGGTTTGAGAACTTGATCTTCTTTATTTCCTTTGAACTGCTTTAGAACCTATTTTAATAATTGTTCCGCCTCTTTTAAGGATTTGTTTACTAATAGGTTTTGAGTCACTAAGGCCTATGATGCTTCTGTGAGTCACTATGGCCTATGATGCTGTGGTGTCCTAATCTGAATTAAAAGGATATATATAACTGTCTAAGGTCCATGCTACTAGTTCTTGGCCTTCTGATAGTCATTTTCTCGAAAGATCCTCAAAGTTAGTCAAGTAACTTCTTGTTTCCCCCAATGCATTGAGGAATTGAACTTTGAGCTTGTGAAATGCCTTCTGCTTTTGTAAAATAGATCTGGATCTCAGTCTGGTCAGCAAGTAATTCTGAACTCAACCAGGACTAGACTTGCTCAACATTGATTTCACCATCTAATTCACTCTTGCACAAGCTGAGTTGAAGGCAGATTTTGTTCTCTCTCACTGAATGACAATTGGACTAGTGTAGGATAAATCAATAACCAAGAGCTTTCTTGGACAGTGAATCTGACCAAGAGAGCTCTTCCTTTAGCCAGCTTATTTGTTCACTGCTATTCCCCTGCATCTTGGCATGTGCATGAAACTATATACAGCCTATTTTGTTGTTTATGCTGGTGATGGCAATAGAGAACCCTTTTCCTATTATTCACTTTAGGAGAATGTTGTTGAGTTGGAAAGTAATATGTTGTGCAAAGGGGTGGGGAGTCTTGGGCCAAATGGCAGGCCACACTTTGCAGGCCATGTTTTCTCCTCTAACTCCCTGGGGCTCAAGTTTTCCTGACTCTGTCTTACAAGTATTCCATTATAGTCTCTTGAGATCCTAGGGATGAGGGCAGGTCTTCTTGAATCTGCTTTATGTCCTGCTTTGAGGCTTTAGTATGACTTGAAAGGGATGACAGAAAGCAAACTTGAATTGGGCGATTCCTGTTAGAATGCAGAGCACTTTGGTCTCCACATCTGAAAAATGTAACATGGAACCAAGATGAAGTTTCATACATTCTGGACAAAAACATAAACTCTGAAGTTCGCACATATAGACATCTCTGGTTTTGGATGGGTGAGTGGATTTTTCAGAAAATTATTTGGAAAAAAGCCTCATATACAAGGTGTCATGTTTTATTCAAAAAGGAAGAAAAGGATTGTCTTTGTACATGAGCAGAACTATTGTTGCATAGGCAGAGCATCCCCTTTCTTATAAAACCTCTGCATATATGTGTAACAGAGATGTCTTTGGGTGTAAATGTTAAAGTTGATATATGTAGGGGCTTCCCTGTTTTCTTCTCTCAGCCAGGAATGCTCTCTTCATGTATTTACTTATTGATTTATGAATTATTAATAAATAAACAAATAAAAATAAGGAGGGACATTTTTGTTCATACATGAGGAATCCCCTTTGGGGGAGTGGGCAACAAAATGGCAAATACAGTTCAATGTGTAAAGTATAAAGTGATGAATATTGGGGCAAAAAATACCATCTTTACATATACGCTGATGGGGTCTGGGCTGTTGGTGACCAATCAGGAGAGGGATCTTGGGGTCCTGGTGGAGAGCTCATTGGAAGTGTCAACTCAATATGCAGTAGCTATGAAAAAGGCCAATTCCATGCTTGGAATCATTAGGAAAGGGATTGAAAATAAACTGCTAATATCATAATTCCCTTATGCAAATTTATGGTGTGGCCACATTTGGAGTACTGTATACAGTTCTGGCCACCATATTGTTAGAAGGACATTGTAGAACTGGAAAAGGTGCAGAAGAGGACAACCAGGATTAACGGGGACCTAGAGCACCTTCCTTACGAAGCAAGGCTACAACACTTGGGCTTTTTATTTTAGAAAAAAGGCAGCTGAGGTGTATAAAATTATGCATGGAGTGGAGATATTTTTTTCCCCTCCCTCCCACATAACAGTAGAACGAGGGGTCATCCCATGATTGCTAAGAAATTCAGGACTGACAAAAGGAAGTATTTTTTAACACAACGCATAATTATCCTATGGAATGCTCTGCCATAAGATGTGGTAGAGCCACCAGCCAGGATGGCTTTAAGAACAGGTTACATAAATTCGTAGAGGACAAGTCTACCAATGGCTACTAGTTTGAGGGCTATAGGCCACCTCCAGCCTAAGTGACACAATGCCTCTACATACCAGTTGCAGGGGAGCAACAACAGGAAAAAGAGCATGCCCTCAGCTCTTGCCTGTGGGTTTGTCGAAGGCATCTGGTGGGCCACTGTGTGAAACAGGATGCTGGACTAGGTAGGCCTTGGGCCTGTTCCAGCAGGGCTGTTCTTGTGTCCTTATGAAACAAACATTTCATAAGAATGGCTTTCTCTGTGGCTGCTGCAGGGTTTTGGAATATGCTCCCTGCTGAAATAAAAGTATCTCCTTCTCCGTTTTCAGGAAGACCCTCAAGACTCACCTGCTCTCACAGGCTTTTAATTAGAATTAATTTTAATAATTTCTTTTAATAAGTGTTTTATGTGATTAGTAGTAGTAGTAGTATGTTTATTGCAGTCACAGACCAGATTAACAAACAATAACAATTAATAGCATTAATAAGAAAATTCAAGAATTTCAAAAGTTTACAAAATCACAAACTGTTCAAATTACTAATACAGTTTTTATGGAGCTTCGATGCCACAAAACAGAACTTTGCCACACAGGAAACATAGGAGACTGCCATATACTGAGTCAGACCATTGGTCTATCTAGCTCAGTATTGTCTTCACAGACTGGCAGTGGCTTCTCCAAGGTTGCAGGCAGGAATCTCTCTCAGCCCTATCTTGGAGAAGCCAGGGAGGGAACTTGAAACCTTCTGCTCTTCCCAGAGTGGCTTCATCCCCTGAGGGGAATATCTTGCAGTGTTCACACATCAAGTCTCCCATTCAGATGCAACCAGGGCAGACTCTGCTTAGCTATGGGGACAAGTCATGCTTGCTACCACAAGACCAGCTCTCCTCCCATCTGAAATTACAGGTTTAAAATTGGCCAGCGTAATTTCCAAATAAAATTGGTCTGTGTGACCAGGATAAATGGCTAAAATAGGAGCGATAAATTTGGTGCAAGCGTCCTTATAAAACTGGCAATAAAGGATAACATGGGTTATAGACTCTATATCCCCTGAGCCTCAGGGACAACGCTGATCATAAAGAAGTTGTTTGAATTTACGATCAAGTACTACAGAAGGGAGAACGTTCAATCATGTGAGTGTCAGAAATCTCCTAAATTTTGGTACCAAGATCTGCTCTAAATATTCAGCTGGTTTATAGTTAAAAGTTTGAGAACCCTTGGGTAGCCGTGCGGACTCCTCCTGCAAATCTATATCTCGGAGCCGTTGCTTCACAAAGCAAAGCGCCTGCTCTAATCCTCGCCCAATAAGATCTTCTTGAGACATGCCCAAGTGACGCAATTTTAATTTCAGAGCTGATTTCCATTTGGAAACGAAACTGTCTGATAACACTAAAGGGGCAAGACCAGCCTGAAAGAAGACCAGGCTTAACCAAAATTTAATTATGCAAAACCATACTTTTGCTTTCAGACTGGTGACCCCTGCTTCCCTACGAAGGATGGCATTTGCTGTATCCCTGGGTACCTGAAAAATAGCCCTCAGGAATTTAGTTTGTACTGTTTCAAGCTGAGAGAAATTTTCCAGAGGACCGATCTGTGCCTCATAAAGAATTTGGGGATATATCTTGGCCTTCAACAATTTTATAGCTGCTGGTACGAAAAAGGCACCCCTAGAGTAATAGAAGGACTTAATCACATTTGCCGTCTGTTGAGCACCTTGTGAAATATAATCAAGATGGGCTTTACGTGTTCCAGTTTGGTGGAATACTACCTCCAAATACTTAAAAACCTTAACCTGTTCAATACTATGGCCGTTTATTGTCCATTTAAAGATTTTGGGGTGCTTTGAAAACACCATTATCTTGGTCTTGGAATAATTGATCTCTAAAGCCTCCTTCTCAGAACTTACTCAAGGAGCTTTGAGATAAAAGGGCAATATCATCCACATAGAGCAATAATGAAACAGGTCTGCAAACAAGTTTGAGGGTGTGTGTGCAAATCCAAATCATTAAAATGTTAAACTATTGTGTTTATGTAAAAATTAAACAAGATTGGGGCAAGGATGCATCCTCGCCAAACTCCTTTATAGGTAGGAATCTCAGGCGAGAGGTGCCCTTTTCTAGAGCATTATACTCTGAGATGGGTATTACAATGGAAATTGTAAATTAATAAAAGTAAACGGTGGTCTATAGATGATTCCTTTAACTTCAGCTAGAGTTTGTCCCTAGATATGGAATCAAACACTGCCTTGAAGTCTATAAAAGCAATAAACAGGGACGATTTAGGTCTAAAGGTTTTCAGCCAAAAATTGCAATATAAATACTTGATGAGTTGTAGAGAAGCCTTCTTGAAACCCTGCTTGCCCAGCGATTAGGATACACTGATCAACCAAGCAATCCTGGAGTTTCCTCAAAAGATGCCTGGCATATAACTTGCTGCAATGCTAAGAAGACTAATTGGTCGGTAATTATTTGGATCCTCCCTTAATCCTTTCTTGTAAAGTGGTACTATTATTGAAACACCCCAGTCCTCCAGGATTCTAGCCAAAGCATCTATGTAAGTAAAAAGAGAAGCAAGGAGGGGAGCCCACCAATCAAGGTTATTACTAACAAATTCAGTTATGATACAATCATGATTGTTTTTAATCTGTGACTTTTTATATGGTTTAGGCTTGAGCCGGAAATGTTCCGGAAGCCAGTATAAAGGCTTCCAAAACATTTCGGCTCTGTTATTTTGGCTCGGCTCTCGCCATTTTGGAGCTTTGCATTGGCGGGGGTAGTTCTTGGAGGGGAGGGTGTAGTCACCCCTCCTGTCACATTTTCCCTGCCGGACCTCTGTTATTTTCAAGCCGCTCGAGGCGGCAGCGTTCCTCCCTGCCGCCCTGTTGTCCTCATAGGCCGGAAGTGGCCGGAAGTACTGATCGTGCCTGCACCTGTCATATGTGTGCACGCGCCTGTCTGCTGTGTATGTGCAGGCACGCAACGGGCACATGTGCGATCAGTATTCTGGACACTTCTGGCCGATGAGGACAACGGGGCAGCAGGGAGGAACACTGCCACCCCGATGGGCTTGAAAATAACAGAGCGCCAGCAGGGGAAATGTGGCGGGAGGTGTGAGTGCACCCTCCCATGCCCTTAAAGAACTACCCCTGCCAATGCTGAAGCAACTTCGGGCACATCCCTAATATGGTTTTACATTTTGTGCACCACCTAGAGAAGTACATATCAGGCAGTATAACTATATGATAGAGAGAGAGAACAGAAAGGTTATTTGCACAGAGTTTTTTTTAATAACCTTGTAATTCACAAAGTGCATTATCTGCAAAATTTGAACAAGATTAAAAGTCTAACTAAAATTGTGGCCAGCGTATATACTGAAAGGTTTGACCTTCAAAGAACACCTCTATACATTTGTGACCATGGATATATAGTTAAGATGGCACTCTAAGTTTATTTGAGAAACTAAAATATAGCAAATAGTTCTGGCGTTTACTATCCTTTAGCAATGAATTTTCATTAACACTCAGTCTTTTGTAGAGATGTGCAGATTGATTCAACCTTGAATCGATTCAAGTCAAATGGGGGCAATTCAAATGATTCGACATCAAATCACTCTTAAAAACAAGGGTCTGATTCAAGGTCGAATAGAATCACACACAATTCAACTTGAATAGATTCAAGTGTTTTGAGCACCCTTTTAAAGCCCGTTTTTCTGAGGAGCTGGGAAAATGGGCCTCAAAATGGTGCTGTTTTTTCCAAGGAGAGCTGGTCTACCAATTGGGGTCAGTGGATAGACCAGCCCTCTGCTCTAGATTTAGTGTGTCAGCCTGCCTTGGATTAATGCACCAATCCCAGAGCAGAGGACTGACCCCAGTTGGCAAACCAGCTCTCTCTGGAAAAACAATGCCATTTTGAGGCCCATTTTTCTCACTCTCCTTAGAAAAACAGGCCTCAAAATGGTACTTGATAGATTTGAGTGATATGAGGTTAATTCATCAAGACAGCTGGCCAAGACGGCTGCTTTTGACTAATCAATTCAAGGATTATGCAATTTGATTTGACCTCAAATTGAATTGCAAAATCTAATTCATGCACACAACTGGTCTACTGTACACCTATAAAAATATAATGGGCCAGTTATGTTTTCTTAGTTGTGTTCCTTAGTTGGAGTCAAAACACTGAAGTTAACCCTCCTCTGATGTATGTACAAAATGAGTAGTTGTATCTTGCTCAAAACTAGAAGGATAGGAGGGGGTGAGAAAGAAAGGGGGGAAATTGTGATATATACTGTAACTTGCTTTCCGACAAACCTATAATCTGTTACAGGAAATGATAAGGCATGTCATCACATGTATATCTGATTTAGATCATTTTACTTGGGTGTTGTAAATAAACAAGGAGCAATAATAGCTACAGCACTTGCCTTTAACAGCCATATTTTGCCTTGAATCCTTACTTGTGCTCTTTGTGATTTGTAATTCTTTTCTGCATGTTTTAATGAAAAATGTTATAACCTCTTAAACACTTAAGTGGCCTCTGGCCTCTTAGAATTTAACCTGCTATTTGTCTACTCTGGGTACCACTTTACTATCCCCAACTGAAGCAGAAGAATCTAATTATAATGTGCAGAAAAGCTCTCCTCCATGCACAGAGAGGCCAATTAAAAGTGACAGTATGTGCAACAGTATAAAAACAACTGGTTGTGTAGTGGAAGGAGAGAGAAAAATCAGAGTTCCACTCCTCTTCAAATAACTCTATGAGTGTCCGAAGGAAAATTTTTCTTATAAAATATTGAATCGTTGTCAACATCCATCATTAATGGTTATACATACTTATAACATTACTACTATATTGAGATCCATGTGCACCTGAAGCTGGACAAGAGTGGTCGGGTGTCTTTTCTACCACATTTACACTGATACCCATACACACAAAGTGATGCATTTCAAAATCTTTTCACCATTTTTTGAAGGAGAAGAAATGTGTGACTACTGCCTGTGGACAGATGAGCACGGGAACACCCACCTCACCATTATATTATGAGCACATTGTGTTCATAATAGAATGTCTGTGTGCATACTACAGGTTCAGGATTTTCAGGTGCTTACTTGGACTGAGCAATGCCTAAGAAATATACATGGCCAGTTGTCAGCTCTTGGAGCCATCTGTGAGTGGGTAAGAACTCACCTGACTAGCTGGCATGGTGTAGAAAGATGCCTCTGGCACTGTAAACAGCCACGCCCCCAGGGACTAGGAAGGAGTGAAGTGCGGATTCATCCCCCAAAGCAGACTAGTATACAATTTTGCAAAATCTTGTGCCATAAAATGTGTGCTGTAAAAATAAATGCTGGAATTTTAACCTAACCTTTTATAAATTGTTGTATCTAGATGAGAAACCATAGTTAGATTTAACTTGTTCATTAATATTCATTCATGATAATTTTGAAGCCCTTGCATAGATGTTCATCAGATGTGTCTATGCATGTAAAATCTAGAGTTTATTTTAAACATATGCAACTAATTTAGGACAGGGCTGAAATCATAAAAAATTAATGCAGTCTGATAAAGAGAGAGGAACAGTAATCTAAAATGTTGCTTTTTGTTTATTGGGGTTTATTAACTTATATATAACTGTTCTTATAACTCTTAATTGGAACTCTAAGCAAAAGAAATGTTTTAAGAAGTACATATACATAAAACTCTATGTTTTACTATGTTTATTGTATGTGCTGAACTGGTTTGTTTTTGAGCCCAGTTCAAACTGCTGGTGCTTACCTTTTGGAGCCTTAATCCTGGACCTTTAAAATCTCTTCTATCCATACAAAACTTCCCAAACTCCTAAAATAATCTGTACTGGGCCTCTTCTGCTTTCCTTTTCCTGGAAAATGGGCATGAATGATGTGTACTTCCCCCAATGGTGTTGGGAGGTTTACAAGTGGGCCATCACTGTTTGCCTTTCAGCGAACAGTTAAAACCTAACTTCTCTGGTGGGCATTTTTAGGTTCTGTTTTTAAAATTGGCATATGCTGTTCTTTTAATATTGACAGTGATTTTTAATGTAGTTTTTAACTTTAAATTTGAGTATTTAACTTTTTTATTGGATTTTTTTGCCACCTTGAGTATAATTTTTATAGAAAAGCGAGGCTAATAAAATGAAAAGTATACATGCTGTGAAAGTAGATTGAAGGGAGATGTAATCACCCTTCAGTTTTAATTTGTAGTAAAAGGGCAAAGTGTGAAAATAACAGCAGCAAAACACTTCAGTAATGCTAGGTGCTTCTCTGTGTTGGGTGTTCCACTTCATGACCTATGTGGCTGCAAGTCTCCTTGTGCACAATTTTAAAGCTTGCATTGTGAATTCTCTTTGCTGGAATAGAGACAATTAGTTTAACCTTATCAAACTGCTGTGAAGTTTAAAAGGCTAGATATTTGTTTACTGACAGGGAGATGATGATGCCTTCCAGATGGGCTGTCAAAGTGTGAGCAAAGTACTGTAAAACCGAATCATAACCTCTTGTTAGCCTTCAATCAGACAACATTATGGGTTGGAAAGACAGACACTTCCTCAGCCAGTTTGGCTTCACGCATAGGATTCCCATCTTGCAGTGTTATGCAGTGAAAGACACATTGGGTATCTACATAATTCAAACAGATGAAGTCTTCTATAACAACCTCACAAGTCTCAATTTCATTAACATCTGAGATGGTCGTTTCCAGCGTATCATTGCAGAGGGCAAATTCTTTTTACTGTAAGTGTTCTTACAGATTAATTTATTTCTTTAATCAAGCAGAAAAATCCCACTCAAGGGAACCCAAAATTGATTTCCCTTACTGATAAATGAATAATACTTTATCATGCGCAAAACCCTCCCGCACAGTCACAAAATGGATAGTCCTCCAAACCCCTCTGCTTCCTGAAAATTAAGTCCAGTAAGCTACTGGACTGAAATTGTTTGAAAATATATGTAGATGGTCTGTATGTGATAGAAACTCCACCACTTAAAGGCAAAAAATAAAATAAAAATGGATGCAATTTGTGCTCTGTAGAATTGCCAATGTATGTACGGCCTAGGAAATGCTAGGAGTGTCATGATGGATGTTCCTCTGTTATTGTGCATCTTGTCTAATAACTGCCTGTGGGATGCAGAGCTGGATGCTGTTGAATTGGGAATGCTACCCATTTCTTGTTTTCAAGAGAATGCCTTGAATGGTTGTGTTTACTGATGTGCATATGTAGTGTAAAGTGAGCTGGCTGGAAGGAATTTTGTAGAAAAATCTGCAGCCCAGAAGTCTAGGTTATTTTTCATTATTTGTGTTCTTAAAGCAGGTTATTATTTAGCAGGGAGAGGGCATTCTTGGGCCTCCCATATGAGGGACCATGTCAACATTTACAGAAACTATATTCCAACTGGGAAGAGAAGGGTTTAAAACAAGAACATTTAATCCCCACACCTTTCAAATCTTAAAAAGTTTTTGTTTTAAGGAGTATTTCTAAAACTATGAGCATACTTGGATTCAGACCCCACAATTACTGCAGTGTCTGATTCAGAGGTGTCCAGCAACTCCTCTTATGTGGTTAGGCTAGATCAGTTTCAGTTTGTGACTCCTGAGGATGTGGACAAGCTGATTACAATGGTATAGTGATATGATAAGGGTGCGGGGAGTGATTGGGGGTGGTTGATCTCCCCCTTATCCTACCACATGCAGCCAACAAGCTGCCTCAAATGTTTGTTTTCTGAGATTCATGGGCGATTCTAGAGAAGAAAAGATCACACACACACACACACACACACAACTGTGAGTTTTAATGGGTTTTATTAAGGCTAATGATTACAAGTGTGGGTGATTAGGCATATAAGCAAGTAGTTATCAATTTCATTTTTCTGTGATTGTAGTGTAGTGTTCAGTAACAGCTAAAAGCATTCCTAAAATCATTTTCCCCTTTGCCAAAATACAGAGCTGCTAGCTAGGAAAGAGTTTTGGCCTCACCAAGAAACAGCCAATTGTGTTATCAGCAAGTTGAAGAATTCAGTTTCTGTGTTCAAAGAGTGCCCTAGCTTGCTGCTACTTAGCAACAAGATGAAACAGTTCCCCCAACCTGGCAATTCAATCAGTGTTTCCCCTTTAATTTGGTCTTATAATTTCTATTACAGTTAACCCATACCAATAATAAGTGCAAAGCATCTTTGACTCTTAACAGAAAAAGCATTTCTTTCTAACCCTTCTACTAAATGCTGAAAAGTTTAAAACAGTTTCCTTTCATTGGGAGCAAGTAGCTGAAGGCCTTTAGCTATCTCCTGATTGTTCCAAAACAATCCAGAAGCTGTGTTGGCAGAAAGCAAAAAAGCTAAAGTACAGTTTCCAAGGAGGGAGGGAGACAGGCAAGAGGAATGTCCATTAAGGCAGCTTGGGAAGGGGGAGGAAGAGGGACTGGAAGGAGGAGGGGGAGAGGCGCCGTTTCCTGCCACCTGGCAAACGATGGCTGCGGCAGTGACTTCGCTGGAGCTCAGGATAGGTAAGAGAGAAGATCCCGGGACAGAGGGGAAAGAAAGAGGGGAAAGCGGAGGAAGCAGGTGTGTTAATCAGAAGTGGCTGGTTTGTGAAGGCATGGCTCTGGGCAGTATTCTCTTCCATGAAGAAGCCCATGCATTCCCTCTCTCATAAATGGCTGTTTGCAGCTTTTTATACCATTTTGCCATCTCTCAAAGTCAAAACAATCACCCCATCTCCTCAGAGTGTCTCCACTTTGATAAACAAACTCCAACCCTTCTCCCGCTCCAGGCGAGGAGCCAATCAGGAGCTCGGCTTGGCTCTTTGCTTGATCAGATTCAAGGCAGAGACACTTTTTCATGTCCAACCGACCTTGGTTTATAGCCATTTCAGATCTTTGTTGATGTTCCTCAGCCCAGAGAAATATGTTAGAAGGACAGGAATGTTACATAAGCAAGAGGGGTTTCAGTGTTCTAGTAATGTATTAGCCCCATAGCATGGCGTAGGTGTTATTATCTATATGTGGTTTCTTATAATTTCCCAAATCAGCTAGATATGATTACGCTTGACCTATGTCAAACTAGTTCTCAAGATTGGTTTTAGCAAGTCAACGAACAGCCGAAGTCTTTTTGCAAGGCAGTAAACAGGCTTCAAGGCTGGGAGAGTGAAGGAAAATTCCCCTTCTTTCTCACCTCTCAAGAATAAACATTTATGTTCACTGGCTTGGCCTAGAGCAAAAAAATCAAAGTCAGGCTTCCATTTCCTGCAAGACAACAGTCCCCTTTACAGGTCTCAATCTTTCCTTCTGATTTCTTAGGGCGGTCCCCAGTTCCAAAAGGGGTTCTGCCAGTCTGTTCATATCAATAGCCTACCACCTGTTCTCTTGACCCTTCTCCAGCATGGCTTTTACTATCTAGCAGGGGGGTTGTTGTAGAAGGCCGGGTAGATATTATAAATGCTTCTCTGAGGGAGGGCAGGATGCTTCCTTGTCTTAAGGAGGCAATCATTAGACCTCTTCTGAAGAAGACTGCATTGGATCCCTCACAGTTAAGACATGGTGTGCCTGTTTCCAACCTTACATGGCTGGGCAAGGTAATTGAGAGGGCGGTGGCCTCCCAGCCCCAGACAGTCTTGGAGGAAACTGATTATCTAGACCTGTTTCAAACTGGCTTTCGGGTGGACTATGGGGTGGAGACTGCCTTGGTTGGCCTGACAGATGATCTCCAATTGCAGGAGTGTCACTCTGTTGGTCCTTTTAGATCTCTCAGTGGCTTTCGATACTATCGAACATAGTATCCTTCTGGAGCATATGAGGGGGTTGGCATGGGAGGCACTGCTTTGCAAAGGCTCCACTCCTACCTTTTGGGCAGATTTCAGGTGGTGTGTCTTGGATACAGTTGTTCTTCAAAATCTGAACTTTTATATAGTTCAGATATAAAACCAGATATAAAACCCCAGAGCTCCATACTGTCTCCAATGCTTTTTACATGAAATTGCTGGGAGAGATCATCAGGAGATTTGGTGCAGGGTGTTAGCTGTATGCTGATGATACCCAAATCTATTGCTCCATGTCAACATCATCAGGAGAAGACATAACCTCCTTAAATGCCTGCTTGGAGGCAGTGATTGGCTGGATGAGGGATAACCAACTTGGACTGAATCCAGATAAGACAGAGATACTTATTGTGTAGGGTCAGAACTCACTAGATGGTTTTGATCTGCCAGTTCTGGATGGGGTTACACTTCCACAGAAGGAACAGGTACAGAGTTTGGGGTTACTACTGGATCCAAAGCTCTTCCTGGCGTACCAAGTTGAGTCGGTGGCCAGAGGTGCTTTCTTTCTGATATACCAGCTGCTTCTGTTCCTTGAGATAAACCATCTCATATGCTGGTAACCTCCAGACTTCACTACTGCAATACACTCTATGTGGGGCTCCCTTTGTATGTAGTCCAGAAACTGCATTTGGTACAGAATGCAGAGGCCAAGTTGGTCTCTGGATCAACCTGAGAGAGACCATATTACTCCTATACTAAAAGAGCTACACTAGCTGCCAATAAGTTTCCAGACAAAATAGAAGATGCTGGTTATAATATATAAAGCCCTAAACAGCTTAGGCCTTGGGTATTTAAGAGAACAACTTCTTCGCCATGAGCCCCATCACACACTGAGATCCTCTGGAGAGGTTTGTCTGCAGTTGCCACACGCTTGTCTGGTGGCTACTCAGGACAGGCCTTCTCTGTTGCCCCAAGTCTTTGGAATGCAGTCCTGCTGAAACAGCCTCCCCATTTCTGACAACTTTTAAAAACTCTGGAATGTGCTCCTGGCTGAAACGAGAGAGAGAGAGAGAGAGAGAGAGAGAGAGAGATTCTAACAATAAACCATCTACCAAACCATCTGTGGAAATCCACAGATTTCCTATGCTAATCCACAGATTGCCCTGTGCTAGTGGTAGTGGTCACTACAGGAAGACAAGTAAAAGCACAAAAATGTTGCTTTATCTCCTTTGTGCTGGGGTTTCTTAGGAAGAGTTCTTCCTTTTCATATTTCCCCCCTTTCTTGGATGCTTTGCACCTTTCAAGTGTTTCTGCTAAGAGTCACTAACCAAAAGGCCAGAGTTGAGTCTGAGACAGAGGTCTAATGTATTATTCTACATCCCTCCCCCAAAGCCTTGTCTCCGGACAGGAGGAGACTAGAGGTGCAGATGAACCAATTTCAGCATGCCTAGGGCAGGTGTAAACATGACATTCAAGCAATGGCCAACTACAGATGTCAATTGGATAACTTCTCTCCTTCTCCCCTCAGTGTTTTCCACCTATGGAATATCACCAGATTTAAGAAGATACACAGTTTGGAACAAACAGCAAGGGTTAAAAAAAAAAACACCAAAAAACTATCTGGTACAGTCCAATATGCTATCAAAAATATCAGCAAGTATTGTATTGGTTAGGGCTGGCTAGTATGAAAAATTTTATTGCAAATGATACAATGCAAAGACCATGCAATATGGGCTGTATTGAATTGGGGAAAAATATTGTTCTGATCTGATACAAAGCCCTAGTAACTATGTTGTAAACTTTCTTCTTCTCCCCCCACCCTCTGCTCTCTCTGTGCTATTAGTACTTCTCAAAGAAATGACACCACCAATGTGATTTTCAACTTTCAAGAGGGCTAGGGAATTTCATTGCTAAAGTGGCTTACAGCAAGATGTGTGTATAAACTCCTCTTAATAGTGGCGTGTTCTATATGCATTGATGAGATACCATATGCTGTTTAAACACAGGCTAGGGAAAAATAAAAACAGAAGCATCTCTTTGAAATGTTCCTTCTGAGGCAAATTTAATGTAAACTTAAGAGTACTTTTCCCAGGAAAAGTTCTGCATCTTACAAACTTTATGATGGAGTTTTCTTCCCTCAGAGCAGCTGTAAAGACTTTTGTGTTCTTCGTTTTCTTTTTAAAAAAATCTTCTTTTCTCAAAACACTGAGGCAGTTCGTGACTTGAAATTTAATTCTGCACCTAGACTTGCTCGTTTCACCATGAAAAGCAGAACAAGCCCCTCTCAGTACAAAGATGCTTCAGTTAGGCATTTTATAACTTGAAACCCTAAAGGACTGCAGGCAATTCCTGCTACCCTTGCCTAACGTATTAAGCTCTACATACAAACTAGTTCATCTTTATTTGGCAGATGGGTGGTGCCCTCCTTGTACCGGGTATTCAGGGAGGCCGTGTCAGGGCTGCTGCATGCAGCAGCCTGACACAAGCATGCCTTTCACTGCTGAGCTGTGGACTGGCAGTGGGCTGCAAACCTAGTTCCTGTCCCTCATGGTGCACTGGGGTGGGAGAGCAGGGGACATCTGCTGCTGGTGGCAGGGACAGCCCCTCCAATGCAGCAAAGCACAGGGCTCTGCTACACGTGGAGGTGCTGGACATAAGCCACATGGCAGATGAGCTGTTGGTGGCCATGGATTGCCAGGTGGACGGATGCTGCTGCCATGGCTGCTCTGGTGGACTGGTGCAGCAGGATCACAGCCTACTTCCATCAGAGTGAAAAGGGCGGCAGATGATCAGGGAGAGGCAGCTTGAGCTTAGCCTACCTGAACACCTGATCCTTCAGGATGTTCCAACCTGGTGGAACTCCACCTTTTTCTTGTTCCAGTGCCTTCAGGAACAAACTCTGGCCATCCACAGCCTGGCATGGTGGCATGGCTTGAAAGTGTGCAACATATATGACCAGGACTGGACTCTAGTATCCAAAGTTATCTTGGTACTCAACTGTTCTTTGTTGCTATAAACAGCTTGTGTGCTGAGACAGCAATGCTTATCCAGGCTTTGCCTATCTCTCTTCTCCTCGAGAAGATGATGGGTGAGCTCCAGTCCATGCTGACCACTGAGGAAGCAATCACCTCGGCAGGTCAGCTGAAGCCTGGAGTGGTGTATCAGCTCAGGACACACGTGGGTGCATCAGCAGAGCATGTGTTGTGCTGCCTCTGTGACCCAAGGATGAAGGGCAAAGCTGTCACCCCTGACCAGCTGCCCAGGTGGAGGTATCTCCTAGCTAAAGAGGTTAGGTGAGCCTAGTGTGCAGTCCACCGCTGGCAGCAGCATCACCACCACTTCCCTGTCCAGCAGCATGGTGTCCCGGGCAGGGCTAAGGGAGCTGGTCGTTCTGCCTCAGAGCTCCAACCGGTGGTTTACAGAGGGCTCCCTTGCTGCCTTGCCAGGGGTACAGGAGGAGCCCACCGAGCACAGCAGCATTGCTAAGCAGAGTGTTCTGCAGTACCTGCAGGAGTCAGTGGCAGGCGAGGAGATAGAGCCGATCCAGCTTTGGACAATGCATCACCAAGTCTAGCTGGACTTGGCAATGGTTGCCAGAAGGTTCCTCTCATACCCGCCAAGCAGCATCCAGAGCAAGAGGGTGTTCTCCATGGCCAGGAACGTGCTGATACCCCATTGTGCATGTTTGGATGCTAACTTGGCGGAGCAGCTGATCTGCCTGAAGGCCAACCTCCCCCTTCTGGGCTCTCCAAAGCTGGCCATGGAGGGTGAGTGACTCATGGTCACCCCCACCCACTGCAACACCACTGCCAGCTCACCCCACCCTGACCAACTCCTAAACCAGATGTGTTACAGTCTGTCCGTTAGTGCTGCTGACACAAGCAGACACACACGCAGATCACTGCCATGGCCCGCGATGAGATGAACTGGTGCTCTGAACCATGTGTCAGGCTGTTATCCAGGGCCAGTGGTGCACCTAGGTCATTTTGGAGCCTGAACCTTAAGGGTTCTGCTCCTCTGCCCAGGCTTTAACAAACCGATCATTTCCCTCTGACACGGCAGGCATTCCTTTCTCACATTGAGACTTTTTGCAGCCCTCAAAACACCTTGATTTAATTTAGCAATTTGCCACTTGACAGTTTGGGGACAAAGGAAAACTCAGGAGGTGTACGTTTCTGGACAAGAAAGATAAAGAAAGAGCCTTGGAGGGCCCGGTTGCTCGAGTGTCTTGATTCAGGGAGACAGGTGCTGGCATCAGCCACTGATGATGAAAGAGGAAAAGCAACAGCCAGCCTGGGAAGCCACCCTCCACCCCTAGCTTCCACTCACCTGTCTGGCGCAAAGTTTCGCTTCTTCTTTACTTAACCCGCTGGAGAGAAGAGATTCTGACACTCGCTTCCTTGTTGTTGCAGCCTGCAAGACAGGCACATGGTTGCAGCTGAGGAGGAGAGCCAGGCAGCAGCGGCAGCAGCTTCGCCCTCAGTCTGGCATGGCTGCTGCTGGCAGAGCTTGAAGCACGGGTTGAATTGTCAGTGGCAAAGCAGAATCCAGTTCAGCCCAAGGTTGGGCAGTGGTGGAGATGGGCTGCAAGGGAGGGAGGGAGGGTTTCCATGCTTCCCACAGGCAGCCTTATCTAAGACTGCAGCTGCTCAAGGTGCAGAGCTGGGAGCCAGGGAGGCCTGCTCAGCTCACACACTCCCCCCAACTGCACAAATGGTGGTGAAAATTGCAAAGATCAGCGGGGCAAGCTCAGGGTGGCGGCAGGCCTCTGGGGAGCCCCCCCCCAAAAAAAAACATTTGGAGGCCTCTCGGAGACAGGAGGCACAAACCAGATCCCCAGGGTCTGTGGAAAAGAGCACCTCTGTCCTGGGCCCAGCACCAATCGGAGGCCATGGTGTTATCCAGACATAGGTAGGCAGGCAGGCAGCCAGCAGTGTTGTGGCATATATGCTGGATAAGAAGAGAAGAAACAAGAGTTCTTTTCATAGTAAGAGTCTAGAAGTTTTGTTTCTTGTTAGACCATTGGTCCATCTAGCTCAGTCTTGTCTACATTACACAGTAGGGATGTGCACAAATTGATTTTTTTTGTTTCAATTTGTACCTGAATTGAAACAACCCCAATTTGTTTTGGGTCTGAATCTGACCCCTCCCCATCACCCCAAATTCGATTTGTACCGATCTGAATAGATTTGGATAAAAAAAGGTCCCAGGGCCAAAAGGGGGGTGATTAGTACCCATGGGTGGAAGCTACAACCCAAATTTCAAAGAAATTGAGCAAAGGGATGATTTTTAAGAATGTTTGAAGTTTACGCTAAACTTTAAGATTTTTCCCATAGGGAAAAATGGGGATTTCAACAACCTTATAGCTCCACATGGGGGGCACCAGGGTGGCCCAGAGTGGAGTGCAGTGGGTGGTAGTGCCCAATGGGTGCAAGGAAGCTACCACCCAGATTTCAAAGGAATTGGGCAAAGGGCTATTTTTTAAGGAGTTTGAAGTCATCATGTCTTTGGGGCAGATTTGGGGCAGAAAGGGGGCTTCATGGGGCAGATGAATGGGTCAGGTAGTAGTGCCCCAATGGGTGCCTGCTACCATCCAGATTTCAAAGGAATTGGTGAAAGGGGTGATTTTTAAAGAATTTATGGAGTTTGCACATCTTTAAGCTTTTCCCCCATAGGGAATAATGGGGATTTCAGCAGCCCCATAACTCCATTTGGGGGGCACTGGGGTGGCCCAGAGTAAGTGGTAGTATAGTGCACATAGGGTGCCAACCACCCACAAGCCCACAAGGGGTACTGGGTGTTGTTGTTTCTGAGGTGTTCTGAGTGTAGATTCTCTGGTAGCAAATGAGAGTGGATTCATTTTCAATGACAAACAATGAATCCACTCTCATTTCTACCAAAGAAGTGGGGAATGACCAGTGAAGTGGCCAAATTTGCAGATGACACTAAACTATTAAGGGTAGTGAAATCCACAACAGATTGCAAGGAACTCCAAAAAGATATCTCCAAACTGGGAGAGTGGGCAACAAAATGGCTAATGCAGTTGTTGTTGTTGTTATTTACATTTATATCCTGCTTTTCCTCCAAGGAGTCCAAAGTGGTGTACTACAAACTTAAGTTTCTCCTCACAACAACCCTGTGAAGTAGTTTAGGCAGAGAGAGAAGTGACTGGCCCAGAGTCACCTAGCTAGTATCATGGTTGAATGGAGATTTGAACTCTGGTCTCTCCGGTCCTAATCCAGCACTCTAACCGAAGTGATGCACATTGGGGCAAAATACACCAACTTCACATATATGCTGATGGGATCTGAGCTGTTGGTGACTGATCAGGAGAGAGATCTTGGTGTCATGGTGGACAGCTCATTGAAAGTGTTGTCTCAGTGTGCGGCAGCGGTGAAAAAGGCTAATTCCATGCTAGGCATCATTAGGAGGGGGATTGAAAATAAAACTGCTGATATTATAATGCCCTTATACAAATCTATGGTGCGGCCACATATGGAGTACTGCGTACCGCTTTGGTCACCGTATCTTAAGAAGGATATTGAAGAATTGGAAAAGGTGCAGAAGAGGGCAAACAAAATGATTAGGGGCCTGGAGCACCTTCCTTATGAGGCTAGGCTACAGCCTTAAAAGGCTGGGGCTCTTCACCTTGGAAAAGAGGTGACTAAGGGGAGACATGATTGAGGTGTATAAAATTATGGATGAAGTGAAGATGGTGGACAGAGAGAAATTTTTCTTCCTTTCTCACAACACTAGAACCAAGGGTCATCCAATGAAACTGAAGGCCGGGAAATTTAGGACCAACAAGAGGAAGTACTTTTTCACACAGTGCATAATTAATTTATGGAATTCTTTGCCATGGGTTGTTTTGATGGCCACCAGCTTGGGTGGCTTTAAAAGGGGCTTAGACAGATTCATGGTGGACAGGTCTATCATTGATTACTAGTCTGGTGGCTGTGGGCCACCTCGAGCCTCAGAGGCACAATGCCTCTCAATACCAGTTGCAGGGGAGCCACAGCAGGAGAGAGGGCATGCACATACCTCTTGCCTGGGGGCTCCCCAGAGGCATCTGGTGGGCCACTGTGTGAAACAGGATGCTGGACTAAATGGGCCTTGGGCCTGATCCAGCAGGGCTGTTCTTATGTTCTTATATGTGGTAAAACTGCCACCCTGTAACCAGAAGGTTACAAGTTCGATCCTGACCAGGGGCTCAGGGTTGACTCAGCCTTCCATCCTTCCGAGGTCGGTAAAATGAGTACCCAGAATGTTGGGGGCAATATGCTAAATCATTGTAAACCGCTTAGAGAGCTTCGGCTATAGAGCGGTATATAAATGTAAGTGCTATTGCTATTGCTATTGCTATGTTACTGCAGTGCAGGCATTGTGGCTGGCCGTGGATTCTGATTCTTTTTTGGCTATTTTTGAACTGTTTTTGAAATGTGTGCTCTGTGTTGGGAAGGACAGATTCCCTTTTACTGTGTGCTTCTGCAGTGTTTTTCAAGGCATGGTTGTGAATTGCATTACAAATTGCAATGCAAAACTTGTGTGCAGTGCACTCTGTGAGTGCAGCTTGCTCTGGCCACAGGGAACAACCGCCCCAAACACAAGTTCTCTGGCAGTTTACAAAAGAATGTGTGTTTACAAAATAATGTTATGTGTGAAACAGGCCTTCCTACCCCATTAACAACATAGTTTAGCAAGATTATAGGTAAAGGAAGTTAAATGGTCTCTTCTTCATTCTGAATTGGCACAGCTAAATGTCAAATTTGTCCTTTAATTTCATAAGAGAGCCAGCGTGGTGTAGTGGTTAGAGTGCTGGACTAGGACCGGGGAGACCCGAGTTCAAATCCCCATTCAGCCATGAGACTTGCTGGGTGACTCTGGGCCAGTCACTTCTCTCTCAGCCTAACCTACTTCACAGGGTTGTTGTGAGGAGAAACTCAAGTATGTAGTACACCACTCTGGGCTCCTTGGAGGAAGAGCGGGATATAAATGTAAAAATAAGAAGAAGAAGAAGAAGGAACTGTTCTTGCAAAAGAGCAGTAGGTTTATTCAGAAACCTGTTTCAGTAGGCATATTCATTCCTATTCCTATTCCATAAATTGTAGCTAATACTGTTATTAATATGTTGTTAACTAACATCGGCTTTCTACCTGCATGTTTAAGAAATATTTTGTGATGTTGATTTATTCCAGAAAGGCTTCTATTTGTCCAGCTAAGAATTACTTATGTATTGACATTTTTGTGAGGCTTTTTTCTTTTTAAAATCCAGAATAATAAATGATGAAATGAAACTACATCAGAATAGTTTAAATGTACTCCTGTCACCACTTCTCTTGCATATCTGCTTGAATATTTAAATTACCAGCTGCAAGCCATATTGATATAAGCAAAAGAGTGGGAACCCTTAAACAAGCACAAACAAACTTGATCACTGTTTCAACAGAAACATTTATGCTATTGACTTCGCAAACTGGATGGTAACTTTCTTTTGACCAAATAAAATAATTTTTGTTCGCATATGAGTGAGACATTTTATGCATGGAGATCTTTCTATGTGCTCTCCTTTGGCCAAACTCAAATTCTTCTGTATTTAAAACAAAGTGATTTGGTTATGTGTTTTTTGTAGTAGTTTTTAGGATAAAATTCTGCATGGTCTTGTGGGATATCTGACTTCTCTCTTTCCATTGGTTCCTTAAAATATGTCTGGTGTTTTAAGCTGGATAGTAGAATGTTTTGTTTAGTTCAAGGATGGGCAACATACAAGAATGCTTTCTTTTGTAGCCCATGCATTCTTTTCTTTCCCCCCACCTCCTTCCTTCTTTTCTTTCTTTCTTTCTTTCTTTCTTTCTTTCTTTCTTTCTTTCTTTCTTTCTTTCTTTCTTTCTTTCTTTCTTTGGTGTGGGAATGGCAGGAGGGTTTATTCTAATTTTGGAGTATGCCACATTCAGCACATTTGAGCCTTACAAGGATACCAATTCTTTTTTTTTAAACTTGTGTTGGTTCAACTGTCTAATTGAGATGATAGTTCAAGACATACAGTTAAATGTTTTACATAATCTTGTGAAATATGGGGTCTCTCTCTTTCTCTTTTTGTGGGTGTTGCTCTCTATGTTTTCCAGTCCAATTCCCCAGTCAAAGCCCTGAGCGAGCAGTGATCAAAGCTGCCACCTAAATAAGGATTCCATTTAAACATTTTTACTCCATCAGTGTGACGGGACAATAGATCCTTCAAACAGGCAAACATTATGAACCTTAAAATGCTGACTTGCAATTTTGAACATTTCACTTCAGCAATTCCAGGCCTTCTCTCATCCAAGAAACTACGGTCAAGCAAAACATGGACAACTGACACTTCTCTGGTTCTTTTTTGTGAAATGTTCACAACTGGTGAACTGTAAGTGATGATATCAATACATAGCTAAATTATTACATTCCAAAAACCATGATATCTGACTTAGCATCCAACACTGTAAAAATGATATCCACAATGTGTGCATCTCTGCCTCTCAATTCCTGGGGGTTTGTTATTGTTGTTTTAAAATTAGCTGTGCCGTTCCTTAGATTTCTATAAGGATTTTGGTGAGCAAATGGAGAGGCAGGCGTGCAGGAGAGAGAACTGGATGAAGAGTGAAGCAATGGGAAGGGTGGTAGATGGTTTGTCAGACACTTCAGTATATTAATGCTTGCACTTTGTGCATTCAGGATGGCAGGGTTCCAACAATGTGCTGGCTGCTGGTTTAATATCTTATAAATCTGTGATTTCATGGGCAGAAGATTTACATGAACTGCCAATACAGAGCAATGAAATTGTACAGCTTGATTCTGACCCTGCTCGCTCCACAACAGGAATCATTTATTTGAATGGTGCAACTGTCACTTTTAATTCTTGCATCAAAACAAGCAAACAAACATTTAGGACTCCTTCAAAGCCAGTGCTGATAATAGGATGCAATTTTTTAGTCATTTCTCAGTCTCGGATATCAAGATGGATTTTTCATTGCTTGTGCTGGAAAATAGATTGCATGACTGAAAACACTTTAAAGTTATGCCACTTTTAAGAATAAATTGTCTAAATCTTTCTGCTTGGACCAATACCGTACTTTCGGTTTGGGGGAAGTATTTTGTAATTGAAGACTTCTGCAGCAAAGTTTCATTTTCTAACTAGGACAGTTGAAGTCTGGGGTCTTTAAACTGTGGAAAAGTTTAAAGTAATTATTATTAAAGTAATACTTACTTTAATATGAATAAAACTTATATTATACTCATTGCCATGGGCATATCAAACATTACTGCACTGCTGTCCAGGGACTGATATCCTGACTAACAAGTGCTTGAGTAACAAACAAAGATTGCATAGCTACACTAAAAAGGAGGCATTTGAAGCATGTCACAGGTAGCACAACTGTTAAGGGAGCACAAGCATGCTTGCAGTTGCACTACATTAGCCTGGAATGCAAACTCCAGAGTTTGCACAAAGAGCTAGTGCAACAGCTTTGGACTAGTGCAAGGTCTTTCTGCAAGCACTTTGTTAGTCAGGATGTCAGCGTGCATCTTCTAGTTTGGCTTCTATGTGTGAGCAACCCCTTTCCAGTACTGCTCAGCACAATGTGTAGGCTCTTACAAGTAACTGGAGCCCTTCTCACAATCAGTAAGAGGGCAGTCCCAGAGGGCAGTCCACGGGGAAGGCGGTTTTAACCTACCTTCCCCACGGAGGATTGCTCTTTCTTTGGGCGGGCAGATTGCCCACCCAGATGTGGTGGCTCCCTCTGCAGCTCTGGGGGTCGGGGTGCTGGGGCGTGCTGCTGAACATTACCCCATCCTCTGGATCTCCAATAAGAGTGTGGTGCATTATTGGGATTCCCCCCGAGTGTGTCAGCCGCGGCTGCTTGCTGACACACGATCACAAAAGTGAGAGTAAGGGAGCGCTCCCTCCCTTAACCTCATTTAGAAAGGAGGCTACTTAGGTGAGTTTGCCACCATGTAGCCACCGGGATCGAGGCCGATCCCAGCAGTTCACATGTCCGTGCAAAAGCGAGCCGGGCTCCCTTATCCCCATTTTGCCCACGTGTGTGAATAGCCTCACTGTCTGGGATCCAAATGGCTTTGTGGGATTTCCCATGAGTGCACTGTGGTATCTTCAGATATAAAATGGCCCTTCATTAAAACTGGAAGACCCTGTGGGGTAGCTTCCAGTGCAGTACTACCAGTGGCAGCCGGTGCAGGTGCCGCTGGGGGCAGGGAGCATGAGGCACCTTTAATTGTAAATTAGTACATGCTTACATCTCCTCCCACTGCACCTGAAAGTTGTTTAGAGCAGCGGAACACTGCCCAGCAAACACTGTGGTGAAGGATTGGCTCCACCACTCAGCTGGTGGAGCCATTTGCTTGGCCAGCAAATGGCCTCCACACATGTGCAGAAGCCACCTGAATGGTGGAGCTGATCCTCTGCTGCAGCAGGTGTTGGGCGGCATGCTGCTGCTCTGAACAGCTTTCAGGCGCAGCATGAGGAGAGGTCAGCACCCACTAATTTACAGTTAAACGTGCTTCCCGCCACCCCCACCCCCCGGCGGCACCCATACTGGCCACCACTGAATACTACTACTACTACTGTTTATATATCGCTCTTCAACCAAAGTTCTCAAAGTGGTCTACATAAATAATACATAAATGAGACTGTCTCCTCCTGTCCCCAAATGACTCACAGTCTAAAAAGAAACATAAGGTAGACGCCAGCACCAGTCACTGGAGGAATGCTGTGCTGGGGTTGGACAGGGCCAGTTGTTCTCCCCTGGCTAAATATAGGAGGACTACTGCTTTAAATGGTGTCTCTTGGCTCAGTTAGCAGGGGTACAAGGAACTGTAGTCAGAAGAAACTCAGGAGGTGCCAGCATGCATGGAGTATATGGGAAAACACAGGTGTTTCTGTTGATCCTGAGCACTGTTTCTCAGTCTAGTCTGCCTTGCAAAATGGCTGTGAAGATAACATGAAATAAGGTAGGTAAACCACTCTGGTACCTCCCAAAATGTATGAAAATTATTATTAATGAACAACGATCCTGTTAGATCTTCCAGTAGCTTCAGATGTCAATAAGAGATTTGCTGTTGTGTGATTGTGAATGTTCTAGAAAGAGTCATTTTGAGGCTTTGGCTGATTGTGCCCTCAAGATGTAATGTAACCATTGATAGTTAGCTTTCAGAGACCTTTTCTGTTTGATCTTGTGACCTTTCATATAACTGGGGTGAGATAAAAATGTCAGTAACACCCAGCTATATCTCTATTTTCATCTGATCCAGGCTGGACTGCATCAGTGATTATTAAGCATCTGGCTAGGTAAAGTAGCATCTGGCTGATGCAGAAAACTTCAGAGATGAAGTAAATATGGCTGGTAAGGTTTATGATTTTGAAGAGATAGTGATACATGCCACTGGTTGGCATTAAGTTAGTAATGTAGTTTGTTCCCAAGCAAAATGCAGTCCTTGGAGCTTTAGGGCTGGTTCAGATATAACACGGAACCTTGGTTAGAGCCGGGCTCCACACAACTCTCTGAGCCTGAGAAACACATGCTCCCCCTCTGTTTCTGTGTGACCATCTGCTTACATATCAGGCGGTATAAAATGTGATTGATTAAATTAAATTAAATTAAATTAAATTAAAATAGGCTGAGATTTGTCATGTCATCCAAACTTACCAATCTTAGCTAATTCTAACAAACAAATAACCTATCATCTCTATCTGAAGCTTGAAGTGAGTTGCAGATTTCAGGTTATTTGAAGCAAGTAAGTTAAACAAATCCTAGATTAGCAGGTTCAGGTAACATGACCAATCTTGGCTTGTTTTAACCTAAATAAGTGGTCAGGGGAGGATAGAAGGAGGAACATGCATTCCCGAAGCTCAGAGACATCACATGAAGCCTGACTTTAATTAGGATTCTGTGTGACATCTGAACCAGCCTACAGATAGTTAATGGTAACTCTCCCAGCATGGGAAGACAATAAGGCTATTCTTACGACCTTAGCGGCTTAGCCCGCTCTCCCCGCAAACACTTGCAAAGCGGGTCTCACTGATCGTGATACTGGCCTCAAAGTTTTCCTTTATTTTTCAGAGAATGACCATAATTAATGGCTTAGTGACCTTATGGCTAGATAACTTTAAGATTATGCTGATCTGATTATTGTTGGGCAGCTTCACTGTTCAGAACCTGTGCTCTGCCGTCTTTGGGATAGATTGTTGAAAACATATGTCACCTTGAATATCTACAAGGAATGCTTTATAAGGATGGAAAATATGACTAATTGAAAATGGTCAATAGCCTATTAGGGTATTTTCTGGTTGAGAAGGTTTAGTATATGACCATAATTTTGCATGCTGTTTATGGTAATATTTTGTTTCCTTTGCCTGGTGTTATCTCCATAAAACACACTAAAACACATCATCCTTCACATTGGCTCTCTGGAGAAGAGAGCAATAAGCCTTGATGTTCACTGACTTGACCACATACTACCAGTGGTACTGAAGATTACAGATGTTGGTTATATAAATAAATAAATGAAATAAAGCTGCTAGCAACCCAAGGTCAGAACGATCCCATGTGAAGCCACTGCATTTCCTCACGAAGAATAACAAGTCAAATTGTATAACTTGCTGCAGTGGTGATAACCACTTAGATCTTCTTTGTGAAGCAATAACGTAACATCTAATGGCTATTTTGTTGCTGTGCAAACCTTGACTGTATTCTTGGGTGGGTGGGTGTGCATCTAAGGCATCTTATATTTTATCCCTTAAAATATATTGTGTGAACACCTATAATATGGAAACAAACAAAAATAGCAAACAGTCCTAACAATAAGGTACTGCAGTTGATGTGGCCAGTATGTGACACTACTTAGGTTGACCAGATTTTAGGGATGTGCAAAATGTTTTGAAGTTGAAACGTTTCAACTTAAAGTGGGCCATTTTGAGTGTTTTGAGCTCAAAACAAAATGCCCTCTAAATAAAGAACTGTTTCGAGCTTGGCACAAAACAACCCTGTTTTGATCGAAACGTTTTGGCCATTTTGGAGGCCTGTTTTTACCTTGCTGATTGGTTTTCTGGCACTGGCTTCCAAAAAGCTTGTGATCTCCTTGCTTCTTGGTTGGCTTGTTATCATAAAAATCAAGTGTTGTCATGGGCAACTGTACCCCCATTGGCTTTGGGGAGGAAGGAGGAGGGAGGGGACAATACAAAAGGAGGGAATTTCAAAATGTATTCAAAGGGATTGGAAGGTAGAGAAAACTCTTTTAGTGTGCCTCTCTTGAAGAGGATGCATCAGGAGGAAAGGAGGAAAGAATCAAGGAAGGTGTGGTTTTGTGATTTTCTTTTCTCAGCACTGAGTATAATATGCTGTGCTATTGCTGCTATAACACTCTGGTTTTGCTTGATCTCAGATTGACAAAGGCAGAATAGGTACCTTCCTGCCTTGAGTTGTGGTTTGTTTTGTTTGTGACATAGTGTTGTGCTGTGTCTTTTGTTTGTGAGATAGTGTTGGTGAGAAATGGACAGTGGCAGCTTTTTCTATGTGTTTGTAATATTTCCTGGGGATTGCTGTGATGAGCTCCATGTCTGGCTTGAGACTAATCTGTGCTTCACTCACTGTTCTGGCCTGCTCTGCAATCTGCATTGCAAGTCAAAATGTGGCTGAAGGTGCTCTAGTTGAGCTTATGACTATGCTTCCTGCTAAGGGTGCTTCTGTGGCAGTTCTGTAGGAATGTAATAATTGTGTGTGAGAGAGCAACTTGTGCCAATGATGTTACTGCAGTGCCGGCACTGCGGCTGACAATGGAGTCTGGATCAGTTATTCTTTTCTGGACATTTTTGGACTGTATTTGAATTGTGAGTTATGTGTTGGGAAGGACAGATTCCCTTTTACTGTGTGCTTCTCTTCAGTTTTTTTTTCAAGGCAGAGTTGCAAAATGCTTTGAAAATTGCATTGCAGAATTTGTGTGTGCAGTCTGAGTGCAGCTTGTTATTGCCATAGGAACAATGGGTATCCTATGGGGATTTCAGGGAAAGGTTAAAATTTGTTAAAAAATCACCTGCTAGACCATTTCTTTTTTAGGTTGGGTGGTAACTAGCACCCATCATGCCCTACCACACTATCCACTTTGGTGTCGCTAGGATCTAAACATGGGGAGCAGTGAGGGTTTTTTTTAAAAAGTTTCCCCATTGTTCCCTATGGCCTAAACACTAGAAGCATTTTGAGTTTGTTTTGTTGAAGCAATCAGTTGGACTGGCTGTTTCAACAAAATGTTTCAGCCACTTGTGTTTTGCTTCAAACTCAAAACAAAACGCAAAATTTGTTTCATGCGCATCCCTACCATTGCAATTATGCGGTAGATTAGTGCACAATCACTGAGGTTAAAGTGGTTTTCCTTGAATCTTCTTGCCTGTGAAACTGAAAGAGGATGCTTAAAAGTGAGGGAATATTTTATCTTTGCATCTCCTATTAATTTTCTACCTTATATTGCAGCTTGGGCAACTATTCTTTTTTCCTGTATTCGTTTAAGGCTTTGAATATATTGCTTCTTGGAAATTGTAACATTGGCCTGGAGGCAGGGGGCAGGAAGAAAAGCTCTCCTGAGGATGCATAGCAATTCGGATTTCATATTAATATAATCCAATTACTCCAGCCTAGGCCATGCAGTCCTATTTTGTCCAAGGAATACATCAGTCCAGGATAAGTCAAAAGCATCTCTCGTCTATTTTGTTGTTAATGGCATAACACAAAGCAGTTGCCAAGGGAAGACCTCTACCTCTGTTCTGCATTGGTGTTTGAAGTGAGTAATTTGCAAAGAGTTGGGGATAAGTGACTTTTGGGAGGCAGGGGCATGGAAGCATTCTCTGAAGGGAATAGGTTTTTATAACAAATATGCCATCTGGTGCATTCAGAGTATTAAAAGGGTTTCTCTTCAGAAGTTTGAGCCAAGGATGATAATCCTTCCTTTGCCAGGGGTAGCTTAGTGGTACCCAGAGAGTAGGGATGAGTTTCAGAAGCAGAAAATTTTTTCCTCCCTTAACCTCCAATTCAGACATCAAATACTGATCTAACTGCATTTGGTAGCTGCTTATTTGAACATATATCTGGAGCTGTCAGCAGTCTTCTAAAAAAAACCTTTCAACTCATCGCTTTCCTTCTAGAAACCTCTTTCTAAAGTGGCCAAAAAGAATAGAGGAGAGAGTTGTGTATGTACATGTCTGCATGAGACCAGCGGTATATCGTATGTTTGTTTTTAAACTTCCCTCAAGATTTCTGAGGAAAGTAAAGAAGAAAGAAGAAACTATATTAATACAAACTGGCAAATCTCAGAACTACTTGCTATTATATATGAGAATCCACAGAGATGTGTTGTAGAAAAATATGAGAATTCTGTGTTATTGCTATACAAATGCCCGAGGCCTCTATGGAAAGCATGCCAAATAGTTTACAGATTTTCAAAATTCAACAATATCGGGCCCCCAAACCAAAGACAGAAAGAGGGCTGGTAGTGCATATGAAGAACTTGGTAACTTGTCAGGAGCAGCTGAGGAGTTTATAGCAACCATGACAACTATGGCCTATCCCAGGTGGTCTCTGGACCGATGCATGTTGCAGGTCACAAGCTCAATTTTGGTCTTTTGCTCTGATCAAGGTGGTGTTCCGTGGGAGGAACTCTTGTTATTTCCCCATTGTCATGAATAGACCACCATCTCATTAAGATAGGACTTGCAGACACAACCCACCTCTGTAGGGATGAAGGACCCATTAGGTTGGTCCACCCGAGAAGGTTATTGGATCCAATGGGCTTCCAAGAAGCCTTGGAAGAGTTTGGAACTGGCTCTGCCGATGATTCTGTTGATGCTCTGGTACAAATTTGGAATAACCAACTCACTAGAGCAGTAGACACAATCGCTTCTAAGCATCCCCTCTGACCTGCATCAAAATTAATCCTGTGGTATTCGGAAGAATTATGGGAGCTGAAGCAGTGAGGTAGATGACCAGAGCATAAATGGAGAAACTCTTCACCCGAATCTTGACAGTTTACAACATAGAGCACATCTGAAGATCTATCCTCTGCCAATACGCATGGCAGAGCAATTATTTTCTGCCGCATTGCATCTGCAATTTCACATCGAGTGGAGTTGTCTAGGGTTGTAAGAGGACTAATACGAGCCCCCTCCCCTTTGAATCCAAATTTAGAACCATCGGTTCTAAAACTATCAGTTCTAAAATTTAGAACCATCGGTGACATCGGTTACCCGCTGTGATGCTTTAAATGATTTTTTCTCAGACAAAATATCCCGTATTCGGGCCAAAGTACAATGAGGACAGAATGTGTTTTGGAGGTATCCAGCATCTCCTCTTATGTGTTCAGACTAGATTACTTTCAATTTGTGACGCCTAAGAATGTGGACCACTGAGAGACCTTAAAGGCCAAGTTGAAGACAGATCATCCTGGAGATAATCTATCTATGTGGTCGCTAAGAGGTGACACCGACTTCATGACACTTAATCAATTAATCAATCAATCAAGAATGTGGACAAGCTGTGGTAGGACTGTGTGTCCTACCACCTGCTTTGTTGTCCCTTGCCCAACTTGGCTTCTTTTATCTAACAATCAGATTGTCAGAGAGGGTCTGGTAAACATCATAAATACTTCTCTGAGGGAGGGTAGGATGCCTCCTTGCCTTAAGGAGGCTATCATTAGACCATACTTGAAAAAACCCTACATTGGAGTCCTCAAAGTTAGGCAACTATAGGTCCCTGTCTAATATATCATGGTTCGGCAAGGTAATTGAGAGAGTTGTGGCCATTCAGCTCCAGACAATCCTGGAGGAAACTGATTATCTAGACCCATTTCAAACCAGATTTTGAGCAGGCTATGGGGTTGAGACTGCCTTGGTCGGCCTGATGGTTGATCTCCACTTAGGTATTGACAGAAAGAGTGTGACTCTGCTGATCCTTTTGGATTTCTTGGTGGCTTTCAGTTCCACCAACCATGGTATTCTTCTGGGTTGCCTGAGAGAGGTGGGATTAGGTGGCACTGTTCTACAGTGGTCCCATTCTTACCTCTTGGGTAGAAATAAGGTGGAAAGTAATGTTGAACAAGTTGTTCTGGTAAGAACTATTCTGCCTCTTTTCCTTTCACTATAATCTTAATTGACAATTACTATCCTCACAAGTTAGCCTACTTTAGCCTTAAACATTCACACATCCACCATCTTGAATTGGGTGGACACAAACTATGCCATTGAGCTATCCCTATGTGTCCCTACACCTGTAGAAAATTCGGTTCAAATCAGTTAGGTGATTCACATAGCCCGCTTGCACTTCAGACATTCATGCATCCACCATCTTGAATGAGGATAGATGACATCATTGAAAACTACCAAATAAATAGCGTAGAGGATCTGAAATGAAGAATCCCAAAAGCAAACTGACAGATCCAATAATAGAAAGAAAAACAACAAATAAATATATAAATATAAACTATATTGAAAACTGAGTAATCATCTAAACATGGTAATATAAATAAATCATGTAAGGCAAATTTTCCGGCAAAACATAAAATACACCCAACAACAAAGAATTGAACAGGAGAACAATAGAGTCCAAAAAATGAAAGAACTAAATGTGCAAACAACAGCACCCCAGCTAATAACACTGTTTCAAATATATTTTTCAAGTATTCATAAAAGTTCATATATTCTTCCCGAAATATCAACAACAACAAATATTTATATACCACTTTCCAACAAAAGTTTCCAAAGTGGTATACATAGAGAAATACAGGGCTAAGGGTTCTGGTGCCCTTCTCCCCCACACTGCAACCTGTAAATTGGCACCACCACCCCTAATTTTTTTAAAACTTTGAGTGGAATAAGTTTTGTTCTGGGCTGCAGGATCAAGGCAGTGTGTGCATATGTGCATTATTATGTGCCACTATAGATAATAAAACATGTGCGTGCACACAAACACACACACACTACAGAGACATGAAAAGAAAGAAATGTATTTTACAATTCTATTATATTTATAAAATCAGATTTTTACTTTCTTTCACTTCACGTTTATGTATAATAAAGACAAGGCAGAATCTAAAGCAAGGCAGAAGCAAAGCGGAAAGATTTAAACCTAAAAAGGGGCATATACACTGCAAATAATGATTTCTTTTTGGAAAGGGGTTTAATTCCTACTCGGAAGTTTATTCAGTGAGACACGCAACTTTACAACATTATTCAATTTTTCAAAGTAAGAAAATCTTTGTAGGGACTTAAGTTCCTATATTTTAATATGTTTGATTGTTGATACTTATTTGACGAAGTAAACACTGTCTGGAAGGAGCACCAGCTATCATACAAACTGAATAATGCTGTAATGTTTTACCAGTGGGCTTGAACAACTTACCTACAAGCAAGGTTAAAGTGTGTGGGAACAACTAGTGAGGGAAAGAGGTAAAGCTAGCTAGAGGTTACAATCTTCCTCCTGGAATAAGGCAAACCAATCAAAAGTATAGCGTAGTGGTTAGAGTGTTGGACTAGGACTGGGAAGACCCGAGTTTGAATCCCCATTCAACCATGAAACTCACTGGGTGACTCTGGGCCAGTCATGTATCTCTCAGCCTAACCTACCTCACATGGTTGTTGTGAGGATAAACATAACCATGTACACTGCTCTGAGTTCCTTGGAGGACTGCATAGTAGACCTTAGAATGAAAATGCTTTAAAATGAAATGAGTATGAAGAATTAATGCTTCCCACTCCTTGATGCTCCATCCGAAAACATATTTTGCTATTTTAGCTCCCCACTGAATAGCTAAACACCTCTAGTCCTAGGATGACTGCTCTTGCATTTTTTTACAACTACTACTGCAGTAGTAGTATTTATTAATAGAACACTTTTAATTTGCAGTCTTTAAATTACAGCTTTTATTACAGTGCCCTCAGAATAACCTAATCAGATAGGTCCTTTGTTATTCACCAGTGGCAGCATCGTACTTGGGGGGGAACTTGCCCCCAAGCCCCTTCTTTGGAGCCGCCCTTGTTATTCACACTTTATAGATGGGATATGGATGCTGTGAAATTGTTACCCAAAGCTTTCAAGTGAGTCCATGGAAGAGCTACAACTTGAACCTAGTCTCCTGGATCCAGATCCAACTCTCTGTCCCCACAAAATGTCTTAAATAAATAAATGTAAGATTATAATAATTTACAGAATGACTACTTTTACTCTGCTCCCTATTTGTCTTATCAAAAGCTTATGTTCCAAGGCAGTCTCTCTCTTCATAACATCCATGTTTGGGATTAGGCATTACCTGGGAGGGGGGTTCTGGAGTTAACCTTTAAGGATCTGAGGCTCAGCTTCAGCCCTTACCTCCCCTCCCCTCTTCCTGTTGGAGTTAGCACACCCTTATAGTCCCATTTCCCATCTTGTAGAACTGCAGCTGATCTATGCCTTGCCGGAGCCCGGTCCTGGAGCCACCCTGTGACTCAGATCTTCTGAGGTCCCTTACAGGACTGTACAGGACTGGAGCACACTGCCTCTCAGCCACCCCCTGGGCTTGCCAGAAGCAGGGACAATGCTGGAAGTGGATCTGAGGAGTAGCGAGAGCTGTGTGGTGTGTGCAGGAGAGGAAGGGCGGAAGAAGGGAAGCAATGGCAGGAGGAGGTGAAGGGTGCTCAGCCTTGGCTTAGGAGGCTCTCTCAGCATCCACCACAAAGGCACCAAGCGGAGGCAGGCAGTCCGCAACCCTGCCATCTCTCTCTCCATAACCTGGTGAGGAGGAGGAAGATGTGAGAATGGATGGATGAAGGAGGATTCTGGGACTGAAGCCTTGAGAGAGTGATGCATGCTTCATAGCCAGGGAAGAGAAGAGGAAGTGCCTTATTCTTCCTTGCAGCTCTTGAAGGGAGAGCCAGAGAGAGAAGTGAGTGGTGCTTGTCTCTGAGTGAGTGGCGAGAATGGGGAAAAGGCACAGTGGGGAAGGGAGCAGCAGGCGCCATCCCAACATCGGCGCCCCCTGCCATGCGATCCTCGCTTACCGTGTTCCTCCAGCCCTGCAGAAATAATAAATACATATGATGGATCCTGTCCCCAAAGGGCTTACAGTTTAAAAAGAAACATGATAAACACCAGCAACAGTCACCTGAGGTACTGTTCTGGGGGTGGATAGGGTTATTTATTCTCCCCCTGCTAAATAAAGGGAATCACCACATTAAAAGGTGCCTCTTTGCCCAGTTAGCAGGGGTATTGCCCAGTTAGCAGGGGTATAAGATCTTCTTCAGAACTTCAGTGTTCCTGAGATATCTTTTTGGGATGTATACGTTTTACAAGTTCCAATCACTGTTCAGGAATGAGGTCAGCAGGTGTCATCCTGTATTCTCTTCCTTTCCTCTCCACTGCACATCTTCTGCATGTGCAGATGCTCAAACTACCCTGCTTGACCATCTGCATAGGGAAAATGTTAACTAAAGTGAAGATACTAAGTTTTACATGTGTAATAAACAGTTCTGAAATGTGAAGAAAATTCTACAAAAGTATGGCTTTCAAACCTATTGTGTCAAAATATTCCCCCTTAAAATATCATTCACTTAGTATAGTAGTGTATAAGAAAGATCCAATTTGGTATTAACTTTGGATGTCACTTCTCAGTTATTCATGTTGCAATTTAGGTTTTGATCACATTTTTGGTGTGGTTTTCTTTTTTTCTTGAAGTCTAATAACATCCTTTTAATCCTTCCCTAAGCTGATTTCCCTACATTTCTTGTTTTTAGTGAGCAAACCTTCAGATGTATCTTAATTAGTTGTTTTATCTTTAATTTTTCAATTTACACCTTTGTTTTATACATACTGCATGTGATGCAGAACACTAAAGACTGAAATTATGTTGTGCTGAAGGAAAGATCTCATATTTTATCATATTTAGAAAAAGGGTGTGTAGAGTTTTACTGTGTGCATGGTGACTTACAAATATGCAGGAACTATTTTGTTGTTTGGTCTTGGTATGTTGAAATGGAGCTTTTCCCATTTGCTTCTGGGTTTATGGGTAACCCAGTGTGCTTATAGGAAGCAAAGGTTGACAGGAATTTCTGCTATCCTTAGAAATGGTTATCATGAAACAGCATTATGAAACCCGAGCAGTGTTGTTAGAGCTGTCTGTAAGAATTCTGATAGCAGCTTTCTCTTCCCCTGTCCAAAATGTAACGAATCTCAATGGAAACCATTGTCATTTGGCAGGATTTATAGATAAACAAGATATCTTAGGGTGAGAGCGCTCATCCTAGGATAATTTAGTCATCCATATGGGCTTTAGAATGGTTTCATAATTGTGATAGATCACCACATGCTGCAGAAATGTTTTAACATGTGAAATAAATCTAGATGTCAAACAAAGGGCAAAATTTTATCTTAAAATAGTGCATTTTTATAAGCATGGGAATAGAGATTTTTATAAGCATGGAAATAGAGACTTAGAGGAGTAAGTAATAAACAGATGCTAGTTCGTTACTTATCAAAGATAAATTGATGATACAATGGCTGATCAACTTAACATATGCTAGTCTTCTGCTAATTCTTCTGAAACATTGTATACGTCACAGAACCTTGAACATCTGTTACTGTTACATGACTGCTATTCTAAACTTCATCTTTGCTTAACTAGTAGGAAAGCCAGCTTTATTTTTAGAATTCCCAGTCAAAGGAATGGAGATGAAGGGTGGTTGTTGTTTTTTAATTCAGGTTCCTTCTGATTTTTATAAGGTCTTCACAGAGGTAAAATTCCTCTCACACAGATTTGAATAGAATTATATGGGGATATCCTCACCTCAAACCAAAAGAGATCTACCAGAATTCTAGGAGCTCTTCTCATGATCAATGAGAAGAGGTCTGTGGAAGTCTGCAGCGAGAAGTACGTTTGACTCACCCTTCCCGCAGACAATCTCATTGCCTTCTCTGAGTGGGCGGATTGCCCACCCAAACGAGCAGTGGCTGCTGCTGCAGCTCCTAGGGTCAAGGTGCCGGGACACACTGCCATGTCTCACCCCACACCCCCTGGAGCACCAGTAATCATTATTGGGATCCCCCCTCTCCCCCCCCCCCGCCAGGAGTGCCAGCTGCAGCTTCCAGCAGCTGTGGCTTACACACGATTTTAAAAATGAGGTCACTCACTCCCTTAACCTCATTTAAGAGGGAGCCTTCACAGGCGGGTTTCCCACCATCTAGCAGCTGGGATCAGGCCTGATCTCAGCAGTTCACACAAGTGTGCAAAACCGGGCTGGGCTCCCTTAGCCCAGTTTTGCACACTTGTGTGAACAGCCTCACTGCCATTCTCATGCTAGCCAAAGAAAATGTCTTGGACTGTATCCAGACTAAGTTAGTCATGAATAAATCATGATGAACTTAGGTCTTAAGCTAGTCATGACTAATAGGTCTTTAGTGGTGCTTAAACACAACTAACTTAGTCTAGATCCTGGCCAACACTGGGATCATACAGGCCTATTTCTCTTTATCAGTTAATATTATGGATGTGCAAGATTTTTCTTTCTTTCATTAGTATATACGTTAGTGGTGTTTGAAATTTGGTTCGTATCTATGTTGCTTTATTATTATGGCAATATGTGGCAGTTTTTCAAATGTCTGTTTTCATTCCCCATTTGCTTTTGGGATGGGGCGACTTCCAGTCGTGCGACAGAAGAGCAGGCTTATGACCTTTCGTCTTCTTCTCGCTGTCTAAAATGGAAAGAACCACCAGAGCTCCTTCTAGCATATTTATTCTCTCACAATGCCCCAGATGGTCTGGGGACCTGTGGCAAACAACAACAACAAATGGCTTCCACAAAATATGTGGCAGTTATCATTGGTAGCAGCTGTGTTTCCCCCCACAACCATATCCACAACCCACACGACTACATCCTGAAGATTGGGTGGGAGTATGAAATATGACCAGTGTCAGAGGCTGCCACACTGAGGAACTACCTTTTCCATTAAAACAGTCAAAATACAGGGAGGGGAATCAAGCTCAGCCACATTACAAACTTAGTTCCCCATCCAAAAAATGAGGGTCTTGAATGAAATGGATTGTGACTTTGCTGTTTGGCTATTTGAGACTTCTCTACATTGATCCCAGAATAACTGCAAATGGAATGCATAACTCTTATTCCATTCATTTCCCCATTATTTCCAAAATGAATGCTCACTCTGTGAATTGTTTTTATTTCTATTTCATCCCAAAATCTAGAATAATGTTCAGTCAACTTCATGCTTGCTAGTTTATACTTTGTTTTATATTTTATATTACTCATCAAAAGCCTTGAACTAACCTTAGACTGAGCCTGAATATTGTTCATTGTAGCATGAAATAAATAAAAATCCCAGAATCATTACTTCCCTCAATTTTAACAAGAATTTCCTATGTAAAAATGTTGTTGATCAGACTTGACACTGGGCCTTTATTGTAAAACTATCATTTTTCCTGATGCTTTTATGTCAACGGGTTATACTGAGTTATTGTAAAATTATGGAAAAGGGCTCACTAAAAAGCCACTGAACAATAGCTATTGGCAATGAGCATGCAGAAAGAAATGATTACCACTGAAGAATTGTAGGAAAGATTTCATGTACAAAGGATATTTAGGGTGCATAGGTGTTTCTACGATGGGAAAATTGGAGTCTTTTGTACTGAAAGGGAACATAGCTATAATGAGCAATCAGAAAGCTGGTGGAACAGTGAGAATCAGTGGGACATGGTTACCCCTAAATATAAAACCTAATTGTGTGGAGGATATCTTCAGCAACAATTTATGGATGTTAAAGAGTACTTCTGGGATATTGGGAAAAATCAGCTCCCCCAGCCCCTGCCCATGCAGCCGACTCAGGATTACTAAACACTGAAGAGCCACTTTGTGTACAGTGCCTTCACATGGTTAGTGAAGATGTTGGCCACCATTATGTATGACTTCAACTGCCTTACATTGACTGGATGAATGTAAATGTTGCCTCTTTGTCCTGTACATTAAAGAAAGACAAACTATATATATATATATATATATATATATATATATATATATAGTGTGTGTGTGTGTGTATATGTATGTGTATATATATGTGTGTGTGTGTGTGTGTGTGTGTGTGTGTGTATATATATATATATATATATATATATATATATATATGCTATACCTGTGAGATCTACATCTATGAGAAATATAAATGATTGTGTTTTAGTGCTGGTTAGGAAATGGGAACCATAAAGTTAACAAGTTCAATATATTTGAATGCAGAAGGTCCAACAAGGTTATATTTTAATTTGTAAAAGAGTAACATTCTCAAAAATGAGAGATTCATTAAAAGGAAGTTGAAAGGGAGAGAGTCGGAACAATGAAATCAATTCAGATTTTACGATAGAGTTTTAAGCCCCTGTCACTTGCATTTAGATATGTACAGATGAATAAAAGTACAAATGTGTCCCAAGAGGATGCCACTGTGGCACTGAGCATAGGCAAGAAAGCTATAAAAAGCAAGATGGCTTCCTTTAAAAAGTAGAAGTCTTGTCCAACAGAACAACAACAACAGCAAAAACAGTAACACAAAACAGAACAAAAGACAAATATGAAAAACACACAAAAACTAACAAAACAAATCTAAACTACGGGAAACAAAAACGAATTTTAAAAGCATATGATAAAAACATTAAAACAAACACTTCCAATTAACTCTTCACAAATGAAACAGAATATGATACATTTATTAATAAAGGCTGACATCCTGACTAGCAAAGTGTCATTGCAACTGTGTTGTGTTCCAGACTAAGGAAAAATGGTCTCCCTGTCTTTTGCAGCTTCTTGCACCACCTGAAAGTATGCTCCTGAACTGAGGGACCTTTTGCGGTGGGGAGGGTTGTGCAGGCAGCTGCAGAACGAAGAGGAGATCATTTTTTCCGTAGTCTGGATCCTGAGTCTGCAGTGCAACAGTGTTGCATTCACACTTTGTTAGGCATGATGTCAGCCATGGTATCTGGAACAACAAAAAAGCTAAGCGTTTAATGAGCAAACTTTACAGCTGTGTCCTTCAAAATGTTAGGATGGCATGCAACTTGCTTAATGGCTGTGTGCCAATTACTAGAACCTAAAAATAATAATGTCTGCTGGGCCTTTTAGCAGGACTGTGTGGTTATTCTATTGTCTAACTTTATGTGGATGCAGAAGCAGGGAAAAACGATGTTCAAAAAGGATGAGAATAATTGGAAGTTTGAACAGTGTTTGAGATAAATATAGGAAATCTCTATGACCAAGAATGTCTCTGCTAAGAAATGTCTTTTATAATTAAGATGTTGAAGTTACTACAAAAGTTATGAATAAGAATCCAGCATGATCACTTATGAATTTAAAAAATAAGCTTCTTTAATGATAGACAATAAAATGCCACAGGGAAAAAAGCTCTGGATTGTAGCTTATTTCCATGGCTGTTCAGAACTTCTCACAGCTACTTTTCTCTCATCTTCTGACATGTTAGTGGCCATTTTTTGTCCATTTGTTTCATTCCCCCATGTGTCATTCCCAGTCAGTCAGGAATCAAGTACTGTATGTAATGATGGGGAAATGCTATATAGCTATGTACTGATGTTATTAATGATACTGGTTAATATGAGGACAGTGCTTCATCCAATGAATTGTGATCCTAGCCAATCAGAGATCACAATTGTGATCAAACAATTGTGATCCTAGCCAATCAGAGATCACTTTAAGCCCTCAGACATAATGGCAAACATGACATAATGGAGGCAAAGGTTCAGTTTTGTAGTCATCCAAACTGCATGAAACCACAGGTTTTTCATTAAATCAACCCGAGGTTTTTATCCCCAAACCATAATCTGAACCTTCGGTATTTAGTGAGTTTCACTGCAGAAACCTCAGGTTTTAAGGCTGAATTGTGCCATCCAAATTCTGCTGGTGCCCTAACCTGGATTTTGTGCTGTGGCTGCTTCTGAAACCACAGAGAGGGCAGCTAAGACCAGCCCAGAAATGTGTCAGCTCTATGCTTGCTGTGCTTCTTGCTGGCTGCCTCTCTGCTCAGTTGCCCCGCCCTCTGCAGTCTCCATACTTCTCCTGCCATTACCCAGCAACAGGGATGCCACGTTGCCATGTCCCAAGCTCCAGTGCTTGTACAAGGAGAAAACTACATTGGGGAAATCCCACTTTCCACTTCATGGTCCCCCCTTTGTCAATCAGCACAAAAAGGATGGGATGACAAGACGGGCACAGTGGGAGAGGCACCATGTATCATCACGACCCCTTCCAGGAACTGGTCAATTTAGTTTTTCCCAAAAAAAAGATCACACATGCTGGGGGAGTGATAACACTTTGCTTGGCAGAAATACTGATGTGCCAGCCCAGTGCAGAAACCTCTGGGAACCCTCTCTGTGGAAATCTTTCCTGTTGTCCAGCCATTAAAGAAAGAGACAGCATGTATCCCCACAAATCTCCTATCTGTATCTGTCCATTTGCTTGTGTTGCAATGGACACCTGCAATGCACACCTTGGCATGTAGCCCAGCATGCAGGACCTTTAATTGCAGTTTCATACAAGATGTTTTGACAGCTTCCTGGGGTACCCGTAAGGAACCCTTTCATGAATAGTACATTAATAGTACACCTGATCAAGTGCAGCTACCCAGCAAGGCATCCTTTCTAAGATGTCACTTGTGGAGTGTGGTCGATCAGCAGGGCATTGATTTCCCTGGAATTGCTGGACAGTGCCTTTTCCCATGGACAGTGCTGCTCCCACCAACAATATACAGTGCTCCCCTGAACACAGCATGTGTATGTATGTGTGTCCAAATGTTGAGCCTTGCCCCCCCCAGTTTGGAGGTGCCTCAGACTGCTGTGGCACCATGCACACTGGCAAAGGAAAGTCAGTGGGAGAACCTGAAGTTTGGGCTGAAAGATAGACCCTAGAATTCTTAAGTGTTCTGTTCTAGTTTTTGGTACAAGTTTGTAGGGGAAGGGAGACCCAGCCCCTTGCCCTTGGGTGCAAGCATGCAGTCTCAGCCATAACTTATGAGAAGAACTGTCCTGGGTTACACCTAGATGATGGTTACAGGGACAGGCTCGAAAGCACTGTGTGATGACAACACGTGTAATTGAAGCACACCCCTTTTCCCAAGCACCACTCTCTCATGAGAATGGCAGGCCCAATGCCTAGAGACATTCATGCAGGCCAGAGGACTGTTGCTGCCCAGCCCAGTACCTAGATCCCTGCAAGTCCCAGGGTAGGATACCTTGGCAACACCTTTCCCAGTTCTGGCAACTGCCACGAAGCAGGGCTCCCTGCACTTCCTCTGGCAATCTGGTCTCCCCACAACACATACCCATGTGGGAGTGTTTTGCCTTGCATAGCCACCAGGCTTGCCAGGGATAGCTCTAATCTGTGGGTGCCCTGTCCCAGGATGCCCTGCAGCAGCTGATCTACATACACTGCAATGCTGGTCCCAGCCTGGGATGTTTGAATGTGGACTATTTTTTTTAAAAAAAATTATTATTTATTTAACATTTTTATACCGCCTCAAACGCACGTCTCTGGGTGGTTTACAACAAAATAAAAACAGAAAGTAAAACATTAGTTTAAAACACAAACAAGAAATTTAAAACTCAAGAATTTAATTTTTTTTTTTAAGAGATAATGGGTTGAACTACCTCATGAGAGTCAGTCCAATGAAGACCCAAAGCTTATGGAGCCTCTGGTCCTTTCCAGTGGGCTGGCCCTCTGCTGAGAGGCCTAAGCCCTGGCTAGCAAGCTGACATGAGTCCGGAGTATGTTGGATCTTCCTGGATTGCTTGGCCCAGGTCTACCATTCCAAGAGCATCTTTTGTCACAGTGGACCAAACCCCAGGATCCTTTGCCCACCCCTCATATACATTTTGCCTTCTAGGAGGTCCTCATGACCCATTCCAGGAGTAACAGGAAACTAGTATGCAGAGTGCTCCTCTGCATACCAGTAGTTTTGCCTGTGAGAGCCTGTATGGCTGTGGTGCCCTTGCAAGAGCAGTGGTACAAGTGGTGTGAGGAACAGGTTTAAATGCCCTTTCCCTGCCAAGAGCGGCCAATCGATGCTGAAAATACACGAACACACTGGGCATGCCCCCAAGCATGCCAATGGTTGCCACTCTACTGATGCCTTGTCTGCAGTCTGGTGATGCAAGTGCTACAGAGCTTGCTGGGATGCGGCCTTGGCGGACCGGGAAGAAGGAGGGGTCCCTCTGGCAACAAGCCAGAGGCTGTGAGACCATGGCTGGACGATTGACTGTGGGGGTTTTCTTGGGCTCAAACATTAACCACAGGTTCATCTACCCGAGGTTTTATGCTAGGTCTAAAGGTGGCCTAAGAATAAAACAGTTTATCAGATGCCTGAAAAATTCATGAAAGGATTCAAAAACTTTCTTTCCCTCCCTCATATTTGAAAACTACCTATCCGTTTTTGGCTTAGTGCTAATATTTGTTTTAATGTATCTTAAAATAATAAATTAATGATATTAATAGTCCATTAACAGCATTTGTAGTAGTGCTATTTTTCATGAAACTCTGTGAAATTTGCTGTTTCAGGTGTAGACAATGTTCGTAGGCAAAACCCTAGCTATCATTCTTTAATGTATTTTTTCATATCCAGCTGCATGATTTCCATGATCAACTGCTGCTTTGACAAATTTGTTTTTACTTGAAAGGCTTTGTTCTCTGCACGGGCCCAGCTAATCAGGGATCATATGAGCCTTAATTATATTGAATATGTGGTGTCACGCCAATTAGATCTGATTCCCATTGTCCTCACTAATGGGGACTGTTCACCAGCACTTTGCAGAAAGATGTTTACTTCACTTAAACTCCAGGTATATATGTTGTTCATTTTGCACTGCATTTCTTTTAATGGGGTGTGCATTTGGATTCATATTCAAATATACATGTGCATTCTGCCATAAATAATTGGATTAGGGCAAGGGAGAACTATTGCCTTGGCAATGGGGAGATGCCGTCCTCCAAGTTACCCTTGTCCCACTGTGAACAGTTTTGTACCCTTTCCCCAAAGGGTGGTAACAATTACCCAAAGTGGGTGGGGATGTCTTGTGGCAGGGAAATGTGCCTTTGCATTTTTAGTTCAGCTCTCATTTGAAAAGATTGTGATGAATGTGAAACCTGTCAAGAGCGTGTTGTCTAAAATATATCCAGTTTGGATGAAAACAAACAGATGATGATGGTAGGCAATTTTAGAAAAGGATTAGAAATGTGATAATGGCTTTAGGCTTTGTAAGTAGCTTAGACACATTCATGGAGGATAGGTCTGTCAGTGGATAATAGCTGTGGCCTTCTGGAGGAACTTCATGTTCAGAGACACTCTGAATCCCAGCTACTGGAGAATAAATAATGGAGGGAAACTGTTTGACTCGTGCTGCTACATGGACATGTCTAACAGGTCACTGCTGGAAACAGGATCCTGTAAGACATGAACCCCTGGTCTGATCCAACCGGACTCATTATAATTTCTTTTTCCAAGTATGAAAAAAGCACTTTAGGCCAAGCTTATTTTTTAAAAATATATATTTTGAACGTATTATCCCTGGCAGGGATGCCCTACTATGTCCCCCCTGTGTTTGCCCTGCACTGAATCACTAGCTGCTGTTCTTAGAACTGAACTTGAGCTGACAGGAGTGAAGATCCATATACTTGTCATAAATTAGCCTGTCTGTTTCCAATTCTGAAGCATCAGTCTCAGAAATCCCGCTCAATCCCCTGCCTGTTGGTTGGGGCAGGGGGCGGCTTTGCACACAGCCCACTGGGACAGGGCTGGCATGTTGCCATCCACCCCAGAAGCACGTGGGCCATAACGGCCAATCAGCCGGCATGCTGGATTGCTGGGTCTGCATGCCAGCCAGCAGCTCAGAGACAGTTTGTGTAAGTGGCTCCCACCCACCCACCCTATTTCTGTGAGAGATTAGCTGGTTGCTTTGGGGTCTGAGTAGGAATTTTTGGTCTTCACCTAATTGGCTCTGTGTGGGGATGTTTTCCCCTACTCTTCACTGACATTGTTTGTTGGGCACTTCCTTGTTAGGGGTGGGAGTCAGGGTTAGGTTACGTGGTCACTATGGCAGGTAAGTGCGGGCTTGGGTGGTTAAGATCTGAACTGGTGTTCAGCCAGAGGCACCTTTAAGGTGATTGGTGGTTCATGGAACAGCCTCTCGGGGTCTTGCATCTTGGGTAGTGTCTGGGAATGGACTGCTTTTGGAGGCCATCCAATTCACCCACTCAGAACCTTGTGGTTTGGGGGTGGTAACCTGGACAACTACCTCCTTGACACAGGTAACTGTGTGGCTTGGCAGGGCCATGCTGAAGCTTCAGCTGGTATCTGCTAAGCCCAGCTGCTTTGCCCAACTGGAAGGGGAGGCCTGTCCTCGTTAGGAGGCTGGGCTTACTTGCAAGGAGGTGGCGTGCCCAAACTCTTAGCTGAGGTACATTGGTTACAGTGGTGTGTTTAGGCATGGACAACAGGGTAGGGGTCAATGGCCAGCTGGGGCCCCCAAATGCTCTGGGGGGCCTCCCCAGAGCCCTGATGCCCTGCCGCTGCTGTCCAGCCCACACTGCGATGTCCTCCTCTTCACCACTGGGGGGAGCAGGGCAGAGTGGAACAGGCCACCCACCCAGCGGTGGCGGGTGCAGGTGGGCCTCCTCGGCCTACAGCCTGGGCAGACCTTCCTGCTTGGCCTGTGCAGGTGCTCAGTAGGAGTATGGAGTATCACACAGGCCGAGGGGGTGGTCAGAGCAGGCCAAGGAGGTCCGACTGCACCCCCCGCTGGTGCCGGGCTGCTCCATTCACACACACCCTGGCAGTGAAGAGAGGGAATAGCAGCAGCAAGGCAGAAATAGCAGCAGTGCACATGGCATGGTCTGGGCAGCAGCAGCTGGGGACAGGCAGCACATTTTTAAAAAATTAAGGGAGGGCTCACAGCAGGGGGGCTCTCTTTCCCCCCCATAAATGCTTGTCCTATCATGTGCAATTAGTGCAATCTTTTTCCCCCATACATGCTTGTCCTATCTTTATTGGGTTCCATGTGCAATTAGCTTTACTCAACACTGTAATAAATCATAAATTTGAATTTAACCATTTTCTTTTCTACAGAATTGGATTTGGATTTAAATAAATTTGGCTTCACTTAGTTGGTCCCTAAGGAAATGCTCTGGAGTCAACATAGCACCAATCTCTATGAGATTCTTAATCCAGTTTCAACCTATTAATTATCTCACTGGAGAAATAGCTAAAACTTGAGGGGAAAATATAAGCTTTATTTAATAGAGTACCTTGCAGCTTTTACCTAAGTTCCTTTTATCCCTTGTGCTCCATCTCCATATACAAGGTAACCTATTTTATCTAGGATTATAAACTGCCAGTATGAGTAAATCAAGGCTCCTTTCTTGACCAGTGTCTTGCTATATCCTTTTTGACTGCTGGCATTCATTTTAATGATAGAGGTTTGAGGAAGGAGCAACCTGGCCTCTAGCATTTCCACAGTACTCTGTTGCTCACATGTTGCATTGTGGGATTCCTGGAGACTGAGATTTGGTTCCCCTCCGTCCAGATTGTGGTGCCACAGTGGACTGGTTTGCTGAGCAGCTGTGAGCTAGTGAGCTGAGAGAGAAAGGAAGTGATGTGGAGGAAGGTTGGTGCAATCCTGCCTTCTCCCCTGCCCCATCCCCATCTGCAGTGAATGCTATTATGTGAACACTGAATGAACAGTTAATTGCTATGATGAATATTGTTAAACCTACCTTTTTTCTTAAGTCATAAATGTTGACATATCACAAAACATACTGCAATGTTCTTCATTGTAAGGCGCGGGGGCCAGTGTCAGCCCCCATCAACTCTAAGTGTAGCCCTCTGACTCACTGTTTATTGGGCCTTGTTCATTGGGCTATTGTTTCTTGGACTTCTGAATCTTTGGCCAAAGCTGAATGCTCTGCACAGTCCCCTGGAACCATATGGAGACAACACTCTCACCATGGAGTGCTGTGCTGTGCTGAGTGCCAGGGGGTTCCTTGAAGGGAAATGGAGCCGTCTTGAACCCCTGCACCATCTTGGAAGGCATTGTCACACCCTCGCTCTCAGATAGTGAGGAGGAAGGGGAAGCTGACGGCCCTTTAGCCAAAGCAGGGGTGCCTGAGGGGCATAGTCCAGCTGTCGGTTCCCAAGAGACGGCTGAGGCAGATCCAGCTGATGTTTCAAAGCAGGCACAGCAGTCTGAGGCAGCAGAGACAGCGATGGATAGACTAGAAGATGATCTGTGCAGGCAACCCCCACTGACTCCACAGCAGAGGTGCGTCACAAGACGGCGGGCACAGCTGGAAACCATCAGGAGAAGTAAGCACCTCTTGCAGAGAGCTGATAAGCCTTGAATCCCTGCCAGCTGAGAGTTACCAGTTTGGACTATAAAGCACGTCTACAGCTTGCAGTTAGCCGCTGGAAGGCAACGTATGTCATCCCTGGTGTGAACAGCTTTCAGCCTGAGCCAGAGAGAGAGAAATAGTTCCGAGCCGTGTTTCACTTCTGCAACCCAGTTTGGTCTTTTGGTGAACTATCATCCTAGACTTCCCTACCAGGTGGCCAGATTGCTGACAGGCATGCACACTGTGCTGAAAAATGTAGTCCTTTCCCAAAAAGCTCTTAATAGAAGATTCTGTCAATTGTACGGCTGCCAGCACTATTTGAAATGATTCTCACATTGAAAAGTTGTTTGTTTTTTGCCAAAGTGGCCCCCACTTGAAAAATACTGAAGATTACTGACGTACTGAAAGAGCAGTGGTGTATTAGTGCAAGAGAATGTCATAGTTACATTAGTGCTCTTGTGAAAAGTTCCCGGTGACACTAATGGGACCTCAGTGCTATAGTTATGCTTGTGGTTGCACAACACTAGTCTGTGACTAAAGATCCAGAAATGGTGCATCACCTGTGAGTTGTGTGCTGACACAACTCATCTCTGCTTGTGGTATGTTGTACAACATGTTGAACAGCATTTATGCCATTGAAAACATGACCATCAGCCAATTAATGGCAATTCCTTTTCTATAAGCAATATGTAGTGCTGTAATTTTTGAACCCAGACTGCTTCCTGACAACTTTATTTGCATACGACAATTGTATACATACTCCATTCCAAATTACAGGTTTCATTAAAGACTTAGAGCTGACATGCTCACTCCTTTTAAATAGCACCCAGTAGTGAGGAACACAAATAGTACAGCATAGGGGAGGGCAACTGTAAGCTTTTGCCAATGGGAGCTTCCTTCCTGGGGCAAATAGGGGCTGGCCCCTAACCGGATCAGGATCATAGTAGTGACAAAGGGTTAAAGCAGATTTCTATACCGTCCTTCCAAAAATGGCTCAGGGCAGTTTACATTAAAACAAAACAATTAAAATAAATTAACAGTTAAAAACAGAGACTACAGAACACCATAAAACTATTAACCATTAAAACATTCAAAACAGTCTAAAAACCCTGGGAAACCATGTTACAGAAGATTTTAAAAAATTACAATTTAAAAACCCTGGAAGGCCAGGCCAAACAGATAAGTTTTGAGTAGGGATGTGCGAAACGTTTCGGATACAAAACGTTTTGTACCCAAAACAACCTTTTTCGGGTGTTTTGTAGACGAAACAAAACACCCATTTTCCACATCCAAAAGTTTTGTATACAAAACAAAACATCCCTGTTTCGGCTACAAAACGTTCTGTTGTTTCAGACCTCCATTTTGTGGTGATCTCTGAGTCAGTCTCCATTTTGTGTTTGACATCTCTTTGAATTTCCCACCCTTCCAGCCTTCTGATCGGTGACCTCAATCATGGGCTGACCTGCTGACAATTTCCTCCTTGTTCCCCATTGGCTCATTTGCTTCTTCCCACTCTTTACTGACCCCACATTGGCCAGGGGAAGGGTTGCTAACCCATGGGGTGCTGAGTTCTGCTGTTTCTGTGGTGTTCTGAGTGTAGATTCTCTGGTAGCATATGAGAGTGGATTCTTGTTTTTCACTGAAAATCTCATATGCTACCAGAGAATCTACAATGAACACCTCAGAAACAACAAAACCCAGTACCCCACAGGCTTGTGAGTATGGGGGTGGTTGGCACCCTATGTGCACTACACAACCCCTCGCTCTGGGCAACCCCAGTGTCCCCAAGTGGAATTATGGGGCTGCTGAAACCTCCATTATTCTCTAGGGGAGAAACCTTAAAGACCCGTAAACTTCAACAAACCACAAAAGATCAGCCCTTTGCCCAATTCCTTTGAAATAATTCTGGAAGTTTCCTTGCCCCCATTGGGCACTACCACCCACCACACTCCGCTCTGGGTCATCCCTTTCCCCTTGATTTGAAGCGATACATTTGCTGGAATCCCCATTATTCCCTATAGGAAAATTCTTAAAGATGTGTAAACTTAAAAAAAAAAGTTCACCAAAAAAATCAGCCCTTTGCCTAATTCCTTTGAAATTTGGGTGGTAGCTTCCACCCATTGGAGACTACCACCACCACCCACTCTTTTTGCCCTGGGACCCTTTTTAAAAATCCAAATAGATTCGGATTCGGAAAATTTGGGTACAAAACAAAACGGGGATGTTTCAATTTGGATACAAATTGAAACAAGAAAATTCCAAAATGCACACCCCTAGTTTTGAGAGCTCTCCTGAAGGCCAATAATGAATTCAGATTATGGATTTCTGCAGGTAGTGCATTCCACAGCCCAGGAGCAGCTACAGAGAAGGCCTGCCTCTGAGTCACCACCAGACATACCAGTGGTAACTGGAGACGGACCTGCTCAGATGACCTTAACATGCAGTGCGGATGATGCAGAAGAAGGTGCTCTCTAAAGTAACTTGGACCTAAGCCAGGTTAATCCATTATTTGTACTCAAAATCTGGAACAAAATTTTAAAGTATGATGTGGATTTGGTATCTATATTGAGAGCTTCAGTGTTTTGTAATAATGCACAGAAAAGATGTATCTCCGTTTCCCAACCAAATATGTGTCGTGTTGTTTAAAAGCTTTTTGTATAATTTCCAAATTCACCAACAACAGAGCCACACTCAGTTGATTTTACAAATTGATTTTAACAGTTAAAAGGGCTGATTTGTTGAAAAGCTATTTGGTTTGAAGGAATTTATAATGCCATTACGGCTTTTAAATATCTAAGATAGTGCACATGACACTAGCTATTTAGTTTGCAGGAATTTATAATGCCATTATGGCTTTTAAAATTCTAAGATGGTGGCACATGACACTAGGAAAGCCTTAAGACATGAAATATTAATCAAGAAGCAATGGGGCCTATTGGTGTTGTGGCTGCCCCGAAATTGAAGGGTTGAGACATAGTTCTGAAGATTGTTGGAGGCAATATTGTAACTGATTTTCCATAAGAAAATCTTCATTTTACTAAACGTTACAGACAAGAACCAGTCCATCATCACAGATAATTAATTAGTATTTCCTCTGCTATTGACTGCTAAATGAGATTGCACAGTTTTGAAAAGGTCTTTCTTTTTACATTATGTCCCAGTATCTGACAGAGTTAATCCAGGTTAATCAGACAGAGTTATATACACTGTTAAAGTGGCCCATGTTAATGGCAAGACTATGCCTTTCTAGCAACGTAGTGGCCACATTCATACATAACTCAGAACCGCAGTTGAATATGCCTGTAGTTCTGTGGACGTTACGTTGCCCACCAAACCGAGGGTTCAGGATTGGGACTACAATCTGAACCCTCGGGTTGAATTAAGTTCCGTCGCCTCAGCCTGAGGTTACAAGCAGCCTACGGTATGTCTGAATTGGACACAGGAATCGGAGTTGAAGGAACAAGCTCCTCCCTCAACTCTGGCCCAATTGGCTGTGTGGGCTGTCCTTCTGTCAAGAAGGAAGCCTGCACAGCCAGCTCCCCTGCCTTTCTACAGTCTCATTGACTGCAGAGATGCAGCTCTCATGAATGTCCAGATTTGGATGGGAGAGCAAGGCAAGGGGGTGGGGGGGTTGAAGAACCGCGGGTGCAATGGACTTGTGGTTATGTGTTATATGTGAATGCAGCCAGTCACTTTTCTACAATATGTTTTTTTTAAAAAATGCTAAGGAACTGCTGTCATGTAGGATTTTAAAACTGATTAAATTGTATTGTATCTCCTCTTCTTCATCTTGTATTTTGTCGCATAATTTTTTTTAGGTTGGAATCACTTCATTTTGTGGAAGCTTCATTTGTTAATCCTATTATTTAAGAAATAACCTGCTGTGTATGATCGTTTTACACCTAGCCATATGCTATGTAATACTGTTTAGTCAATGCTGCTTTGTTTAAAACCCTGTCTTTGTTTTTGTGCCTTCACTCCAATAATTGAAAAGCAAAAATAAAAAAATATGATTAAGGAAAGCAGGTAGTTTTGAGATATAATGCTTGTTCTGTAATGCCAGGTGTCAAAACATCTAAGCAACCATTCATATGTGCACTGATGATATTATTAAACATATTCTAATTCTGCACATTATTACTTAATTACCTACATGGATACTCAGTATAAAGATACCATAATTAAAGGTAAAATAAGCCAACAAGGCGATTTTGACTCCTGGCGCCCACAGAGCCCTGTGGTTTTCTTTGGTAGGATACAGGAGGGTTTACCATTGCCTACTCCTGTGCAGTATGAGATGATGCCTTTCAGCATCTTCCTATATTGCTGCTGCCCAGTATAGAACCCAACTAGAAAGCGACTCTGAATGTAAGGCGATGCCTTAAAAGATAGAGGTTAAACACAAGTTATACCTGTATATACCCAAAAGAAAGAGGGCTCTAAATTCAAGATGATCCCTCAATTCTCTCCCCACCACCACCAATTTAACAGGAAAGAACTGGGGGGAAACTTTGTCTTGGATTCAGGTAAATATGGTACACATTACTGCAGATTCCTAGAGTTTGATTGCAAAGTTTCATTGCATCTAACTACTTATTTTTCCTTGGGTTTCTATCCAGTATTCATGCTTTGTTCATGAGGAGCAAAGATGTTTCAAACACTATAGGATTACAGGCATTTTGTGAACATATGGAAATGGTATTTTTAGGCTGAGAACTATTTTGTACATTTATTGTCCATAAGTATATTACCAGGATGAACATATGAAGCTGTCTGACACTGAGTCAACCCATTAGTCCATCTAGCTCATTACTGCCAACATTAACTGGCAGAGACATTCCAGAATTTCATACAGGAGTCCTTTCTACCCCACCTGGGACCTCTTGCATGCAAAGCATGTGCTCAAGTATTAATAAGCATATGCTCTACCATTGAAAATGTGTGTGATCCTCCTGATTCGGTGCCTCAAAGGACAACAGAGTGTTTTGATTATTATTGTTGGATGATGGGAAAAGATTTGGGGTGGGGTTTTTTGAGTAACAAACTGTCTGCAAAAGGAGGAAAAGAAGAAGAGCAGTTACAGCCGCTGATGTGCCCTCTCTGAGTAAGGTGGGGCTTACTTTGTGCTTCATTAGTTACAGGAGGTCAACCTGTAAATCCTCCACTGTCTGTTATCAGGAACAGCCTGTCAACAAGGCTGGGTGAGGCAGCCACATCAGGTGGCAGATTGGCAAAGGTGACAGATTACCTGCCGGCTGCCTCTGCCAGCCCACCACCTTCAGTCACCACCACTGGACCACAGACTTCTAGTGTCCCCTCCCTTTATTCAGTATTATCTGGAATGCTCAACTCTTGTTGAACGTGGGGCATGTATCCAAGGGAATCATCCTCAGGTTCCACATTTTAACTTAGGAACTCTGCCATGGTGAATGGACCACTGCCTTCTTGGTGTGACAAGCAAGCCCCAGCTTCTCCCCAGTCTTGGAGATAAATGGATGGGCCTGGATCATCTCTGCAGTTAAACAGCAATCCCTACACTATCCCCAGCTCAAAGATGAAGGAGTAAAGCTGGAGGTTGTTTGGTCACTGCTTTGCTAGAGTGCTCAGAGTGCCTCAAAGCACCATACCAAACTGCTGGTTCCCATCACCTTTTTCATCTCTGTTGCAGCTGTATGAAGCTGCTATGCTCTAGGTACCTCACCAACTGATGTGTTGATGAGATACCCAGAGTTCTTCAGCAATGCAGGGCAATCCAGCAAGCTTCTGTCATCCTTTCCAGCTTCAAGGTTGGAGCTCGGAAAAGCAGCAGGGATTGACCTTGAACTGATGCAGGCACCACTGTAAGGTGAGTGGAAAGAGCAGAGTTTTAGTGACCACAATATTTTAGGCAAGCCAAAAAATTCTAGATCTCTCATCAATACTGGATCAGAGTATTGATCAGAGCTATCACAACTTCTAGTAAGCTTTGGTTTCTCAATATTTTGAAGCAAAAACATCCTGTGAACCCTTGGGTATGGCTTTTTGGAGGAGTACAATTTTCATGTGTTGAGTAGAACAGCTGCACCATCATTTTCTATGTAGTTTTCAAATATTTCTGTTCAGTCATTAAAACCAGTCAATTTATCAATGGCTGTCTCTTCCATTGCTGCCTCTTACTTGCATAAACCTTGTTCCAGACTAGTGACCAGGATGTTTGTGAAATGCCTTCATGAGTGCTTCAGAGTTACTGACCTTGTAATGCTTGCATTGTCTTATCTATCTATCTATCTATCTATCTATCTATCTATCTATCTATCTATCACATTTTTACACTGCCCCATCCAACAGCTCTGGGTGGTTTACCAACTAAAACAAAATATAATATTCAAAAATCAAACTTAAAACCATAAAATCTGAACAATAAAAACAGTTTAAAACAGTTAAATCACAACACTTTAAAACAGTTTAAAAACCCAAACAAATAAGTCTTAAGGAATCTCTTAAAGGCTGATATGCACCACGTACTGTTCCCTTCTGAGTATGAAATTTTAATTCAGAACAAGATTTTGATAGACTGCAAATGATGCTGCAATTTGCAAGTCTTAGAAATAGCCTAGTGTCATATAGGAGCAATGCTAACAATGTGGCATTTCTTTTAAACTGAAGTAACATGCACACATTGAGATTCTTCTAAGGAAGATGCCAAGAATCACAGAACAATGTGTTTTGACAGGATTTTTACAATAATGTTCAATATAATTACCTGTAATCTTTCACAGTTGGGGTAGAACAGAGTTGTGAATGTTTGTCACTTTGTTGGAAATATTGAAGTTTCGTTATAGCTATCACAATGAATGAAACTGTTATGAAGGTAAAGAACAGACTGACCAGCACCTTTCAACCTCTCTTCATTAAATGACAAGAAGTACTCTTGCTTGACTAAAATTGTCTCCATCGATCAGTCGAATACAAATGCATTTGATTTTGTGGAGAGTGCTGGCACTAAGCATGTCATGATGACAACTGGGTAATGGACCACAGTGGGCTTTGGTTCCATTCAACATTTATAACAGATGCCCAAGCTTCATTGCTGTCTTGCCATGTAGTGACTGTGTGATTACTGAATACACAAGGCATCGTGCTATCTTCAGGACAGTTCAGAGTCAGGTCGATCCAGGAAAGATTTTGATGGAGTACCAGTGCCTGTGCCTCACCTATGTATCGAGCTCTGTGGACATTCTTTCCTCGTGTAACTAGGATCAACACTAGCCAAGCTGACTGGTGTACTACGATCAGTTAGGCTGTGCGCCATTAGTATTATAAGGGTCATTTCTCCCTTCTAGGCATCAGTAAGTGTCCTGTTAAAAGTCATTGACCTGTTGGCAATGAGTGGGAAGTGAGTGACGGACACAGCATTCACTGCGAATTCCAAGGCCTGGAGCATGCTGAGTTTTTCTTTCTGTCTTGTAATGTTGGGAGACAGCTTGGATGCTTCAAGCATGCTGTAATTTGAAGGCATTAAGCTTTTACTTGGCTCTGTTTTAAAAGTCTGCAGTCCAAGCACGAGAATTTGGCTGCAATTATATATTGCTCTGTTTTATGGCTCCGCACACGTAAACTCTGGAGCTTATTCAGCCATGAGTAAATCCTAAAATGTACAGATCATTAGAGGAAGTATTGAACCATTTACTTGTGGAATGGGCATAGATTAACTAGGGATGGATCAGTGCGTTTTTACCACATGCCATCAATTGAAGTACACAGCTGTTTCTCTCTTTGGGGTAGGGCAATGCCTAATCCTGGGCCATGGAGATTCTAAGTTTGCATAAAAATGACCAGTAATTTTAAACTACTGATGGGAGTGAGTTGTTGTTAACCATTTGTATTATGCTTTAGATTGTTCAAAGTGCTTGACATATTTTATCTCATCTTTACAAGTTTATATGAGGCAGGTCAATATTGTTATCTCCATGGAGATGGCGGAACCATAAAAGAGTAGTGGCTTGCCTAAGGACATTTACCACATTCACTGAGTGACTGAGATCTGGACTTTCTGGTTCTTCATTCTCTTTTGTAGCCACCATGCCCCAGGTGGCTCTAATTCTATTGCATTTGAGTGTATTATTACCAGCATTATATATGGAACCATCTTAGGAACAGCATATTCTAATAGTATAATATACTGGCTGAAAAGTTGAGAGCTGAGAACCAAAAAGTCCTCAGTTAAAACCTCACCTGTGTCGTGAACTCAGTAGTTGTCCTGAGGCAAGCTATATAGCAGTCTACACTGTTTATAATTGATAAATCAGCCATACTAAAACACCTCTAGTATCTTGTACAGAAGTGTGCCCACAAGCAGTACTTCTGATTATCACTATTGGGGAAAGTGGATAAGCAAAACAATATAGAATTCTGGAAAAACGCTTCATGCACATTCAGCACTGAGTCTAGAGTACTAGTGTAACATTCTTCTTGAAACATTCTTCTTGTGTTGTCTTGTGTTCTGTTCCTTATTCATATCTGTATTTCTTTATGAAAATACTGTTTCTAATACTAAAATTGCCCCTAATTGTGTTTGATGATTGAGACCCAATCACATTTTACTGTGCTATAGCCACTGGTCTTTAAAAAAAAAAACACAACACACACAGTATGCAGTTTATGTTGTACAATGTCATATCTGCCAATATTTCAGAATGAGGAATAGGGACAATTTTTCCCCCACCCCCTGCCAGGTGGGCAGACATTCTGTGCTTAGCTAGTAGATGGAACAAGTCAAAGCAACCATCTAATCTCAGAAAAGCAAAGTCAGTGCTCTGTCAAATAATCTAACCCTTTTCTGTAGGGATATATTATATAAACTGAAAAAATTATTCTGAAAAGCGGTCAGTGCTCAGTCAAATAATCTGACCCTCTCTGCAGGGATATAAACTGAATTCTGAAGTGCTCTCTCAAATGAATCTGACCCTTTTCTGCAGGGATATGTATAAACTAAAGAAAATTAATATTCTGAAAAGCAAAGTCACTATTAGGGGTGTAGCGAGACCCCTGGGGGAGACAAAATCTTGGAAGGGCCCCCCATCACACACACACAATGTGCACATGCCCCAAAGATGTGTGGGGCAACCATCATCTCCCAGCCACTGCTCCTACCTCCTGTTGGGCACCCTGACGCTGCTGCCGCCACTACCCCTGCCCCACCACTGATTCTTATCTTGGCTCCCATGGCAGCAGTGGTGGGCACTGTAGCTGTTGGGCCTTTCTGGCTGAACTGTGCACCTGCAGAGTTCAACTATGGATGTCGCATGCCTGTGACATTGAAGGCATGCAATATCCATAGCAGAATTGTGCAGGCGTGCAGTTCAGCCGGAGAGGTGCACAGGAGCAACAACCACAATGCCCGCTACTGCCCCGCTCAGCTCATACCCCACCCCCTGGAGGCCAAGATAAGAAGCAGTGGTGGGGCAGGGCAGGGCAGGGGCTGTGGTAGGGCAGTTTGCTTGGGGGGGGCCTTGGGGGCTCCCTTACCCTCTGGGCCCAGGGACATTTGTCCCTACTTGTCCAATGGATGCTATGCCCATGGTCTCTATCAAATAATCCTACTCTTTCAGCAGGAATGTGAAGCAAGTGCTCTCTTAAAGGAATCAGATCCTGCTTTCCTGCAGAGAAATCCATGCATTCTTAGAAATCTCATGACCAGGCTTCCTTCAGAGAGACGTCTCTCCATGACTCTTTGAAGGGAGCGGGGAGGAGGCGGGATTTTTCCATTGCATGTTTGTGAGCTGGTAAACATGGTGGGAATTCATGGCTGTCCCAGGGCAGTTGGCCGGTATTAGTTTGCAATGTATCCAAACTAATTCAAAATAGAATTTCTACCATAAATTTCTAAGGGTCCCAGGTACACAGGTTAGAGGTGGAAAGGGGAGCATTTGCCAATTTTTGTTCATTCATATATATATGCATTATCTGAAAGCACTCTGATTTTCCTAGCAGCTAGAACAAAATTTGTCATTGTGACAGAAGCTTTTAAATACCTCAGCCAAAAGTATATGAGTATCAGGGAACTGGTCTCAAAACTTTATGAAATACAGCAAAAAATTTCCAGGAAGGTAGATGCTGTACCTTGGCTGAGACAGCTCTTCCCATTATCCCTTTCAGGACTAGGCCCTTGATTCAGCTAGAGCTGGACAGGTGAGGTAGTTTGCAACCAGCCCATCTGCTAGAGAAACTCCAAGCTGCCTTATGAACTCCAAGCTGCCTTATGAATATAGGTGGCTATAGGCCACCTCCAGCCTCAAAGGCAGGATGCCTCTGAGTACCAGTTGCAGGAGAGTAACAGCAGGAGAGAGGGCATACTTTCAACTCCTGCCGGTAGGCTTCCAGCAGCATCTGGTGGGCCACGGTGTGAAACGGGATGCTGGACTGAATGGGCCTTCGGCCTGATCCAGCAGGGCTGTTCTGATGTTTTTATGTTAACCCATCAAGGGAGAGGCTGCACTTTAGTGCATTCCTTGACATCATGAAAAGTTTGATGCTAAGTTTGATGCTAAGTAGTGTCACGGTGGTATGCTGGTGAGATGTGATAGATCAAGTAGAGTGTTGTTTTAAAGGTGGGTTGATTTATCAATGCTTGTTCCCCATTTGTTTTCAGTGGGGTAACCACTTCCAACAGAGTTAAATTTAGACTTAGGTGAGGGACCTTGGGCTCATGTTCATTTTTGTCCCACTGCCCCCACACCCAGCTCCAGTTGGCCAGGCCCAAATAAAGCATGTTTCCTACCTTGATTTTTTTATTGTAGACCACTTGAAAATTGCATGAGTATGTTTTAAAACAATACAAAACCACCCTCCCCTTTACAGTTGACAAACTTCCAGGATGGGCATCAGTCTCCACTTGAATGAAAGCAGCAGATGGTAGAATAAAGATAATACATGTTGTTTCTGTACTTTATACTTCTGAACATAACTCTCTTTTGCCATGCTGTCATTGTGAGATATGAGTTTTTATTTCTCAAGAAGCCCTTTGTCATTCCCCCACCATCCCGCTTATATCTCTTTCCCTCCTGCCTCCATCCTAGCTGCAATTTGCTATAGGAATTGAAACGAAGAGAACAAAGCAGACCCAAATGCTGGAATGTATCGTTACTCTCCCAGGACTGGTTAGTGGCCGTTGTGCTGAGGTTGAATGCTGAACAGAATACATAGGTTTTGCTTGCTATAAGAACAGCCCTGCTGGATCAAGCCCAAGGCCCATCGAGTCCAGCATCCTGTTTCACACAGTGGCCCACCAGATGCCGCTGGAAGCCACAGGCAGGAGTTGAGGGCATGCCCTCTCTCCTGCTGTTACTCCCCTGCAACTGGTACTCAGAGGCATTCTGCCTTTGAGGCTGGACGTGGCCAGCCTCAAAGTATAATGCTATACTTTAGCATTATTGCAAGATCTGATAAAACAATCCTATTGGAAAAACATGAGACCTAATGCTAATTCTAATTCACTGGAAGTAGTTTTTGAAGTCATCTGAAGTTACATGGGGGTGAGGCAGTAGCTCTGTATTAGTACACATGCTTTACATGCAGAAAGTCTGAGACATTTCTAGGGAAATGGGATAGATCTACCTGCTCTGGATGGGGTTACACTTCCCCAGAAGGAACAGGTTCGCAGTTTGGGAGTCCTTCTGGACCCAACCCTCTCCCTGATATCTCAGGAGGAGACGTTGGCCAGGAGTGCTTTTTTATCAGCATTGACTGGTTTACCAACTGCTCTCTTTCCTTGAAGTGAGTGACCTTAAGACAATGGCGCACATCTGGTAACCTCCAGGCTTGACTACTGTGATGCATTCTATATGGGGCTGCCATTGTATGTAGCCTGGAAGCTGCAATTGGTGCAGAATGCTGCTGCCAGATTGGTCTCCAGGATGTCCCATAGAGACCAAGTCTAAAAGATCTACAGTGGCTACCAATAGGTTTCCAGGCAAAATACAAAGTGCTGGTTATTACCTATAAAGCCCTTAACGGCTTGGGCCCATGATATTTAAGAGAGTGCCTTCTTCGTTATGAACCACGCCACCTATTAAGATCTTCAGGCGAGGTTCGTTTGAGGGTGCCGCTCAGCTCCTCTGGTGGCGATTCAAAGATGTGCCTTCTCTGTTGTTGCCCTAGGGCTGTGGAATGCACTTCCTGCTGTTCCACCCTGTTGGCTTATAGGAAACAACGAAAGACACATCTCTTCAGCCAAGCTTTTTAATTAGTTGGTGGTTTTATGGATATTTTCATCTGCTTTTTATATGTTTTAACTATTAAATGTTTGTTTGTTTCTTCGTTTGTTTTATGCTGTAAATTGCCTAGAAACGTCGGTAGTGGGCGGTATACAAATTAATTAATTTGATTGATTGATTGATTGATTGATTAAATAGTTTGGGTTTAGATAGGCCCTCATCTGAAAGGCCCCTTGAGAACCACTGCCAGTCAGAATACTGAACTACATCTAGTTCAGTATTGTTTATTCTGACTGGCAGTGGTTCTCACTTAGCATAAGGCAGCTTCCTGGATATTCCCAATGCACTGGAAACATTTCAGAGAACACTGCAAATTGTTGTGAAGGCTTAGAGGACTGTTTTGATTCTACACCTTATTGCATTAGGGACAGACATCAAGAAGACTTCATTAGACTATCGAATTAAGGGACATTATGTGCATTCCAAAATGGCAACAATTAAGTACAGTGGTTATTAAGTTAATTGTACACGGCCAATATTTTATTGATTACATTCAATATTCATCCTTTCTTCTCTGATAGAATTCAAGGTTTCAGGTATAGAATTCTGGTAGGGATGTGCCCAAACCACAGTTCAAGGTGCGGATAGAGCACTTTTAAGGAAATTAACATGGAAACTTTAATGAAAAGGAGAGCAGATTCTTACCTGCTCTTCACTGCCCCTTCCAGCTTCCTGCTGGGGTGGCGTGTGTCCAAAAAAGCCCCGCACACCATCAGCACACACATGGTGTCTGCACATGCATGAGTGCTATTTGAATGATCAGAAACATGCGTGGGCACCAAGTGAGTGCTGAAGGTTTGCAGGGCTTTTGAGGACATGCTCTGCCCCAACAGGAAGCTAGAAGGGGAGGCTGAGAGCAAGTAGGTACCTGCTCTCCTATTCCTTGAAGTTTACTTCTTGATTTGCTTGAAAGTGCTCAAACCGTGCTTCAAACTGCACTTCAGGCACATCCTTAGTTCCTGAACAGTCTCATATCCAGGTACTGAACAGACACAGATCTGCTTGGCTTCTATCCTGTGCCCTCAGAGCATGCAATGGAGAGGCCACAGGCATAGCCTGAAAGATAGGCAGTAATGATTTATAAGGTTTTTCTGTCTCACCTGAGCTGATGATACTGCACCACAGCTATAAAGTTTAATTAATCAGCTCTGCTAACAAAGACAGAAAAGCTATCAGTGGTGGTCAGTAAGGGCAGCACGAGGGGGATGGCGAGAGGTATCTTTAAAAGTCTTTCCCAGCAATACCGCTGCCACCCGGAAGCCGCAGGGAGCAGTGGCACCCAGTCCGGCATCCCACACCACAACTTCCCTGCCTGCGGCACTCACCTGGCCCCAGGTGTAGCAGTCTTGCTTTGTAAGGAAAGTGTTCTAGCCCTCAGATTACCTTAGCTGTTCTCTTCTGCACCTTTCTCCAGTCCTTTAATGTCCTTTTTGCGATATCGTGATCAGAACTGTAGACAGAACTCCAAAATGTATCCACACCATAGATTTGTATAAGGGCCTTATGATTTTAACAGTTTTATTTTCAGTCACTTCTTAATGATTCCAAACATGGTATTGGCCTTTTTCACAGCTGAGTCAACACTTTTATTGAGCTGTCCACCACAAGCCCAAGATCCCTCTCCTGGTCAGTCACTGACAGCTCAGATCCCATCAGCGTATGTGTGAAATTGCATCACTTTATACTTATGCTAACATTGCATCACTTTACTCTTCCTAACATTGAGCCGCATCTGCCACTTTGTTGCCCCGCCGCCCCTCCCCCCGCCCCCCAGTTTGGAGAGATCCTCTTAGAGCTCCTTGCAATCTGTTTTGGATTTCACTACTACCCTAAATAATTTGGTGTCCACAATCTGCAAATTTGGCCACCTCATTACTTACCCCAAATGCTTCTAGAGCATTTATGGATAAATTAAAAGGCACTGGTTCCAGTATGGATCCCTGAGGCACTTCTTACTTGCCTCCATTTAGAGAACAGTCCATTTATTTCTACCCTCTGTTTCCTGTCCTTCAACTAGTTACCAATCCACACATGAACCTGTCCCCTTATCCCTGCTAAGTTTTCTCAAGAGTCTTTTGACTGTACACAGATTGAACGTGCTTTTGAACATATGTATAGAGTTTTTCATTTCTATTTAAACTGAAGTCTAAATGAACTAAAATAATCCACAATAGCTGCTGAGAACTAAGTTTTCTATACTTCTACTGCAATTTATCTACATGTCATTTCTTCTAAGAAAAACAACTGGCCATCACTTGAGGACTTGTTAATGACACACACATGACTGTTGTCAAATAACTCTGCCTTTTCATTAGGCTTTTTGTTGCCTAACACATTGTTCACCCCCTGTTTTCAGGCGGTATGAAACCAGGAACTGTTGCAAGACCAGATTTAATTGGAAATATATATTCTAAGAATGAGAAACAGCCCATTTTTCTAATAGACTTAGACTTGGACATTATTACTGAAATACTGGCAAATTCACGCATCAGTGTAAATTGTCAAGCTGCATCTGTCAACAGGCACCTAAAGCAATAATAAAGGGAGAATAGCTCCTCATAAATATCCAATATCCTAATTATCAGAGCTTGACTTAACCAATGGCAGGGCAATAAAAAATGAAGTTTTCTTTGCCATGAAAAATGCACACTTTACTCGTAGAAAACTGACTGCAGTGTCACTCCTTTTTTGTTGCAAGCAGAGCATGAAGCGTATTGTCAAAAATATGGTTAGAGAATATGAAGCCACTAAATATTTTATCACACTGGCAATGCAGCTGGAGGAAGCATGAGTCTTAAATCTATCGGGTTCTCCCCTCCCACATCCCAAACTCTTTTAATAATTAAAAAATCCAAGTTGTAGTGTGGTGTACCGTCCACTTCTCCATGTGCTATGATATAAGACATACCATGAATTGTATAATGGTTTTTGAACTGGAAATTTTAAGTGTCACTGTTGTATATCTCTGAGAAGTGCTTAGTAACGTTTGTTCAACAGTCCTTGGTTTGATTAAAGCAGTCATGTGTAACTAAGAGTGCTTTGGGACATAAGAATAGAGGGGACATGGTAGAGCATGTGACTTGTGAATCTCATTCTCAATATCTGAAGATCAGCATTCAGATCTCCTGTAGTGAGAGTGCAACATGTTTCCATCATGCTGTGTTACATCTGCAGCCATTCCAAGAGCTGCCAAAATTTGGATCAATGTTCTCTGCAGGGACTTAAAAGTTTAGGGCCAAGTCCACAGCCTCCCTTTTGATAAATAAACTCCCTAAGAATAATTACTTATGTGTTTTAAAGCAGGGTTTCTTAACCTTGGGCCCCCAGATTTTTTAGACTACGACTCCCATCATCCTTAGCCACAAAGGCCATATCTGGGGGTGATGGGAGTTGTAGTCCAACAACATCTGAGGGCCCACAGTTAAAAAACCCTGTTTTAAAGTCCCTAATATTCTTTTTAGATTGTGAGCCCTTTGGGGACAGGGTTCTATCTTATTTGTTTGTTATTTCTTTGTGTAAACCGCCCTGAGCCATTTTTGGAAGAGCAGTATAGAAATCAAATGAATGAATGAATAATACATCACCTATGAAGCTGGAGAGGCAGCAGAGAGCTAGGTGAGTCAGGTGCTCTCTCCCATGCTCTGCGCAGATGCCTCTACTGCTAGGGATGTGCACGGAACCGGTTCGATCAGCGTGCGATTCTTCCAGTTTGACGGCAGGGGAGTGCATCTTTAAGGGTGAGGGAGGGTGCACTTATCCTTTCACCACATTTCCCCCATCAGCACTCCTTTTCGTAAAAGCCCCTTGGGGCGGCAGCATACCTTCCTGTAGCCCCGTCGCCACGTCTCCTGGAAGTAACTGGAAGTAACAGACGCACCTGCGCGTGCCGGGCATGAGCACACACACATCGCGTGCAAGCATGTCTGTTACTTCCAGGTACCACCCCCACCTGGTTCCACGCACATCCCTATCTACGGCTGCACTTCCTTTCGGGAAGAAGTCATGGAGATGGTTCATGTAAAACTAGTTTAGCGAATTTTTTTCTTAGCCTGTCAGATTTTCTTACCCTGTGCAACTGAGCATGCTCAATTACAGTAGGAAGTGGCTTTGTTTTTTTCTGCCCACAATTCCTGTCAGACTTTATTACCTTCTTCAAAATGAGAACAAAACAATTCTACAGAAATTCTACAGAAAAGCATTGGATTTTACTTCTTCTTTTACTTGGTATGCAGATAACCGTGAAATGCAAAGAGTGTATTGTATTTCCCTTAATGGTTGTTCTTAAGGTAAATGTGAAGTGCTGTGAAATGGTTGGAGAGCTGGCAAGAAAAGAGCATGTTCAGTGCAATTAAAAAAAAATTATGGTCATGTCCATCAGAAGATATTACTCATCAGAAAAGCTTATCCAGTTCTGAAATCTGACAAGATAATGAAAATTTATGGTATATTCCATTCTAAAACATCACCCACCAGAAAAACCTTCCTCAATAATGAAATCTGACAGGTTAATGACAAATTTAAGTCTTTTCCATCATAAAACCTTACCCATCATAAAAGCTTGCCCCAGTATTGAAATGTGAATGGGTACTGGAAATACTGAACTCTGAATTCTATTGAAAAAACTGAATTACTCTTTGAGATCAATGAAAAATTATGATCCAATCCATCAAAAAGCATTACAGAAAAATACTAAAATCTAACAAAGTAATGAAAAATTATGGTCCAGTACATCAGAAAACATCCATCAGAAACGTTTACCCCTGTACTGAAATGTGCATAGGTGCTGAAAAAATTCATTCTGGTCCATCATAAAACATGACACATCAGAATAGCTTACGTTGGTAATGGAATCTGACAGGATACAGAAAACCTATGGTCTTGTCCATCAGAACTAGACCTTGGGCCCCCATCCGAAAATCTTGTCCTGGCACTGAAATCTGAGAGGGTGATTAAAAACTGCATTATTGTAAACTAGAAAACATTACTGGGTAAGGAAATTTGACAGGCTAAAACAAAAATTTGCTACACCAGTACTGGGTTGGTGAGATTTGGGGCTCTATCATGGACAGAGTTAAAATAGAGCAGACGGGTTCAAAGAACCCACCATGCCCTGTGTCTGAGCAGAGGCAGCTGGCAGTGATGATGGCAGCACCATTTTGGCAGGTGGATGGTCAGCCAGCTAGAGAGGAAACATGAACATGGAGGGAGAGTGAGAGGGGGGTGCATATGCATATTAGTGCACACACTGCCATGAAGGTGCTGCCATAAATGAGGAGGGCACCCATATTAACTATGTGAACATGGGCCAACTGTTCTCATGACATAGCTCTAAGCAATTCATTGGGCACCCATGCCCCATGGGCCTTTGCCTAATGACACCCCTGGTTCTATGGAATCTTAAGAATGAACAAATTTGTTCAGATCTTCTTAAGTAATAATCTTTAGGTTCCAGGCTATATTGTAGTGTGGTGACACAAACATCCTGTGGGTGACAGTACAAGGATCTGTATTGTCATCATGTGGGTGACAGTACAAGAAACCCTGTGGGTGACAATACAAGGCCTGAAAGGAAATGTGCTACTGAGGATGTGCTATCACCCTCCGGATCAAAATGCTGACAGTGACTGGGAGTTGAAGGAGGAAATCAGGAGGCATCAAGGAGAGGCAGGGCAGTAATAATGGGTGACTTCAATTACCCACACATAGACTGGGTATATGACAAAGAGATCCAATTTCTAGATACGCTGAATGACTGTGTCATAGAGCAGTTGGTCTTGGAACCAACATGAGAGAAGGCAACATTGGACTTAATCCTGAGTGGTACCCACGACCTGGTGCGTGATGTCAGTGTCATTGACCTTTTAGGGAACAGTGACCATAATGTGATCAAATTCAGGATACATGTGGGGAGAGACTCACCAAGGAAGTTCAACACAGACACCTTGAATTTCAGAAGAGGAAACTTCTCCAAAATGAGGAGTATGGTGAAAAGAAAGCTGAAAGGGAAAATCAGGAGAGTCGCTTGGTTCTAGAATGCATGGAATTTACTCAAAACCACAATACTAGAGGCCCAGTTAGATTGTATCCCCAAAAGGAGGAAAGGTACCACTAAGTCCAGGAGGATGCCAGCATGGCTAAAGGTAATGTCTAAGAAGCTATAAAAGGGGGAAAGACTTCCTTCCAAAATTGGAAGGCCTGTCCAAATGAAGAGAACAGAAAGGAACACAAACTCTGGCAAAAGAAATGCAAGGTAACAATAAGGGAGGCGAAAAGAGAGTTTGAGGAACATTTAGCTAAAAGCATCAAGGGGAATAACAAAAACTTCTTTAAATACATCAGGAGCAGGAAACCTGCCAGAAAGGCGGTTGGACCATTAGACAATGAGGGAATGAAAGGGATTATTAAGGAGGATATGGTGGTTGCAGAGAAACTAAATGAGTTCTTTGTGTCTGTCTTCTTGGCAGAGGCTGCTCAGCATATGCCTGTTCCTAAAACAGGATTTTCGGGAATGGAGGCTAAGGAACTGAGTCAGATAGCAGTAACAAGAGATGATGTTCTAAACTGTCTGGAAAAACTGAAAACTAGCAAATCTCCAGGGCCAGATGGCATCCATCCAAGGGTCCTCAAAGAACTCAGATGTGAAATTGCCGACCTCCTTACTAAAATATATAATGTATCCCTGCAATCAGGCTCTGTACCAGAGGACTGGAGAGTAGCAAATATAACACCGATTTTCAAGAAGGGATCCAGGGGTGATCCGGGAAATTACAGGCCGGTTAGCTTAACATCAGTTCCAGGCAAATTGGTGGAAAGCATCCTCAAGGATAAAATTGTAAAGCACATAGAAGAACAGGCCCTGCTGGGAGAGAACCAGCATAGCTTCTGCAAAAGTAAATCTTTCCTCACAAACCTTTTGGAGTTCTTTGAGTGGGTTCTTTGTGTGGATCAAGGTGATCCAGTTGACATAGTACACCTGAACTTCCAAAGAGCTTTCAACAAAGTTCCTCATCAAAGACGCCTGAGGAAACTTAGTGGTCATGGGATAAGGGAACAAGTACATATGTGGATTGCTAACTGGTTGAAGGACAGGAAACAGGGTAGGGATAAATTGAAAGTTTTCACAATGGAAGGAAATAAGAAGGGGGGGGTCCCCCAGAGATCTGTACTGGGACAGGTGCTTTTAAATTTATTCATAAATGATCTAGAAGTAGGGGTAAACAGCGAGGTAGCCAAATCTGCAGATAACACCAAAGTATTTCGGGTAGTGAAATCCAAAACAGATTGTGAGGAGCTCCAAAAGGATCTCTCCAAACTGGGGGAGTGGGCAACAAAATGGCAAATGTGGTTCAGTGTGGCAAGTGTAAAGTGATGCATATTGGGATGAAAAACCCAAGTATACGCTGATGGGATCTGAGCTGTCGGTGACTGAGCAGGGATCTTGAGGTCGTGGTGGACTGCTCGTTGAAAGTGTCAACTCAATGTGCAGCAGCTGTGAAAAAGGCCCATTCCATGCTAGGGATCATTAAGAACTGGATTGAAAATAAAACTGCTAATATTATAATGCTCTTATACAAAACTATGGTGCAGCCACACCTGGACTACTGCGTACAATTCTGGTCACCACATCTCAAAAGGGACATTGAACAACTGGGAAAGGTGCAGAAGAGGGCAACCAAGATGATCAGGAGCACCTTTCTTATGAGGCAAGGCTACAATTTCTGGGGCTATTTAGTTTAGAAAAAAGATGACTGCAGGGAGACATGATAGAGGTCTATAAAATCATGCATGATGTGGAGAAAGTGGACAGAGAGAAATTCTTCTCCCTCTCACATAACACTAGAACCAGGGGTCATCCTATGTAACTGACTGCCAGGAGATTTAGGACCAGCAAATGGAAGTATTTCTTCACACAATGTATAATCAACTTGTGGAATTCTCTGCCTCAAGATGTGGTGACAGCCAATAACCTGGATGGCTTTTAGAGGGGTTTGGATAACTTCATGGAGGAGAGGTCTATCAATGGCTACTAGCTGTAGGGCTATAGGCCACCTCCAGCCTCAAAGGCAGGATGCCTCTATGTACCAGTTACAGCGGGGTAACAGGAGGAGAGAGGGCATGTCCTCATCTCCTGCCTATAGGCTTCCAGAGGCATCTGGTGGGCCAGTATGTGAAACAGGATGCTGGACTAGATGGGCCTTGGGCCTGATCCAGCAGGGCTGTTCTTATGTTCACCATACAAGGAACAACCTCTAGGGTTCATATTCCCTGATTTTGAATAATAATAATCCAGTGGATGTCCTAACTAAGCAGTCTGCCTGTAAGATATTTCTACCTGTATGTTAACACTAGGCTCCTTCCACCAAAATAAAGTCATTTATCTACTTGCTGCCTAATTTTGTATGGCAGGAATACTTGAACAAGGGCCTTTGGAGAGTCTTCATAACCTTCCTGGTTATGAATGGTCTCTCCAGAGAGGTTCACATTATTTTGATAACATGTTTATTGATACTGCTAACTTTTAAAAGCTAGATTCTGCATTTTAAAGAAAAAAGTGTTTTATTTGCTCCTAACTGTAGCTTTGGACAAATAGTAGTACTACTGCTGTGTGCCAACAGTGTGTTAGGAACAGACAATAGGGGCAACATCATCATTATTTTAAGGGCTGGCAGCCGGCAACAGACTAACATCATATAGATGACAAATGACCCAAGGAAGTGGGCAATGAACATGTAGGGAAGGAAATGCTAGAATGGTTCCAGAAAAATGTTACTAGTGAAATTCTGGTTTAAGTTTCTGTTGAACAATAATGAGAAGCTCTTGTCAGCTTTTAAATTTGTCTGACTGCATTTAAGTGAGAATTTTAAATCTGTTTTTAATCCGTTATTGTCTTCTAGAGCATTCCTCTTCACAAGATGTGGATTGTTTTATAGGGTCTCAAATAAAGAGGCTATTGAGTAGGGAAGACTGGGTCACAGTGCCATATATAGTTTCTTGTTGGATCATTATGTTCCAGTTCATATTCTCAGGTCTAAAATATCACCCTTCACATGGCAGAGGCCAGAACCAGGTAGGTGTTGGAAATGCACACATTTTGCACTACTATGAATGATCTGTTTGGTGAGCCAAGAAAATTGTACAGATGTATATCTGTATGATGGCACGATCCTTCTTTGGATACCTCCATTATTCATACTAATGTGCAATTCATCTGGCTCAGAGAAGATTACCTGGCATGTATGTTGCCACCAGTGCCAAGTCCTGCCACATGGGCAGTTCACATGATCAGCATTAGGAGGCTTCTCCTACCCTAATTTGCTAGTTGAGTGTACTCCCTGTTTTCTATTGTGTGTTAAATAAAAACAAGGTTAGCGATGGGGAGCCTGATCATCAGTCAAGTCTGGGTAGGGCATGCTTGTCCTATCTAGCTGGGGCATAACTGACAATCAAGTTCCCTGCCTCCAAACTTGTTTTTATCTAACAGACTATCAACAATCTGCTACCCTCAAGTCAGTTGTGTGAACTGACCTACTGTTCACAAATTCATTCATTCAATTTCTATACCACTCTTCCAAAAATGGCTCAGGGCAGTATACACAGAGAAATAATAAATAAATAAAATGGATCCCTGTCCCCAAAGGGCTCACAATCTAAAAAGAAACATAAGATAGACACCAGCAACAGTCACTGGAGGTACTGTGCTGGGGGTGGATAGGGCCAGTTACTCTCCCCTTGCTAAATAAAGAGAATCACCATATTAAAAGGTGCCTCTTTGCTAAGTTAGCAGGGGTTAAATAGAAATGAATTCACAATTCCTTGTGGCAGGAAGGAATCTTTCCATTTAAATACATCACGAAACACATCTGGTTGTACTATATGTAGCTTTCTTCCATTGCATGTAAGTCAGCTCACTTACTTCAGTTCCCTACCTTGAGCCTTGTCCTGCAATATAGCTACCATATTGTTACTGTTGTTGGCACCTGAAGATGTTTTTCAGCTTAGCTTTGTATTCAAAGGATCTTGAGTTAGTGCTGGGATATCTGGCTATGGAGACTTTCCAGTCTGTCAGATGTGTAATGCATTAAGACAGTGGTTCCCAACCAAGGTTCCTCCAGCTGTTGCTGACCTACAACTTCCAGCATCCCCAGCCACAATTTATTGTGGCTGGGGGTGCTGGGAGTTGTAGTTTGGCAACATCTGGAGGAGCCCTGGTTAGGAACCACTTCATTAAGAGAAAAATAAGAGAGTGTGGTCAGGAGTATAAATTATGATTTTGTGAAACTAGAATAATAAAATACTAATGAGGCATATAGTGGCAGTGGAGCTACATGTGTCAGTTTTGAGTGAATCGGGTAGAAACTTTACAAAACAGCAAAGTGTGGCATGAAATGATGGACCAGAATCCATCATGTGTAGATTCCATTATATGAAATGGAAAAAGAGGGAGAGACAGCATGAATCCACAGAAGCAAGATTTGGAGAATTCCAGTTACACAGCTAACTAGCTTAGATTTTTCTCTCATCCTGGAGATTGGTTTCTAATTATTTTGCCAATGTAGAAACAAATTATTTCAGGGAGAGAAATCGATCCCTGCTCCACTAGCAGGAATCTTCAGATTTAAAGGCTGCATTTTTCTCCTCAATTTCCTTGAAAGTGCCAGATGAAATTTCAAAGACTTATTTATTTCTTAGTTATGGATAAATTAGCCACATTTATCAAGGTGAAGCCCAAGCAGATGCAATTGATCTGTTGACCTGATTCCATAAAGAATGAAATAGGGCACACATTTTCGTTCAGGTTACAACCTGAATGAAAATTATGGAAGGCACTTCATGGTTCAGAGTCCTGAAGACTGAACTTCTAGTTTGTTACACTTAGAGTCTGCTGCCATCCAGATGGACCTGATCCCTTTACTCTGCAGTGGAGACAGATTTCTGGATGTGACTGGGATACCCAATTTGGATGTGAAATTATGCTGGTGGAGACCATGTGGGGGCAGAGATATTCCCACAGAACCAGTTGCCCTGGTCCTTGTGCTAAGATCCCACTCACCTGCTGGAGTGGATCTGGAGCCCTCTGCTCCCAAGCTTTCTGGCACCTCCTTCTTCTCCCGCCCTTAGAGGGTGTGACTATGTGGAAGAGTGCCTGGCACATCCTTCGGTAACAGGTTATCTTCTTCCCATTCTCCAAGGATAGGAGAATGAGGGGCTGCTGACACTGCTATGTCCTTTCATGGCTTGAAAAGCATCTCGTCTTTCATTTGGCTTGAGCAGCTACCCAATCTTTTATCTCCACCAAGTCCTTAATCTCCCTTCCACCTTCAAAGGACAGGAAGAAGAGGAGATGCCAATGCTAATGAAACTGCCTCAAGGGTGATGGGCTTGCACCCCCTAGTTCAGGCGAATGTGGGGAATTTAGCTCAAAAGGGGAGACAGTTCCAATCAGCCTTAATTTGTTCAAGTGTATGAACTCAAGAAAATCGGCTTGAGAGAGGTTTGAAATAAAGCAAAAAAGAGTGTATTGAAAATAAAATCAGACTAAATTACTATGTGGCCCTAGTTTAAAGGCACTATGAATATGCTAAGAAACAGACTATTGTAAGGCACATTTAGCTTAAAGTTCCAGATTATGTGTAAATTCCCAGGTGGGCTAGAGAGGAGAGGTACTTTAAGATAGAGGGGCAAGATTTCAGAAATAAGATAGGTTCAGCCCTGAAGAAGCTGGGCAAGAGGCTATATCACCTGTCCTGGAGAGAAACACCAAGGTGGTCTGCTGGGGTCCAGAGTGAGAAGCCCCGAGATGTTTCGCAGTGGGAGTCCCAGGTGTAAATATACATGAGGAAGCATACTGGGTCATGGAGTTAGGGATACTTATATCCCAAAATGTGCCTTGAGGGCACATTTCTTTTGTCCTCTGCTTAATAGGGGAGCCCAGACAAACTTTTTTTTTTGAATGCATTGTGTCTTACTCTTTCCTGGGTATGAATTTGTGTGAATCGCCTATGGCATTCAAGGGTGATTGTGAGGACAATTGGAGTATGCAGCTGCATTTAAAGAATATCCGGTGCTGGGACTGTCCCAATAATTCTGTCAACAGTTTCAACGGGCACACTTTCAAAGTTACATCACTTACTCATCCCTATTGTAATGGAGGCTGCAGATAAGAAACTTGTCCTATCTTTCTTTTCTCCCTGGCCTGATGGCCAGGTATTGTCTCTCTTTGCGAGAGGAAGAAGAAAGTTTAGATTTCATTCCAAGGCTGAACTGACCTTAGATGACAGACACTTGCAGTGCTAGTCCTGGGAGTCTTCTGAGCTGGGCACCCTTCATAGAGAGTGTGAAGCTAATCCCCTTTCCGGTTTGTGGGGTTTGTAGTCAAATCTAGGGGCACAGTCCACTGCCAACTAAGTGACTTGTCCCCATGTATAACATAGACTGGGAGCTCACATTGTGGCACAGCTCCTGAGCATAGCAAAAGTGCAGTCTCCAAGCTTGGAGATGCAGTTGCAACCAGGGAGGCTTCTGGGAGTGGGCAGAAGAAGCTCAGCTGGTAACACCAATGAAGAACATACCAGTGGCTGCTCTACTTCTTTTCACCTTCAAAGGACATTATGTGGCTGAGTGAGAAGAGGAGCTGCTGCTGTAAGAAGAGGACCTGCTTTCTTAGTAGCAACTCCTGTCTCCCATTGTCCAATGAGAGCATCTCTCAGGCCCCTGCAGTGATGTTCCCATTGGCAGATGGGGAATGCCCAGCAGTGAAGAGAACGGCAGCAACCCTGCTGCCACCTCAAATGGCTTGGTGGGTGGTCATGGACCCTCAGGTGGACATGGGCAAGTATGAGCCCAGTGTAGCTCAGCCCTGGCTTGCTAGAGGTATGTGGAATCTTCTATTTGAGTTGCCTTTCTATTCAGGGAGAGTGGGCTAATGCACTTCTCCCTCAGTCAAATAAAACTGAAGTTTCCTTAGCCAAGGGTTGACATACAATAGATTAGTATCTCCTGGTGGGTTTCTATATGATTTGCAGTAGGATTGATGAACTCTCACTTGTTTAACAATGGAAGCAACCCAAGGTGTTGTGTTTTTTGAGGCTCCAGAAATGAAAAAAATAGTGGGGCGGGGAGGTTGTTGAGAACATCCATTGTGAACATGGCTCTGATCATGGGCTGAGTATGCCCTTTCCCTGTCCTAAACAAGAAGCAGAGAAACCATTTCAGTTCATGTCACATAGTATTGTTAGTAATGCAAGCAATGTGTCCTTCTGTTAAAAGGTTTTAAATGGATTACCTTAGGGCAGATAGCATGTAAGTGGAGGATCATGATATTTCCATATTTCTTGCTGGAAGATGTAGTACCTGCCACCTGATTGGTGCTAATGATGAAGTTATTTCGAATTATCATGTAAGTTGGTGTGCTTTCAGGTTAATTTACAAGAATAGAAATGCTGCCTGGTGAGTTATTCATCCATGGTGACTGATGAGTTTTGGGTTTTTTTTAGATAAACAGTCTTTTTTTCTTTCTTTCTTTTTCTTTGGCTTGGGTGGGAAATCTGCAGATCAACTTTGGCATGACCATACAGTAAGCTTCACTTACTGTAAATTGTGAAGCTGCTAATTCTACCATTGTTCTAGATAGTCCAAAGCAAAGCACAATCTATGAAATATCCCCTAACAATGTGGGTGATATCTCTTCTTAAACTTGGATTTACCTGTAGTCATGTGAGCAATTCTAAGACTGCATTCTGAGTTAGGGAACTGACTTACCTAGATTGATTATGTGCATAAATATTCTGACCTGTTGTAAAAATAAGCATGTCATGTTCACCAAATTTCAATATTTGTCTCCCAATATCCTGGTGATTTGACCACCTCATTTGGAAATGCATAAGATGCAGTTTTGAATTAGGCAAAAGCTCCAGGAAGAATTCCTCCAGTTACACATGTTCTGCCTAACTTCTGCAGTCAGTGCTATGCACCTGCATTATTTAATTGCTACCTGCTGTGTGCTAAAGCATCACTTGCATTTTACTGCTCTCTCAAGGTAGAAATAGGGCAGACAGCTGTTGCTAAAGATTGTCAGATTATCATACTCAGTGCATTTCTTCATGGTAGTGCTTTTCAACAGAAATATACCATGATGTGATGGTTCTTCTACTCTTAAATTGCCTTAAAACATGCCAGTTGAAAAACAAACTATAGCAAAGCTCATGCTAGCATTTTTTGTGATACTGCAGTAAGCTGGAAGTTTCTATTTAATTTAGCAGTGCTGGGTTATTTTCCCTGTTTCAACCTTCAGTTTATAATAGATGGTGTGCTGTTTACATTTATTTTCATATTTATTTTCATATAATCAAAAACTCAATATGTATGCATTTTTAAAATATTGAAGACAGTGTAAGAAAACTTAACAGCTTTTTTGGCATATAAGCTATCACTCATTAAGAAAGGAATCGCAAGGGGTAAGGCTGTCTTAAGCATTTTCTCCCTTGGTAAACTAGATGCAATTTTAAACCCAGAATTTGACCTTTAGTTTTCACTTCTTTTGTAAATAACAGCTGCGAAAGGCCCAATCCAGCAGGGCACTGCAGTGTGTAGGAAGACAGATTTAGCCATTTCTTTACTCCACCGTGCATGCTGTGGCCTTGATCTGGGACTGCGTTCTCCAGATGTTTGCTATTTATGAACACACACATACACACACACACACCATGTTTAAGGTCATTACTACATTGGCCCTTTCATTCCCTTTGTGCCTGGACCCCAAATAAGAGATGAGATGGCTAAGATGAGTTCGAACTAGGGTCACACTTCATAAACAGCTACAAAAGATCTGCAGCTGACAACTAGCATGTGGGTAAAATCCTTGGCGAGAGGCAGTCTCATCCAGTGACAAGTGCCTCAGCCCAAAGTCTCACTGGGATCAGATACTGGTAGTAGTGATGTGACTGCTCTGACTTCGTGAAGGCCACACAATTAACTGTGTAAAGGAAGGATTGCCTGAGTTACCACCTCCTAAGTAGGGATGTGCACGGAACAGGCAGGGGGAAGCTCGAAGGCAGGGGGGATACCTTTAAGGACAGGGGAGGGTGCTCTTCCCCCCTCCCCGACATGTTTTCTCCAGTGTTGCTGTAGCTTAAAAGGGTCCACTGGGGCGGTAGCGTACCTCCTTGCCTCCTTGGACCGGAAGTGACCGGAAGTACCCAGCATGCATGTAAAACAACAAGAATGAATGCGGACGCCACCTAAGCAAAGGTATACATTACAAGATTCTAAAGTAAAGCAGAGAGATTCTTGCACAATGAATCCATAAGCTCACTAAGCTGCAAGTCTCTGAAAAAGACGAATGAAGATGCTGCTCAAAGCAGACATTGAAAGGAGAATAATAAAGCAAATCACCAAGAGAAAAAAAGGCCCAGCAAAAGTTGGAGAGAGGAGGAAGGGGTCCTGAAATTTAATGATGTTAAATCCTTCCCCACATCACACACTGTGGCCGTGATCTAGAGTGGACCTTGACAACTGCTATTTACATATTAATATCTACACATACGCATGTGCGCACACAAACACATACATGCACACACTTGTGTAGGTTTAAAGTCAAGCCTAGTTTAGCATTTTCTTTCTTTTTAACAACAATATACTAGAGTAGACCAAAAATAATGTTAGAGAAAGAGGCTCTACACACCGATTGTGTGTAGAGCCTCTAACCGGGCTCTGCGGGGAGAGTGGGGCCGCTGTCCCTGCAGACCAGCAGGGAGCTCGCCCTGGGTGGCCGGATCAGCCACCCACACGATTACCGGCTCTGTCATGGAGCCGGTAGGGGTGGTGGGGATTGGGGGTCAGTTGGCTCCTGGAAGTCCCAGGATGTCCTGCACAAGTGCAGGTGGCATTCTGGGGAGATCCCCGAGGCCAGGAGGCTTGCTGCAGCCTCCTGGTTGGGGGGTCTTCTTGTGAGTTGCTGCAGCTTGGAGCCATGCCATGGCAGCTCATGATCAGAAGTATGGGGTTAGCGGAGAGCTTGCTAACCTCTTTTATGGGGAGGGGTATTTGGGGAGGTTTGCTGCTGGGAGCCACGTGGCTCCCGTTGCAGCAAACAACCAGCAGAAACTGGGTTAGGCACCTTTAGCCCAGTTTCCCCTGGTTGTGAGAATAGCCTCAAAGTGTGCTTCCACTGACAGTTAATCAACTGATGTTTTAGTTGAGCAGTGACCACTTTCTTCAGCCTGCAGGGATACTCTACAGTAATAATAGCTGGACACATCTTTTCCCCTCCCCTTCACTATGAAAAACGTGGCAGGGATATCTGCCCATATGAAATGAGAAGATAAGCCATAAAGATAAGCTTTGGATTTGGTTTTCTGCAGCAGTCTTATGTGTTGCAATATGAGACGTGCAAATGTTGCAATATGAGACATTTTGTAATAGATAAACAAAATGTATAATGTTTGATTCTGCACATATAGGAAAAATAAGAAATACTCTACATGCATGCAACATAGATTCAATCACAGTCCTGTGCTTATGTTTATAAGGATTTTTCATCTTCATCTGATGAGCCAAAAGCTTCTTCAGAGTACAAATAAAGTATTCTATAAACTTTATCAACCAAGTTTAGTTTTTAAAGATGTCTTTTCTTTCACATCTTTTCCCAGTGATTTTGGTGACTCGGTTCATGCCTTCCTGCTGTCCAACTGAGCTTCCTGTTTAGAAAGACATTCAAAGTGCACCTTAGTATATAATGCGGAGCTACATAGATTCTAATTGGAAATCATTAATATACAATGGAAACCTGCTTCCACCAATTCCTCTAATCCTCATATTCTCTTAAAAAAAAATACAAACAAGAGTGAATACAAAACTAAATAATTTAAATATGTGTGTTGTGAAGGTCTGAGGGGTTTTTCAGCTGCTGCTGTTCTGAAAATACCAACATGACTGCAGTTATATACCCTGATTCATCTGGTTTATATATTTTTAAGTGGCTTGTTAATAATGTATATTTTTATTTCTAAGCCAGTTGAGCTATTTATTGTTTTGCTGTTTGCTTGAAAATGCTGATATTACTAAAGAAATGTCACATAGTTGCCTATTGCTACAGGTTTCTGCTGTACTTGGGATGCCCTACACCCTGACTTTGCTGTTACAGGTAGACCTCACTATACATGGTACTGCTATTTGTGGTTCCGCATATCCACAGGTGCCTAATTGGCACCCGACCTCATTATCCGTGGATACAGAAGGGTTAAAACCTACATATCCATGAATTTGGCATGGCTGGAAATTATCTTGGAGGTCATTTCTGGTTGCCATTTTATGAAGAGGAGCCATTTTGTGGCTCACTTTGTTTTTTTAAAAAAACTATTTCCCCCCATGATTTTTTGCAGAAAAATAGGGAATTTGGGACTGGAGGGGAAGCAGCATTCCTGGACAGCTGGAGACCCATGGAGCATGGTAGGGCACTTTATTTGATGTTTTCATGTTTTCCTCATTTTTTAGCCCATTTCCAAGTCTCCAGGAACATACCTCCCCCCCATCCCATTGATTAATGTCATTATCTGTGGTTCCATTTTCTGTGGTATTGCGGAACCCCTCCCTCTTCTTAGTCCACCCAGGCTGCATCCCAGCAAGCTCTATTCCACTTGCATCACCAGACAGTGGGCAAGGCATCAACACATCAGTAAAGCAGCAACTATTAGCTACAATGTTAGAGGGGGCATGCTCAATGTGATCATGCCTTTTCAGCATTGATCTCCTGCCTTTGTCAGGGCAAAGACATGTTAACCCTTTCCTCACACCACTGCCTTTGCTAGAACTCCCAAGCTCCACAGTCATGCACAAGCACAATTACTGATACCCCAGGATGGCAAGAGCCTAACAGGCATAAGAGCCTGTTGCAGTTGGCAATAGACTCTTGGGGAAGTGATGCAGAACAGCAGCTGAGGAATTGGGGTGAGGGGTGGTGCGTTGGTGTCTGGAAGGGTAGGAGAAGGGACAGTCCACCAGAAAAATTGATGCTGTGTTGTATCTGCGCAGCTGTTCCCAGAGCCTAGGGTGGGTCTCATGCAAATGAATTGCAGCTGGTGTTTCTGGAAGCTGTCACCTGCCTGGAAAGGCGGAAGCTGGCAAAGCCATGTAACCGCCACCTTTGGTCAGGATGAGTGACCTGCTGTATTTCAACAATTTCTTCTGGGCCAAGGGTGCCCAGGCCTGTCCCAAGGAAGTATCAAGGCCTACAGTTCGTACATCATTGCACTTGTTATTAATTGTAACAATGAATGAAGTTACATCTTGGCACACCAGCCAAGATGGATGGTGTGCTAATTTTCTGGTGTGCTAATTGTGCATTATATTCTGTGAAGATTACAGCTTCAACATTGCTGTCCTTAAGAGCTGTCCCCCGCACAGCTTGTTCAGCTCAGGAGGACAGGCACACTCACTAGGTATGTCTTCTTGCTGGAGATTTTGCTCTCCTGAAGTGTAGTCTGAACCACCAGCTCCTTCGGCAAGCAAAGATGTAGGTGGGAAACTCTGAAAAGATTCCACATCAGTCAAGGAATGCTAGAACAGTTCCTCTGACTGCTGCATGTTCTGTTCTTGATCCAGGAAATTGCTCGTGCCGATTGGAGAACCCTCCACAAGCTCCCATTCTAGCAGGGAACCCCAGCTGTAGTCTTCCATGTAGTGGGTGAGCATTAGCTGTTCAAGGGCCTCAATTTGTGTCTTGCCTTCCCCTATGGAGTACAGTGCGGACTGCAATGTCTGTCCCAGGGCATCCACAGCCTGCACAAGCACAGGTGTGCTGTGCTCTCTGCCTTCCCAGTAAGCTTCAGTGGCAGCAGCTTCACATGTGTGCTCCATAGGAAGGGGAAGCCTGCGTAACTGGCTTGCTACCCCTGAGCATCTTGCAACCTCTGTGGCCCGTGCCTGTAATGTTGACATAGTTGCACCATGGCCGTGGTTGCCATGGAACTACCTGGATGGACAGAGGAAGTGGTGACTGATGAGTCGGTGGCTGATATAGCTCCCCGTGCAAGGACCCTGCTGCTCCCTGGCATGCTGGTTGGCAGTGCCATATAGCTTGCTCTTGCCTCTTCTGTGGGCTTCCAGATGTACTTCTGGGCATTATATACTGATGCCAGCTGGTCATAGGACAGCATGGTCCTTTGCTCCACTCCTGACATTTTGTTATACGTGCTGTTGTGGGTGGTCACCTCCTTGAATTTCTTCTCCAGACAACTGGCAATTTCCCAAGTAGGCAGTTAGCGGAGCAGGGCATAGCGTCTCTGGTCTCTTCACATGGAAAATGAGGAGAGATGAGGGCATATACCTCATGCATGCAAATCCAGCAGTGTGCAGGATGGGTGTGGTCATCAACCACATTCACCCAAAGCAAGTGACGTGGAATGCAGGTGGGACACAAGTCTGGATGGAAACCTCCCATATGAAAATAAATTGGTGTGCGAGCCCTCATTCTTAAGATGGAAGGATGGGGGAACTGAGGGCCACTGAGATGTGTGTGGTCAGAAATGCATCCATTTATTTGTGTAACTAGGGCTTAATGTGTTTGTGCACAAAGCACTGTAGGGACGAAATGTTTGAGACCTCTCCTGCTGTCTCTGTCTTGTCCTCCCATTGTTGTGTTTTTGCTCAGGAACATGCAAGATCCCAAACATGCAAGAGAAAGCACATTGGCTCCAATGTGGCTTTGTCGCTTTAAATGCATGAACTCTAAGGATGTGGCATTTCTATTGTCAAGCAGCGGCAGGATGGGTAAGGGGACAGCAGAGGGCAAAGCAACAGCTTTGAGAGGTGGCCAGCAAGAAATGCAGCCACCCTAGAACAGGTGCGTTTTTGTGCTGCTCTGAGCTGACATCTCTATGTTTTCAGATGTAGCATGTATGCAAAATCCAGGTTATAGCAGCAGCAGAATGGTGCCTTCGAACCTCAGGTTTCAGCAGTGAAACTCACTACAAGCTGAGGGTTCAAATCCAGGATTGGAAGTGAAATGGAGTTGCGGTTGGGTGATGAAACTGGATTTGTGCATTCAGACAATCACAAACTCCAACCTCTGGCACGTTTACCTCTGGTTTAGTATTATGTCTGAACTAGGCCTTTGGAATTGTGGGTGCTATAGAAGGCGGCCAGAGAGGGAAACTTGCAGGCTGAATTGAGAGTGACACAGAATCTGAGGTCTAGCTGGAAGATGCACTTGTAAGTTTTTAAGCTGTGTGTATTCCGCTGATTCATCCTGTTCCTCATCAATGCATGGTCTTGTGAAGGCCATGCCTCAGCTATGTGTCAAACCTACATTGTTGCAAGGACATTGATGGCTGTGAAGTAATTACTTTTGCCTACCATGGAGAAGATAAGCTCTCAATTATAGTGTCCAGCGGCCTTCTTTTAGCGCCGTCACTTGTAGGAGATGAATGTTAGGGAAAGTCTCCTTAGTGTTCAAGGCAGGTGGCTTGGTGGGGGATGGGGGGAAGGCTGTTTGCAAAATCACAGTCCTAGACCTTGGGATTTCCTTCCTCAAATATATACACTGCTCTGGAGATAGAATAGGATAATTTAGGAATCGGTATGCTGGAATCTTCTAAGGTATATTGATCAGTTTTGTTTTGTTTTGTTTTTAAAAGTTTGGTACATATCTACATTATTTTGTTGTGCAAAGCTCATTCATAATTAAAACCATATTTTAGATTTATTAAATTGGCAATCTCTATACAACATCGCTACAATGTTGTGTATTGAACTTTATGTTGAACCACTGACATTCAGCTTCCATACAGATGTTGGTAAGTTAACTTTCTTTCTTTTTTAACCGGGATCTATACAGCTTTTAATGGGCTTTTAATGCAAGCGTGCAGCAGCAGGTTTTTTTCTAAGCCCTACGCAGAGAGTGAAGATGGGGTGTCTGAATGTTGAGTTGTATTTATAAAGACCACGCACCGATAATTCATTGTGCCTGAATACAACACACACTCCAGACTAGAAATGAATATGATGCAATCATGATAAGGAAAACTGTTACAGCAGAGTCAAGCCTTTCCTAGCTGCAGAATGTCCATGTACACAACCAGACTCTCCCAAACCTATTATGTTAAAGGTGCAGCATTCTCTTACAATAAAACTATGTCCATCATACATGTATTATTTGAATTGGTAGAGAAAGTCTTGAGAAGGAAGAGAAAATCTCATTGTTCTAATGGTCATATCACATGGCTTAGTTCACACAGAGAGCAGGTGAAATGGTAAAACCATTCCTTGATCGTATGACTTCAAATTAAAGATAGTAGGTCAGTGGTTGAATGGTCCTCCATTTAAAACTCATTACACATAGAAAATTTCTCAGGGAGAAGAGTTGTAGCTTGCCTTTCTTCATGACATGATAATTTTATTTTTTCTGGGCTTTCCCCTCTGCTGTTTGAAAATTCTCTACAAGTGTTTGGCCATGTAGTCCTTCACCAAAGTGGTGCAGTGGTGCATAGAAATAATTTTACCCTCTTGTCTGCTGTTTATGTGAATACACCAAACGTGAACAAAGAAATCGTGTTGAAAGCAGCCTGAATAAGTCTCTTCAAGGCCTTTAATATGAAAAAGATGCTTTCTCTTTCAATACACTTTTGTCTTACTCTCTCATATGGATGAAACATTTTCTGTATAAAATTTCAAGACCATTGGCAATAAAATAGGTTTGAATAAGATTTACAGTGGTAGTGCTTATCCCTAGAATCCTTCCTTGTTTTCCATCCCAGTTGTAGGATTTTGTATGGTAGCAGAGGTCTAATACACAGACTTTATAGCTCTAGCAGTTCGCTTTCAGATATAATTGAAAGCATTAAAAGTTGTCTTTGCTTTCTTTGATGGTTCACATTTCCAAATGGATTTTGTACAAATTTGTGCAGTTTTTGAATAGCTGGCCCATAAGGTCCCAAGCCTTTGTGGACTAATTGGCCTATAAGGTAGGTAATAATGAAGTCAGTTGCACTTTGAGGTTTCATTTCTAACAGAAGGGGGCAGCAGTGCACAAAAGTCGCAAGGCTCTTGTTAGAGGAAACAAACTTTGCAGTGGTGAGACAAAGCAATCTAAAATTTCATCGAGGAATGGGCAATGTTGTAATCCAAACCTGTGACTCCTCAAAGGAAATGTTGGCAAAGCTCCCCCACCAGCTGTTTACACACACCTAGACACCTTGCATTATATGGCAAACATATAACGAACAATTGGTACTTACAACTGGAGTAATTTAAAAGAATGCTTTAATCTTTCCTCTGCTTTGTGTAACTTGAAAATTCACAGTCCTGCTGCAAATGATATGCAAACCCTGGATTAAAGACTTCATTTTATTATGAAAATAAGCTCTGTGAAGTATGATTTCTTTAAGCCAGTTGATCAGTTTCCCTTCACCTGAACATTTGATAGAAGTCTATAAAACAAAAGTAAAACCAACAGAAAAGAAATTTCTGTATATGACCCAGGTAATTGGAGATTAACTAGGTAATGCATAAAAGAAGGTAGTGATAAGAGAGCTCAGTTGTTGTTTTTTTGGTCAGTTGTTGCCTAGACCCTCTCCTTCTATAAGCCTTTTATCAAACTGCTGACACACAATTGTAATAAGGGAAGTATTTCACCATATACAGATACCTTCACCAAATGGTCCAAATGCCTTGCTACACATGCTGATGTAGTTGTGCAAAAGGATAGTGTGGTTGGAAGAGTAATCGAGCATCAGAGATCCATATATGGTGTGTAAAATCCCTCTCTGGACACAATCCACCTCCTTTATTTTGTTTGCAGTCAATTTCCAGGCAGCTGCATCTTCTAAAAGCAACACGGGATTGGCAGAAGGAACAAAGCAGAGAGGGCACAACCATTTTAACTTTTTTTAATACAACATGGTTCAACTTTTAATATACAGCTTTGAAATCATATGGAGAATCTCTAAAGGAATTATGACACCACCTATTAAACTACTAGCAATTACTAATGATTCACAGATAAGAGTGAAATTGATTCATTATGTTTGTGGGATTGAAGCTTTTAATTCCATTGTACAAGTTTAATCCAAACATTAGAATGAGAGGTTGTTTTTTGATTGGTTTTTAAAAAATGTAAGTCAAACTGGTTCAGCTCTTTTTGATTTATGCAAGCATGGGGAAAACACACTTTTTCTGTATCTTCAGAGTGAAAAATTTGCACACTCATAAGTCAGAGTTGGCTGAAGCAAGAATGTCAAATTAGCTTATTTATAGTCCACACTGGGGAGTTCCAAGTTAGTAGAAAATCAGTTCACTGTTTTTTAAGTTCTAACTGTTTATACAGTCAGCATTTTCATGCATGCATACTGAGCTTTTCCCCCTAATGCTTTTAACCTAGATCAGCCTAGAGGATTTAAGGAGGTCTTGGTTAAGAACGTATTTGGTTGAGGCTTGGCTTTTTGAAGCTGATAGATTTTTAAAGCATTTTGACCATGTGCAGGTATCTCTTAAAGCAAGATGCAGTTACTTGTATTCTTCATGAGCTATATTATTCCATGCTGCTAAAAAATTTACTTAGTTCAATGTTAATCTTCAAGAAATTGAATATGTTTGTGAAAATTATTGCCAAGGGCTTCCTGGCACTTTGGTTCATTTATATGATCTGTGGTATATATAGTGGAGATACCTGCAAGCTATGTCACCAGCTTTGTGTAAAACGATCTCTGAAATCCTCAATCCAGTGTACCAGTGATTATCACTAGGAATGTGCACAAAACCAGTCTGCCCAGTTAGGTTGGAGTCTGAACAAGACTCAAATTGGACCGGGCATATTCAGTTTTGGCATCCCTGAACTTGGCCCAAACTGGAGCAGGGAGTTCAGCTCAACATCAGGCTGAACCGGGCCCAGTTCAGTTTGAAGTTAAGCACCCAAACTGAGTCGGTTCAAGCTTCAGCCAGCTCGAGGTCAAGCTGGCTCGCACATCCCTGCTTATCAGTGATGGACTAGATATGGCACATCTGATACATAAGACCAAGTGAAATAGAAATGTCCATCTTTTAGGAATGGATCAAAGTAAGCTGACACATACCCCATTACACTCTAGTTAGGTCATTCTAAATTTCTGCAGCAGTGTTGTGACAATTCAAGATATTCAAAGATGCATTGTGGTATTTTGTATGGCTTCATATATCTGAATCACTGCTTTAATTAAATCCACCAATTCAAGGTTATCAATATAATGGAGATTATGAGTTGATCACTATTTTATACCTGCATCCCTCATACATGCCAGGAAATCTTATGTGGATTTAACTCAAGGTTTTTTTCAGCAACAACTCCATTTTCTCCTTCTCCTTTTCCTCCTTTTTCCTTTCTGACCCTTCCCCCACATACTACAGAATCCCCCTTGGGAAAAATGTTCAAACAAACTGCAAAAGATAACTGGATAGGATACAACAATAACTTTGAAATGTTTAGGGTAGATTCTATTAATGGATATGGGGGAAGTAGTGAGAAAAGCTGTCTGATATTTCTAATGTGATAGCCAAATCAGCAAGAACTTCCATTGTGGTCAGATGATTACCATGAAGGAAACTGCCATGTACAATAAGAACATAAGAACAGCCCTGCTGGATCAGGCCCAAGGCCTATCTAGTCCAGCATCCTGTTTCACACAGTGGCCCACCAGATGCCGCTGGAAGCCACAGACAGGAGTTGAGGGCGTGCCCTCTCTCCTGCCATTACTCCCCTGCAATTGGTACTCAGAGGCACCCTGCCCTTGATGCTGGAGGTGGCCCACAGCCCTCCAACTAGTAGCCATTGATAGACCTCTCCTCCATGAAGTCATCCAAACCCCTCTTAAAGCCATCCAGGTTGTTGGCTGTCACCACATCCTGTGGCAGAGAGTTCCACAAGTGGATCACGCGTTGTATGAAAAAGTACTTCCGTTTGTTGGTCCTAGACCTCCTGGCAATCAATTTCATGGAGTGACCCCTGGTTCTAGTGTTGTGTGAGAGAGAAAAGAATCTCTCTCTCTCCACTTTCTCCACACCATGCATGATTTTATAGACCTCTATCATGTCTCCCCGCAGTCGTCTTTTTTCTAAACTAAAAAGCCCCAGGTGTTGTAGTCTTGCCTCATAAGAAAGGTGCTCTAGGCCCCTGATTAGTTGCCCTCTTCTGTACCTTCTCCAGTTCAACAATGTCCTTTTTAAGATGTGGTGACCAGAATTGTACGCAGTACTCCCAAGTGTGGTCGCACCATAGTTTTGTATAAGGGCATTATAATGTTAGCCGTTTTATTTTCAATCCCCTTCCTAATGATCCCTAGCATGGAATTGGCCTTGTTCACAGCTGCCGCACATTGAGTCGACACTTTCAACGAGCTGTCAACCACAACCCCAAGATCTCTCTCCTGGTCCGTCACCGACAGCTCGGATCCCATCAGCATATACTTGAAGCTGGGGTTTTTCGTCCCAATGTGCATCACTTTACACTTGCTAACACTGAACCGCATTTGCCATTTTGTCACCCACTCCCCCAGTTTGGAGAGATCCTTTTGGAGCTGCTCACTATCCGTTTTGGATTTCACTACCCGGAAGAGTTTGGTATCATCTGCAAATTTGGCCAAATCGCTGCTTACCCCTGCTTCTAGATCATTTATGAATCAATTAAAAAGCATCGGTCCCAGTACAGATCACTGGGGGACCCCACTTCTTACTTCCCTCCATTGTGAAAACTCTCCATTTATACCTACCCTCTGTTTCCTGTCTTTCAACCAGTTAGCAATCCACACATGTACTTGTCCCTTTATCCCATGACAGCTAAGTTTCCTCAGGAGTCTTTGATGAGGAACTTTGTCAAAAGCTTTTTGGGAGTCCAGGTAGACTATGTCAACTGGATCACCTTGATCCACACACTTGTTGACACTCTCAAAGAATTCCAAAAGGTTGGTGAGGCAAGATTTACCTTTGCAATCCCTAATAACATATGGAGCAGTACTTTCATCTGACATCTGAAAATACATGATTTCAGAAGATGTGTCAACAAAGTTCACACATCTCTAGGATTAATTGTTTGAAGACTAGAACCAGTCTTGCTCTCACACTCTCTTCTCCTCTACTTCTCCAGGAACTGAGTTTGTGTGGCTGTGGTTATGGCTCCTTGCCAATGATCAGATATTTGTTTGTTTGGTCACAAGGTGGGCTAGTCATCCAGGAGCCAATTCCAGGTCCTCCAGGAGCCTCAGCCAATAAGGAAAGGCTTAGCTATGATTGATTCACCTGACTACTAATTAGGCATACCTGGAGGCAGGCACAGTGTTTGAATGGGGCTGGAAAGAAGCAGGAAGCCCCATTTTTATTAGAGAGGGCACATTGTGTTGGTGTCCATCTTTTGTGAAATGTGGTCTTAGTTTGTGCAAAATGGGGGCACTCAGTCTACAAGTGAATGGAGTTCAGAAGACATAGGAGCCTGACAAAGCCGTGCATTGGCTTTCTCTAGCATTTGCTGGGAACTTTCCTTTCCTTTTTTTTTCTGCTAAAAAACCTTAGCAATATTCAGAGATCTAGAAAAGTGGGTGGGAAAGGGGTGGGATATGGTGGACTGACATGTTCTCTGGGGAGTTTTTTCATTAAAAGCATACAGCCACCTCCTTTCTTCCTCCTGGCACTGTTGATAGTTCCCTCATCTTTCTCTTACTCTTTCACCTCAAGAGATAGAGGGAGGGTGTTTTTGTTTGTTGGTTTGTTTGTTTAGCTTCCAAATAAGACATGGCATTTAAATTTCTAACTGGGTAATTTCAAACTTAGCCTGCCTGAAATGTGTATCTTGAATACAAAAATATTTAATTCCTAAACTTTAAGAATTCTGAGATTGTTGCCTTCTATTTATGAGCAATTAGGGTTGCCAGAATTGTCAGAATAAGGGACATAGAGGGGAAATATGTGGCAATAATCAGGGGCCTGAGTAGCAGTGCTGTACAGGACAACTTAGTTAAGAACATAAGAACCGCCCTGCTGGATCAGGCCCAAGGCCCATCTAGTCCAGCATCCTGTTTTGCACAGTGGCCCACCAGATGCTGCTGGAAGCTACAGGCAGGAGCTGAGGGCATGCCCTCTTTCCTGCTGTTACTCTCCTGCAACTGGTACTCAGAAGCATCCTGCCTTTGAGGCTGGAGCTGGCCTTTAGCCCTCCAACTAGTAGCCATGGTAGGTGATAGATTAACTACTGAACTAGTTAATCACCAGTTCAGTACCTGCGGTTTCGCGTATCCACGGTTGGGTAATGGACACCCGACCTCAGTATACACAGGGGAGAGGGTTAAGCCCATGTATCCGCAGGTTGGGGGTGGCCAGAAATGACCTTGGAGGTCTTTTCCAGCTGCCTATTTGACTTCAGGAGCCAGTTTTGGGCTCAGTTCTTGGGGAGGCAATTTTTGTCTGTGTTTTGGCCCTTGGGGCCACTGAAGGGCTGCTGGGGACCCAAGCATAGTAGGGCACTTTTCTGTGCCTTTTGTTGTGTTTGGGGGCCATTTGGGGGGCAATTTCTTTTTTAGAAATGAAACCAAATCCACCATTTTTGGCAGATTTTCAGCCCCTGGGGAGGAGGCACTGAGAGACTGCTGGGGACCTGCAGTCCTCAGCAAACTTTGCAGTGCTTTCTTTTCTATTTGGGGGACCTTTTTTGGCCAATTTCTTTTTTTAATGGGGGAAAAACACATTTTTTGGCTGTTTTTCAGTCGATTTCCCCCATTTAGGAACCTAATCCCCACGATTCCATTGCCCCATTTGCTCAGTATTCAGTTTCTGCAGCACTAGTTGGGAACGGAACCCCTGTGGATACTGAGGTTTTCCTGAATGTATTTTAAGCACTTTCAACTAAATCTATTTACAACTTAGATTGCTTTCCCTCTGCTTATTGATATAACCATGGTTAGTTGTTGTTAGCCAGCAACGATAGGTTTCACACTTGAGCACTATCATCACTTGCATGACTTTCAGGATCCTGATACCTGGAGAATGGTAAGTTAACAATCATTGATGGCCGTTAATGTTAATGTCCCCAATATGGGACTATTGGCAAGCCTAGCAGCCCACCAGAACCACAGAGAACTCTAGCAGGGAGGGAGAAAAGAAAGGAGTTGAAGCTCATGTCATGAACATCACCTTTATTTCATTAATAGTGAAAGTAACTGATTTGATCTAAGCCATAGGTACTTCCCATTATCTGAAAATAAGGTACAAATGGTGCCCTGTAATGGAAAGACAATTTTGGACTGAAACAAGGGACGTCCCTGCTAATAAGGGACTGTTGGCAACCCTCAGAGCAACCTAACAGGCAAAGCTTGGAAACCAGGCAAGTCCAAAATAGTCAAGTTGCTGTTCCTCTCTCTCTAGTCCTTATACCAGTTCGTGTTTGCTGTTGGTTGGTTATTTTGTTTGTTTTAACTTTTTTGTGATTGTTTTTGTTTTTTAACTTCTTTGTTTGTGACTGGTAGTAGTATTGAAAGGAGAGAACTTCAGCATAAATGCTCTGGTCAGGTCTGTGTATGGTCTAATTAGGTCTATTAGGTCTGTATATGGCCTAATTTTAAAACCTGATAAAGTAAATGTTGCATAGAATTACATCCAATTCTATACAGTTTTCAAGTAAAACCTTGATGAACTCAAGGTGTCCTGTAATGAACACCCAAGTAACTATTGTATTCATAGGATTGCAACCTAAGGATATATCACAGAGATGTTTATATTGTGTGTGAGAGAGAAAAGGGTCTTGCTTTTTTCTTTTTTAAAGTATGGCTTTGTGAGAAGAAAGGAAACTAGTGGGCTCTGTGTGTGTCAGTGGCAGCGAATACCTTGTAGTATTTTCAGCATTGTGAAACTTGAAAATACAGTAAAACTGCAAATAGGTGCTCAGGAATCCAACACCCCTCCCCCTCGGTCCTTTTCAGGAGGTCTTGTGAGCCTAGTCCTGCATGGGGGAAGTAGGAGAGAGGTGAGACTGCAAGGAGTGGGGGGAATAGAAGCAATGCGGATAGAAGGAATGGAGCTACTGAGGGGAAGTAGAGGCATGGGGGCTTTAAAAGGAGGGGACAGTACTATTTTCCACACCGACACCTACAGTTAACCAGGCTAAGGCCATGATTCCTTTGCTGGGGGGCAAATTTAGCACTAACTTGCTAACTGCCAAGTGCTGGTATGAATGATGAGATTTTTGGTGGAGACAGGTAAACAATTTAACAGACTGGAGAAAACCATGGCTGGTGATTGCCCTTCCACTTTTTTGTAATGTGTCTCAGGGTTGGACCTTCCTACTCTTAGCCCCACCTATGTTATCCCTAGCTCCTCCCCTTCCCTCCACCCCTCTCCAGCCCCAAACAAGCAGCAGCTGCCACTGACTGGAGCCATGAATAATACTGCATTCATTCATTCAGCATGGTGTAGTGGAGCCAGTGTGGTGTAGTGGTTAGATTGCTGGACTAGGACCGGGGAGACCCAAGTTCAAATCCCCATTCAGCCATGAAACTAGCTGGGTGACTCTGAGCCAGTCACTTCTTTCTCAGCCTAACCTACTTCACAGGATTGTTGTGACAAGAAACTTAAGCATGTAGTACACCGTTCTGGGCTTCTTGGAGAAAGAACAGGATATAAATGTAAAAAAAATAAAAAAAAATAATAATCATTCATTCATTCATTCATTTGATTTCTATACCGCCCTTCCAAAAATGGCTCAGGGTGGTTTACACAGAGAAAGAGTAAATAAATGAGATGTACCACTGTCCCCACAGGGCTCACAATCTAAAAAGAAACATAAGATAGACACCAGCAACAGTCACTGGAGGTACTGTGCTGGGGGTGGGCAGGGCCAGTTACTCTCCCCCTGCTAAATAAAGAGAATCACCACGTTAAAACGTGCCGCTTTGCCAGGTTAGCAGGGGTAACGATAACTTAATGTCTCTTCTTTTTTGTGTCTTGAATTGCAGAGCAACTGCTTTAGGAATGCTGTAGATGAATGGAACAGAATGCTGACGCTTAGCATAATTACTCCTTCAAATTGCCTTTGCCTGTGGTGCTAGTGCCTAAACCCAATAAAACTGTATGAACTTGTGCTAGCTCCTGCAAATTAAACAAAATTACTCAGGCAAATGCCTATCCAATGTCCCATCTTCAGGAATTGCTAGACACACTGGAGCTAGCCCAACATATTAATACAATTGATCTACTAAAGGATTTGGCAGGCAGGTCTGACTAGATGCTGATGACAACTGGAAATCTGCGATTACCTCCCGCTTAGGGCTGCTTGATGTCACAGTCTTGCCCTGTGTGCTATTCAATGGTCCTTTGATCTCTTGAACACTGGTCAATAGCTTATTAAAGGGGTGATTTTAGAATGGTCTGTGTTGAAGGTATTGTTATTTTAGGCTTTTCCTGGGATGTCTACCAACATAAGAACCATCCTAAAATGCATGTCAAAGTTTGGACTTACAGTAAAGACACAAATTTGCCAGGTTGGTCTGGGCAAAGTTTTAAATCTAGATCAACTGAGCTAAATGGAAAACTATTGAACTCAGACAATCGATGCTATTGTGAATGCTATTGTACAGCATCAAATCCTTAGCCCGCAAATACAAGTCCAACCTGTTGTTAATACCAGGGTTAACAGATGTGTAGTGGAACACTTGGTAGCATAGCCACTCCTCTCAGAGAACTCTGTCATATTTGTTATAATCTCAGCTGAGTCTTGCAGCAGACTTGTGTGATTTTCTCAAAGCCAACTCATGCACAATATCTTTGAAGCTCATTAATCTACAAGACTTAAAAAAAAATCAAACCCAATATAGCACCAGTGTTTCTGCAAGACAGTATAAACCCAGATGTTATAAAGTCTATTATTTTTTACTTTCAGTTAAAAAAAAAAAAAACACCCAAAAAAACCCTAATGCCTCAGGGGGGGAAAGTCTCCTTCCCACAAAAAAATTGTATTCCGTTCCAGTCTCCCTCTTGCCCTTAGTAATAAAAAAACACATTGATGAATGGGCCAAATTCATAGCTCGCTTTCTCACTGGCTGGTCCTAAATTTATGAGGCAAAGACAGGAGAGAAGCACTTCTTCAGAGTGCCTGAGATAAGAGACTTATATTAATTTATTCTTATGAGGTTACCCAATGAGTTTCAGAAGGAATTCATTTGTTGGGGCTCTAAAAACAAAATTTAAAAGTACACATATCTATTCCATCCATATTACTTACAAAAACATATTACAACAAGCTGCCATGAAACTTATAATTACATGCATTTTTTAAAAAATCATCTTCGCTATACAAAAAAGATAAAATACCTTTGTGGGTTATAACACCCTTATCATATTTAAGTACAGTATGCGTACAGAACTCTGCTGTGCAGAATATAAACTACTACAAATGTATAAGTTGCCACTGTTGCTTAGAAGCAAAGGCTGATTACTCTCAGGTGTTAGATCACTGGGTGTATGTGATCTCTCGAAAGAACCACTTAAGAATTATCACCATAAAGGGGCTAACTCTCATTACATGAACATCTCAGGTCAGTGGGAGAAACTGTAATTTTTCATTAAGACACCTATTCCTTTATTTCTGATGTTGTCCTTGACCAATTGTTTCTGACCCTAGAACCCTTATTCCAGTTCAATGATCATTTTTATTCTTTTGATTCTCACTTAGAGTACGTATTCTACAGATTTTATAAACAAAATGAAAATGATCTGCAGATGGAGGATATGGGTGTGCTTCACACAACTGCTGGCTCTGTCATGGAGCTGGTGGGGGCTGTGGGGATCGGGGGCCACATGGCCCAGAAATTCCAGGCACGGGGGCATCCTGGAGAGACCCCTGAGCCGGGAGGCTGCTTGCAGCCTTCCGGCAGGGGTCTCCTCAAGTGCCTGCATGGCACGGAGCCGCACCATGGCGGCACACGATCAGAAAACCCGGGTTAGCGGAGCACTCTCTCTGCTAACCTGGGCTAAGGTTAGCTGCCAGAGAACCACTGGGCTTGCCCATGAGCCTGCTGGTTCTCACAATGGGGAAAAACAGGGCTGGGCTTCTTTAGCCTGGTTTTCCCCAATCGTGAGAATAGCCTCCTGATGTGTTGATTACTTTGGATATAAAACTGCTAACATGCTCCTTCCCATGCTGGCTAAGTAGAGCCTCCATATTCATAGGCAATATACCTCTGATGTAGAACATTCATGTTCAAAGACAGAATTCTAGATACTCATGGGGGCAGCTCATGTAGAAACTTCATCGTCAATGGCAGTCCATCACCACAAGACCCCCACTACCTTGCCACCATCTTGCAATCCTTCACAAGGCCTCCCACTTCCTTACTGCTGGCTTGCATCCTCTCTAATAAAACGCTTGGTGTCCATCCGTGGACGGACACCAAGCGTGTGTCCGTGCCTCCCTGCCCTGTTCTGCGCCTGCGCGAAGCGCAGGCGCAGAACAGGGCAAGGGAGACATGACAGCCGGCACCCGGTGGCCATCTTGGGCGGCCAGAAGCGGCCGCCCCGAAGAAGCTGGGAATGCGGGGAAGGAGGAGACTGGCCGAGGCGGCGGCAAAGCCGCCACCGAAGCCAGAGGACACAGCGCGGCCAAGGCGGCGGTGGAGCCGCGCCGCCGAAGCCAGGCGGGGGGGAGGAGGCGACGGGGTAAGCCGGGCGAGGCGGCGGCAGAGCCGCCGCCAAGGCCTGGCGCCGCCGCCGCAGCCAGGCGGCTGCGAGTCCTTGGGGCCCTTGCCCGTCCGGGGAGACCGGCCGGGAATGTGAGGCGGGGGCGGACCGGACCGGCAGTGGCGCCCCCAGAGTCTGCCCGGCCACCGCCACCGCCCACTCTCCCGCCCTCCCAGCTGCCCAAATACTCCTTCCCCGCTCCCCCCCGCAAATGATTAAGGGCCAAAACGGCCCAGAAGAATGCCTCCGCGGCCGCTGCCATGGCCGCCAACCGCTCTCCCAGCTGGCCGAGACTTCCTTACCCAAAGCAGCCCGCGACAGTCGGGCGATCAAAAATCCATTTTTTGTGAAGAAGAGAGGAGCTCCCGAACAGAGCTCCTCTCTGTGCTAAGCCAATGCCCAAACTGCTGCTATGGACGCAAAGGACGCCTATTGCGTCCTTTGCGTCCATAGCAGCAGTTTGGGCATTGGCTTAGCACAGAGAGGAGCTCTGTTTGGGAGCTCCTCTCTTCTTCACAAAAAATGGATTTTTGATCGCCCGACTGTCGCGGGCTGCTTTGGGTAAGGAAGTCTCGGTCAGCTGGGAGGGCGTGGGGGGGGGGAGGCCAGAGGAAGTGGGGCGGGGGGGGGAAACTCTCCCCTACTAGCGCCCGTTATCACAAGGGGCCTGAAAACACTAGTTCTGTTATAAGTCCATTTGTCACCTTACTCAGCTCTCATTCCCTCACCACCACTTCCTCTGGCCTTGTATGGTCCCCTGCCATGCTACTGCAACCTCAGTGGAGGGAGAATCCAAAAGCATACAAAAGGCAAAGAAGGGAGAAAGGCACCAGCTGAACTATAAAAGCACCAGAGTGCTCCTCCTTATCAAGCAGCTACATCCAGAATGAGGAAGTCACTTCTCAGAACTTGCCACTCCCAACTCTGGCCTTATGGGGGCTTCAGAGGCCCATAACCCAGGAAATACTGCATGTGTTTTCCCAAAAAAAGCAACACAGGATTATGTTTCGGCATATACCTGAATTTAAAAAAAAAAAATTAAGGGGACCTTACAAAACGAAGACTCTTAGCATAACTGACTCCTGTTTTCTTGTATTTAAGGATCAAATTTTAAACTTCTATATCTCAGCCATTTTACATCAGATTTCCACTGGATTCGGAGAGTTAGTGTCAGTTATCACCTAGTTGGTGTCTGAAAATGTTCAGATAGATCAGACAGATGACTTGGCTTTTATTACTAATAGAATGTTCAGGACTTAGAATAGTAGAACATTAAAACAACTTCTCACCTTATCAGGAGTGGCAGAGCTATAATTGGGCAGATACATCTGAAGAACATGTGCCACCCTGCTTCCTGGGCCACCTTGTTCACCTCTTCCACAGCCAGCCAGCTGGCCAGCCACTTCTACAGCGGCAGCTCACTGCTTACTTACCGCACTGCCCCCTCGCTTGCCATGCCGCTGTTGGGAATTCTCTCTGGTAAGAGAATCCCTTTTTCATTATAGCAGAGTGCACAGAGGCACAGCACAGCGGAATTTAGTTAGGCATGCGTGCATGCTGAGAGTAAACTTGGAGCCAGTTCATAGTTTCAAATCAATATATATGGCATTTATTAGAGAACTCCATTCTGGATAGGAAAGTGAGGAGTTAGGATCTCTAATCTAGCTAGCTAGCTGGATGCAGATGGATTCTGCATCTCTGCACACATGGTGCAGGGAGAGGAGCTTGCATGTCGCAAGGCAGAAGGAACAGGAAGAGAAGGGAGAGAGGAAGGAGGAAGTGTCCCTGAGATTAGTAATCTACATTCCAAAGGGATACTGTCAGAGCAGTAGAGAAGGGATGACCAATGCCTTGACCCTCTAGCCCTCTGACTCACTAGTCTGTCCTCCACTGTCACTGAGACAAGAGACAGCACAAAGTCCTTAACTTCCAACAGCCACCCCCTCACTGCCCACTCACCAAGGCCCATTTGGGGCTTTGCTTCTTTCCACTGCCCAGAGCCTTCTGGGAATACCAGACACGCATGTGCCCTAATGCAGACACAGAATGCATGCTTGTCTTGCATCCCCAGTTGGCTCCAAGCTGGTGGGAAGCAGGAATGGCTTTCCTGCTTCTCACTGGCCTGGGAAGGGTCTGGTGAGCAGCAGCACAGGCAACAATGGGTGAGTGGGGGCACCCGTTCTCTGCACTCCACCAGTGGGCTGCACACCAAGGGGCAAATAGAGGCCTCTCATGCACTAGCTATGCCCGTGGTCAGTGTATAATGGGTTTGTGAGTTATATTGATAGAAATGGACATATATACATTTAAATTTGTTTTTACAGTCTCTGACAAAGGAATTTCTTCTGAAATGTACTGAGCAACCATATGATAATAAATTAATAAAAGTATCTCATTTCAATCATTTTCAGAAGTTCTCTCCTGTTTTTGGTTGTGCTGGGTTCCTCTGCCCTTCTTTGTTCGTAACTTTACAAGGGACACTAAGCCGTGGATTCTGGGCCCCTTTAGCCAAGATTCCCTCAGCAAAATTTCCACCTGTCAAAGTATATTTCTATGAAGTGAGAGGGTCAGAAACGATCTATCTTGCAAAAATACTGCCTGTCATATTTCATAGTGAGATTTTAAAATGCTGATTTTTCTAGCTTAGTGACAGACCAAGAGTTGAAAAGTTAATTTTTCATTGGTGTGTGTGGGCGGGGGGGCGGGGTGTTGTGCTTGCACTTGTGGATGCTCATATCTATCTGTGCTTCCAGTCATATACATTTAATGTAAATATACCAAATTATAAATGTTCTGCATGCTCATATCCCACATGCCTAGACAAATCAAATTAACTGATGTGAGGAGGAATGGGTAATGGGTGAGGTTGTGAAAAAAAGTACACAATGAATGAGGTTGTAGACCTTCAGCAGTATTAGAATTAGCAAAAAAAATTGCAATTGGTATTAGTAATCACTTCAAGGGTGATTCTTTCCTTGGAACAATATTAGTCTATAGAAGTGTTTTCTTTTTTTGGACAGTGAATTATTTCTGAGATAAATCTCAGAAAAAGATGTTTAATCAGAAATTTTAAGAACCTGTATAAAAGGGATGGGACCTTCAAACTGTAGCTCATGACACTCTGCTTTATGGGGGAATGTAAAGGGGTGCATTTGAGGGCACCTTAAACCTGCTCTCTGTTCCCAGTGATAAGCTTTGCTCCCCAGGGCACTTTCCAGATTAGACCCTGCAGTGGGGTCATATCGTATCTCTGAAGTGTGCTTCCACACTTCCTGCATTGTGACACCGTAGTCCCTATGTGGACAGCAGTTGCCGTTCACATTTCCAATGCCTTGTTTCAAATTTAATCGCTGCGATATAGAGCTAGCTCATCGTGTATCTGGTGTAAGAAAGTTGCTGTTTTTGGGGGTTGTTAGTATCCCCGAGACTGCTCCCCTTTATGTTATGAATGTGACTTGCCTAAAGAGAGGCATTTTGCTGCTGTTGAGCATCTAATCTGGAAAGTGCCCAGCAGTGTTCTCTCTAATTCTTTTCATCTGTTTGCAGAATGAGTTTTGTTTTAGGCGGCAGTATCAAAGCAGTGTGTGTGCACCTGCATTCAGAATGGGGCCTTACTGATTCAAGTTGAGCACACAACAAAAAATGTGTGAGTGCATGCATACACGCATGCCTTAGAGGGAACATTGCTCTCCAGTTAAACCAGCTCTATGCTCCCAGTTATTCTAATGTCTGGGTTGAGGCTTTTGACAATGTATAACATGACTACAGAGTTATCCCATTAATTTGTTCAACAGAACTTGATAGGAACTATTGAGAGTCTCTCCACCCATAGCTCTACCCATTGCTCAGTTTTTTGTCACACCAAAGTGATGGAGCTTGGGAACCTGGCTTTTTAAGGCATACATGCCGTTGCAGTCTTCTGAATACTTGTTTGTTTGCAGACATAGAAGAGGCATGGAAACACCAGAATAAATCAGGAGTCATTTGTAGAATGTAAGGAAGGTTTGCCATATGTCCCATCTGGGACATCCTTTAAAAAGTCCTTAAAGATGCATTTCTTCACCCAAGCTTTTAACTGATATTGTTTTGATTATTTTGAATGTTGTTTTTAGAATATTGTTTTAAAATTTTAAATTGTGTTTTAAATTTATTGCTTTTAAAAAAAATTTGTTTTTGTTTTGTTTTTGTTCTTAATTAATGTTTTACTTTTTAATCTTGTTGTAAACCGTCCAGAGACGTAAGTTTTGGGCGGTCTATATGAATTAGAGTTCCTTCAGGCACAATGTATCTCCAATATTAGTTGTTATCTGTAAACCCAGTCTATGAAACCAATCTGGAGCTCTATGGGCACAAATAACATAGAGCATTTTTTCTTTTCTTCTTGGGCTGTAAAAAAAAGTTGCTTCCTCCCCAACACTGATTCAATAAAATGTACAATAAAATTTCATCTAACACAAGGAAGCTCTTCTCATGATCAGTGAGGTCAGGGGTCTACTCGTGTGTCGCCGCACACCATGGCAACACATGAGCAAAAAGATTAGGTTAATGGAGCGCTCGCTCCGTTAACCTCATCTAAGGGGAGGGGTATTTATTGATGCTAGGTGTCGGGAGCCGTGCAGCTCCCATTGCAGCACACGATCACCCAAAAGTGGGCTAGGCTCCCTTAGCCTGCTTTTGGGCGATTGTGAGAATAGCCTCAAAGTGTTGGGAGCCTTAGGTAATTTAAGGTCTGAGTCCATAAATCATGCCACAATGAACTAATAAGTGGACAGGATGAGACCAAGCACTCCTTAATAGTAATTCATTAGGACATAGAAATGCCAACTCCTCATGCTGTCAGCAAAATATCCTGGGTCATGCTACAAGTGTGCAGCAACAGAAGCATGTGGCATCATTGCCCCCCAAAAGAGGGAAATGAAAATAGGCCAATAGCCAGCTAAAGCTATCTGCAACCAAAGTAGATATTTTGAGCATGGACTTAACTAGTGCATTGTAGTGGATTTACACGCCTTTTTCTCAGAGCAAGCCATGTGAGAGGAAGGAAAATGCTGAATCATCCCATCTGTGCTTTCCAAACGGCGGCTTTCCCCAAAACCTTTCTGTAGGCTGCCACCACCATCCAATCATTAACAGTTCCACCCACCTACCGACCCCCAGGCTTGGGTGGACTCCCAAAGAGATTCCCCTTCTTTTGCTATCGGAAAAGTACAAAAACTTTCCAAGTACAAGCTTACATGTGGTCAGAAAACTGGTAGGATTGCTGAACATAATGAGGAATGTTGCACCAGAGAAAACACTTTCCAGCCCCGCTTTCTTGAGTTAAAAATCCACTCAAAGAGGCTTGTTAAAATTGTAAAGAACAAAAAGAAAAAGAAAAGCTTTATTCAAATGCCACCGACTACTTTGTTCTGAGGTTCTCTCAGCTTTTAGTTACAGGTAAAAGAAATACTCTGTAGGTTACAAGAATACTTCAAAAAGCACCCCAGATGATATTGGAACTGCACACTTTAAAAATTGTGGTTAGAACACGGATGAAAGAAAATACAAAAACACGTTAAAAGCTTACAGAGTCTTTTGCAAGGCCCTGGATGGATGAGTGAAGTCTCAGCTTTTCTTAGCTTAGTTGCATTACAGGTAAACAATAGAACAGGTTCAGGGATATACAGAGTAGGGATTTGCACAGAACCAGCTGGCCTGGTTCTGTTTGAGTCTGAACCAGAATCGAACTAGACTGGGCCAGTTCGGTCCGGCACCCACTCGACACCCCCGCCCCCCCAGTTCAGTCCAGGGGGTTGCGAACCATTTTCTCTCTTTTTAAAAATTTTTAACCTTATTCCCCCTCGGGGGATTTCCTGGAGGCAGCGGGGGGGGGTGTCTGCGGAGGTTCACCCCTCCCCCCACCAGCCTTCACTCTTCGTCTGTTTATATTTATATTTATTCTATTTTATACTGCCCTTCCGAAAAGGCTCAGGGCGGTTTACAATTAAAAACAAAAACCATTAAAACCAATAACAATTAAAACAGAGATATAAATATTAACACCCATTAAAAACAATTAAACTATCATAACAATTAAAACCCTGAAAATCAGGTTAGCATTAAAAGAATTAAAACTAACTAAAACCCCTGAAAGGCCAGGCCAAACAGATGGGTTTTTAGGGCTCGCTTGAAGGTCAGTAAGGAATTAAGATTACGAATTTCTGCATTCCACAGCCCAGGAGCAGCCACAGAGAAGGCCCGCCTCTGAGTTGTCACCAAACAAACCAGTGGTAACTGGAGACGGAGACCTTAACATGCAGTGGGGATCATGTAAAAGAAGGCGCTCTCTAAGATATCTCATACCCAAGCCATTCAGGGCTTTAAAGGTAATAACCAGCACTTTGTTTTGCCCAGAAACATATCGGCAGCCAGTTGTTTCAAGACAGGCATAATATGGTCTCTCCAGGTTTCCCCAGAGACCAATCTGGCAGCCGCATTCTGAACTAACCGAAGCTTCCGGACTACGTACAAAGGCAGCCCCACATAGAGCGCATTGCAATAGTCAAGCCGGGAGGTTACCAGCTGATGCACCACTGTTTTGAGGTCATTCTCTTCAAGGAATGGTCGCAGCTGTCGAATCAGCCGAAGCTGGTAGAAAGCGCTCCTGGCCATGGCCTCCACCTGAGATATCAGAGTGAGGCCTGGGTCCAGGAGTACTCCTAAGCTGCGTACCTGCTCCTTCTGGAGGAGTGTAACCCCATCCAGCACAGGAAGATCTAACTCACCCTTCAGATTCTGAGCCCCCACAATGAGCACATCCGTCTTGCCTGGATTCAGCTTCAATTTGTTCTCCCTCATCCAGCCCACTACTGCCTGTAGGCAGGCATTTAGAGAATGAGTGCCATTTCCTGAAAATGAAAAGGAGAAGTAGATTTGGGTGTCATCAGCATACTGATAACACCCAGCACCAAACCTCCTGATGACCTCACCCAGCAGTTTCATGTAGATGTTAAAAATCATTGGTAACAGAATGGAGCCCTGAGGGACTCCATATAACAGCTCCTGTTTTGAGGAGCAACTGTCACCAAGCTCCACCATCTGGATCTGGATGTACCCAAAAGATAGGAACGGAACCACTGCAAGGCAGTGCCCCCTATCCCCAACTCCCCCAGGCGATCCAGAAGGATACCATGGTCGATGGTATCGAGCGCTGCCGAAAGATCCAGAAGAACCAGCAGAGTCACACTCCCTCTATCGATTCCCCAGTAAAGGTCATCTATCAGGCCGACCAAGGCTGTCTCAACCCCATAGCCAGCTCTAAAGCCAGTTTGAAATGGGTCTAGATAATCAGTTTCCTCCAAGACTGCCTGGAGCTGGTCGGCCACCACCCTCTCAATCACCTTGCCCAGCCAAGGGAGATTGGAGATAGGCCTATAATTATCCACTGCTAAGGGGTCCAGGGAAGGCTTCTTTAAGAGCGGTTTAACCATTGCCTCCTTCAGACAGGGGGGCACCCTACCCTGCCTCAGCGATGCATTTATGATGTTAACTAGGCCACCTCCAACAACCTCCCTGCTGGATAGAAGCAGCCAAGTCGGGCAAGGATCCAGAGAACAGGTGGTAGGCCGCATCGCTCCAAGCAGCTTGTCCACATCCTCAGGAGTCACAGATTGAAACTGATCCATTCTAATACTGCAAGAGGGATCGCTGGACACCTCTTCCATAGACCTTGCAGAAATAGTAGAGTCCAAGTCGGCCCTAATACAGGAGATCTTATTTGCAAAGAACTAATTAAAGGCATTACAACAGAGCAACTCAGGGGACTGATTGGAAGTAGAAGGAGCAGAAACCAAACTCCTCACAACCCGGGATAGCTCCGCCGATCGTGAACCTGCAGCCGCAATGTGCGCAGACCAGAATCTCTTTTTCGCTGCGCCCACTGCCACCGCATAAGCCTTCAAATGGATCACATGCTGTATCCTGTCAGATTCAAACAGAGTTCTCCTCCACTTGTGCTCTAGTCACCTACCCAGTCGCTTCAGCCCCCGCAGCTCCTCAGTATACCAACGGGCCATTTTTGCAGCAGGTCGGAAGGGACGCTTAGGAGCAATCATGTCTACTGCTCTGTTGAGTTTCCTGTTCCAGGTTCCCACCAGGGCATCAACAGAATCACCGGCCGCACCAACGTCAAAATCCTCCAAGGCCTTTTGAAATCCCACTGGGTCCAGCAGCCTTTTTGGACGGACCATCCTAATAGGACCACCACCCCTGCAGGGGTGGATTGCAGCTGTGAGACCAACCTTAACCAGGTAGTGGTCCATCCATGACAATGGGGAAACCACTGGATCCCTCACCCACAGAACACCCCCCTGATCTGAACAAAAGACCAAATTGAGTGCATGGCCGGCAACATGAGTTGGTTCAGAAACTAATTGGGATAGGCCCATAGTTGTCATGGCCGCTCTGAACTCCTGAGCCACACCAGACAAGCCAGCCCCAGAGTGGATATTGAAGTCCCCCAGCACCAAAAGTCTAGGAGACTCCAACACCAAGTCCGTGACCAGCTCCGTCAGCTCAGTTAGGGAGTCAGTTGAGCAGCGGGGTGGATGGTACACCAACAAGTTTTTGGTTTTTGGCCTTCACCCGACAGCGCCACAGCCATTATGGAGGCTGCGCACCTGTACACATTGCCTCTGCAATGTGTGCAGGTGTGCAGCCTCCAAAATGGCCACCAGGCCACTGGGTGAAGGCCAAAAACCTGCCAAAGAGTACCCAAATGGGTGAAGAGGGGCATGAGGAAGGCCGGTGGAGGGAGGGGTTACCTCCTCAGACCCCCCCCCCGCCACCTCCAGGAACTCCCCCGAGGGGGGAAAAGGTTAAAAAAACAACTATTATTTTAAAAGAAAATGGTCCACGAACCCCACGAACATTCAGGGGTGTTCAGTCCGGGGTCAGACTGAACAGGGGGTGGTTTGGTTCGACCCCAAACAGTTGAACCAAATAGGTTCAATGTTGAACCTGTTCGCACATCCCTAATACAGAGCATACAAAAGAAATAAGTTTCTAACTCAAAATCTAGCAAACTATGCTGAATCCCCTTTTGCTTGAAAATTTACCCAAGACCTGATTAGAGTCAACCTTCCTGCAATCCTCTCTGTCCAGGATCTGCAGAGGTCTTTCCATGAGAGAATTCTCCAGGCTAGCTTGTAAACATGAGGCAGCAAAACTCCATTGCTGCTCACTAAGCCTTCCGCCTGTGCCTCTCTCACCTCCAGCCTAACTGCTTCTCACAAAAGAACCTTTCTCTTCCTCCTCGTGGCTCTCTAAATCCCACCCACCTGGTATGCTGATTGGCTGAGTTCTGGCGTTCACCAGCCTGTCAGTCAGGACAGGGTTCACTTCCGGCTTACTCTTTAGGGGAGAGGAGGGTCTGGTCACTACACCCCCCGTCCTTAAATTGAGACAGGTGGCTAGAAATGGTAGTTGACAGCTCCTGGTTCAACAGGGTTGAGAACACAAAGTTTAATTTCCTAACTTAACTATCTAAACCTACAAAACAGTAATAAACAATATTATGTCAAAATAACAATTGGAGTTTCTTGTCCTGTTGCCTCCACCCTCCCCAAGTGTCCTTAGGTTCCAGTGGAGACTTCAAAGTGTCCCTGTGACAAGTGTCCCTGTGACATGATCTTCCTCCTCCTCCTCCTCCTCCTCCTCCTCCTCCTCCTCCTCCTCCTCCTCCTCCTCCTCTTCTTCTTCTAAGGCCAGTGGCTCTCCCCTGCTGACTGCTTCTGATTAGGGAACACGTCCATATGAGAGGCTTGGTCTGGACCCAATAGTGTCATCTCTGCCTTAGTGCCCCTCTCCGAAGCATCAGTGGGTAGGGGCTGGGAGGATGGGTTTTTACTGAGGGCTGCTTTCGATGCCTTAAAAGCAGTTTGACTCTCCCTCCCCCACATCTCCACCTTGGGCTTATTGGTCCCAGCTGGTTGTATGTCAGTGGATATCTCTGAATGGGAGAGTTTGTGGTTTTAAATGGGACAGTTCATGGTCTTGAGGTCTAGGACCAGGGAGACCTGAGTTCAAATCCCCATTCAGCCATGATACTAGTTGAGTGACTCTGGGCCAGTCACTTCTCTCTCAGCCTAACCTACTTCACAGGGTTGTTGTGAGGAGAAACTCAAGTATGTAGTACACCGCTCTGGGCTCCTTGGAGGAAAAGCGGGATATAAATGGAAAATAAATAAATAAATAAAATCTTGATGGGGAGGTTATAGGAATCATAATATGGCATGTATCTTTCACTTGATAGATGGGGATGGTGTGTGTGGGTATGTGTGCGTGCACACACGCACCACACACAAAACAAAGGAAGCAACGAGTGGCAGGGAGGATGTGAAATGAGCAGAGATTGAAATAGAAAATCTGGACAAAGAGCTTAAGTGTCTAAGAGTGGAGGCAGAGGCATAACTACAATTGAACAAGGGAGGATGCAAAGTCCTTCAGCCCCTGAGGGAGGGGGCCCCTCTGACTGGGTGACAGCTTGCTCTTTGGTCTACCCTTTGTAGCTCTCTGAAGAAGGCCTCATGGGGGGAGCAGAGGCCCATCTTCAATTCTTGTCCCTGGGCCCCCTCCAACCTTGCTATGCCCCTGATGGGGATCTTTTCTCTGGGGATCTGATGTAACCTTTTGCTGCTTGTAGGTATATTCTACTCTTTCAGATTCATCTAATGCTCAGCTTGTGTATTTGTAAATTAATCGAATATTATAAAGGCACCATAAGCGCCTAGTTATCTTTCCTCTAATAAAACAGAATAAATAATAAAATAAAAACTGGTGAGGAACGCTGCTCCCCTGGAAGTTTTCACTGCTTGGGCAAGTGGGGATTGTGTGTACCAATATTTAAGGCAGTCCTATACACCACCCTTACTACATGAAGCATTAAATCTAGCCTGTTCTAATTGGATGCCAGGTCCAGCCTGCCATTTCTCAGGCTTGGACAGCTCACAAGTAACCACTCTCTAATGCAGTGAGAGTCAGTGACGAAAACTGGTGCAAATGAACAGGGCAAAATAAGCGCCTGCCCAATGCCTTCAGTTTTGGAAATGGCAGCCCCCAAGTTGAACTGGAGCTGTGTCCTTGCAGAGAGGCTGCTGCAGAGCTTGGCTAGAGGTTTGTCCTGTAGCCAAGCTCATTTGGTTGCAGGACAGGAAGGGATGACCTCTACGGTCATATTTCTGGAAGCCAACAAAGTACTTTTGGAGGGAGGGGAGAGCAACAAAAATAGCTTTCTTCTCTGTACACACCCATGTATGGACAAGCCTTCAGCTGAATTTCACAGCAGTCTCTCTGTGAGGGCACAGCTCTTGCTCCACTCTCCTAATGCTCTGGAACGTGTAGACCAGTGTCTGCAAGTGGCTGGCAAACTCCTCACAGAACACAGAGGATAGTTCAATCTCTGGGTGGAATGAATATATATATATATATAATATTTGCACTATAGAAAACTTAATACTGAATTGTTCATTTACATGAAAAAGTGAGAGTGCTCTTGGAGAATGTCTGCTTTTATGCAAATGGATCTATAGTCCTCGTTTGTTTATACATTAATCATCGTTAACTAAATTACTTACATTTAATCATCTTAACCTTGATGTTACCCTAGACAAAAGGCCCAGGAGATATCTGCAAAGAAAACAGAACATTTGATAAGAGTCTGGTAAAAAGAAATAGGGGTTGTTCATCTCACTGCCGCTTACAGTTGGTATTATCTGCTGCTCTACTCTCTGTATACATCTTGTTTTGTAATGCCAGTTATGCATTTCAATAGAAGTAATTATTTTATTCCCGTCATGTCCATTCTGTATGGGCACTTCACTGAGAGGATATCAGGATGTTTTCTAGCAGCTGTCCTGGTTTGTTCTGAAGGCTCCGATATTTTTGTATTAAATACAAAAAAATTCATTATTGTTGAATCATATAACAATAACAATTGACATGGCTATTTATAGTCACTTGGGTTATCTTGTCCCTGTTCCTTTTTAAAGTAATTTAAGATCATAATGTTCTGTACAGCTTCCCAGTGCCAAATATCATTCACCTTGTGAAGGTGTTTAGCTATGATTATTATATAATCAAGTTGGGTAAATGAATTATGCGGCAAGAGACTTTTTAGAATGCCAGATGCCTTCTCACTTTACATCTTCAAAATCCCTATTAAATATGTGTATGTACTTTCTAAATGATTAAAGCACAAGCTCTCTCGTGCTCAGTTGGAATATCTTCTCAGTTTGTGTAATATTAAGATCATGAAAGTGCAGGGACAAATGTTTCCTATTATCACTTTTGTCTGCTTTGTCAGTAACAGGTGGCACTCAAAGGAATCCAGTTTGTGCTCTTTGATTCACTTAAATTATACATGTGAACTGTGATTTGGGGCTTGTTTACTCATGTGGGCATGCACCAGACCCTTCAACCGTTACTCAAGCAGTAGGCAACACACATGCCCATTTCACACAAACCCTTTCTTGTAAGTGGGATTGTGAAAATTAGGCATACATGTTTTTGGATATGTGCATATATTACTGGTGTCACATAATAGTGCACATGTTCATTTATATAGAAATGGGAGAAGTGGGCATCTTTTCCACTGGCCCTGCCTTATTACTACAATTACTATTTATATATTGCTTTTCAATAAAAAGTTCACAACGCAATTAAAATAAAAAAATTAATCAATGATGATTTCCTGTCCCCAAAAGGTTTGAAGTCTAAAAAGAAACTCAAGGTAGACACCAGCAACTAGGGGTGTGCACGAACCCAAAAACAATGGTTCTGATCCATGAGCAGGCCCAAATCTGCTGCTTCACAAAAGCATTCACTTCGTTTGCCCTGTTCACACATGATGTTAAATGCACATACAGTCTTTGAACAGTGTCCACAAGTACAGTTCATATACTATATACAACACATGTACAGTAGTATTCTTCCTTTTTGTGGGGGCCTCTATGCAGATTTACTTTTTAAATGAACATATGAATAGCCATTCACAGTAAAACATATGACACTTGTATCTATATACATACTGTATAAATAGGGTATTGTTTTTATTTCATCACACAGTCTGGCATTTCTGGTGTCCCTGATCTATGTCCATGGCCACAGGTGTCTCTTAATGTCAGTTTGGTGCAAGTGTGACCAATATCCCACTTTGGGGTGGTTTTTTGGTAGATTATATAACAGAAGTAGGGATATACTTATTTATATTACCTAGCAACTGTAGTCTTTGTTGTGTCATCTATGAGACTACTAACAAAACTTTATCTTCTTTTTTCCTCTCTGCTTTAAAAAAAATTAAAAGCAGATTTTTTTTCAATTCAGTGGGTTGATGTTATGGAACAGGAGGTTAGTTTCTTACCACAGAATCAACTGTAGTCCTCATGGATTATATCTTGTTCTTTATATGTTGTGGAACTTCACAAAAAACATGGACAGAGGGGTCTCTGCTTGTTAGGGCTGACTACATTTTCTGCTTTTATCTATTGGAAATAATGAGTTTGTATGTCTCTCAAAAAGCTTGTCTCCTTTGAGGCGCAGAGATGGGAGATTGGATAAACATAAAACTAATGCTTCCCTTCGAGGAAAAGAGATGATTGACAGGAACTTGCAAGTTTTCAGTAAGGTGCCAACTGACAGCAATTAATTCTCTTTGAATAAAGCAACTAGTGAATTCACAGCTATTCAGAAGTGATTTAAAGTTTTTTTTGAGATGCCACTAAGACTAAATTAGTGTACAGAAAAATTTCAAATACAATCAAGAGGCTGTTATAAAATTTGTATATATGTGATTCAGCTTTGCTATATTTTCCCTCTGAGAGATGTATAGATTTAAATTGATATTTGTTTAATGAGTGGAAAGATTATGGTACTGGGACTCTGGGAACTACCTCAACTCAAAGACTGGTGAAAATTGTTCTGATTCAGACTTCCTAGTGTGCAGTGATGCGGCCTTTTGCTTGTGAGGTTCTCCACTCCATGCATGAAGTTGCAGCTCTATACATATTGCAGAGATCTTTATCCTCTAGGTGAAGATGACTTTACTCACTGAGCTCTGTAAATACTCCCAGTATAAAGCATCTTGTATATGTTTCATTATCTAAATATCTTTCTGAATAAAATTACTGATATTTTATGAAATATGCATATGATATATACATTTGAGGGCCATCTGAATACATAATGTTTCCAGCTAGGTGGAGTTTGTGATAAATCAGGAAATCAGGTGAACCAAAACAAGCATCATAGCACCATATTAATTAAGCATTGGGATGGCATAACTGGAAAAACTCTCAGGCCGCCTGTTCCATTTCATGGTCCTCCGAAGGTGTGAAACCATGGTTTCATCACAAAGGCGACAAGGTTTTCGAGCTGAAACTATAATCTGTAATCTACAAGCCTTTGGTTTGTAGTGAGTTTCACTGCTGCAACCTGAGGTAGCACCGTGTTGTCTGAATTCTGCTGCCGCTGTTACCTGGGTTTTGTGCTGTGGTTGCTACCAAAACCATAGAGAGGGTAGCTCAGAACAGCCCAGAAACATGCCAGCTCTCTGCCTGCTGCGCTTCTCACTGGCTGTCTCTCCGAGCACTTGCCCCATCCCCCGCTGTCTCCACACTCGTTCAGCATGCTTCCCATTGTGTCTCATGCCCCCCCCCCAACCTTTGGCAATCTTCAGGGGAAAGGGACGGTATGACAAGATAGGCAGTTTGTGGAAAGGTCTCCTCAAATCGAGCGAATAAGAAGTATTTGCACAAGCACATGGAGTCCCAGTGGTACCATAAACTGGGCAACCCAGTTATTTCCCAACAAACATAAACACTTGCCACAGGAGTGATACCCTGGGCCTGGGTTGAAAGGCAGCCCCTGGAATTCTTGAGTTACTCTGCTCTAATTTTTTGTACTAATTAGTATGGGAAGCGGAGCCCAGCCTCTTCCCCTTGGATGCAATTCCCTGGCATTCCTCATGAGAAGAACCATCTTGGGGTACACCAAGATGATGTTTCAGGGGCTGGATTGTCATTACTGTGTGATGATGCCCCTTCACCCAAGAACTGGGTTGTTGTGCCCAGCCCTGTTGCTAGATCCACGCAAACCCTGGGGAAGGGTACCACACCAGCACTTTTCCAGGTCATGGTGACTGGCAGACCAAAGGAGTGAAAGTGCTCATTCTGGCAGTCTGGTTTTCCCTTGGCACAGATGCATGTTGATTCTTGCCCAGTACGGCAACCCAGCTTTCCAGGGATCACTGAAAATAGGGTCTCCCCTCACCTAAGATTTCCCATGGTGGTCAATATGCCGCAATGCTGGTCCTAGCCCAGGAATTTTGTACTAGGAGCCATCCAATCTTGCCAGACTGAGCCCACAGGGAAATGGCTAGATACATGGAGCACATCACTGGGGACCCCTATAATTGGATGGCCTAACTTATGAGGCTGAAGTCCAACAGAGACCCAAAGATCATTGGTACTCCCCGGTGGACTGGCCCTCTCATGAGAGGGCTAATACACAGCCGGCAAGCCAACATGAAGGCAGGAGTGTGTTGCATGTTCCTGGACTGCTTTGACAGGCACTACCATCACAAGAACATCCTTTGTCTCAGTGGATTAGACCCTAGGATCCTTTGTCTGCCCTCATATACATATCCCCTCTTAGGAAGTCATCATGATCCCTTCCTGGAGTATCAGAAAATAGTGCCCCTCTCCAGCACTATTAGCAGAAATTGTGCTTGTGCAAGACTATGCTGTAGGGCCCTTGCAAGGGCATTGGTGCAAGTGTTGAAAAGAGTTTAAATGCCCTTTTCCTGCTGAGAGTGGATAGTCTATGCCGAAAAGGTGCGATCAGACTGGGCACACCCAGAGGCGTATCTAGGGAAAATAGCGCCTAGGACAAGCACTGAAATTGCACCCCCTGTCCAAACATCTTGACACCCATCTTTCAGATAACTTTACTATAATATCAGCTGAAAAATATAAGTCAAGCTCGTTAACCTTTTAATATTTCAAAAACTATTTAGCAGTGGATGTAACCAGACCAAAAAATGCTGGAAAACTACAAATTTCAGTATGCTGGGGCTCATGAAATACCCAAATACTATCTGGAGGTGTACTTGGAAAACTAAACATAAGTGCCTGTCTAATTCTCTGCTATGCATTGTAGCATCACTATTACATAAGTTTTAAAAACAAATGGAGAATATGGCTTTTCCCAGATACTCTGAAAATAAAGTATATGCACAGTAAACTGTGTCACTGCTTGGAATATATTCTAGTCTTTCAGAAAGATAGTTAAAATGAGAGAAAGAGAGCAAGAAACTCCCAGTGGGCCTTAATACTAAGGATTTCACACTGATTCGAAGACAAACTCACCATTAATAGCCATATTATTAAGACACCACATTTAACTCACTTATCATAAGAAGCAAAGTAAGAGCAAATGAATACAATCCTAGCTCATAAGCTTCAGCTCATTATTCACAAGCCCTGATTATCTGTACATAGTGCCAAACTGAATATGTGCACAGTGACTTATATTATATTAAATTAATTTTTTTTAACCTGTAGCCCCTTCAGGGCACTACCTATAGGCCGGGGGGGCGGGGTATTCAAAGGTTACCCCTCCCACTACTGGCCTCTAGGGCCTTGCAGAGACCATTTGAGTATGTGCAGTGGCCATTTTTTAAAATAATTGTGGGTTTTTTTAAATGGCCACTGAAAACAAAATGGCCACTGTGCATGCTCAAATGGCCTCTGCGAGGCCTGGCATGGCCTAGGGCCTCACAGAGGCCATTTGAGCATGTGCAGTGGCCATTTTGTTTTTGGTGGCCAATTTTTTTTAAAAAATTAATTTTAAGAATTTGCGCCCCCTTCAAGTGGCGCCCAGGGCATGTGCCCTGCCTGCCCTACACTAGATATGCCCCTGGGGAAACCCCCTTGAAGACAGTGACCAATGGCTGCTACTCTGCTGACATGCTGATGCCTTACCTGCAGTCTGGTGATGTAAGCACTATAGAGCTTGCTGGGATGAGGACTCCGAAGACCAGGACAGGGGAGGGGCTCCTCTGCCCTGAAACTGGAGGTTGCCCAAATTGGATTGGAAGATCATCTGCCAGGATGGTTCTCAGGTTAAAGAATTAACCTCTGGTTCATCAACCCATAATCACCTAATGGTGAAGCAGGGAAATGACAAGCCTAGAGAGCAAGAGGTTGCCAGTTCGAATCCCTGATGGTAAGTTTCCCAGATTATGGGAAACACCTATATTAGGCAGCAGCAATATAGGAAGGTGCTGAAAGGCATCATCTTATACTGCATGGGAGGAGGCAATGGTAAACACCTCCTGTATTCTACCAAAGAAAACCACAGGGCTCTGTGGTCACCTGGAGTCAACACCGGCTCAACAGCACAACTTTTCATCACCTCGTAGTTTCACGCTGTGTCCAAAAGGGCCCTAGGCCTCAATTCAGCAAAACTGACTTATACATAAAACCTGCTCTGAGTGTCTTTCAGAGATGAAACTTTTTCCTTTAACTATGTGTCAGGATGAACATGGGACAAATTCATGTAATCATAAGTTGCACACTCAGCTCTGTGCAATATGAGTCTCTTGAATGGGTGCTTTCCTGTAACAGACACTTCTCCAAGGAAAAAGGACTCCTCTGTCTTGCTCATCTTAGACAGACATCCATGAAGATATACCTCTTTCATAGAATAATGCAGACTTTTAACTGAGTGATGACCCCCTCTCAGGCTCTAAAGATTATCAGTCTGGATGTTTTGCATCCTTCAGTCTCCCAGAGGATTTTATTTATTTAACATGTTGTATACTACCTTTCTAACTTCAAAAAGGGAAACAATATGATGAACAGCATAAAATCATACTATAAATAATAATAATAAAAGCAAAATCAAATTTAAAATCAGAAAATAACGCAGTCAGCAGCTAATTTACAGCAGAAACGGTCTTGCATCAACCAAGTGGAGAAAAGTAGTTGACATCCTTGTGGGGAAAGAGTGCCGGAGGGAGCCAGATGAGCCTCATGGGCAGGTCGTTGTGCCAAAAAGGCTCTGGCCCAAGTCCTTACCAGCTTCATCTGAGCTGATGTGGGAATCAGAGGCACAGCCTACCCAGATTACCCCTTTGAGCATTCCTAGGGAGTAAGGTAGTCCTTCAGGTCACCTGGATCCAGGCCACTGGACTGTGGATTGTTTTGTGAGGATGTCACACTCACAAACAAACCCTCTGCTTCTTGAAAACCATAAATCTACACTTGCAAGCTTCTTCTCTTTGTTTGCTAAGCTCTGTTTCCACGATGCTTGAATCTGTCAGTCTGGGTCTCTAACTGAAGAATAGCCTTCAGTAACTATAGGTAATTTTACCAGGCTTTGGACTCATTTTTCTTGAATCTGTACTGTGGCCTCTTTTTTCAATGAACATGAGCAAGAATAATAATACAAGAACTGACTCTTCCTATAGCAAATCATAGTGGTTCACAAAGGGGCAGAAAAAATAATCTTTGGATTTACTGTGCTAATAGCAATGTGTGATGGAGTTCATTACTATGCTTAACGTTCAAATAAAGCAAGGGGACAGAAATTGCCACAGGCACTGACCTGTATGTTAGTGATAATTGAGTCCATTAGCCTTAATTTTATAATTTCTAAATTAACTTTGCTCACTTACAAATATCTCTAATTGCCTGATTGGAAAAGTTAGAGAATGGCAGAGGGCAGTGGAATGGCAATGAACCCACCAATCATATCAATGTTGCTAGTTCATTTGAATGTAATGTGCTCAGTTTGGATCTAGCACTATTTGCCATTATATGTTGTCCCATAAACAATGCTTTGTATCAATCATGGGCCTAGATACCACAAGACATAAAGCTGTAGTTTTGCATTCCAAGATATAAAGTTTTGAGTGCAATTCCCTTTCTCATGGTCCATATTCTTTAGCCTGTTGAACAAACATTATTTTTAATATTTGAATTCAGAGGAGGAGCCCAGTAGAACTTCTTGCTTCACACTCTTCCTTTTGATAAGGCTTTAATGGAAGTTGACATTATTCAATAAGCTGAATCTTAATTAGATATTCAAAACTTTACTGAATACATTACCAAACAGCAAATAAATGTCACCACTTAAATAACCAACCCTGTTTCAACTAGGTTTCCCTGTCTGAAGCAAACTGCCTCCACCCAGCCAGGTTAGGGGTGTGCATTAAACTGGCTGGCCTGGTTTGGTTCGAGTTCGAACCAGACCAGGCCAGTTCAGGTTTGCCCCCCCCCATCAACTCCCCCCCAAGTTTGGTCTTGGTCCCCCCAGACCCAGGCAATGTGCAGCGGCCTTCCAAATGGCCGCAATGATGGAGGGAAGGCCAGGAAAGGGCTGAAGAACACCCAAATTGGGTTATTTATTGCATAATGGAGGCCGGAGAGTTGACCTTCGCAGACCCCCCCACCACATGTGGCCTTGGAGAAGCCCCCTGGAGGGAGTAAGTGAAAAAAATGTGTTTAAACATTCACGAACCACCACCTCTGAACAGCTGGGGGTGTGTGCTTGGTCCGGGGTCGGACCGAACAGAGGATGGTTCGATTCAACCTCGAACTGTTGAACTGAACCAATTCGATGTTGACCTGGCTCAACATCAAATCAGTTTGCACATCCCTAAGCCAGGTCTTCTTCTATCTTGTGAGACTATGGTTGTTTGGAGAAAGACTGTCCCCAAATAGCTGTCTTGTTTTTTTACTTGGTTGCCTCAGCTATTCCAAACGTTGGGGGACTTTCCCCATTCATTAGCCATGCCTCCCTCCTCTTTTTTTCATGATCACTTTGCCCTGTCTATTTCTGAAGGAAGGTTTCAACAAAAACTCCGTAAGAGTCTTAATTCTCCTTTTGCACAAGAGGACCTTGTTTGCTCACCATCCTTTGGTCCTTGGGCCATGGTCACTTCTCTGTTTTCTTCTATTATTGTCCTGCCAACTGCCCTAATCTCCTCTATGATTTCTGCCATCCATTCCACTACCAGCACAACCCAGCTAAATTTCCCACTCATGTGCTTTCTATGCCAGTCACAAATTTCTCACTAAACTCTCACTGGAATGAGATCCAATGTTTTTATGTGGCATTCAGACCCATGCTAACTGGGCCTATGCTTTGCTAGAGTGCTTTAAGAGCTGTTTCTGGCTTCCTCCTGAATCTAAGATTATATTTTCTTATAAATGAAGGCTAACTCCTTTTAAGTACCTCCACCATGTATTCTGACTTTCTCCTGAGACAAGCTTTCTCCTGAGACAAGTTTTTCTCAGCTAAGTGCTTTGCTGTTGACAGGATAAGGAGAGAGAGAGAGAGAGAGAACCTCTTGTATTCCAACATACAAAGCTGCCATGTCAGCTGCTTCAGTCCGCCTAGCTCAGTAGTGTCTGAGTGGTGCTTCAGAGTGGAATCTTTCCCAGCCTACCTCAAGATACCAGGGATTGAAGCTGGAACCTTCTGCATGCAAAACATGTGGAACATAGGAAGTTACCATATACTGAGTCAGACCATTGGTCTATCTAGCTCAGTATTGTCTTGACAGACTGGCAGCAGCTTCTCCAAGGTTGCAGGCAGGAATCCCTCTCAGCCTTATCTTGGAGAAGCCAAGGAGGGAACTTGAAACCTTCTCTCTTCCCAGAGCGGCAGCTCCATCCCTTGAGGGGAATATCCTGCAGTGCTCACACTTCTAGTCTCCCATTCATATGCAACCAGGGTGGACCCTGCTTAGCTAAGGGGACAAGTCATGCTTGCTACCACAAGACCAGCTCTCCCACTGAGCTATGGTTCCTTTCCCCATTTTGAAGATGAAGCACATGAGACAACACACGTGGCTGGGGATGATGGGAGTTGTAGTTCAACAACATCTTGAGAGCCAAGGATGCCCATCCCTGGTCTAGACCTTTCCTCTCCTGTTCTCCGTCTGTTGCTTGTAGCAAGACAGAAGGAGCTACGTCCAGTTGTGCGTAATATTTTATGTTTGGTTACATTATATAATCTGTTTAGAACATTCATATACTACCAAAAATGTTTTGAGGTGTTTGCATATGTTAAAGCAAGGCACAAAAATTAAATGGGTGGAACAGTTAAAACACAATGCGAACATTCTAAAAAACACTTGTGACAAATGCAGAACTCCCATCATTTTGAAGCGAGAGTTCACCAATTTCTTAATCTTATCTCACACGGGTGATAGGGCCACTTTGCATCTCACCACCCAGAGGGGAGGAAATTAGCATATTCTATGGACAGGTGTGAAACCCACAGTCACTGGAGCCAGATCACCCCCTCCCTCATGGCTTGAAAGCAAGAGGACAAAGGCCTGGCCAGTGTTCACTCTTTTTCATCTGCAAAAATGGGTGCTCCACGGGAGAAGCTGTAGAGCAGGCCTGCTCAGCTTTGCGCCCCCCCCAGCTGTTTTTGGACTACAACTCCCATAATCCCTAGCCAGGGTGGCCAATAGCCAGGGATTGAGGGAGTTTTAGCCAACATCTGCAGGAGGGCCAAAGTTAAGCAGCCCTGCTGTAGAGATCAGCACTCTCTCAGCCAAGGACCTGCTTACTGATGGACTAAGGTAAAACTCAGTGCTAGTCAGTTAGTAAATGCTTTTTGTATTTTCTTTTGAATTCCTGTATTCCTTTCTTTACTCTCAGTTTCACCCTATTCGCACCGCCCCCAATTCCTTATTCTGTGTGCAACCCCTGTTTCTTAATAAAGTTTGTATACTTAGAAGTGGCTTCAGTGTGATTTAACAGGTTCTGGAGGGTTACTGGCAAAGCTCTTCCTCATGTGCCTGGTAAGGTTATTCGCTACTTTTGCATTGTTTTCAGCATAATATCTTGTTGTCTAGAGCTGGGTTGTGTGGACTCTGGCTGTACAGTGCCGTAAGTCCCTAGCCGAACAGTTCTAGGTTGTTGAAGCCATGTCTAAGCATGGTCAGTGGCTTTAGATCAGTGGCAGCCTACCTTGAAGGAGTGGCGTGCTCCTATATTTGGGATCAGAGCAATTTCTCTACCCAGTAGATTCCAGGAAAGCATAGAGTTACACCCATTCCGCCACACCACTTAAAACTATTCAAACTAATCAAAAGCAAAGGTTCTATGAAATCTCGACAACGGTGTTTCATGTTCAGTTATGATGAGTTTTGAGCTGCATCATACCTGTAGTTTTTTAAAAAGGTGGTTCCAATTAAAAAATATACAGGCTATTCACAGTACCAATAAACAGCCTTTTCTTTTACTATTACAGGTGAAACTATTACAGGTCCGATATTGTTCTATTCTTCAATCCTTGTCTTTTTGGTTCCATGTAATATTCTAATTTTCTGAGATTGTGGATTTGGGGTTTTCATGAGCTGTACGCCATGATCATCACAATTATAACAAATTAAGGTTTGACTTATCTCGCTTTACATGTAATGCGTCTGTTTCATATATCAGTTTCACCTTTTAATTTGCATTACTGAAATTAATGGACTTTTGCACGATATTCTAATTTTCCGAGTTTCACCTGTAATTTGGACCTGAGACACAGCAAGCCTGGTGTGACCAAAATGCCATTAGAAATCTCTCACTCAGGGGCGTAACTGTAATAGGGCAAGGGGAGACAGTTGTCTGGGGGTCCACTGCCTTGGGGCCCCCAGAGGCAAGTCACATGGCTGACTCCCCCAGCTACGCACCCACCTGGGCTTCCTTCAGTTGTATTCATCCTCCGAAATTGATGTGAGTGTTAAGACCTGGAGCTACCACAACAGCATGTCTTCCTGTAGTACCATTAAATGACTTGCATTGTCCACAACCTTTTAAAAAATTATTTAGGATGATGTTCTATTGTGGCACATAGGTGTTTATATATATATATATATATACACATTTCACTATGCTTTTTGTTACCACTATTCTGCCTCATTTAAGATTTCTTAACTTCATGAGCTGAGCTTCGGGGGGGGGGGGGGGTGTGGCATTTTAAAATCTTGTTTCTGGGCCCACTCCTACCTTGCTACACCCCTGCTCTCACTATCTAGAAGCCAATATTCAAAATGCCACTGATTTTAAAGGAGCAGGGCTGCAACCTAAATGCTGCAGCACAGAATGGTCTTCAAACTAATCCTGTTGAATAGGCGGGTGTTCAGAAATAAGGTAAAATAGCTTTCAAGCTTGCATATTTTGTTGAATTCAGCAATTGCTGCTATGTTTCTGCAGGCCAAAGTTAATTCCTCTGGCATTCTACATTGTTTTGGTTTATGTTTAACTGGCTAGGTATACTTTCATATAGATATAAACGTCTAATGCTGCAGTCCTTGAAGGTCTATTGGTCAGATTTTGAAAAATAAAGTCTACGCACATTTACATGTAGGGTTGCCATATTCTGGCTTTCCAGATCCAGGTGCCTAATTTGCATATTATTTAAATTGGCTTGAAAATAATTTTTGAGCAGAATATCGACTGTACATTTTGCTTCATAACTCCGCTTCTACAAGGGCTAGAGCTTAGTTGTTGTTTTTTTGTTTTTTTTTGTTTTTTGTTTTTAATGAAAGCTGAAATCTTAGGCAAATCTGGGTGGGCTAGGCAATCTGAAATGCTTAAAATCTGGAGAAAACCCAGAATTTGGGGGGCATGGGCTATTTACATGGGAATCAGTTCTACTAAGTTCAGTGAGACTTACTTCCAGGTAAACATGTATAGAATCGGGCTGTAAGTTGCATTATTCGAGCCTCCGTTATGCGGTAAATTTAAGCTGGACACCTTATTCTAGCCTTCTTTGTCAGCAGCTTGGCACCATTTCTCTGTGGTACCAAGCTGTTCACTGCATAGCAATAGCAATAGCACTTACATTTATATACTGCTCTATAGCCAGAGCTCTCTAAGTGGTTTACAATGATGTAGCATATTGCCTCCAACATTCTGGGTACTCATTTTACCGACCTCGGAAGGATGGAAGGCTGAGTCAACCTTGAGCCCCTGGTCAGGATCGAACTTGTAACCTTCTGGTTACAGGGTGGCAGTTTTACCACTGCGCCACCAGGGGCTCTACATGAGGCCATCTCTCTGTGATGTCAAGCTGGTCATTGAACGGGGCCACTGTTGATTAGCCTTTAGGGGTATTTTTAACCTACTTCACGCTGTTACTTTAGATATGACCTTGATTCATTAGGTAGTGATGTGGTAAATAGTGTAGCCCAGGTGCATGACCATCATGACTACACCAGCCAGCGTGGTGTAGTGGTTAGAGTGCTGGACTAGGACCGGGGAGACCCGAGTTCAAATCCCCATTCAGCCATGAAACTAGCTGGGTGACTCTGGGCTGGTCACTTCTCTCTCAGCCTAACCTACTTCACAGGGTTGTTGTGAAAGAGAAACTCAAGTATGTAGTACACTGCTCTGGACTCCTTGGAGGAAGAGTGAGATATAAATGTAATAATAATTATCATCATCATCATCATTGAGCAGAAGGGACAAATGCCCCGCTTGTGTCCAGGGGCTACCTAAGGGCCCACTTGCTACCCCACCCCAGGGCAGTCAGCCAGTTAATGAAGCAGTCACCAGCTGGGAAGGTCTAACAGGAGGCATTTCCATACTGAGTACACTCCCTGATGCCAGCATATTGGCCTGCTTCTGATGCCAGTACAAGGGGCTTGGTCAGCATCAGGGCACAGATGTGCAACCTATTGGCCTCTCCCAGCCAGAAAACACCATTTGCCAGCCCCAGCTCTCACTTCACTCTCGAGGGCATCAGGGGGCATGGCCAGTTGGGGATCCATTTTCAAAGCTGTAGCTCCTAGGGCCAACTCCAGCGTAGCCCTTCATCCTAGGGCCAGTGAGTGCAAGTGCGGGGGATCACTACCATGCTGGTGAGCAGTAAGAAAAACTTGTGAAGGAGGGGTTCTGTGAAGCAGCCTCTCAGGCCTATAGAAGCCAAGGTAAACATAAAGTGTGCCGTCAAGTTGGTGTCAACTCCTGGTGCCCACAGAGCCCTGTGGTTTTCTTTGGTAGAACACAGGAGGGATTTACCATTGCCTTCTTCCATGCAGTACGAGATGATGCCTTTCAGCACCTTCCTATATTGCTCTACCCAATATAGGAGTGTCTCATATTCTGGGAAACATACCAGCGGGGATTTGAACCAACCACCTCTGACTTGCTAGTCTAGTAATTTCCCGCTGTGCCATTAGGTGGCATAGAAGCTAAGAGTGTCTGGGAATTGATACTTCTTGAGAAATGGTTTGCCTCACTCACTCAGAGCAGGGTGACTAAGGCAAACTTCTTTCAGGACAGCAAGCTGTGGATCTTTGAAAAGTTGGCAGCAGTCAGGTGACGGCTACTGATCTCTGAGCCTGGTTTGCTTGCCTAATAAAGGGAGGGTGATAGTAACTGCTTTGGTTCTGTTGTACCCACATTATAGTCTCCTTGTCATGTTGTAGATCCACATTAAAAGTTGGTTTAATAAAGTTGTAGGCTGTGTGTAACCTGTGTCATGCATCTCTTCTTGCTTGCAAATCATCTGGCTAAAATTGTTGTAAATCACCTTGAGTTTTTATAAACTGATGGAATAGAAATGGAATGAATGAATGAATGAATGAATGAAGGAGGTTCTCTGTTGCTGGTTGAAGTCCTGAACCTTTCTTTTGCTGCTTGTAGTGAAAACAAAACCTCACAAATGGATAAGGGAATGATGCAGTCCTTTACTGAAAAGGTTACTTTCATCCATGACAAGCCATCATGGAATGGATATCTCTTTATGGCCTTGGCACCTCATATTTATTTATTTTATTTATTTATTCATCACATTTTTATACTTCCCAAAACACGAGTTCTCTGGGTGGTTTATAAGACAATAAAAACCAATGAAAAGATTAACACATTAAAATTTAAAATGTTAAAACTCTTAAAACACAATTAAAACACAGTTAAAACCATGTCTAATTAAAAGCCTGGGTAGTGGCTTAGTAGTGTTTATTCATAGCTTGGTAGTATTTGCAACAGTCAATCCAAGTGTAGCTCAGTTGGTATATCCCAGCATGCAAAAGTGTCCTTGAACTCAGAAAGAACCCATTAGCGTGCAGGCACTCTCCTTTTGTTGGAGCACTGGTGCAGAGAACGGGCAGTTGACGTTTTCTTTCTTCCTTCTTTCCTTTTCCTACTGAAGAGCTGCTAAGCTGGCAGTACCTGAAAGAGAAGAAGACCAAAACTAAACGGTACATGATCCGGTGTCTTGATCAGTATCTCTTACTCAGGTCCTGCATGGCTGCTTTAAGAATATTCAGGCTAAGAGGTTAGGAAAGAGGCAAACTGAAGAGATGCCTGAATGTTTTGTCAAAGATCTGTACAGTGCAGAAGAGCAAATGTCTTCCCGTTTTATCTCCGCTGTGAAGCAAATGGGGAATTGGCTTCTTGCAGTTATATGATCCTTGCCATCTTAAGCAATGGGATCAGGCTCATATCCTGTGTAAAGAGAGGGGAACCTTCCCATAGTTCCTGAGTTTCACCCACTCCCTTCTGCAAGCCTTTTCCATAGAATTATTTCCCCGTGATAAACTGATGCAGGCCTATAGTCAGGGGTGTCGATTTCCCCCCAGGTGTTTCTCTCTGCCCCCTCCCCAGCTGCATTCCCCTGCTCAAGTTTCTTTGTCCCTCTAGCAGCAATAATGCAACTAGAGACCTGACTGAAGCTCTTCTGCTCCAGTCTTTGTGTAAATTTGCAAGTTGCCAAAGGCAGGTTGTTGTGCAGTAGTTTACAAATATCTCCTTATCTCTCCCCTATTGTTTACTGTGACTGAGTAATGGTTGGTCGCTAATGCGAATGGCTTGTGTTTCCTTCCTCTCTGTGAACCCACACATGTCTCTGCCTGAAATTTACCTTCATTCAGAGAGCTTTGTGTTCAGGTTGCTGGAAGGCATGCAGAGTGCTTCGCTGGCTTCCCAGGTTATCTGGCTGGTCGCATGTGGTGGGGTCACAGAAGCAGTCGTGCTTGTAGACTGGGTTAAAAGCTTCTAAAAGTTTTTAAACCCATCTTTTCTGCAACTAAGGGGTTTTTTTATTTGTTCTGCTCTGCATGGGAATGTGTAAGTAATTTTAATTATTTGTAAATTTGATTGGAATGTCTCTGCCGTTTAAACCACTTTGGGAATGTGTTGCTAAAAGGCAAAATAACGAAGGATTAGTTATGTTGTCTCTGCCATGCATTCCTTCTGACTGCCTTGCTGTGTGTGAGATTCAGATTTACATTTAATCTGAAGATTTACATTTGCTCTGACTTGTCCTTTACCCTGGCCTCTGTGTTCTGATATGTAAAATGGGCACATTTGTTCAAGAATGTTTTCATGCTTAATTCAGAGGCAATATGCCATTCTTTGCATGCAAGTTGCAGGGGAGCAAGGCAGGCAAGAAAACATTTGTTATAAACTAGAAGTACTCCTCTTGTGGTTGCTTAATGAAAACAGTTTACAGTGGATTTCGATTTGTTCTAAGCGATAAGAAGACTGTTGAAATTGCTTAAGGAAACCCACTTACTGTTTTAACCATGTGGATTTTTATTGAATTTATTAAAGACATTGATTTAGAAAATTGCAGTTCCTGTTGTCTTGCACGACTTCACTTACTTCAGTATAAGTGCCCCAGGCTGCAAATTGTTTTTAAAAGGCATATAATCTGGACCACCCCCACTTTTGTGATTTCCCCCCACCAGACATTTAGGCTGGCTACAGGCCTGAAACTGGGGCATGCTCTTTGAGAAACTTTGCTTTAGAGTTCAGTGGCTGGATCTGTCACTAGCTAACCATTTTGTTTTATGGAGCTCTGTAGTTTCTTTTATAACAGCTCGTAAGAACAAGATATGACTCAGCCCTATGCCCAACATATAACAAGTCTTGACCAATGTTAAATCAATTCATGTGTTACAAAACCGATGCCTTGGCATTTGCCTTGGATTAATTTGTGAAGTGATAAATTATCCTTTGATAATTGCTCCTCATATAAACAAAAAGCAAAGAGCATAGCTGTTTTTCACTTCTAGACATCACATATCAAAACACTGACAATTGACCTAAGATTTATATTCTTTCCTGTGCTCAGGAAGCTGTGATTCCTAGGATTTTCTCAACATGGTTGATGGAATTGGGGCAATGTTTGTATGAAATGTACAAGTTGGCAGTAGGATCAAAGTCGAGAAGTTACATCTAATGGATGGGATAGCTAATGCATGTCCACCTTCTAAGTGTCAAGAAGCTAATCATGACTGCTTCCCATTTCCCATTGTGGGAGACACTTGAAGCAACTGAGCAAGCAATTTCTTTACCTATAAATTGTTTTTCTCTTTTTACTTGAGCTGCTAGATATAAGGTCCCTCCCTTTTACTGGATGATTGACACTTGCAATGGAAAAAGGAGTTGACCGCCAGAGAAATGCTCTGTTTTATACATTTGAGGACATAGACTCTAGAAAATGAATCCTGGGAGGCTAATTGAATAAGATTGGCATCTGCCACTGATACAGTGAGAAGAAGAAAACGGTATACATTTTGGGCTAGTGGATATCAGATGCTTAGAAAAAACAACAAATGGTAAGAAGCAAACAGCCCTTTCATTCTTCTTCTTCTATTGTTTGCAGCAATAGACAAAAGGCAATGGAAAACAGTTTTCTGCCTGAAATTCAAAGATGTAGACTTCAGTCTTCCTGGGGCAAGAGGTCTGAGGGTAATACTTTGGCTTAATTCATATATCCCATAAATATGCTATAACCCAGAATTCTTAGCAGGACTCGTTTTGCAGGCCCTGTGAACCAATTTCTTTGTTCATTTTCACCTGTTATTCAATTCTAAATTGAATAAGGTTTCTTGTTTTATCTAGGGGGCAGAGTTTATTACACCAATTTGCTTAAACTATAAAGGCAGAACCAGACATTGCAGTTATGGAGGTGACGAAAGCAGAAATATTCTTGCAGAAGTCTTAGCATAAACAAAGAACAGTGGCATGTCATTTAGGTTTTTCATTTATATTAAGGCCGCATCTATTTTAGGATCAGGCATTTTTATTATCTAAATCAAATCAAAATCCCAACTATGATATTTTGTTCTATAAATAGAAGGCTCATGTGAAACTACACTTACAGAAAGAAGGTTGTAGTACAAAAATCAATACCATATTGGGAGCTATGAATACGGTACTAAGAACAGAAGAACAGCCCTGCTGGATCAGACCCAAGGCCCATCTAGTCCAGCATCCTGTTTCATGCAGTGGCCCACCAGATGCCACTGAAAGCCTACAGGCAGAAGTTGAGGGCATGCCCTCTTTCCTGCTGTTACTCCCCTGCAACTGGTACTCAGAGGCATCCTGCATTTGAGGCTGGAGGTGGCCTATAGCCCTCCAACTAGTAGCCGTTGATGGACCTCTTCTCCGTGAAGTTATCCAAACCTCTCTTAAAGCCATCCAGGTTGCTGGCTGTCACCACATCTTGTGGCAGAGAATTCCAGAAGTTGATTATGCGTTGTGTGAAGAAATACTTCCATTTGCTGGTCCTAAATCTCCTGGCAATCAATTTCATGGGATGACCCCTGGCTCTAGTGTTCTGTGTGAGGGAGAAGAATATCTCTTTCTCCACTTTCTCTACACCATGCATGATTTTATAGACCTCTATCACGTCTCCCCGCAGTTGTCTCTTTTTCTAAACTAAATAGCCCCAGGTGTTGTAGCCTTGCCTCATAAGAAAGGTGCTCTAGGACCCTGATCATCTTGGTTGCCCTCTTCTGCACCTTTTCTGGTTCTACAGTGTTCTTCTTTAGATGTGGTGACTGGAATTGTACGCAGTACTCAAGGTGTGGCTGCACCATATTTTTGTACATTATAATATTATAATATTAGCTGTTTTCTTTTCAGTCCCCTTCCTAATGATCCCTAGCATTGAATTGGCCTTTTTCACAGCTGCTGCACATTGAATCAACAATTTCAACAAGCTGTGCACCATGACCCCAAGATCCCTCTCCTGGTCAGTCACTGACAGCTCAGATCCCATCAGCATATACTTGAAGTTGGGGTTTTACATCCCAGTGTGTATCACTTTACATGTGCCAACACTGAATCGCATTTGTCATTTTGTTGCCCAGTCCCCCAGTTTGGAGAGATCCTTTTGGAGCTCCTCACAATCCATTTTGGATCTCACTACCCGAAAGAGTTTGGTATCTGCAAATATGGCCACATCGCTGCTTATCCCTACTTCTAGATCATTTATAAAAAGCACCAATCCCAGTACAGATCCCTGGGGGACCCCCACTTCTTACTTCCCTACATTGTGAAAACTCTCCATTTATCCCTACCCTCTGTTTCCTGTCCTTCAACCAGTTAGCAATTCACACATGTAGTTGTCCCCTTATTCCATGACTGCTAAGTTTTCTCAGGAGTCTTTGATGAGGAACTTTGTCGAAAGCTTTTTGGAAATTCAGGTATACTATGTCAACTGGATCACCTTTATCCAAACACCTGTTGACACACTTGAAGAACTCCAAAAGTTTTGTGAGGCAAGATTGACTTTGTAGAAGCTATGCTGGTTCTCTCCCAGCAGGGCCTGTTGTTCTGTGTACTTTACAATTTTATACTTGAGGATGCTTTCCATCAATTTGCCTGGAATGGTCGTTAAGCTAACCAGCCTGTAATTTCCCAGATGGCCCCTGGATCCCTTTTTGAAAATCAGTGTTACATTTACTACTTTCCAGTCCTCTGGTACAGAGCGTGATTGCAGGGATAAGTTACTGTATATATTTTAGCAAGGAGGTCGGCAATTTCACATTTAAGTTATTTGAGGATTCTTGGATGGATGTTATCTGGCCCTGGAGATTTTGTTAGTTTTCTGTTTTTCCAGATAGTTTAGAACATCATCGCTCGTCACTTCTACCTGATTCAGTTCTTTAGCCTCCATCCCTGAAAAGCCTGGTTAAGGAACAGGTATACGTTCAGTATCCTCTGCTGTGAAGACAAACACAAAAAACTCATTTAGCTTCTCTGCAACCTCCATATCTTCCTTAATAATCTCTTTCAATCCCTCATTATTTAACCGTCCAACTGCCTCTGTGGAAGGTTTCCTGCATCTGAGGTATTTAAAGAAGTTTTTGTTATTCCCTTTGATGCTTTTAGCTAAATGTTCCTCAGATTCTCTTTTTGCCTCCCTTATTGTCACCTTGAATTTCTTTTGCCAGAGTTTGTGTTCCTTTCTGTTCTCCTCATTTGGACTGGCCTTCTGATTTCAGAAGGAAGTCTTCTTCCCTTTTTTGGCTTCCTTGACATTACCTGTTATCCATGCTGGCATCCTCCTGAACTTAGTGGTACCTTTCCTCCTTTTGGGTATACAATCTAGCTGGGCTCCTAGTATTGTAGTTTTGAGTAAACTCCATGCATTCTGGAGTGAAGTGACTCTCCTGATCACTGGTGGAGCAGGACCGCCGGCGGCTTGTGTGCGGCCGCCACCGCAGCCCCGCTGACCCCGCCCCCGCATCTGATGTCAGACATGGGGGCTAGCCACGCCCCTGCATCTGACATCAGATGCGGGAGCATGGTCTGGCTGAACGGAGCCTTGAGGCTCCGTTTGGCTGACTCAGAGTCTCAGTTGCCCTTTAACTGCAGAAGGGGCCGCGCAGCCCCTTTGGCAGTTAAACGAAGGCTGGCGCTGTTTTTGCAGTGTAGCCCAGGAGCGGCTCTTCCCTGCAGGAGCTACTTAGGCTGGCGCTGCATTCACAGCGTGCAACCAGGAGCGGCTCTTCCCTGCCTTTGCAGGGAAGAGCTGCTCCTGGCTGGCGCTGTGAACACAGCACCAGCCTTTGTTTAGCTCCCAAAGGGGCCGTGCAGCCCCGCTCAGGAACTAAACTAGAATCCTCCCCATGTCTGATGTCAGATGCGGGGGGTGTGTCGAGGCTGCTCTCACCGTCCCTGATTGGTCAGCGGCCCGGGTTCTTTGAACTCGTTGGCCCAATGGTGGTTCTGCCCCTGCTCCTGATTTTCCCTTTCAGCTTTCTTTTCACCATACTCCTCATTTTGGAGAAGTTTCCTCTTCTGAAATTCAATGTGTCTGTGTTAGTCTTCTTCAATGATTCGCTCCCTAAGTGTATGCTGAATTTGGTCACACTATGGTCGCTGTTCCCTAAGGGGTCCATGACAGAGACATCCCGCACCAGGTCCTGGGCGGCATTCAGGATTAAGTCCAAGGTCGCCTTCTCTCTGGTTGGTTCCAAGACCAACTGTTCTAGGGCACAGTCATTCAGCGTATCTAGAAATTGGACCTCTTTGTTGTTACCTGACTGTGAATTTACCCAGTCTATGTGTGGGTAATTGAAGTCACCCATTATTACTGCCCTGCCTCTCTTTGAAGCCTCCCTGATTTTCTCCTGCAACTCCCAGTCACTGTCAGTGTTTTGATCTGGAGGGTGATAGCTCGTCCCCAGTAGCACATTTCCTTCAGGCCTTGTATTGTCACCCACAGGGTTACTTTGGAGGACTCTGGTCCACCTAGGTTTTCTACTATATTAGATTCCATCCCTTCTTTAACATACAGTGTTACTCGACCTCCAAGGTGCCCCTCCCTGTCCTTTCTGTAGAGTTTATATCCAGAGGTAACAGTGTCCCACTGGTTCTCACTGTTCCACCATGTTTCTCTTATGCTCACTGTATCTATTTCTGTGTTAGCAGCTAAGCACTCCAGCTCGCTCATCTTGGCTCAGAGGCTCCTGGCATTAGCATATAAGCACCTGTACACTGAATATCTTCCCTGGTGTATGCTATCTTTCTTTTGACTCTTTGACCAGCTGGCACAGCCTTCTGTCTGCTCTTTATGTGGTTCTGCTCTGCCCCTTTCTGTTTTATCTGAATCCTTTACACCCTAGCACTTTAAAGGACAGCATTTGCCAAACCGGATACTGCCCAGCTCCTGTTGGCTATTCTCCAGGCGTCATTTTAAAAGCTGCAATGCAATCTTTTTGATTTTAAGCACCAGCAGTCTGGTCCCATCTTGGTTCAAGTGCAGACCGTCCCTTTTGTACAGGCCTTGCTTGCCCCAAAATGTATCCCAGTGCCTTGCTTGCCCCCAAATGTATCCCAGTGCCTGGTACCAATGTCTCCTGCATGCATTGAAACCCCTTGGCTCTGCCTGTCTCACTGTAATTGTGTGTGGGACAGGTAGCATTTCTGAGAATGCTACCTTGGGGGTCCTGGTCTTCAATATGTTACCTATCAACCTAAATTTGGCTTCCAGGACTTCCCAACTACATCTCCCTACATCGTTGGTGCTGACGTGCACCAAGACAGCTGTCTCCTCCCCAGCACTGCCTAACAGCCTATCTAGACGTTGCGTGATGTCCACAACCTTCACACCAGGCAGGTAAGTCACCGTGTGGTTAACACACATGTCACAAACCCATCTCTCTATACTTCTAATGATTGAATCTCCCACTACAAGGAGGCCGCCACCCACCGGTTGAGTATCCCCAGTGCGAGAGGATATGGGCTCTTCATGCTTGGAAGGGGTCCCTTCTAAAGGAGCATTTCCCTCTTCCTCAGACCATTGTCCTCCACTGAGACCTTCAATCTCCCTGACAGCAGAGGAGCTATCAACCCTGGAGTGGGATGCCTCTACCACTTCCCTGAAGGTCTCATCTGCATGCCTCTCTGTCTCCCCAAGCTTCTTCAGATCCTCCACCTTGGTCTCAAAGGAACAAACTTGTTCCCTGAGAGCCAGGAGCTCCTTGCACCGAGCACACACCCATGACTTCTGTCCATGGAGCAAATAGTCATATATGCTACACTCTGTGCAGTATACTGGGAAGTACCCCCTCTCCTGCTGGCTTTCTATCTTCATACTGGTTTTTTTGGCTGTTTACAGTATCTAGAGATAGTTTATTAGAAAGATAGGTCTCAACTGTAATGGTGAGCTATTTAACTGTCCAAACAGCCTTTCTCAAGCATATGAGGAAGGGATTTGTACTTTTCTTCGCTTCTCCACCGGGCTCCTTGTGATAACAGGGGCTTGTTCCAGGCTCCCCTGCACACTTCTGCTAAGCTCCTGCAAAACCCGAATGTCCTATTTGCTATCCCTGTTCACTATTCTCTGTTCACTATGCTCTTGGGCCTTCACTTCTTATGTAGAGAGTAGGCTTCAAACTGAGACACAGGATGTGTCTCAAAGGAATGTGGGGCCTCCCACAGCCCTAGCGGACTCCACCCCCTCCAGGCAGAGACAAACAAAAACACAGCAGTTTGCTAGCTCTGACAAATCACACACAGAGAGACACTAGGACTTATCCCTTAAAGAGAAGCCAGCCCCTCAAAATCTGGCCTTTAAAGGGAGAAAAGGCTAGATGTTGATTAGAAAAGCTTGCTCACCTCCTGAAGCTGCTCCTGCTCTTTCCAGAGTAGGCTTCAAACTACTTCCTAGAGTAGGCTTCATATTGGGAGCTATGAATATCATATTGGAAGCTTAGAAGGTTCCTCGAACCCCTGCTAACTTTCAGACTGCTGTATGAAAAGTGGGATGAAGTGATAAGCTTATTCTGCTGCCTCCTTCACCAGCTGTCTCTGTCAATAACTGTGGTGATAGGAAGACCTGGTATCCACATCTATCTTTAAAACATATGGAAATTTAAACCCCTGAGAAATGTGGTTGCTGTTTGTTTGCTGTAGCAGCCCATGTGGCTACATGAACTGCAGGGCTACCACAGAGTAGCAATTAAAAAGGGAGATGGCTTGTGAATATATAGTACTAGGTTTTGCTGTACTTAGGAAAGGTCATACCAACACTGAAGATGTCACAATGATTTGCCTGAGCAGTAGTATTCCATCACTAGAATGGGTCCAAACTGAGGACCAGACACGGAAATGGAGCCGCTCGGCCCCATTCAGAAGGCGCTTCAGTCAGCGCTGGGTTTCCAGCCTGGCTTGGAGCAGCTTTCTCTGCCTCGAAAGGCTGTAGGCCACTGAGCAGAACTGAGTAAAGAAGTCTGGTAAGAGGGATGGAGCCATAAATGGAAGGAAAGAGCCAGATGGCAAGGGATCTTCACAAGGAAGAGGAGCATTGAAATCAAGCAGGAAACATGTGACAGGGCAGGGCAAAAGGAATGCATAAACCACCTAACTGAGCAGGAAAAGCAAAATAAATCATATTTTGTTATTTTATTTTAAAACATGTATGTCCTACCTAATGGTGGTGTACAGCAAATGATTCAAAATATTATACATGAAGAACAAAATAAAAAGACAACTCTTCCTCAAAAATATAAGCCAACGGGATAAGCAACAACAGACAACAATAAATTTTAAATTGAAAGGGGCAAAATCGAAAACTCAAAACAAAATTATCTACAAAACATAATGAAGAAGTTAAATGTGAATAGCCTTGTAGAAATAATGAAGCGTAAAAGCTTTACCGACCTCTGGAGCAAGTTCCATGGGAGTTGTGCTGCCACTGAAAAGGCCCTGTGTGGTGTAGAGGGGCAAGGAAGCCAGAAATCTCAGGAGCACTGTTCCCTTTAAGATGTGCTCATGTGTGCGCGCTCACACATTTTCTGATGTCCACGCAGTTCATTTTAGATCCTACTCAGGTTGTATCAGGAAGGCCCCATTCTGAAGGCATGTGCGCACACACTGCCACTCAGAACAAAACATATTCCACACATAGATAAAAAAATTAGAACACTGTGAGTCAGGAGTTCACCATGAGTCGGAGGGCAGGTAGGTGGAATGAACAGAGACATTGTCCACCCACCCCCTGCCTCATGGCAGAGGCTGAGCTGTGATTTCACAAGTCCTTGAAGAATACAGGGATAGCCGTTAATGTATTCCATTGTATGGAACTGATTTTGAAAGGTATTTCTCATCTGATTTGGGACTATATTATGTGGGCATGAAACTCAGTCTGACCGCCATTTGACAACTGAAGCAGATGCAAACATGCTTTCCCTTTATTTCGCTGTGTCCATTTGTAGCTGACCCCAAAAGCTTCAGTATAGACCATGTTCCCTTTGAAGCTCAATTCCATAATGATGGAAAATTAGGCTTGTCATAGGATCTAACATTAGAATTCTAGTTCTGTGCCTTTCTGAGAAATACCAAACTATTTCATCTTATCGTTTTTGTTTCATTTCAGAAAATGAGTGGTGAGCTTGCAGTAGGATTGGGAAGCCTGAAATTTAATGAAATTGGTCTTGAGAGTATTGTTGCCTTCTGAAAGTGAAGCCTTCTAATGGCTTTACTTCAGGGTAGGATAGGTATCTTTACTTCAGGATAGGATAGTAGGCTATCTGGCAGTGTATTCATGTGGTTACTCATAGCCTCTGACATTATCAGTTCCTGTCTATCCTTCCTTAAATTTATAGGTAGCTATAGGATCATGATATTGCAAAGTATATTGTTTGGCCAGAAGCAAAAGATGACACTTCAAATGGTTAGCAATTAGAATCATACCTTATTGATAAAGAAGTCAAGTATAACTTAGCTAATACAAACTTTACTGTTATGCAGTTTATTAGTGTAGCCCATCTTGCTGTTAGTCCAAAAATTTTTTGGTATGAATCAGTGTAAATCCCAGAGCTGCCCAGAGAACAATTTGTTATGGAGAGGCTAACAAATAAAGTTGTTTTTGTTAATGATGATGATGATGATGATGCCATTTACACACAGTCCCATCTGTTATTGATGGGAGATTTAGTACTTTAATTATTGGTCCCTTTCCAAGGGTCTAAGATAACTAAAGAAAAATTAAAGATATTGTCTTAGTATTTGTGATGTCCTGAGTAGTGTGGCCATCTGTAGTTGATGTGTTGTAATTTTATTGATGTCCAAAGTGTCGAGATGGTGTTCAAGTTCTTTTGGCACTGCACCAAGGGCACCCACAACTATTGGCACCACTATTGTTTTCTTTTTCCAGAGCTGCTCAATTTCAATCTGAAGATCCGTGTATTTAGTTATTTTCTCCAATTGTTTTTCATCTACTCATCTATCCCCTGGGAATGCAATATCAATGATCAGAACCCAATTCTTCTCAATGACTGTCAGATTAGTCATATTGTGCACTAAATGCCTATCAGTTTGTATTTGAAAATCCCAAAGGATTTTTGCCACTTCATTTTACAGTATGTGACCTTCTCAATTGGATGATTCCACCAATTTTTGCTTGCTGGCAATTTATAATTCTTGCAAAAATTCCAGTATAATACTTGCAAAAATTCCTCCACCACCACCACCACCACCACCACCACCATCATAATCATCACATATATGGTCACATTTTTTATTATTACATATATGGTCAATTTTGATGCACATGGATACAGAAATCAGAGAAATGTCCTGTGTGATCAGAAGATAGTAAAAATGGTGAAGAATAATACATTTCATTTAGTGGCATCCATTACTACCTGTAAATATTTGTCTGTACTGTACGCTCTGCAATTAGTGTTTGACACTTCAGAACAAAGAGAAGCCAATGCCAACTCATCCCTTTTGATTAAGCACAGAGCTGAGGAGTAAGGCTAATCCAATATACACAAATGCTGATGTGCAGAATTGTGGACTGTTTGCCTTCAGTGAACAGTCCAGTAGTTTTAACACTAAGCTACATCATAAGGTAATTTGAAAGGACTCTTGCCAAAAAAGCCACACACAAAAACCAGTGACAGAAATAACAATATTCCTTCATTTAGCTAAAATCCATAGAGCTGAAAATTTGTGGTGCAGACATTTTACAAGCATCTGGCCTCTCTCTGTCCCTTGAAGTCTCTTAATTATTATCTTCTTATCACAGTAAACACAGAAGCAGAAGTGAAACTTGTTTGGAAATTTAAAAGACTAGATCTCTTTGTTACTTGGGAAGCTGGTGTGATCATTCTGAAAATTGGGGTGTCCTGTCTTTTGGTGTGTGTGTGTGCTGGAGTTGAGAGGGTAGGTGGGTTCTTTCCCCCTTGGAAGAAACTGCTTTCAAAGCAATTGTTTCCCCTCAAGTGTTGTCATGCAAATCATATTGTCAGAGTAAATCGTCTTAAAATAAAGAGTGTATTGAGTTTTCTGCCTTCCTGGCTCCAGTCATTTAGCCTTGTGAGATTATTTAGATGGCCTGCAAAGAAGATTGTTGTCTTCAAATTGTTCTTTCTGCCTATAATATCTTTGTAGGATACCTGACTGCACAAAGTTATGCTTATGGCCTATGGTTAACTATGAGTTGCCACTGCCATATAGACTCTTCAGTGTTTTTCCTTTTGTGGAGAGAAAGAAGAAATAGCTGTGAAAGTCAGTGACTTCTCTGTCGGAGAAGTGATGCACTGGAGAGAGAGAGAGAGAAACTGTCTCATCACTTGGCTGCTATTGAAAAGCTGTGAGGTTTTTCTATTAGAAATCTTCAGTAACTGTTGCTAGTTGTCATATTTACGTATGTTATGTGCCTGATTCCTGTAATGTTGTTTTTTTTCCTATTTTCCCCTTAAGTTGCATCATGTTTGATTTTTGCAGGCTTCCTTTGGGTCTCTAGCAGCTACACAAGTGTAAAGAAGAAACAAGGCCTTCAACAATAACCAGATTTTAAAATGTATTCAGTTCTGGCTCCTTGTTCAGTGCAAACTGCGTCCCAAACTTCCATCTTAAGGGTTCAGAAAATTACAATAAAAATCCATGTTATTTTACTTAAGAGTGTGGTAACCCTTCTACCACACTTAAGAGTGTGTGGTAGAAGGGTTACCCTTAAGATATTGGTCAGCAGTCTCAGGACTTAATCAAGGGTTTTCAAAAATATGATTGGTGCTACTGATGCTGCCATGCTGGTTCTTGGCATCTTGCTTGGCATCTGTGTTAGTGACTGGGCGTGGCATCAACATGGATCCCTCTTGCAGGGGAGCAACAGCAGGACATGCCCTCTCCCCTTACCTGTGGGCTCCCCAGAGGCATCTGGTGGTCCACTGTGTGAAGCAAGATCCTGGACTAGATAGGCCTTGGGCCTGATCCAGCAGGGCTGTTCTTATGTTCTTACACTTTGTAAGAGAACATTTGCAACCCTCTACACAAACCCGCAAGGTGGAGAGAGAACCTCCAAACATTCATTTCAGCCAAAATGAATATTTTGTTTGGGGAATAATTGAAGGATTTGTGCAAAATCTGTGTGGCCTGTGTTTGGGGGATGAATCTGTAAAGAGAAAATAAACATATTTTGAGTACTTGTGGAGCACAGGAGTGTACAAGATTTGGTTGTTACTTTACAACTAAGGGGACACAGACTATGTTGTACATCTGGTTGTATGCTGTAGCAGATTCTTGCACTGAACAGTGACCTCCAAGGTCCCTTTTAGGTCTATGATATGGTGTGTGGAGGTGCAGTAAGCTGTGTCTGAACAGAGAGGTTCCATTTAGGGACCTGCATAGGTGGAGCAAGTTTGAAGAGCTTTGTGGGTAGCATTGAGGGAAGGTGTGGTAGAAATGGGCTGGGGGCATTTGTAGCAATTCCACATTTGGGAATGCACCAGTTGCCCAAATGTAATCATCATTTGTTCTCATTTACCTAGCTTAGATTTCTTTTTTAAACATTCTCCAAGCAGTTAAAGAAATCTTCTCTGATTGATGAAGTTTTTGTTTTAATTAAAATACAGGAACAGGATCCAGGCTGCACTAATAAGGAGAAGAGGCTCTATTAATAAGGTAATAAAAGGGAGAGAGACAGTTTGAGGACAAACTAAAGGAAAACAGGAGCAGGAAGTTAGTTGATGAAAAGCAAGCAAGGTTTGGCAGCTTGGTCCATCCAGGGCTGGCCGGCATCCACTTGGAATAGGTTTCCCAATTAACTAGAATTCTCTGTCCACTCTTGCATTTTTGGAATGGAGATCACTCACTGCTCTTCTCCCCTTTCCGTGCCCTCTGGGCCTTTTGCTCTGGGTATCTCACTCCAGGAAAGGTGCAAACCCGAAAGCAGAAAAAGAAAATGAAGAGCATTTTGAGTTTTCAAGGGTATTGGATATGCTTTCAATACCCCTTTCCAGGCTGCACATTCCACTGCAGGAACTTCATTAACTCACTCATTAGTGTTATCTGATTCACTGCTGCAGCCTCTCATTGGAACGTGGAACGGCAGCTGGAGGAGAAAATCAACTCCAGCTAATGTATATGTTAATAACACTAATGTTTGTAGCATTTGGTTTTAGTCAAAGAAAAGCAGTAAAACGTCTACACTGTATCCCTCCGACAGAGCTGGGGTGGGGGTGGGGGGGACGAGAGAGAGAGAGAGAGAAGCACTGCAACATAAAAGTTATCAGCTTGAAACATTTATTGGTATTTATAGATTAGTGAAGTATGTTAGAAATTCCAAAAGCACAATAGCCACATGAAGATACACACCATGAATTATTCCATCAGATGGATTGTAAACCAGTCTAGTGACAAACAAAACAAAACTGATGTTTCATTTTGTGAGGTTGAAAAGTGCTTGTTCCTATGACCCTGCCAGCGCTGCCTACTCAATCGATCTCTCTAACAGCATAAAGTTAGTACTCCCTCTGCTTTATAGTTCCAAGGTCTGGTGGGGAGGGTTGGCCTCCCCAAACCCTCTGGTTCTTGAAGTTTTTTTACATTGGGACTTTCAGTGGAAGTCTAAGCAGAATTAAATAAATTAGCAGCTCAGCTTCCTAAGAGTAGGTGATTTGTTTTGTTTTAGGGTTAACACTTCTCTCTAAAGCAAAACAAATCAACTACTCTCTGGTGTAAGAGATCAGTTAGTGCCATTATGAGCACCCTGCCCTGTTTTTCTGATGCATGTTTAATATCTGATTTGAACCTAAATCTTGCATCAGTCGCAGCATGATATCTGGTCGGACTGTCTAATTGTGGAGGATACCCTTCCTGCTGGTAATGGGACAGTTTGCTTGTGTTGTCTGTTAAACAGGATGTTGGTGTACAGAATAATTGTTGTTGGTTTGTAGCACAAAGGATTGTATAAGCAAAAGCTTTTAACTTTGGCAAAGGCAAATGATCACCCAGCTCTGCTCCAGGGGAATTCTGTTCAGTGACTGAGCCTTACATCTGCATGTTGCAGTTGAACATAGAGTTGTGTGCGCGCCATTAAATTTACCACACAATCTTCTGAACTAAATTTTAAACAACCAGCCACCATTCAGTTTCTAAATATCTTGTGGACATTTGATACTTAATAGGGACATAGCTATAATAGAATACGGGGGATCTCTCTCGCTAGGTGGGACTGCTGAATGTATGGCAGCTTGCTCTTTGCTCTTCACTGTTGATGAATATGTATATATGAGGTGATTGTAGTAGGCATATATGCTTTAAAATGTGTTTGAGTCAGGCGAGTCTGTGTGGGAGAGGGAGAAGGGAGCGGGAGATATATCGCATGGGGAATGTGTGAAATTCTTTACATAGAAGTGAGAGGAAAAGGCTGAGGATGTTTTGTTTTTCACCCTGTCCTTACAGTTGTTCTGCAGCAAAGAAATGGGGAAGCAGGAGGACCCAGGGACCCATCTTTGCTTCCCAGGGCACTCCAACCTTGCAATTCTCCTGATACACTGAATGGGCCCTTTGCATGTGCATTCTCTGGCAGGGAACTTGTGTGGAAGAAGGAAGTGGTGCCTGTGGGGGGGGAGGAGGAGGAGGCAACTGAGGGGTTAACCAGAAGAGCTCTCCCCCACCTGTCTCAAGATGGCACGAGAGGCAGGAATGGGCATTATAAAAGAAACCATGCCATGTTTACCTCCTCCTTTTGTGCTGAAGTGACAGGTACATCCACCTTCCTTCCTTTCCCCAGATTGGCCCAGGGTGATGGCAGGTTCCTAATGCCAGATGTGTGCCTTTGCCTCAGGAACAGTTGGATCCAGATTCCTTCTGTGTGGCTTTTCTAGGTATTTCCGTGTCTCTCAGTCTTTTTATCTTCTTGCCAGTCACTTTATCCGCCTGCCTATTTCTTCCTTAAGTCCTTGTTCCAGCCTCATTTGATCAGACTCGTCAGCATAGATTGTTGCCTGCATTCATCTTCTGTGCTTAGGCCTTCTAGGGCAGCTTACGTCTTTCCAATTCCCAATTCTGCCATCACTCAGACAATCTTCCCTTCATATACTCTGCTGCCTACACCAAAATGTTACTCTACACACACACACACACACACACACACACACACACACACACACACACAGAGAGATAATATTCAAGGGCAGGGAATAAAGTCCAGTACAGCCCTCAGTCTCCATCTTGCCTTTGTCTCTTCCCTACTGCAGGCTTGTGGCAGTGTGAAAGAACAACATGTGCCAAAGAACTTCATAAAGCACTTAGGTTTCCTTTACCTATGTGGAACCTGCATGAGTAACTAAGGTTCAGCAGACAACACAGAAGGCTATGCATTTTTAATCTGGTCAAAGTAAGAGTGAAGAATTGTAAGAGCCGATTTGGTGTGATGTAAGGAGGACAAGAGGTTGATTAAGATCCACTGGTAGATGATGATGATGATGATGATGATGATGATGATGATGAGTAATTCAATTTCTATACCACCCTTCCAAAAATGGCTCAGGGCAGTTTACACAGAGAAATAATAAATAAATAAGATGGATCCCTGTCCCCAAAGGGCTCACATTCTAAAAAGAAACATAAGATAGACACCAGCAACAGTCACTGGAGGTACTGTGCTGGGGGTGGATAGGGCCAGTTACTCTCCCCCTGCTAAATAAAGAGAATCACCATGGTAAAAGGTGCCTCTTTGCCCAGTTAGCAGATCTCTGGAGAATGTGCAAGGAATTCTGACTCCAAATTGTTCAACAATCATAACAACAAAAAAGGTTGAACACTTGCTTGCCTGATCTATGAGCAAGTTTTTTAAATCTCTGAGCCTCAATGTTCCCCAGCTGTAAAGTAGAACTTTGTGCTTAAGGAAGCCAACAGAACCTGGAGTCACGAACGCTTTAAAAAGGTGACTGCTTAGGGCTTCTCAGGCCCTGGCCACTAATGACTGATGTCAAAGGCCACAGGAGCCACATGGCAAGTGCTGGGAGGCATCCACAAGTCTCTATCAGTACAGCTGTATTCTCCAAATATCACCCATATGTTAAAATGGGAATGTTCCCATTAGTGGGTGGAAAGAAGTAGGAGAAGACAGAGACCACTGCTCCTTCTGCAACGGACTCTATCTATCTATAGTTATCTATCATATTTCTACACTGCCTGATACATACATCTCTAGGTGGTGTACAAAATTTAAAATATTTTAAAAATCACAGATTTAAAATACACAAAATAATAAAAACAGTAGCATAAAGCAATTTTTAAAAATTGCCTCAGAGTCCCCTGCAATAGCGCAATAGCAATGCAGTGAGCCAATAAACATCTCTCAACCTGACCTACCTTTCAGAGTGGGAGGATGAAATGGTACAAATGAGCTACATAAGCTGTCTTGAAGTCCTTCTCTGAAAGACTGGCTAAAAGTGTAATACCTATTAAGGCCTTTCACACAACCATTTCGGGTAGGGCTGGGGTGGGTGGGGGCGAAGGCAGGACACAGTGTACATCCCCCCCCCCCATGATCCTCACCACTTTGGGATTGCTCCTACAGCGCAGCCACATGACCGGCACACGAGCAATTCATGAGCAGCGAGGGGGTGGGGGCAAAGCAGGCCGTGGCCTCCCACATCCCACAATGCACCACGTGAGGAGTGCAGTGCATTGAGGATTTCTCTGCTGCCAGCTGCTCCCGCCTTCTGGCTCTGTGGCTGCTCAGGCTGCAGGCAGCCTGGGCAGCCACATGACTGGGGAGTGGGCTAGAAGGGCACACTCATGCCCTTCTACCTCACTAGTAGCTACCCTGGTGCAGAGCACCAGGATTGGGAGGACCAATCCTGGCACTCCACACGATCAACCCTATTCAACTAGACCTGTCCAAGCCTGGGTAGGGCTGGCCGTGTGAATGACCTTTGTATATTTTAAGAGCTTAAGACTCTACAGTTGCTGCTATTTCTGTGAGGACTGTCCTCCTGTGCAGTTGTCATATGCGCTTGCTTGCTCCATTACAAATCAGGAACAGATTACCTTCTTATTTACTTACTAAGAACACTAGCCCTGCTGGATCAGGCCCAAGGCCCATCTAGTCCAGCATCCTGTTTCGCACAGTGGCCCACCAGATGCCACTGGAAGCCTACAGGCAGGAGTTGAGGGCATGCCCTCTCTCCTGCTGTTACTCGCCTGCAACTGGTATTCAGAGGCATCCTGCCTTTGAGGCTGGAGGTGGCCTGTAGCCCTCCAACTAGGAGCCGTTGATAGACCTCTCCTCCATGAAGTTATCCAAACCCCTCTTAATAAGAACATAAGAACAAATTAATTGATTAATTTAATTAATTAATTTTTTACATTTCTATCCCTCTCTTCCTCTGAGGAGCTCAGAGTGGTGTATGTGCTTATTTTTATCCCCACAACAACCCTGACCCAGTAGCCGTGTTTGTTCTTCACATATCTACCACATGCATACTGAACATGGAGAAATGGGGTTAGTGTGGATATTAAAAGGAGTGCATAAGTGAGGGAGGCAGACTTCTGTGCCCAGCACAGCTTTTTCTCCAGTATCGTATTGGGGGGAAAGTGTTTGCAGTGACAAATAGCAGATAGCTAAATGTTGAACCATTTCAGGTGTAAATAAGATAGGCACGTAATTAAACAAAACATAGCTGCTCCCATCATATCTATGTTGGCCCTTAATATTTCTTTCCTCCCAAGGAATTTAGCCCTGTAAAGCGGCCTTATGGAAATGTGTGACAGTCTCATCGCTGTACCAGAAACCTGGGCTTCTTGAGTACTGCTATATGAGTCAGAGTGGTGGAATCTGAGCAATCTGTAATGGAATTGTCTCTCTTTTTTTCCCTGTAGCACCTGAATTTTATTTTCTTGTCCATAGAACATTCTGCTAAGCACCAATATAATTTCAATTAAATTTTGTATCTGATAAAAAGCCTTCAGCTAATTTCATGTGAGTTAATAAGCAATTTTTCTTTCCAAACTGCATTTCAGATGTCTTATCTAGGATTCTGATCTCTACCATACACACTCTGTATTCTGAACATCAAACAGTTATGTGCACTGAACTGTTGCGGACTATTATTCTACCAAAACTCCTACTTGGAGATGTGCAGAAAACTCAGGCCACAGAGTCCTTTTTGTCCCTGAATTTCTGCATGAAGTATAAAACACACACAGATTGTGTGTGTCTGTGTGTCTGTTTGTTTACCTTCCCTCTTTTCCTTTACCATTCCTGGTACTATGATTTTATTTTAATCCAAGGAATACACCTTTTGAGACAAGAAAAATTTGATCTACTTGTGTGCTTCATGTATTATATGTATACATCCTCTGAGCATCAAAGATAACAAAATTATATTTAAACAAAACAATAAAAACATAGGCATCAAGAACTGAAAATGGAAAGTGAAGCATGAACAAGTTTTGTTAGAGCTGATAGGTTATGGGATCCAGGCAGGAAGGGTATAACTCATAAACAACAATTTATGGCACTCGCTGTAACAGCAGTAGTACAGTTCTGAAAGTGAAAACTCGTTAAAATGTCTCTTGCCTGTTATCCTTAGCACATCCTAGTCAGTTTCCTTTCTATAAACATTTCTTAGTATCTTGGCCTTATTATTTTTATAACTTCCACCTCTACCACCGCCAACTACATAATTGAAGGCTGTTTTGAAATTCATTTAGATATTTGTACAAGCATCATAACTCTCTCAAAGATTTTTAAAACGCTTTTTAAAAACTAGGATTATCGTCAGTCTTCTATAAATATCTGCACCATTAGAGAATTTGCAATTCTAAAATCACATATATTTACAGGGTTTAACATAAACAATAAAATAGACTTTGGCGGGGGTGGACCCGGAGAAGAAACCATTCTGATTTTTCAGTATAGGGACAGCCCACTCCTTACTTAGCAGTAAGACCATGGAGCTTAATGGACTTATTTCAGCTTTACTGTAGAATTAGTAAACTGCATTTAAATGTTATTTTACATTGGCCAAAATGACTAATGCTGTGTTGTGCAGGGACATTGAACTAGCTAGTTGCATCCAGACTAATATTGCTTTAGTACGAACGCATCTGTGCTTGTGCAACAAGGTGCACAACCTTTACCACCGGGGCTGGATTTAGCTAGCGTGGGGCCTGTAGCATATGTTATAAAGGGGCCCTAAATTTTTTTTAAATGCACATAAATATTAAAACATAAATTACTTACTTGCACAGTAAAGTAATTCAATTTTTTCATTTGCTATATTTTGGAGTATGGGAGACCAAGCTACAAACTCGCACTTACTACAACAACATTGAACATTTATATACTGTTTTTCAATCAAAATTCTCAAAGTGGTTTACATAGAAAAATAAAGAGTGGATAGATGATTCTGTGTCTCCAAAGGGCTCACACTCTAAAAAGAAAAATGTGATAGGCACCAGCAACAGCCACTGGACAAATGCTGTGCTAGGCCTTCTCTTAAAAGGCACATTTAGCAGAAAAGGGATATTTTATCTAACATGGACCAAATAAAACAGGTAAAGTTTTAACTTTATTTCCCAGTTGGAAGCCGGGCGTGCGGGGCCCTCAAAAATGCGGGGCCCGTAGCAAATGCTACATTTGCTACTACATTAATGCTCCATAGTTTACCACACCTCATATCCTTTGCAGGGAACATTTGCACAAGTGCGCAAGAGTGCAGTTCTAGAAATTTTCTTGCTCTAGCACAATTTATCCATTGTACAAGTGCAGCGTTAGTCAGGATGCTTGCCATTATACTCAATTACTAGACATACAAAGGAAATCTGACAATTGTATTTAAATATGTTACATTATACTGGCATCTGAGGTAAGGCTGCTTCCTTCCTGAGAAAGTTCACTTTCAAGGGTTGACATCCAGGCTAGCATTGCACATGCCCAATAATCCCCCATGCAATGCGGGAGGCATGCTTTTCATCAATTAACCCTTCTCTCTGCAGCCCTCTGTGCCTGCAAGACCCTCAGGGACATATTTTCAGGAGGCACAGAGAGTTGAAGGGAGGGTTTTGGCTAAAACTGCCTTTCCGTCGTTGCAAGTGTGAAATATTATTCATTGTTGGATGTCAGCAAGTGTGTTCTTATCAAGCGTGTCCTTATTAAGGTTTTTTAGCTTGCATATGTTTTGTGGTTCTTTTCATTACATAATGCTAGTGTGAATGTTAAAAGTTGTATACTACATGCCCAGTGATGGTGCTATATAAAAATAATAAATAATAGGTGTTAAGTAACTAGGCTGAGCAACTGGGGATTCATATAAACCTCCCATGGTGGATCTTGATTAGATTCCCTTTCCGCTGTGAATGTTGCCATGGTTTCAAATTTGCTGTCTCAGTGCATTTCTGGCTAAGGTCATAGGATATTTAACCAAAAACCTGGTCTAGTGCAAGATCTGGGAATGCTTTCACCTGCCTTCTAAAGAAACTGATCTAACCAACTGACTCTGACAAATTTGGTAATGGGACAGTGATTACCGGCACAGGAGTCTAGAAATCCCTGACTGACATGGCTTGCCTGTGATCTTTCAGAGACAGTGATTTGGTCAACAGCCTGGGTCAGTGACAGCAGCCAGGAAATAATTTCTCATGCTGTGAGAGTCATAAATAACTCTCTTCTGGCTTCATTTGTGATTACAGGAGCTGGAACCACAAAACTGTTTGCCCTGAAGTGGCTGCCTGTCAGTGCACTGTTGAGTGACTGTTGTCACACTGGGAGGCAGTTGCGTCTGTAGCATCCGGCCACATGGGAAGTTAAATTTTACTATGGCCCTACCATTCCACACACCTGATTAAGCACATGGGGCATGGTTGAAATTGCCTCTCTGCGTGACCAAATGTTACAGATGATCCACTCGCCACACTGTTATAATAGACTCCATGGTTTACAAGTAGATGCTCTCTGGGACAAATGGACATTATGCAGAAGACTGCAGTCTGGTTTGGCAGGATATGGGCTGCTATTTCTTTTGAGGAGCCTTGGTAAAGCATCAGCTTCTTTTTGCTGGACATAATTAGGAAAATAGCAGGGAAATATAATTGCCTCTTTCAAGGGAAAGAAAATTAGAATGAAAGTATGATGAGAGTGCATTTTTTTCAGAGTTCAGTATTCATAGAGTCCTCCTTTCCCTGGCTTTCTCACTGTCCTTCAGTGTGTTCTTTTCCTGCAGATTAGAAATCTTTAATGAAACCTAGCAGAATTTCACAGGAAGGGTGAAATAATGGCTCTTGATATCCCTGCTGAACAACAGGGGATGCAGATGGGAAAACACAACTTTGTTAAGAGAAGCTAATCTTGCCCCTCAAATGGCGTAAGCTTGTCACAATTTTCAAAACCGTTCCATTGTTTGGAGCCAATTCAGTTGCTAATTTGATTGGAATGTAGCAGCATAAAATTATGAATGCATACAATATACACTCAAACACAGGACTGAATCAGATTGAGTCAGAATGTCTAGAGCCAAAACTCAATACAATAACCAGATAACCTAGGGAAAGCTAACAATAGTCGAATGAATGGTTCCCAGTCGATGGCATTATGTGAATTGCACTGATAGAGAAAATACTGTACAAATACAGAAATGTATCACGCTTGCTGCTCCCTTTTCTCTGAAAGTTGTTAATTGGTAGCTTGTAATTATTTAAATTATTAAATGGACACACGTGGCAGTATTTGAAGAATCTAAAAGCTCTATAGTGTATGTTGCTGCTTGTAATTCCTTCATGTAATTGTCTTTCTGTCATTGTCCACTAAATAGGAGTTCTGTTGATTTGCTGAAAAGTGCAGTTTGTACATCTGCTAACAAGTTCATTTGTGCAAATTCATTTTGCCTTTTATAAGTAGTAGAACTCACTGGATGGACACCTTGTATAGTTCCAAAGACTCCTTCAAAAATATATCGCGAGCTGCTGCAAAGCTATGAGGTTGTTCTCGCAACCAGGTGAGCAGGGCAGGTCGTGGGTGGCAGGGAAGGCTGCTGAAACTTACCTTCCCCGCAGATGACTGCTGAGTCCTTGCTGGGTGTGCAGGCGCGTCATTGGCTGCCCCAGACAGTGCGGAGGTCCTGGCCCTGAAAATCCCACAATGCACTGTGTGAGTGCGAGGTGCATTGTGGGGATTCCCACGGCAATGGGTGAGTGCCCATCAGAGTTACACCACCGGCTAAAAGCAGCCGACATTGCACACGGCCAGGGAAACATGGTCATGGGAGCTCTCCCTTAGGTGGGTTTGCTGTGGAGAGGCCGCCAGGAACCAGTCAGCTCCTGAGGGTTCCCACGAGCAGCCAAGCCCAGGCTTAGCTGCCTTAGCCAAGTCTTGGCTGCTCTTGAGAACAGCCTCTATGTTTCTTCTGCATTTGTGGGCGGGGCGGGGGCATAATTTACTTCTCACTCTCACAAATATGGCAGTTCATGGATGGAGTGCATTTTTGTATAACTACAGTACTGTTTAAAATGTCATGTAGTTTCATAGCCCTTATAGCTCTGAGTGACACAAAAAGGAGAAAATATTGAGAACTTGTTTATGCTAGCTAAAGGCCTATCAGATTTGAGAGGCAAGGAGGGAGAGGAATTGAGTGTTATCACCCTCTTTTGTCCCAACTTCTCTTCCTTCTCCCCATATCTCTCTGTCATTATTGCCATGGGCAGATGTGGGGCTAGTCTTGTTTTTCCAAACTCGGCGTTGTTGCCTAAACTGAACACATTCTGGGCCCCAAGCAGAAAGTAAAGAGAGTTTCCATCCATTAAACAAAAAACAAAAAAACTGCAATCAGAAAAGAGGGGAACAAGGAGGCAACTGGGCATTTGTTTGTGCATTGTTTTGGGCAGAGGCTTGGGTCATGTCAGAATTGTTAGTTGGGATCTACATTGCGTTAAATGGTGTACAGCAGCTTTTCAGACCTCACATTGTGCCCTACCAAGAGCCACTTCATAAGGTCAAGGAACCCTATGAAAAAGCATTTGCTTGTGAAAGCCCGTGTCCATAAGAGTGGTGTAGTGGCTAGAGTGCCGGACTAGGACTGGGGAGACCCAAGTTCAAATCTCCATTCAGCCATGTGACTTGCTGGGTGACTCTGGGCCAGTCACTTCTCTCTCAGCCTAACCTACTTCACAGGGTTGTTGTGAGGAGAAACTTAAGTATGTAGTACACCGCTATGGGCTTCTTGGAAGAAGAGTGAGATATAAAATGTAAAATTAAAAAATAAAATAAAATAAAAAGTAGCACCCTCTCTGTGCAGTGTGCACCGGTGGATATAGGTCTTTGGATAGCAGTACTTGTTGCTTGATCTACAACTCAGAAGCTATCCAAGAAGGCCAATGTATTTGCATCCCATGGGGAGACCCCTTTTCACGCATTGTATCTGAGCCACCCAGAACTGAGCTGAAAGTTTTTGCCCCCACTGTACAGTTTTCAAGTTGTTTACAAAATACGTGCAATTTCAAAAACAAACAAACCCCACCACCCCATAGAAATTGTATACATTTTGTTGATTTAGATTCTTTTTATATCAATAAAAAGAGTTTAAATTAACAAAACAAGTAAAAATTTAATGAATAAAGAACTTAACAGAAAAGGGATTTAGAAATGGGGAGGAATAACAAAAAAGAAAAAAAACCCTTAAACTTTAACTAACTTTAAGTTAGTCATGCTAGTGAAACAATCCTGGGACCAGATCATGATAAAGGGAATATTGGGTCATGATAAATGGGAATAATGGACATAGCTACAATAGTGCCTGGCCGTGTATATGTACTACCAACCTCAACCTACAGCGCACTATCAATGCTGGTAGCTGCACCGCACTCCCTCCTTCTGCCTCCTGTTTACATACACAGTGTCACCTGCAAACCATGAACAGAAATTTCGTCTTTCTTTCAGTCAATCAGCTCTCCTTTGCAAATAGGTTTTGACTGTTCTTTCAGAGCTTTTGTAGACTCCTGCTAACTGAACAAAAGAAGCACCTTTTATAGCAGTGATTCTCTTTGTTGAGCAGAGGGAGAGCAACTGGCCCTGTCCATCTCTAGCATAGCATCCCTCCAGTGGCTGTTGCTGGTGTCTATTTTATGTTTGTTTTTTCGATTGTGTATCCTTTGGGGACAGGGAGCCATTTTATTTATGTATTTATATCTATGTAAACTGCTTTGGGAACTTTAGTTGAAAAACGATATATAAATAACCGTCATATTCATATATTTTGGGATGCAGCAGAGACCCCCAAAGCCTTGTCCACCAATTAACCCAAAATGGGCTTGATTCCCTTTCAGCAACTGTGTCCCTACCCCTGTGAATATGAGGAATGCCATCTGCTGTTGATTGTAAGGATAATTTTGGCCCCACCTACTCCAACCAGGTTTGGTGAAGTCATCTCTCCCTCCCACTCCCCAATTTCCCCCTCTCCTTCTGGTGAACTGAAATCATCCCTGCTTGTTTCTCTCTGGTTAAGGTGGTCTGTAAAGACTGTAACCTGTAAATGTCCTACCGCAAATAGTTTCTGATTTAAAGTAGCTACCTTTTAAGTCTACTTTCCAGTAGGCTTATGAGATCACCCAGCATTTTGTGTGTCCGTGTGTGTGACCCCACCCCCGCCATCCACTTTGCAACGCCTGGACCAATATGAACCAAATCAGGTACAGTTGTAGGGGCACAGTGACACTTCAACAGCATAGTTTGTGATGATGTCATCCAACCCAATTCACGATGGTGGACATGTAAATATTTGAGGTGCAAGTGGGCTAAGCTGCGAACTGCCTTAACTGATTTGAACCAAATTTGCTACAGCTATAGGAACACATAGGGATGCCCCAATGGCATAGTTTGTGATCATGTCATCCACCCCAATGCAAGATGGTGGACATGTGAATTATTGAGGTGCAAGTGCACTAATTTGTGGACTGTCTAACCAATTTGAACCAAATTTGGTACAGTTGTAGTGAGTAACACATATGGACACCTCAATGGTGTAGTTTGTAATGATTTCATCCTCCCCAATCCAAGATGGTGGAGATGTGAACATTTGAGGTGCAAGAGATCTAACTTGTGGACCTCGGCTGGAACCAAGTTTAGTCCAGGTGTAGGGATAGTGAAAGGAAAGTAGGCAGATTAGTTCTTACTAGAACAACTTGTTATTTTTTACTTTAATTTTCACCATTTGTCAAGTAGCTGTGATAGCGGGAAGGGAAGAGTATTCCAAGAGGATGAAAAGAGCCTAGGTTTGCCTTTAAGGAACATTTAAGAGCTGCTGACAGCTCAGTCCCAAGGAGCACCACTGATAACTGAATTCTGGTACTTATCGGGTACATGCCTGATTCTTGGCATTGTATGTGCTGCTATATGAGCCGAACAGATAATCCATTCAAACTAGCTTTGCCCATTGACATTTAGGGACCTAAATGTGCATGTCTCCCACCGCCTGTCCTGGTGCATTGTCAAGTGTTCATGATAATATGGTGTTTGTGATCTAATCGTTTCCTCACTCACAATTTAAATATTACATTAAAGTAGCATTTCCTAAGTGTTTGAGGGGCAGAACTGTTCTCGCATATGATCATGAAAACTGTGAAGAAGCAACTGGGAGAGGGAGAGGGGGGACATGTGTGTCCATATCTCCAACTGCATATGGACAATGACATAGGGTTAGACTTAGCAGTCCTACATCTAATAGTCAATCCACAATTTTAAATTCTGTTTAATACTCGAAGCTGAATGTCAAAATCCATTTGTAGCACTGCCAGTTGTGAATGGTGCGCATGTGATAAATTTGGAAGTAGGAAGTGGAAAAGAATTGGCAGCCTTTTCATGGGTTTATTTTAGAGAAGCCCAGTTCTTTAAATCTGCATGCACCAGTTCATGACTGGTAGTGTGTCCTGTGTATTTATTTACCATTTAAACTTGTGTGCTTTTTGTGCCCAAGGTTTAAAATATGAATTAGCTACAATACATTTTGGTGAGGCTAGTTACCGTATAGCAGGAATTCATCCCCTGCTTGTACTGCATTTAAAACAAATGGTTGCCTAGTATTAAGTGTAGGTTTGAAATCAAAGCCACTCTTGACACCTACATTCAGCACAAATGCAGAGTATTAGCACAAAAGCCATTTTTTCGTGTGATGTTAAGCCCCCTCAGAAACCAGCTCTATAATGGAACTGATAATGAAAGTTTAATTACAACTGTTCTCCTTGCAGGCTCTCTCGGCATCCACATCCCATTAGACTTTCTGCCACGATAGGGCTGTCTTTCAACTTCATTTTTAGAAAACATTTGGTTTTACTTCAGACTAGAATTCAGTTTATGTAAAGGTGGCTTTTTATTTTATTTTTTAATTTTTTTGGCATACTTAAAGAAGGAGTCATTAATATTTTAATATGAGCCCAATATGACTATTCAGGTTGAAAACTGGCAGCATGCAGATTGTAAGATATTTAGCATTTTAAAAACGGCACATGAAAGCTCAAGAAAGAACCCTTTCTGTATGCTAGCATGTGACTAAGATTTGCAGCTGAGTGCATGAAGCAGTAGTAGCTACCTTAACTACCTCCCAAGTTTACCTATCTAAGCACAATAATATGCTGTACACCGATTTGGGTGTGTTCATTGTTCACTTCACTGTCAAGTGTCCACTGCACTGTTTTTGCAGATGTAATATTCACCCATTCTTCCCAGAACCTGGCAAGTGCAATGGATTGTGTGAATGGGTCATATGGCTACGTTAACCAGACAGAATCAATTCCTGAACAGATACAAATGGCGTGCTTCAAACACTTGGAAGGTACTATCAGAATGCTGCTAAGAATTTTGCTAATATAGAATTGGAAAGGAAATTCTTTAAAAAAAATTAAATTACTACTTTTGATCAAATGTAATTAGGTCTTGAAACATTAGAACAACATAAACCAGTTGGGTTTAAAAATATAAACGTGTTATCACATATTGTTTTGAAAGATGTACTCTGCTGCTTTAATCTTCCCCTTGAGAGGTGCCGTGGCCAATGCTATGATGGAGCTGCAAATGTAGCTAGATGCATTAGTGAACTGCAGGCTCCAGTAAAGCAAGACCAGCCAAGAGCACTGGATGTGCACTCTGTAGCCTATGCTGTGAACTTAGTGGTGCAAGATGAATCCAGAAATCTTAGTATGTGTTTAAAATTTATAGTAAAATAGCTGACGCTATCACCTTTTTCAGTAGTTCACGCAAGCATCTTGCCTGGTTTAAGTACTTTCAAGGGAGAGTGGAGAACATAGATCTGGAAAAAAAATTGCCCCACAAGATGGACTGTTAGAGCAACTTCCTTACAGTCAGTCGCCCTTAACTACAGAAAACTGATTGAGTTCTTTGAAGATGTGTCAGTTACGGAGAGAGGATATGTTGAGGCAAAAGCAAATAGATATGCATGAAATCTGCAGAGGTTTGATTCTTTCTTTATGCTGCAGTTGTTGATGCTCATGTTTGGTCGTTAGGATATGCTAAATACAGCCCTTCAGAAAAGTAACCTGCAATTCTCTCAGTTTTGTTGTCCACCAAGGAGAGTACAAAGCAACTGAGGAACAAAAGATTTAGATATAGAAAGTCCCACCATTCACAGAAAGCCTCCACGACACATGATGCTAGGTATGAGCCCCATCAGTTTGAGTCTCCTGAGGAATTATACAGGAATATATTTTATGATGTGGTTGATAATATCAGCAGCAGTTTGCACACTCAGACAGATGTGATCCACACATGAGCAACATTTAACATTTGCCATTGGAGAGATTGATAGCAGATCAATTACAGGGTTTTACACAACTGACATGGATGCTTTTTTATTACACCTTAATTGTGATATGCTGTTGGATATTGCAAGGGAGTGGAAAGTTAAACTTTCAGCTCTTCAGGATGTGGTTGATCTTCTGAGTGGGACACAAGAGAAGCATCTGTGACAACTCCTACCAGAATTGACAAAGCTGATTAAAATCAGCCTTACTATACCTGTTACATCAAGTACATCAGAAAGATCATTCTCATGCCTTCATCGGATAAAGACGTTTCTGCGGTCAAGCATGGGGCAAGCCAGGCTCAGTCACATGGCTATTCTACATGGACATAAGGAAATAGTTTGGGAAATTAATCTTAATATTATAGCTAATGAGTTCATCCAGGTAGCACCAATCAAAAGAAAAACATTCAGTGTGGAATAATTCTATCAGTGCATAGACTGAATGCATTTCTTCTCATTGGTGCTCTCTGTAGTTAGCTGCTTTAGCTATAACAATTTTGTTTTAATTCATGTAGCAAGTTTCTTGGTTTCGATCTTCAAAATTTACAATTTTGGGGCTTCAATTTACAGAGCGGAAAAATAACAGAATATAAGCATGTGGTTGATGAAGGGTGGTTTCTAGAAATATAAATAATGAATCCATATAGATGAATATGCCTATGCCTGTCCCAGTTTTAGCCTATGCCTCCTTCCCCAGAAATTGAGCAGTCTATGCCCCTACCCCATAAGGCAATAATCTACAGCACGAGATCCAGCGTCTGCACATGATAGGACCTGAACTGGCAGGTGCCATCTTAGATAGAGTAGTAATAAAGAACGCAAAAAGTTTGCTTTGGAGTTGGCAGTAAACACTTTTAGGTAGAGCTTCACAAGTATCCCTGTTTCTGTGAAGAATAATAGGTTAGAGTGCATAATTACAGATTTTACTCTGTAAATGAATTTCAAAATCAGGTAGTAACTAAACGATGTCTTTATTCGAGACGATTGCTGAGGTTCTATTCCAAATTGTAGTTAGAATGCAGGAGTCAGGGGCAACTTTAGAACAACTAGTTGGGTGGAGCAAAGGGTGGCAAAGAATTTTATTAGGATAGTGAGGATTTGCTATATGTTAAATACTTATAGAGGTAAGGCAATTAATGTTGTTAGTTTACCTTATTAATGAAGCTTCCTTGATATTTCCATGCTTATTTGGAAAATGGATCAAATTAAAAAACTTCCAAAATACTTTTGGATTAGACCAAACTTTCCAGTCTGCTTCCCAGCTTAGTTTCATCTTCCTGTCCAAGAACATGTGGCAGTAAAGACTGGGGTGGGGAGAGAGGTAAGTATCAGGCCAGCTGAAACTTGAAGAGGAAATTAGCCTAGACTCTCCTCTGCTGAATATATGGTCTCACCCAGCACAGTTCCTTGTTAGGAAGAACATTAAGGGGTTGGCCTGACTCCTGGTGGGGTGGAGGAGTTTCCTGCATAGGAAACTGCATAGGTGTTTACTGTTTTTTCTGGGGTCGAAGAGTGTAGGGATGTGCATGGAACAGAACTTGCATTCCATTCCGAACTTGGAACAGACGCAAATACCTGGATCATTCCATTGGAACAACTGGTCGACCCCATTGTTCTGACAGAATGAACTTGGAACACTCAAAATGTTCCAGGTGTCATTTTGGACTCCAGAATGGTGCTCTTCTGGCCTTTGTGCACATGCAAGAGCCATTTGTGTGGTGGTGCTGAGTGACCACGCACATGGCTGCTGCACATGCACAGAGGCCAGAAGAGCACCATTTTGGAGTCCAAAATGGTACACAGAATGTTCCATCTTGGAACAGACCCTTCATTTGAAGAGTGTTCTGTTCCAAGCTCGGAAAACTTGAAATTGCCCATTTCAGGTTGAAACATTCTGCATATCCTTAGAGGAGTGAGTGAATAAGGCTTGTTTAAAAAACTGAGGACTTTAAAAATAGTTAGTTCAAGATATAAGAGCACAACATATGACTGTATATTATGACACTTTGCTGTACAATTCTAGTCGGGCGGGGGAGGAAAGGGAGAGCAGGAAATAATTTTGGGGACGTGCTTGCTACCCCTTGGAGTAATCCCTGGCAGGAGTACCCAGAGCAGTAATGAATGACAACAAATCCATCTGTCACTGGTTTTGTGCTGGGCCATTTGAAGGAAGGAAGGAAGGGACTGGCACTTAATTCGGGTATGTTTACAGTATTTCACAGTATTAAGATGTTGCCCATTAAGCTTCCTGCCTCACTGAGTCTTCTTTCTGAGACTCTATTTTGTGCTTAGGAGGGGCATAGCTATAATTGAGCAGATGGGTTCAAAGAACCCAGACCTCCCCAGCTCCACTCCTCCATATTTTCTTCATTATCTACCTCACTCCGAGGAGCCGTCAGAGACAAGGGTGAACATGGGACCCCTCTCCCCTAACTATGCCCCTGGTGCTTAGATACAATAGTGTGCATTATTATTAGTATTATTCATAACACCACTGCTAGTCTACCCGTTCATAGGGGATACAGGGGTATCATTGCTATATGGGGAAGGATGTACAACTTTCTCTTTAATATCTACTTTGTACAACTTTCTCTTTAATATCTGCTTGAGATATTAAAGCAGAGTATCTGCTTGAGGAGGCTTTCATGTAGATGCACCCTCAGGGTTTGGGAAGATTCTTCTTATTACATGTACTTTGTACAACAGAACAGGTATTAAGAGCTTTATGATCTCCTGGGTACAACATGAATAGAAATCACTCAGTTACTTTAGTGCTGAGATTCTTCAGTGAGTAAATGTGGAAGTTATAAACATTCTAGCTTGTTGATGGCATTTGCTAACGGTAAGGTGTGCAGCCTTTCCACTACTGTGGCAAAAGGGGTCAGCAGATATTCTTTATAGGCAATTTAAAAATAGCTCTGCTGGTAGGAGACCATATGAAAACTTCAGTTCTTATTTTAAAATCACCTCCAAAGGCAAATAAATTTCTCAAGGGATGTTCTGAATTCCTGGATATTAGTTAAACCTACTCAGAGGGAATAAAAGGGATAAGGTCCGTTCCAGAGCTGAACCTAAACTCCCACTGGGAATTTGCACCTCTCCTCCTCCTCCTGCTCCTTTTCTTTGTGCTTTATTGCACTAATGCCTTTTCGCCTCTGGATAAAACTTTTACTGTAGTAAAGAAAAGTTGACTTGACATTTCTAGTCCAATACTTCTATCTTTTTGATGTTATAAGGCATTTTTCTCCTAGCAGCACCTTGGACTCCAGTGATAATTCTAAGCTGTCTGATGTCCAGTCCTGAAAATAAGGCAACATTCCCAATCTATTTCTGTCATTAGAGTTAGGGAGCATTGGAACCTGCTGTACTGCTACATTATACCTATTTGGTGTGTGAAAAAAATCTGCAGTTAACTCCTAACAGTCTTGCAGTCAAAGTCTACAAGGGGTGGGTGAGTGATGCAGTCACCTAGTGTGCAGCACACATAGGGACAAAATAAGGTTGTACACACAATAAGGTCATACACACATGAGAGGGGCAGAGAGGAGGCAAGGATGAACCTACCTCCCCCCCCCCCGGATGACCGATGATCTTTTTGGCGTGCTATTGTGCACCCACACGATCTGCCCTACTCTGAGCAGCATAGATCACTCAAGGCCGAGAAAACAAGTCCTGGCATCCTGGAACTCCAAAATGCACTGCGCAAGCAGTGCAGTGCCTTGGGGGATTCCCCCTTTAGCTGGGGCATCTAGTAGGGATGAGCACCAAACTGAACAGGGGTGGTTTGAAGTGGGGGGTGCATCTCTAAGGGCAGGGAGGGTGCACTTACCTCTCCCTCCACTTTCCTCCCATCACATCATCGCCCACCCATGCCATGCATACGCCAGCACATTCAGCGCATCAGATACTTCTGGATACTTCCAGTAAATGGGGCAATGGGTTGGCACGGAGGTACGCTGCCGCCCCAATGGACTTTTTAAAAATGGACCATGAGTGGTGGGAAAGCGGAAGGAGTGGTAAGTGCACCTCCCCCACCTTTAAAGATATACCCCCTGCCTCCGAACCAGCAGAACTGTCATGAGCATGCTATCAGACTCTGAGGATGAGGAGGAGACAGGCAGTGCGACAGTGGAGGAGGGAGTGCAGCAACCTCAAAGGCAAGATGTTGCAGAGACAAGTGGGACTGACTCACGGGATGTTGAAAAAGAAACAGAGCCTAATACAACAGCTCCTGTGGAGGAGACACAACCAATCTCAGCTATAGAGAGGCGTCAGTCGAAGAGACAGGAAGGAGACGCATGTGCAGAACGGCTCAGCTAACAAGAAGAGCTGCTGAGTCAGGGACCCATGATTGAAAGCACATGGCTTCAGCCTATTTAAGATGGCTTCACCTCAGCCTCATTGCTGGTAGCAACATCATGCTTTGGTGAGCTACCCAGCTATGTTCCTGCTTGTTTTGACTGTGCTTTAACTCCGGACCATTTGAACTCTGTTTGTGGAATTCGACTTGGACTTGGTTTGACCAAATGGATATTGTAACGACTCAGACTGGCTTTGGTTTAGAAATTGCTTACTGCTTGGCTCCGACATTCTCCTTTTGACCCTTTGCCTACTTCACGCTCCGTCTGCTGTTATATAGCTCTAGATTTGCCTGACAGGTTTACAACAAGAACCACCACCATTCAAACAAGTTTTGAGGCCCATAAAGGGCCTCCGAACCAGTTCCATGCACATCCCTACTAGGTAGGGCTGCCCAAGTCTGGATAGGGCTGCTCATGTGAACAGCCTCAATGAATGACAATTTTAACTATTAAGTGTTATACTTTACAAATATATATTTTAATATCAGAAAATTCTTATCTGTGGCATATATTCCATGATGCTTCAGGCTGCCGGCATTAAAATGAAGGGCCAAAGCCTTTCAGTGGGCAGTACCCCACAGAAATCCTAGTGTATACTCTCAAATGGCATGTCATCTAAACCTGTCAGCAATCAATGATCATGCTGGTTTTCTAAATTTTGCCTGATTTTTGCCCCAAATTTTCCACCCAACTTCAAGTGTTGGTGAAAAGTTAGACAGAGAATCTTGGCTGGTGGCTAGCCATAGTGCTTGTGAACATATGCTTGAATGGTTTCCCCCCTGCCAGCTATGGATATTTGGAACTTGTGTCCTTATTTCTGTGATATTTTCTGCTTTGCTCACCAAGCTCTCAGATGCCCCAGAAAATGTTAACAACATGTCTCATATATACTTGCTTTTCCAAACAACATCTGTATTTGTTGAGGGGGTTTTCCCTGAAAAAGCAGTTGTGTGAACTGCAGTTTGGAAAGCACATGCTTATTAATTAATTGTGGATGAGAATGTGCATTGGAATGTGGATCCCACTGAGAGTAGTGCACTGCATACAGATGTCCACATTTGGATATACATCCCTACAACTTTTATAAGAATAAGATTGTTGTTGTTTTTATCTTGATGGTAAGTAAATGAACATAATTGAACATAAGGAAGGTACAGGATTGTTGTCATTCCAATGGAACAAGAATACCTGCATCAGAAATTGAACCTGGTGGATTACCTTGGCATCTCTCGTTTCAGCCTACATGGTATGAAAGAATTAGTTTTTAGTATGCAAGTAGACACATACAATGCATCCATTCATGCTTCTAATGCAGTATGGTATCCATGCAGTATGGTATCCATGCTTCTAATGCAGTATGGTATCCATGCTTCTAATGCAGTATGGTATCCATGCTTCTAATGCAGTATGGTATCCATTCATTGCAGTATGGTATCCATTCATGCTTCTAATGCAGTATGGGAGATACAGTATAAGCTATCGGCATGTTCCATATGGGGAAATGGAGGCTTTTGATTTAGTGGTTTGTGCCAGGGTTCATAGGGATGTTTCTGAGCAGGGGGCATGTTTGATGGGTTGGGGCATTGCCCCTATTTCAGTAGTGGTGAAGAATGGAGGATCAGGCATTGTAGGCCAGCATGCCATTATAGGGAAAGGGAGACCAGTAATTTAATTACTGTTTTCTAGGGGTGTGCAATTCGGGTTTTCAGGTGATTCGGCTCGGACCCTAACCGAATCACCCCTGTTCTGTTTTGTGCTTCTGAGGTGTGAATTCTGAGGTGTGAAAACTTCTGAGGTGTGAATTCTCATTGTATCATAGCAAATGAGATTATTTTTCAATTAGACAACTCTCATGACCGCACTTTCACTTTTTCACACTCTCTATTACTATGAATAATATGAGGAAGTAATCAATTTAGCACACTTCACCTTATGAAGACAAACCACATAAAAATAAATTCACCAAAATTCACCCCTCTGCCCAATCACTCTTAAATTGGGGATGGGTGGTAGCCTCCACCCATTAGGCACTATCTACCAGCCCACCCCACTCCTTTGGGGCAGATCCACTTTCTGCCCCCAAACTGGCCCAAAGTCACTAAAACTTCAAAAATTCTCAAAAAATCAGCCCTTTGTCCAAACCCCCTGAAATTGGGGTGGTAGCCTCCACCCATTAGGCACTACCACCCCACCCCACTATTCTGCCCCAGGCCCCACTTTCTGCCCCAAAGACATGAAAATTTCAGAAATTTACCAAAAATCAGCCCTTTGCCCAATCCCCCTGAAATTGGGGTGGTAGCCTGCACCCATTAGGCACTACCACCCCACCCCACTCCTTTTGCCCAGATCCCATGCTATGCCCCCAAACTGCCCCAAAGTCACTAAAACTTCAAAAAATCGCCAAAAATCAACCATGATCCGAATCACCCGAATTTTTCGGGTCCGAAATTCGGGTGATTCGGCTTGTGCCCGAAAAATATCGGGGGACATCGGGGGTGATTCGGTTCGGCCCCGAATCACCTGAAATTGTTCATTTCGGGCACAGATCATTCTGTGCCCAAAATTTTTTGCACATCCCTACTGTTTTCCCTTCCAGCTGTCCTGTCAGCTCTCAGGTCTTGGGGAGTAGTTCCAGCTTCCCAATTAACCTTAACCATATTCTTTTGTAGTGCCAGGTTTGTTCAAAATAAGATCGAAATAATCCATTATTTGATCTTGGATGCAGGATCTGACCTGGCTTGTATAACTAGCTACTCCTGGATGGGAGTGGCTAGTAGTCCTTTGTGGCTCCAGCATCTTCCCCCAGGGTACTCTGTTGTTCAGGTTAGGAGAAGTGGGCGGTGGGGTGTGTGGCTGTGGTCCATAAGAATAGCATCTCTCTTACCAGGATCCTTGTGAGAGAACTGCCCTATATTGAGTGTGTGTACCTTCAGCTGGTACTCAGGATAGATTCTGTTGGTGTATCACCCACAGGTGGTACAGGCCCATAACAACTATGGGCTTATCCCAATTAGTCCTTGGCCCAGCAGAGCTGTTCCAGTTTGTTAATGGTTTAACTCAACCCCCTTCTGTTTCAAATCTGTTTGGAGAAACATATGTTTTGGAGGAAAGTGATTATCTAGACCCATCTCAAACTGGCTTTAGAGAAGGCTCTCAGGTTGAGACGGCCTTGGTCATCCTGACAGACGACCTTTGTCAGGGAATTGACAGAAGGATAGTGAATCTGCTGGTTCTTTTGGATCTCTCAGTGACTTTTGATGCCATCGGCCACGTTATCATTCTGGTTCGCCTGAGGGATTTGGGGATAGGAGGCACTGTTTTACAGGGGCTCTGCTCCTATGTCTCAGGCAAATTGCAGATGGTGACAAATTTTCTTCTAAATGAGAGTTACTATATGCTATATGGAGTCCCTAAAGCAGGGATGGGGAACGTTGGCCCTCCAGCCGTTTTTGAACTACAACTCCTACCATCCCCAGGCACAATAATTGTGGCTGGGGGTGGTGGGAGTTGTAGTTCAAAAACAGCTGGAGGGCCAAGGTTCCCCACCCCTGCCCTAAAGGCTCCATTCTGTCACCAATGCTTTTTAACATCTATATGAAACTGCTGGGTGAATTCATCAGGGAATTTGGTGCTGGGTGTTGTCAACATGCTGATGACACCCAGGTCTATTTTTCCTTATCATCAATATCAGGAAATGGTGTTAGCCTCTTAAATGTGTGCCTAAAGTCAGTGATGTGCTAGATGAAGGATAATAAACTGAAGCTGAATCCAAGCAAGACGGAGGTGCTCATTGTTGGTGGTCATAATCTGCAAGACAGGATAGAACTTCCTGTTCTGGAAAAGGTTACACTCCCACAGAAAGAACAGGTTCATTGTTTGGGCATGGTCTTGGACCCGGGTCTCACTCTGGTGCCTCAGGTTGAGGCTATGGCCAGGAGTGCTTTTTACCAGCTGTGATAGATTTGACAACTTCGCCCATCCCTTGAGAAGAATGACCTGATACAGGAGTGCACCAGCTGGTAATCTCCAGGTTGGACTACTGCAATACACTCTATGTAGGGCTGCCTTTGTTCATAGTTTGGAAACTTCAGTTAGTTCAAAATGCGTCAGCCAGATTGGTCTCTGGGGTACCCTGACCACATTCTGCCTATTCTTAAACAGTTGCACTGGCTGCCTATATATTTCCAGGCAAAGTACAAAGTGCTGGTTATTTGTTTGTTTGTTTGTTTATCTATCTATTTATTTATTTATTTAACATATTTGTATACCACCCCAACCCAAGGTCTCAGGGCGGTTCACAACAAAACAAAAACAAAACATTAAAATCAATTAAATGTTAAAAACAGGTTATTATCTTTAAAGCCCTGGATGGCTTAGGTCTGGGTTACTTGAGAGAGTGCCTTTCTCTTCACTGCTCATTGAGATCATAAGGAGGGGTCTGGCCTTCTCAGTTGTTGCCTTGAGGTTGACAAATGTACTCCCTGTGAATATGAGGGGATTATCTTCTGGAGGCCTTCAGGAAAGCCTTAAAGACCCATCTTTTTAGCCTTGCTTTTAATGAGATTTAGTTTTAATGTTCATTTTAATCTGCTTTTATTATTTTTATTTTATTTGTATTGGTATGTATGTCTTTAAACTGCCCTGAGCCACTTTAGTAAATACTAAATGTATACAATGTATATACCACTCTTAGTGGTATATACATTGAATAGATAGATAGATTTTTAAGAAGGTGGCTTCTTTTGACCATAGCTGCCAGTAGAGGTGTACACAAATCAGATTCTGCTATTCTATTCAAGTTCAAATAGAATTGCAGGATCAGTTAATTGATTTGTCAAAAACAGCAAGTTTGGCCGGCTGTCTCAATGAATCACCCTTGAATCACCAGAATTTATTCAGGTGATTCTAGCACCTGATAACGGGCTTCAAAATGCTGAAAAATTGGGCCTCAAAATGGCACTTTTTTCTGGGGAGACCTGGTCTACCAATTGGGGTTGGTGGATAGATCAGCCCTCTGCTCTGGGCCAGCCCTCTACTCAGCAGTCCCCATTAAAAAATGCCATGTTGAGGCCTGTTTTTCCAGCAAAATTGGCCTCAAAATGGCAGTTTTTACAGGGAGAGGTGGTCTACCAATTGGGGTCAGTGAGTATACCAGCTCTCCGCTCCAGATTTGGCACATCTGCCCACCTCAGATGACTGGTCTATCCAGTAGACCAGTCCTCAAAGGCAGGTAGATGTGCTAAGCCTGGAGCAGATGGATGGTCAATCTGCCAACTGACCAGCTCTCCCTGGGGAAAAGTGCCATCTTGAGGCCCATTCTTCCAGCAAAACAGGACTCAAAATGGCACTCAAATAACTGAAATCATTTCAGGTCAAATTGTGGGTGATTATCTTTGACCCCGAATTGGGCCTTCTCTTTTGAGGGTGATTTGATTTGAGGGTAAGTAAGGTTGAATCAGCAAATTGGTCCCAATTCATCCTGAATTGATTCGAGGTCGAATTGAATTGCACATCCCTAGCTGCAAGTGTATCTGTCTTTTAAGCTGCTGCTTAAAGATACATTGTATATCTTAATAAAGTGAGCTTGAATGCTAGACAGTGAGGCGATTCTCACGATCGTCCAAAAGTGGGCTAAGGGAGCTTAGCCTGCTTTTGGGCGATCGTGTGCTGCAATGGGAGCCGTGTGGCTCCCAGCAGCTAGCCACCCTAAATACCCCTCCGCTTAACCGAGGTTAACAGAGCGAGTGCTCCATTAACCTCATCTTTTTGATCGTGTGTCGCCATGGTGCGCAGCAACACACAAGTAGAACCCCGACTTGGAGGCTGCAAACTCGTGTGGGGCATCCTGGAACTTCCGGGGACTGCGTGGCCCCCTATCCCCACAGCCCCCACCGGTTCCATGACGGAGCTGGCAGTCGTGTGGTCAGCTGATCTGACTGCCCAGGGTTCCCTTTTGATCATCTTCGGGGAGAGCAGGCTAACCCCACTAAGCAACCCCCCTTACGGCTCTTTTCACTGATCGTGAGAAGAGCCTCCAAATGTTTTAAAAAGAATAGGTTGCTCATTTGTGACAGTGCATGGAGAATGTTTTCATAGCTGCATTTAAATTGATATTGTTCACAGTTGCATTCATAATAAATGTAAAAGGTCTTCTCATACCTTACCTGGTTTTGCTAGAGTGCTGCTTATTTTTACTTTGCCATAGGCAGTGAACTTGTTTAGATCGAGTCATGGTCTACTTAGAGGAAATAGCCAAAAATTCTGCATGGAATTGTTTCCCCTCCCAAACAAGACTGATCTCCATCTTACTGTTTCACAATGGTTAAAAACATTTTTATTTGTTTTGTTTTTGTTCTCTCTTCCTGGTTTTTCATGATTTTTCAATGCCATGTCATGATTTTTCAATACCCAGAATGTTGGGGGCAATATGCTAAATCATTGTAAACAGCTTAGAGAGCTTCGGCTATAAAGCGGTATATAAATGTAAGTGCTATTGCTATTGCTATAATAAAGATATCACTGTTTTCTTTCATTTGTATTGGAATTTACTAAGATAAACTTTATAAATTATTCCCTATATTTTGCTTTTCATTTGTTGTTATTTTACTCAAAACGTTTTTCTGTATATTCAGTACTCACCTTCACTATTAGCCCTAAACTACACCAACTACTAGGGGTGTGCAATTAGGATTTTCGGTGTTTCAATTCGGATCTGAATCAAAACACCCCTGATTTGTTTTTCAGTCTGAATCTGACCCGTCAGAATCACCCCAGATTCGATTCGGATCTGAATTAATCTGAATCTGAATCTGAATTGATTTGGCTAAAAAAAGGGTCCTAAGGCCAAAAGAGTAGGGTGGGGTGGTAGTGCCTAATGGGTGAAGGCTACCACCCCAATTGCAGAGGGATTGGGCAGAGGACTGGTTTAGGGTGAATTTTTGAAGTTTTAGTGTCTTTGGGGCAGATATGGGGCATAAAGTGGTATCTGGGGCAGGAGAGTGGGGTGAGGTTGTAGTGCCTAATGGGTGGAGGCTACCACCCCAATTTCAGATGGATTGGGCAAAGGGCTGATTTTTGGTGAATTGTTGAAGTTTACGCGTCTTTAAGGTTTTTCCCCATTAGTTTCTAACCCATGGGGTACAGGGTTCTGTTGTTTCTGAGGTGTTCTGAGTGTGGATTCTATGATAGCAAATGAGAGTGGATTCATGGTGTCTCATTGAAAATCTCATTTGCTATCATAGAATCCACACTCAGAACACCTCAGAAACAACAGAATCATGTACCCCATGGGTTAGAAACCCATGGGGGTGGTTGGCACCCTATGTGCACTAAACCACCACTTATCCAGGGCCACCCAGAACCCCCCAAGTGCACTTATGGGGCTGCTGAAACCTCCATTATGCCTTATGAGGAAAAACCTTAAAGCCGTGTAAACTTCAACAATTCACCAAAAATCAGCCCCCAGCCCAAATCCTTTGAAAAAATTCTGGTAGCTTACTTGCCCCTACCTTGCTCTACCACCAACCCCACACCGCTCTAGGCCACCCCTTGCCCCCCAACATGAAACGATACACCCTTCATTATACCTAATGGGGAAAAACCTTAAAGATGCGTAAACTTCAACAATTCACCAGAAATCAGCCCTTTGCCCAATCCCTCTGAAACTGGGGTGGTAGCCTCCACCCATTAGGCACTACCATCCCACCCCACTCTTCTGTCCCAGATCCCACTTTATGCCCCAAATCTGCCCCAAAGACACTAAAACTTAAAAAATTCACCCAAAAGCAGCCCTCTGCCCAATCCCTCTGCAACTGGGGTGGTAGCTTCCACCCATCAGGCACTACCACCCCACCCCACTCTTTTGGCCCTGGGACCTGAAATTCAAGTAGATGTCATTGGACCTTTTTGCATTGAAGTCAATGGGAGGGGAAAAGGCAGGAAATTCAAATAGATGTCATTGCTTAAAATGGAGGGGAAAGAAGAAGGCACTTATTGACCACAAAATGGAGAGCCAAAACAACAGATAATTCAGAGCCAAAACAGGGGTGATTCGTTTCGGCTCTGAAACATTTCGGGGGGGTAGGAGGGTGATTCGTTTTGGGGCCGTATCACCCAAAATTGGCTGTTTTGGGTACAGATCATTCTGTACCCGAAACATTTCTCACATCCCTACCAACTACACTGAACAAAAATATTGTCTCTTTACTAATGCAGCCATAAGCAGGTACCTATACAATCTATTAAAACCTTTGTAGACATGAGGCATTTCCAGACATAAATCTCCAAACATAAACTTCCACAGTAATTTCAGCTGTGTGCCAGGGCTCACTAGTGTGCCACAACATCAATTAAGTAATTAAAGGCTTTTGTAAGCCCAGAGGCTGCCCTGCATCTCTGAATGATTTGCTACTTTAGCCTGGGGCATCATTAGGCATAGGCTAAGCCTCAGCCCTGTTTTTCCAGAGTCCTGGATCTTTTTCGGAACTAGCAACATCTGAAATCTCTACTTACTACTTAGGAAATATGCACAGGAGGAGGTTGCTAGTAAGCCTAACTTGTCAACTGAAGTAAAACAGTCATGCCCCCCTCCACTGGATGCACTTCTCCAGCTTTCAGCAGGCAACTGCTCCTCATGTCCTTGCCCTCTCTATCCACCCACAGTGTCCAGCAAAATACAGGGCTTAGATCTGGCTTTACTGCAATTGGGTGCATTTCCCTAGCTGCATTAGTGGCAAGTAGAGATATGTGAATTGATTTGTGCTCTGGGTGATTCAAGTGATTCAACCTTGAATCAAATCACCCTTGAAGATGTTTACCAGATTCAAGGTCGAATCAAACTACCTTCAATTTGAGCTCAGATCAATTTGGCAGTTAAAGCCTCTATTTTGTCCCAACCAATCTCCATTTTGACTCAGCTTCTGCCATCACTGCCAGGGGTGAATTTTTAGGAATTTTTATGTGTGGATTCTTGGTTGTGAATTGAGAATATTAAATTATATTAAATATAATATAATCGTGTGTTCCCTATGATTCCCTATGAAGAAGTCATTTCACAACCAAAAATCCACAACATGTAAAAATTCCGAAGCATTCACCCCTTTACCTGATTCCTTTGGGGTTTGCATGCAGTTGACAGCCATGGGACCCTGCCACCCAACCTGCTTTGGTGCCCCCAGCCCTAAAAACTTAAACCAAATCATTGCAAATTCAAATTGAACTGAATTCAAATTGACTCAGATTCCAGGGCAGAATATTCAAGCCCTAATCGAATTAGGCTGATATGATTCGAACTCAAATCAAAATGCAAAAATCGATTAATGCACATCCCTAGTGGCAAGTTGCTGGGGAGATGACCGGTGTTAGGCCAACTGAGGAGCCTGCAGCATGGAATGTGTTCTGCTGTCTCAGAGCAGCTTTGAAGTTAAGACTTGTGAAAATTTGCTGCCTGAGCTTAATAGGCTGAACGTGAGGGAAATGGGTAGGAAGGATCATCTGCTAGGAAAAAAGCTGGTAACCCCAGTGTGTTAGTATAAAGTGTTAATTATTCTTGCTTTCTTATTGAGAACTCTAACTTGAACAGCCACTTACAAACAGTAATTCAGAATCTGCATTTAAGAAAGTTCAGGACAGGTTAACACTTCTATGAATATATTTCTGGAACAGGCTTCCAAATGAAATCAGAACCTCCCCATCTATTTTCCCCATTTGGCTGTTCTTAAAGAGACTTTTGAAAACACACCTATTTTATCAGGCTTTTAGTTTATAATGTTTTTATGTGTTATTGATGGTTATTTTATGGTTTAAGGTTTTAATTATTGGGTTTAAATTGTAAACTGCTAAGAGATTTTATATAGGGCCGTATATAAACAAAAATAAATAAATCTGACTTCCAGCTTGGTTGGATGCCATTAAATTGATTTAAATCTTCCAACTTCAGGTTGGAGAAGTTTAACCATGTGTATCTCTCTAAGTCAGCTTTTCCGACTCTTTATTAAGGGCAACCACTATCAACATTTTCTGTGCTACACTTTCCTCTCAAATTCTATTCTATCCCTGACCTAAAAGTGACCTCCGTTAAAACTGCCTGACTGCATTATTCTGAGGATTCCAATTCGGCAACAACTTCCCATAATAGGCATATTTTATACACCTAGATTTATAAACTCTAAATATATAAATTCAGCTAGTTAATGTTTAATCTGTAACCTGTTTCATTGGCAATCTTCACAATTGGCAGTCTTCATAGTCAGGAAAGTACAACTAGCTCTGTATAGCAAAAAACAAAAAAACTTAAGTACAGAAATAGACACAAGAAACAGAAAATGGAGTCGTCTTTGTGGGCAGCATAGCAGCCCCTGAATTTGGGGCATTGCTAGGCGTGGCCTTAAGCCTCATGACTTTTTCGGACTTAGCAATGCCAGTTCTTCTCCAGTGGAAATGGATAATTCTGCTGCGTATGTGCATAGGATGTGACTGGATCATCAGGAGTATCATGTTTTAAAAATATTATAATATTATTATTGTTACTGGTACTACTATTATTTATATACCACTTTCCACCAAACAGGTTCCTTAAGCAGTTTACACAGAAAAAGGATAATAAGGAGAAGATGGTTGCCTGTTCCCAAAGGGCTCACAGTCTAAAAATAAATACAAGGTGGAAGTCAGCAACAGCTACTGAAGGGATGCTGTGCTGGGGTTGAACAGGGCCAGTTGCTCTCTCCAGGCTTAATATAAAGAAGATCACCACTCTGAAGGGTGTGTTTTTGGCTGGTTAGCATGGAATACATGAAGCTGCTTTATACTGAATCAGCTGTTTCTCAGTAACATCTACACTGACTGATGGACTAAGGTTTCAGATACCGGTCTTTCCTAGTCCTCTCTGGAGTTGATAGGGATGGAATCTGGGACCTTATGCACTCACAGCATGTGCTCTACAACTCAGCGGCAAACCCTCCAAAGATAAAAGATGAAATAATGTGTTGTTTATTATTATTAGCTTATGAAGATTGTGTATATACCACCTTTCAGCAACAAAATTTAGAGTGCTTTACATAGCTAAATAAATAAAAAGGAAACTAATTTTACCTACGCAGAGAATCTGTGCACAAGTACTGAAATGGCGGCAAAAGATCCTTCCTCGAGCCCACGCTCATCCCAAATGCCAGGTCAGGCCATTTTCGGGCCACTTTGAGGCATGGGGGAGGCAGGTGGCCCATGGGAGGAGCCCCCGCTGCCGTCTCCACTACCGTCCCTGCCACCACAGCTTTAAAAGACCACACCCACTCCAATGCACTCCAGCATGCACAGAGCGTCTGTGCACTCTGTATTGCTCTCCTTGCCTCTCGCCACAGCCCCCTCACCTCAGAGACCTCCACACCCTCACCTGAGCCCTAGATTCCTCTGCTCAAGCTCCTCCTCCTCCTCCCTCCTCCTTGCAGGTCCGGAGCGGCTCCCAACTGGAGCTCCAGCACAGCCCCACCCAGAGCAGGAGCAACAGCATCGTCTGATTGGGCTTGACACCCATGCAGTTCTGCACTCCAAGCAGCTCCACAGTGCCACGCATGCACTCCAGGGACCTCCAGCGTGCCACGCATGAGCTCCAGGCACCTTCAGCATGTGTGTGCCATGCACTGCCTTAGTGTTTTATATAGAGAGATGGTTCCCTGTCCCAAAGGAACTCATAATGTGAAAAGAAACACAGGAAAGACACCAGCAGCAGCCAGTGAGAGAGATGTTTTGCTGGGATGAATAGGGACAGTTGCTTTCCTCCTGCTAAATATAAGAGAGTCATCACTTTAAAAGGTGCCTCTTTGCTCTGTTAGCAGTAGTACAGTATAAAATAAATGGCCTACATGATGAAGAAAATTTCTCAGAGTAGTCCCATTGAAATTAAAAGTTAGCCATTACCTAATTTATCCTTTTAATATCAATGGGACTACTTTGAGTAATTTTCCTCATATATCAGCCAATATAAATAATAATACAGTTCTTGTTCCTATAAACCCAGCCTCTTCTCATAATTCTATCTTCTGCATTTTTAATTAAACTTATAAAAGTACAGCAAGAAAAATATTATTCTCACATATGGATAATAAACTAAAGAATGGTTAGATATCTCAATATCCATATAGCTCTTGAAATTAGATTACATTTATCAAACAAGTTGTTCCACTCTTAATTATTTGCTTCCTGTTAACTAAGTTTAGTAAATCTACAACCCACTACTCCATATAACATGGTAAACTATTTGTGTTTTTACTCACTTGGCTATTTCTAGTGGCAGAGGTTTCCCCAGTTGCTTTTAATATTATTTATAGGATCACCCACTTAGAACTGATAATTATTTTTCCCGCTCTACAGATGGCAGCTTGGCTCTGAAGGACTGTGATTTAAATGAGGATCTCTATAGGGTCCAAGCCAAATGCTTTGTTCAGTCAACCACAATGGCATGGTCTTTTAAGTATAGCCCTGACATCTGTAAAAACCATCTGTATGGAAAGGTTTAAATTTAATTGTCATGGTTTGTGGGGCAGAAATCCTTGAGTTTTAGTTTTCAACTCTCAAATATGTACAGGCCAACTGTCATATTACAGAGAAGTAGTAGTAGTAGTAGTAGTAGTAGTAGTAAAAAAAATACAGAGGTGGAGATATCTCTGGATACTGATGTAGAGGTGGGGATATCTCTGAATGCTGCCATTGGCTTTGCTGCTGCTGCTGAACCCTTGAGCTCCTGACCTCCCAGCTGGACTGCTCAGATAGAGAGATGGCAGGCGGAGAGCCTAGGAAGGGGATAGGGACTGGTCCAAAGAAGTAAAGGGGAGGAAAACTGGGAGAGAATAGACAAAAAGAAGAGCAGCCTATGAAGCAAGGAATCAGAAATGGATTTGAAAGAAGCAGTCAAAAATTTTGCTGCAATCCTGAAGTAGAAAACAAATGCTTGATAATTAAAGCTGTATCAATTTTCCATTGCTTGTTTTTACATCAATAATTTACCATAATCTTTTGTGATATATTATCTTGCTCCTCCCATGAGAGATTAATAGGTTTGATATATTGACATTATATGTGAAATCTTTGTAACTTGATGGAGGAACTGCCATTTGCAATAGTTGTGCATATTCTTTGATTTAAGCTGCTATCTTTGTCTCTTGTGATGAAGAACTTGTAGAAGTTGTGAGCTTTGTTTCAGTTCCATCTGGGGAATGTTGCAGAAAACAGTGAAAACTATGTTGAGCAGTAACTAAGCGAGGAAAACATCTTAAACATTATTCACATATTGTATTTATTTGTACCCTATTCATCCCAAGCCACTTCTGATGGACCGGGTACAATGATTTGACAACACAATTCACCCTGGTGGCCCTCCGATAACTCCCAGAGCTTACATCCTGTAGTTCTGTTATAACTGCAGCACCAGATCTGCAACCTAGTATACTAACTCCTCCAGTCTGGAGTTGAGCATACATCTCGCTGATGGAAATAGAAACACGCCTGTGAATGTGTAGGAGGGCATGGCCTAGCAACCTGGGAGGCATGGCATACAATTCTTACTACAAGCATTCCACAAATGAAAAGCAGGCAATAAAGTGCATGTTGAACAAATTATTGCAGATTGCTAAAGATTAGTGCATGTTGAACAAATTATTGGAGATTGCAGCTGAGCCATGCCCATAACCTCCAACATTTACAGTAGCAGAGGAAAATAGGAATACAGTTGTAACACTGCTTCTTTACCAAAGATTATTCCAAAGCCCCTGCACCCACTATTACACATTGTTAAAGACCTGCTATACATTGCATGCTACATAGTGCCTTAGTGTTGTGCTCCTACCAGTGGAGGCTATTCACTTAGGGCAGGGTGGGCAATGCCCACCCCCCAAAAACGCCAAAATGTCCAAAGAAACTAATAAAAATGGTCCAAAAACAATAATGATTTTCAGCCATTCTGTCCTCTGCCAGCATTTCAGGTCTGACTGACTCAGTCACTGCAGCCCTGCGCTTCCCTGCCTGTAGCTTGCAAGCCTGCAGTGTTGACATATAGTGGGCGCTGGTAGTAAAATTCCTTAAACACCTATAAGAGCCCACGAAACAGTTTCACATAACAGTGTTCATAAAGCAGGAGCCAATCCCATGGCTTGCCTTTGTTGTCAAAAGATGGGCTGAATTCAAATAGCCCTATCAGGAAGACATCATACTGATTGACAGCTCCCTCTGCCTCTGACTAGCAATCAGTGTGGCTGGGGGCAGTCCTTGTTCTAGTCTTCTGAAGGAAGAGAGTGGCAACTGGCAATCGCCATTTTGTTCACTCTTGGTCTGGACAGTGTGTTGAGAGCAGAGCTTGCTGAGAGACCATTTATTTTATTTACTGAGCCTCAAATTATGTGAGTTAAGTTTATGTAATTGTCAGATTGTGTGCGTTTGGGCACCTTTGAGGAACTAATCGACACAAAACAAAACGTGTAGGTAGCCCCCTGCCCCTCTGCTCAGGTCTGTACCTGAAGCGATCATTTTGCCCGACCACATGAAAGGGCTACGCCTGCTAAATCCATGCTTTATTTGCACCTTTATTATCATGAACTTGCAATGATTACTAATTTCCTGCCAGGTCTGCCATGATTTAAAAACCATCATTTCACAAATTGGGAATCTAATCTTCCCATAGTTGCAGTCTGCAGATATTTCCTGTCATCATCTGGACAGTTTTGTTTATAAAACAGAAGGGGTAGCTTAGAAGCTTTTTATACCCACCTCCCTAGTTACGCACTCTGGGGCCCTGCCAAGCCACATCCCCCCCCCACACACACACCAATTTCTTTGTGCGGGACAGCGGAATAGGCATGGCTCCTCCCGCCCCTGGAAAGAGCAAGCTGCAAATGTGAGAAATAATTATAAGCCCCTCATGCTAGTACTATGTGGAAATAACAACTTGATTCGTGGAGGGTTTGGGTGGGTTTTTGGTTTGTTTTTAGCATTTTTAAATACACCAAAGCTACAGAGCCAGACCGATGGTTTTCTAGGCATTCAGGGTTACAAGTAAAAAGAGAGAGGGAAATGATTGCTATATATATTAAAATTCTCTGTTAGGCATTTCTGAAATAGTAAGAAGTGGCAGGTGGGCCAGGCTTCCAGAGAGGCCTATGCATAGGCCTCGCTGAAGCCTGAAGCTCTCCAAGGCAGGCCTTGGAGATCAGCAGGAGCAGACAGCCAAGAAAGGGTTAACTTTCCTCCCAGCCCTATTGGTTCTCCTGGAGTCTTGTGCTCCTCCCCCGAATGGAATTTGTATGGAACTGCAGAGCCCAGGAAGCAGGCTGTTGGACTCAGGGTCTCCCTCCAACCAAGAAGGGAAGTAAAACATTTGCTGTTTGAAAGTAAAACCTTTGCTGTTTTGTGTGTGTGTGAGATTTGTTCCCCATGGTCAAGCTACCATGTTGCTCTCCCCCTGCCCCGCACCCCCATGAACCGTGTGTGTGTGAGAGAGAGAGAATTCTTAACCTTTAAAAAAAACAACCAACAAAACATTTTCAAAGTATGCCAAAACATGTACTCATGGCATGTTTTTATAACTGTCTGAAAATGGGTGTCTTTGAGTGCAGAGGCTTTTGCAGGTATGTTTCTTGGAATGACATAGCCACCTAATGGTGCAGTGGGGAAGTAACTTGCCTAGGGAGCAAGAGGTTGCTGGTTAGAATCCCCACTGCTATGTTTCCCAGCTCCTATATCAGGCAGCAGTGATATAGGAAGATGCTGAAAGGCATCATCTCATACAGCATGGGAGGAGGCAATGGTAATCCCCTTCTGTATTCTATCAAAGAAAACCACATGGCTCTGTGGTCGCCAGGAGTTGACACCGACCCGATGGCACAACTTTACCTTTTACTTCCTGTATGCTCACAGCAGTTAGTGTTGTTGTGTTTTGTTTTTTTGCTCCAGCCCTGCACCACCCACTTTGGCTCTGCCCACCTGCCTGGCGCCCACCCAGTCCCAGGAGTCACCAGCCGCCACTGGCTCCTGCATGTAAATAGATGCACAAGAGACAGAAGTCATCCACCCAGCCACTTGGAGATTTAATTTGGAGAGACTTTGTATCCCCTTCTTCCATCCACATCAGTGAATTGGGAGTGTTCTTTTCCCACCCAAAGAAGTCTCAGAGGAGCATTTCACTAAGGAACTGACTCATAATTATTTCTTAAATATCTAGGAAGCAAGGTGATGGTGATATTATTGCCCCACCTTTAGGCAGGTGGTTCATTCTTTTGATTTCTAATAGAATGTACATTTTCCAACATGTTCATCTGTAATTTGTACATTTACTGTATCTCTGTGTACTTCCATACATTCCTCAATTTTTTCCTTTGTGGGTAACAACTGCATTGCATTTCAAGATTGTGAAAATGGATACTCTTTTACAGCTGCTGTAAATACCATGTTGATCCTACAATATTATCTGTTTATGAACATTCATGGGCATGTCCTTTGCAGTCATTTCAGGAGAAAGATATCTGTTCTTTTTTACCACCAGATGGCAAATGAAAATGCATTTGGCAGTTTTTATTCACTGTGTGAACAGTTCTCTCCAGAGTCTTTATTCATCCCAAATATCAATAAGATCCAAAATTTATTTGTGCTTCAACATTGTACCTGTGGGAATTTAGGAAAATGAAGGGGCACCAGCATTAATTATATGTATGTACATTTAAACATACAATCATAATTTTTAAAAAAAGATTATGAACACATACCTGATTGACTGATTGATTAAGTGCCATCAAGTCAGTGTTGACTCTTTAGCAACCACATAGATAGATTCTCTCCAGGCTGTTCTGCCTTCAACTTAGCTTTTAAGCTCTCTCAGTGGTGCATACCTTGCTGCTGTTATCGAGTCCATCCACCTTGCTGCTGGTCGTCCTCTTCTTCTCTTTCCTTCAACTTTCACCAGCATTATACAATTCTCAAGGGAGCTGGATTCTTGCATAATGTGTCCAAAGTATGATAGTTTGAGCCTGATCATTTGTGCCTTGAGTGAAAATTCTTGATTGATTTGTTCTATGATCCATTTGTTTGTTTTCCTGGCTGTCCATGGTATCCTCAAAAGTCTTCTCCAGCACCAAAGTTCAAAAACACCAATACTTTTTTAATCTTGCTTCTTCAAAGTCCAGCTTTCGCATCTATAGAGTGTCACAGGAAAAACCATTGTCCGAACAATTCTAATCTTTGTAGGTACAGACACATCACGGCATCTAAATATCCTTTCCAAGGCCTTCATTGCAACCCTACCAAGTTCTAGTCTGTGACATATTTCTTGACTGCTGGATCCTTTACTGTAGTGGTGTGCACGGAACCGCCGCGGTACAGTCCGGCACTAAGGGGGGTCTACCTTTAAGGGCGGGGGGGTAGTACTTACCCCTCCTGCTGCTCTTCCCCCTCTAGCAGGGAGGAATGCTGCCGCCCCCAAAACTTTGATATTAAATGCAGTGCCGGAGGGGGAAGAGCGGCGGGAGGGGTAAGTACTACCCCCCCGCCCTTAAAGGTAGACCCCCCCTCAGTGCTGGACCAGTCCGGTTCCGAACTGGTTCGGAGGCCTCTAACATGGCCTCCGAACCAGTTTGTGCACATCCCTACTTTACTGTAGATGGTCGGTCCTAAAAGGCAGAAGCTATCCACCTCTTCAATGTCTTCCTTGCCAATTCTGAGGCTGTTTGCTGTACTGTTGTCATTAGTTTAGTGTTCTTTACATTTAGTCATAGTCCCATTTTTTCACTGTGCTCCTTGACTTTCATTACTAGAACTTGCAGATCATCCGCATTCTCAGCTATCAGAGTGGTGTCATCAGTGTAGCGTAAGTTATTGATGTTTCTTCCTCCAACTTTATTATTATTATTATTATTATTATTATTATTATTATTAATTCAATTTCTATACCGCCCTTCCAAAAATGGCTCAGGGCGGTTTACACAGAGAAATAAATAAATAAATATAATGGCTCCCTGTCCACAAAGGGCTCACAATATAAAAAGAAGCATAAGACAGACACCAGCAACAGACACTGGAAGTACTGTGCTGGGGGTGGATAGGGCCAGTTACTCTCCCCCGCTAAATAAAGAGAATCACCATGGTAAAGGGTGCCTCTTTGCCCAGTTAGCAGGGGCTAACTTTAACAGTTAACTTTAAAACCATACTCATCTTCTTCCAATCCAGCTTGTCTCAGTATATGTTCAGCATATAAGTTAAATAAATAAGCAGAAAGTATACAGCCTTGTCTTACTCCTTTGATGATCTGGAACCAGTCTGTTTCATCATGTTCCATCTGGACTGTGGCTTCCTGTCCTTTGTATAGGTTTCTCATGAGAACAATGAGATGTTCTGGGACACCCATTTTCCTAAATATATTCCACAACTTGACATGGTTGATGCAATTGAATGCTTTTCTGTAGTCAATGAAGTACATATTGACTTCTTTTTGGTATTCTTTGGCTTTCTCAATTATCCAGCGTGCATCAGCAATGATGTCTCTTGTTCCTCAGCCTTTTCTGAAACCAGCTTGAACATCTGGCATTTCCCATTCCACAAAGGGCTCTAATCTGTGTTGGATGATCCTGAGCATTATTTTGCTAGCATGTGAAATTAAGGATATTATGTGATAGTTTGCGAAATCTGTTAATTCTCCTTTCTTTGGTATGGGTGTGTAGTCTGAACTCTTCCAATCTGTTGGCTACTGTGTCATTCTCCAGGTTTGCTTTCATAGTTTGGTTAGAACCTTGACTGATGATTCTTCTGTTGCCTGCCATATTTCTGTAGCTATTCCATCAATTCCTGTAGCCTTCTGACTTGGTAATGACTGGAGTTCTGGTCTAACTTTATCTTCCTGTACTAGAGGTTCTTGCAAGTAGGGAATATTTTCTAGAGTATCTTGGAAATGATACTGGTGAATTAAAGGATGTCAGTGATTGAGAAAGGAAAGCTGAAGGCAGCAGTTGAATTTGGGAGTGTAACTAGAAGGCATTCCATGAGTGGGTGTATAAAGTGCAAGTGTAGAATATAGCTTTGGGTCTACTACATAGAAAGATACCTGTGAAGGGTAAGTGTACATTTGCACTGCACCCCCTGTGAATAATCTGGTATGTTTTATGCACATTTGAAAATTTTTGTTGTTGCTCTTCTAGTACCAGAAAAATGAAATGAACCCATGTGAGGTGGACAAGGTACAAAAATGCAGAGGGACAATGGGAAGTGAAGAAATACTCCACATATAATCTCATACTAAAGGCATCCAAAAATCAGCAGCAAATAATTACAACAATATGGGCTGTTACAAACTCCCCAATTACAAGAATGTACTCCCCAAAAAACAATAGTGCAAACACTGGTAATGCTAACAAACTGATATGGAGCTGCTGGTGCCAGTTTGCTGAAAGTCCATCCTCCAACGTTGAGAGGTAATCTCTGCACAGGCCTTGGAAATTCTGGAAACTTTGCACTGGAATCTTGAAGCTTCAATAGAGACTTGAACCTTGAAACTTTTAAAACTTTCTTATAGCTTGAATGAAGACTTGAAACTTTAGAAACTTGACAGACTACCTAGATGATAGTCTGTTTCACACACATCTTCATCAGAAGTTCCTAATGTCTATACATCAATGAACATGATAATGTAATAACAACAGTGCAAAGAACATCATGACATGTATACAATTTAAATGCAGCCACACCAACCTTATTTGAGGAAAAGCCTTGTCATAGGAGCAGCACAAAGTGCCTGCAGAAACATGCTATAATCCTTCATGAACAAAGGTTCCCAAACCTTGTGAACGCGTGCCATCCCCCGCCCCCCGCCCTCACAAGGCTCTCAAGAATTCCATCCATGATTTAGGCTAAAAAGAACTGAAGACTAGTCATAATGAATGAATCAGCCAATCTAGCTTCAAAGAAACCTAGATATGACCTCAAGGTTTCAAGTCAGTTAGATATTTAGGTTAATTTGCACCAAGTTAATTAAAATAAAGTAAGATTGGTTTCTTCAGATTGGTTAGTTCAAATAAGATTGGTGAGTTCATCATAGTTTCTTTCTCACCTAAATTGGAAGTAGAATTCCTGGGAGACTCGTATGGGCAAGGAAGGAGGGAGCATGTATGTGGGAGTTCACACAGGCAAAGGAGGGGAAGCATATGCTCCTGAGCTTGGGGGCATCACATAGAACACAGCTTTAACCATGTTTGCACATTACACCTAAATCACCCCTTTGGACCTATTCAGAATTTAATTGTGAATATACTAAGAAACCTCACTCTCCCTCCTCTTTCTTCCTCACTTCAGGTACCAGGCTTTGAGGGAGGAATCTTTGTCTGTTAAACCACAACTCTGTTATTGAAATCCTGGAGCTGTGGTTTAATTATGCCTGACAAACCAGGATATGAAATCAGAATGTGATGGTTTGTTGGATTGTCTAAACTTGGGACACTGTTGTATATCTAAAACATCATTAGCTATTTCCATTAAAAGCTAGCATTGGATGGCCATTAACATCAAAATTCAAACTGATTCACTTATAAAATGAGATGGCCATACACGTTTACAGCCAAGGTGACATCTCTCTAATAATTCTCCTTGATTGTTTCTAATTAGCACCAGAGTGAAAGTTTTCAAGGACGCATCTTCACTTACAGGCATTTCCATTATTCTCCATCAGCACAAAAACCAGAATTCACAAAACCAATGACAAAACTCCTAGGAATGGATGGGAGAGGAACAGCACTCCTTGTGTTGCTACTACATCAGGCTGAAGTAGCTAGGAGTGTGCGCAGATCAATGTTCATGATTCAGTCTGAAATTGAACATAACCACAGGTCCATGAACCGGTTCGGCTTACTTGCCAGTAAAGGTTGAACCAGTTTGGTGGTTCAAGGCCCAGTGAGGCCAGCACCAGGTGGGGAGGAGGCAGTGAGCAGCACCTTTAAACATAAATTAGCATGTCCTTACTGGTGGTCCCACCACTCCAGACAGGTTCTGGGTGTGGCAGTGTTCCACCCATGCAGTAGCAGCACTGCTCCTGTGCATGCTTCTGGCCTGTGCACATGTAGCCAGAAGATTTTGGCTGGATTTATGGCATAAGGAGTTCATAAACCAAATTACTGGGGCTGTGTGTAGCTGTCTGTGCCCAGGAAAAAGAAAGGAGGGTGCTGAGGTTTCCTGACAGGATCACATTGGAAACTTCCCCATTGAAAGTCTTTTCTCCATTAAGTAAACTCACAATATTGGTAGAGCAAGAGAGTCAAAAAGATGGAATAGGATAAAAGGGCATTCAAATCAGTGTTCTTGAATGGATCTGTGTTCTTTCTGCTCCCCTCTCCAACCTGCTGGTTCTTTGTATGGTTTGAGTGACAGGGTTGCCCAGAATATGCCACCTGTGAGCCCCAAATCAAAGATTTAAACTGGGAAAGCATGCACAGAAGGTATGTAGGATTTTGACATACCTAGAGTGTAAATCAGAGTGTTGAACAAGAACGCTGCTCCTGGCTGGCTCAGATTTCAAAGGGAAAACATTTCAAAACACTGGGGGAGATTGTGCTGTTAAGCTGGTGATGCAATTACAAGGCTGTAAGCTGGAGAAATGTTTTCGATGTGACACATATTAAACCTTTCTGAGGTAGTGCTTTGATTTTTAATTTTACACTCTTGGCAGCCAGGCAGGGTCTTTAATAGTATGAAGGCCAGAGGGGAAATGTTTCAAAACGGTGAGGATCTTATCATAGTGTTCAATTAATGAATAATTATTAAAAACCAGAAATAACTGGGAAAGGCAAGCAGGAGCTGCTAGTGCAAAGCCCCAGTTTCCAGCCTATAATGAAACCTCAAGAGAAGAGAATTATGATATGTTCTTTCATTCAATTAATCCCTCCCCCACCTTATTGCAGTTAAAAGATCAGTGATCTTGGTAAAATATACATCTGTCACTTCTGCTTCATTTTCAGCTACTTTACCGTCATGTGGGAGAGATTTTGTATATTTGAGTAGTTAAAAGACAATCTACCATATTTCTTCATTAAATCTCCCCCCCCCTCCACACCACCTTAATTTAATTCTGCAGAAGTGGAAGAGAATATTCTAAATTGGAGAACCATCTATGCCGGCAGTCATGTTTCGTATGATTTACTTTTAAATCTTTGATCAGATTCAGAACCAATTAGCAGGTATCATTCTTTTTGGAAACATGCCTTGTTCTAAAAGGATGTCTCTTAGTATGCATTGCTAAGAAGTCCAAGGTTCAGTTCCCTGGCATTGCAAGCTAAAAGGCTCTCAGGTACCTGGCCTGGCAAATAGCATTGTCTGAGCCCTTCCATTACTCTACCAGTCAGAGTAAACAATACTGAGTTTCCCCAGAAGCCTATGAACTGAAACAGAACAGGAACAGGGAAACTCTCCTGTTGCATGTTTTATTTGTTATAAGTTTTATATTACACATCCCTCCAATAAGGTCTGCTTCTGCTCTGAGAGGACCTGGAATGAAGATCTTCCACATGAACTCACAATGTGGGAAATCAGCATATGTCCATTTCAATTACTCAGGTGTAAAAAGTTTACTTTTCAGCATGATCCTATTATACTAAGAAAGACCCACCACATTCACGGGGACCTTGCATAGCAAATATCATTAATGTATATGTGTCACTGATGTTTCCCACTGCAAACTCATAAAGCAGTGGTTCCCAACCAGGGTTCCTCCAGATGTTGCTGAACTACAGTGTTTGCATCCAGTTAAAGTCCAAATGAGAGTTAGTTATAAGAAAACCTCTGCTAAGGAACACCATCCAGTATCCTGTTTCCAACCATATTTAACCAGGTATTTTTAAGAAGCCCACAAACAGGAAATTAAAGCAACAGCTTTCTCCCGCTACTTGTCTAAAGTGTCTACATAGATAGGTATATTGTACTCTGAGTATGATGGCGCCACCAGATATAATGGCCTCATTTGGCTATCATAATTAATAGCCAGAGACAGAACCATGAATAATCTAATCCTTTTAAAAAGCACATTAAGATAATGGCCATCAGCATGTCTTGTAGAGGTTGCCATTGTTATCCATGGTCCTGGCACCCGCGGTTTCATGTATCCACAGTTGGGCAATGTAGACCCAAACTCATTATATTTGGTTGAAAAAATAGTAAGAATCCACCTATCCATGGTTTGGGGTGGTCAGAAATGACCTCTGAGATAATGTCTGGCCACAATTTTCTTGAGAGGAGTCATTTTGTGGCTCTTTTGTAAAAAAAAAAAAATCCCCATGATTTTCCGCCAAGATTCAGCAGAATTGAGGGTTTTAGGGGACATTCCTAGACAGCTGGAGACCTGCAGAGCACGGTACTTTATTTGTATTATTTCTGCCTTTTTCTCTCTCTTTTAACCCCTTTTTCAATCTCAAGGAATCTAACACCCCAATTCCCATTGCCTCAAGGTCTCATTATCCACAGTTTCATTATCAGTGCTTGTAGGCAAGAATCCCCGTGGATAACCAGGGACACCTGTAACTGATAGATTCACTAAGTTAATTACATGTTGTGTGAAATAGTACTTCTTTGTGTCTGTTCTGAACTTACTGCCAGTGTCATTGGATGGCCCCATGCTCTGTGAGATGAGAGAGATCTGTCCTACTGTCCTCTTCCTACTATTCATAATAAGATTAGCATTTAATATGTCCCCACCTTAGTCACCTTTTTTTTCTAAACTAAAAAGGCCCAAATGCCTTTGGATTAAGAAATACTAGGCATCCCCCCCCCGCCCCGTATGTGATTATATGTTTCTAATATATATTTAAATATATTAGAAAACTGAATTTTAAAATATATTTGTTTGCTTCTTTTTAGTATCATGTGCTTTAAAGAAACAAAATATAGCAGCTTTCCTTGCTTGCATTGGGGTTACAGTTGAGGAGAGTTCCAGGGGCATAGCTAGGGGAGAGGGGGCCCATGGTCACCCCTCTCACTGGTGGGCCCTCGGATAATGAAGAAAACAGGGAAGGGTGGAGCAGGGGGCCCCTCAGGATTTGGGGGGCCCAGATTCTTTGAATGCATCTGCTCAATTATAGCTACACCCCTGGAGAGTTTGTGAGGGCTTTTAACAGGCCCCAAATCTACCCTGAAGGTAAAAGCCCAAATCCTTCTGGGATTAAAAAAACCTATAAACTCTATAAGACTCTGGTCTTGGTAGTGTGAACATGGGGAAATGATGTCTATCTATCTGTCTATCTATCTACTTACTTTTTACATTTATAGACTGCCCCATCCAAAGGCTCTGGGCGGTGCACAAGAAGTTTAAAAAGACATAAAAACAAACACCATATAAAACACACTGCTTAAAACAATATAAAAAACAGTTTAAAACAATTCAAAACTATTTAGAACCAATTAAAATACTTAAAAACAATTTTAAAACCTAGGAAGTCCAGGACAAACAAGTAAGTTTTTTAGGGCTTACTTGCCCTAGCTGACAGCAAGCCTAAACTGCGGATTTCTGCTGGGAGTGCATTCCATTGGCCAGGAGCAGCAACAGAGAAGGCCTGGTTCCGAGTCGCCACCAGACGTACCGGTGGTAACTGGAGACGGAGCTCTCCAGATGACTTCAACATGCGATGGGGATCATACCGAAGAAGGCACTCTCTAAGGTAGCCCCCTGGCCATGAAGGTAGCCCCCCTGCCCAAGCTCCCTGGCCATGAAGAACCACCCTCTCACTCTTAAGGCTGGTTAGGGGGCAGTAAAAGAGCCATCGGGCAACTGTTGCCAAGTTTGACCAGACTTGGCAAAGTGTTGCTCAAAACTGGACCAGATCCATCTCTGGGTCTGCCGCCAGTGATTCCTGCCGGTATTGTAGAACGCTCTGCTTGGCACTGGTGCAGGGCATGGGTGACATCTCCCATACCCCTGGCAAGGTGCCAAGGCACCCCCATTTGAACCCACAGGTTGGAATGAAGAGGTGGAAGTGCCAGCTGTGTTGGCGCTGACAGGGACACCACGTTACTGGACTAGGAAGTGGTGCTGATGCTGGGTGTGGACTGCACACTCCAAGTAGGTGCTCCAGCACCCTTCTCCTGGTTCAGACTCAGCCTCCTCTCCACTGCCTGCCTAACCTCTTGAGCCAGGAGAGCCCTTCACCTGGGCAGCTTGCCAGGAGTGATGGCACTGCCCTTCATAGTTAGGTCACACAGGCAGCCCAAAACATGCTCTGCTGATTGACCGGACTTGGTGCTGAGCCAATCCACCGCCCCAGTCCTCAACCGATCAGCCAAGGCACGTGCTTCCTCAGTGGCTCAGTATCCAACTAGGATGAGTCCCTATACCTCAGTCATTAGGTGGAAGATTTCAGGATGTATTGCCAAACAGACTTGAAAACTGGCTTCTCTTTCTTTCATTTTCTTTCCAGAATTAAGCTTTTCGGTTCTCTCACGTTTGTAGTACAAAAACTGGAATTGGAATGGTTTCTCAAATGAGAGGCACCAAGTAAATTAAAAGTGTGGTGTAATGGTTAGGCTTTTGGGCTAGGACGAAGGCAATATGGGCGAAATCCTCATTCATCTTTGAAGCTTACTGGAAGACTTTGGCCAGTCACCTATCTCTCAGCCTGATCTTCCACACAGAGAGGAAGGAAGGAAGGAAGGGCTCTCCTAGAGCCCCTTTTAAAAACAGGTGTTTATTCATGACACCAGAAAAAATATTTTATTCAAAAGAAACTTGAGATGTGATATTTCTAGGGGCCATTGTTAAATAAAAAATTGATGTTTCCCATTCTGCACGAAGGATTTCATCTAATTTGGTTTTTTGTTTTTTTTTTAAGGCATTGGAGAGACATCCCTATTTTGGATCCTTTTATATGGATTAGTGTCATACACTGTCACCCTTCATACTAGAAATTCTCATTTTAATGTGCCACAAGCCCTTTGCATATGGTAAAAAGCATGTTTAATGAGAATGTGGAGAGGGAATGGTTGCACCTTCTCGTTTGGCTCCTAACCTTCAACCATTGTTACTTTGTGATCACAGCCTGGGCATCTTGTACACCCTTAAGATGTCCACATGCTGCAGGACTTTGGATTTTGTAGATTCCCAAATAATGCCTGCATGTTATATGCACATAGGCCTGTTCACAGAAGGGCATAAGATGGTGAAAGTCAGGGTTTGGGAAGTAAAAATAATCCTGCTTCTGTTCAGTATATGTATTTCCAGGCTGTGTGAAAAGGACATAAATCTCATATTCAGTAAGTACTGCAGTGTGTAACATATCCAAATAGGTGCCCCCTGCATCAAATGTATATAGGCTCCTCTTTTTAGCCAGTGAGATTTGCTTAGCTGTCATGCCTGGCCTTTTTCTACTGTCGTTAATTCATAATCTTGCCAGATATGCTTTAATTTAGTGCTAACTCAGCAAGTAACTCATGGGTAAAAGTGCTTTACGTGTCAAGTCCACTGGTGGAAGTTCATCACTTGATTTATCTCTTAGTACTGTGTGGAGTTAAATGTAAACTGCCACTGTAAATCATTCATCTGATGTGCACTATTTGAATATTTCTGTACTACTCAGGTTTTTTAATTACTATATTTTAGCTAGCTCCCTTTTGTCCCTTTATCTATGTTTCCCTTAACCTTAACAAGATATACCTTTAATTTTGTCTCCAAATTCTGAATCTAGAAGTTAATTTTGATTTGAGCTATCTTGTTGATCACAAAATTGGTGACAAAATGCCTGTACAGAGATCTAACTGAAGCATCCATCCAATTCTTGCTCATCCCAGTTGCCAGTGCTCATTATACTGGCACAGTAGAGCCAGTAAAGTTAAGATAAGAAGTTAATTCAATATTCAGACCAGCAGTTTTGCCCACTGAAGCCAGAGATGGGAGGCAAAAGTTCTGGACATTCTGGAAAGTGATTCTCAACATTGATAAGGAGAATCTAGGAGCATTTTGGTGCTTCTCTAGGAAAGTTCCCTTCTTCATCCTTTTCCTTTTATGGGCTCCTAAAACCGACTTGACAGCACACTTTATTTTCTCTCTATCAGCTCTGGTGGTGCAGCGGGGAAGCAGCTTGCCTAGGGGGCAAGAGGCTGTTAGTTCGAATCCCCGCTGGTGTGCTTCCCAGACTGTGCCTAGTAAAAATATATTTGTCACCTATATCGGGCAGCAGTGATATGGGAAGGTGCTGGAGACGGATGCTCACTTCAGTGACAACGAAGAAAAATAGGGGAACATGGGTAGCAAATCCAAAAGATACAACAAAACTCATAAACAGTGGGCAAAACAAAAAATGCAGAGTCACAGTGGGTAGGCAATACTCCACGTGTAATCAAAAACTGAAACAGGCATCCATCATACACAAGCAGGAAATACAACAATGTGGGCTGATAAAAACTCCACAAACTCAGAAATGTAATTCTTAACAACAGTTACTGCGCTGCTGATCGTGTCGAATGGCTGATATGATGCTGATGGTGCCAATTTGCTGGAAATGAATCCTCATGAATAAGAGATAATCACTCTGCACAGGAACCTAGAAGCTTGAAACTCAGCACAGGATCCTTGGAACTCAGAACTTGAAACTTTGCACAGGAACCTGGAAACTTGATACTTGGCACAGGAACTTTGAAACTTGAAACTTACTTAACAGACTCCCTAGGTAATAGTCCGTTTCGAAATAATCTTCTTCAGAAGTACCACTAATCTTATATCTGGAAAAGCCTTATCTCTAGGAGCAGCACCATCAAAAGTGCCTGCTAGAACATGCTACTAGTCATGCTTGCTACCACAAGACCAGCTCGCATCTCCCTGAATTTTATAGGGCACTCTCCTGAGTTGCGTCCTGGGGCCCCCACAAGAAAGGTGGCAGAGCCCAGGAGTGCAAAGCAGAGAGAGAAGGAGTTGCACAAACTTCCGTTGCTGCTGCTGCTCCGCTTTTCCCCCCTCCTCCCCCTTTCAGAATTTAGATAACCCTGATATTTCCCTGCTGAACCCCGGCTCCTGACCCCCAAACCTTAGCATCCCCTCAGCACCTTCTTCCCGCCTTTTACAGGATTCTCCAATTTTTCTGTAATCCCCCCCCCCCCCATATTTCGGGCTGGACATGGTGGACCTGGAAATTGCTTGCTTTCCCCTCTTTCCAGCAGCCATTGTAGTGTATCTGCTGTGGTGCAGCTCAACTTGCCACAAATGCCATGCCCACATTGCCAGCCGCCCACACGCACTGCGGGTTGGACACTGCGGGTTGGACACCTCCCCATTCATGAACAGGTTTGTGAACAGGTTAAGCACCAAACTGGTTTGGGTGAGGGCACAAATGTTTCGGCACTCCAAGGTGCCCTTCTGGGGAGGGGAGGGGAGTGGGGACCTTTAAAAAGGAGTACAATGGGTCTTTACCTGCTCCCCTCTGCTCCATGCAGCTTACTGCTGCAGCAGCACTCTCCCCAATAGCCCATGTGTGGTCAGCATGGTGTTGCTGACCATGCAAATGGTGTCTACGCATGTATGTTGGCCATGTGCATGTTGACACCATGTGTGGGCTGTTGGGGGAAGCGCCGCTGCAGCAGGAAGTGTAGGGAGCAGCGGAGACCAGGAAAGGACCTGCTGTACTCCCTTTTAAAGGTCCCGCTTGCTGCTTCCCCCACACCGGCAGTGACTCAGAACACTGAACCTGTGTGGTGCTGGCCATGCCAGTTGAGTGCCGGAGACGATTCAGTGGGCGGCATGCTGCTGTTTTGAACAGCTTTCAGACACAGCAGGAGGAATGATAAGGAGGCCTACTAATTTACAGTTAAAGTTGCCTCCCGCTGCCACTGCTCAGCATGTTCTTAGGCAACCAGGAAATGCACCTGGCATTGCAGTGAAATGCAGCTAAATACAATGCATGAAGTTAGGAAGAGTTCCAACCTAGCATTTCAGCTGAGGGCCAAGAAAGCCTTTGCACTGCCTTCACAAGGCCTCTACCTGATGGGAGAGTGGGGAAAGGTTTTGTGGATAAATAAACCGCTCTATGTTTCAATTTCAGCTTTGTCACTCTACGTTACTATACAATAGTAAAATAATCCTGACTGTCTGTACTCATCCCCCATAAATTACTATTTTGCTATCAGGAGACATTTTAGGAATGACTTTTAAAAATTGTTTTACACATGTTAATTGTGCCCTCAAGTTCTTTAGATTTCAAGTGTTTCCCTTTGATCTCTAGAAGTCAAATAATTGAATAGGAAACAGATTAAATTGAGTAAATGCCAGTGCATGTTTTTGCTTCTATCTTCCACCATAATGATCTATCCAGATAGTAAATGTTGTGTTTTAAGTTCTATAATAGGTTGAGCAGGATTGTAAGAGCAACCACGTTGAAGTTTTAAATAAACTGCAACTGTTTTGTTTGGTTTCTTAACCCTTCTTGCTCTAGGAGTATTTGATGGTCAGGCTATTGCATACAAACAGAGCTACCAAAAGTGGAGGAGTCTTTAGGAATGTGTAATGGGGTGGTGGAGCAGGGAGGCACATTAAGTCAGCAACCTTTGGTGTGACAATAGTTATGACAACATAAAACTGATACTGGTTTTTTGCACATAACATTTTGGAAGGTATGCTCTCACTTTCTTGTTCTTTCAGTCTTCTACTGCATGGCATCTTTGAAATTCAAACAGAGTAATTTGTGATGTTTACATGGTGCTTAATATGTAATCTGTGTAAATAGTTATTTTGCACAACTATTATTTAAGCATATGAAATTCTTAATCGGGGATCTGCTGTCATGGATCATTTTCTCCTCAGATGAGACAAGCAGTGTTTTATTTGTTTAAACGAACTGTGTAAACTCTCCCTTTCTGCCAAGGAAAAGAGAGACAATTGTACCTGTTTAGAGTACTCTAAAACATCAGAGAGCTAGACTGTTTTTCCCCCTTATACTGTCGGGAAATGATTCTTTGGGTAGAGTATGTGTGGTTAATGGAAACAGATGGAAGAATTTGCATAAGAGCAAGGGTGGAGGATAAGACTGAACAGAAGGATAAAATTGCTTTAATACAATGCCTAATCTATTCCAGGAAGATAGTCTTAAAAATTATATACATGTTTTTTAACAAGAGCTTCCTTAAATTATTATTGGGGTGCATCTGCACCATTGATTATGCTTTTAAACCAGTGTCATTGTCACGACAACTAAAAATGGTAGCTCGATCAAAATGCTGACAATTATTTGTTAGGGATCCCTAGTCCCTTTGTAGAACTATAATCCCCAAGGTTCCTTGATCTGGGTAATTCACAAAGAGTTATTTGATGGAAGGGGTTTGGAACTGGTTTAAATTTTTAATGTAAGTATGGCCTTAGAGAAGGGTAGGCAACCTTGGCTGTCCAGCTGTTGCTGAGTTACAGCTCCCATCATCCCCAGTGACAATAAATCTGGCAACAGCTAGAGAACCAATGTTGCCTACCCCTGCCTTACATAGACAATCTACCATCATCTTCAGATTTGCGTCCCATGCCTTCTAAATGTTCTTCTCTACCTCCTTTTTATTTAGTTTTTTAAAATATAGTTAAAAGTTTGAGATCATCAATGACTTGATTATGAAGGATGAAGGATCCGACCTGCTTTGTATTATGGAGACCTGGTCGGGAGAGGCTAGTGGTTCATTTTGGTCCCAGTTTCTCCCCATAGGTTATTCCATGATAGGGCAGGTGAGAGGATGTGGGCAGAGAGGTGGGGTGGCTATAGGCTATACCATCTCCCTTACCAAGATCCCTGCCAGGGAAATGTTCTATATTGAATGTGAGTACCTAAGTCTAGGGACCAAGGATAGACTGGGACTTCTGTTGGTGTACCAATCACCCTGCTGCCGATAAAGCCGCTAACTGAGCTGATAGATCTGGTTGCAGACTTGGCATTGGCGTTGCCCAGGTTTTTGGTGGTTGGAGACTTCCATGTTCATTTTGGGACTGGGCTGTTGGGAGTGACTCAACATAGCAGTTCATAGCAGCCACAACAACTAGCGGCCTATCCTAGTTGGTCTCTGAACCAATGCAAGATGCACTCGATTTAGTCTGTTGCTCTGATCAGGGTGGTGTTCCATGGGTAGTAACTCCTTTCATCTTCCCATTGTCATGGATGAACCACCATCTGATTAAGGTTGGACTTGCAACCACAACCCACCTCTGCAGAGTTGAAGGACCTATTAGGCTGGTCTGCCCGAGAAGGTTATTGGATCCAATAGAATTCCAAGGAGCCTTGGAAGGGTTTAGAGTTGGCTCTGCTAGTGATTCTGTTGGTGCTCTGGTGCAAACATGGAATAATGAACTCACTAGGGCTGTAGACACAATAGCTCCTAAGCGTCCTCTCTAACCTGCTTCAAAATTAGCTCTGTGGTATTTGGAGCTGAAGTGGTGGAGTAGACAACTAGAGCACAAGTGGAGGAAGATTCAGTGCAAATCCAACAGATCACAACACACGGCACATTTGAAGAAAATGAATTGAATTGAAGAGATTAAAGACTTGACGCAAATCCAAGTCACATCACAGATCCACATTTGAAGAAAAGAACCCAAACATACTCTGCAGTGCAGGCGGCAAAGAAGTGGTTCTTTTCTGCCCATATTACTTTTGCAAATTCACATCCAGCGGGTTTTCTAGGATTCTGAAGGGGCAAGTATGTGTCCCCTCCCCCTTGAATTTGAATTTGGAACCATCAGTCACTCACTGTGACATCTTCAATGACTTTTTTGCACATAAAATCTCTCTTATTTGGGCTGAACCGGATTCCACATTACTCCAGAATCTATTGCAGAAGTGTCCAGCAACTCTTCTTGTAGGATTAGGTTGGATCACTTTCAGATTGTAACCCCTGAGGACATAGACAAACTGCTTCGAACTGTATGTTCTCTTGAGCCTTGCCCAACTTGGCTTATTTCATCTGGTAATCGTATTATCAGAGAGGGTATGGTAAATATTATAAATGCTTCTCTGAGGCATTTGTCTTAAAACATATTATAAAACCACTCGGGGGTGGGGTGGGCGCATTGAATCCCTCACAGTTAGCTAATTACAGACCTGTTTCGAATCTTCCATTCTTGGGCAAGGTGACTGAGAGGATGGTGGCTTCTCAGCTCCAGGCAGATACAAATTTCTTGCAGTCTTTTCCAGCGTAATATCAATGGTTGGACCAGCTGTATAAGTAATTCTGCTCCTTAGCTATATTGATTGCTAGATCAACATTTTAAAAGAAGGAAAATATTAGAGCTATGGAGTGTGGAATGAGTGTATCTATTACGTATTTTCAGTAATGGAATGCCCATGATTTTCCATGGCAGTGCCAAGGGTATAACATCAGCATGCTGTGAGACCAAGAAATGTCACTCAAAATAAAGGCTATTTGGTTACCCTACCATGAAGCAGAGTCACTAATACATACTCTGGAACAAGAGGCATGTATTGGTTTCTTTATTGTTTCCTTATAGACTTGTTCTAGAATACTGCTGGTGCTGGTTTGTGGACCAAATGATTAAATATGGTTAGGAAATAAGGATAAATATGTACAAAATATGCCTTTTAGCAATTGTTTTCTTCCAAACCAAACCAAAATGTGTATAGACATTTATTTTGGTTTGAACAAAAAAAGTAGTATTTTGCTTTCCAACAAGACTGTATAAATTGTGCCACTTGATTTGTTACAAGTAATGCTTCAGTGACTAGCTGTGTATAATAACTTTTCTCTTTATGGCTAGTACATTGCATTGTTGTCCCTAAAATTTTCATGTTTGGATCAATTTACTGGATTTTCATTTCATGTTGCAGTGGTTCAATTTCTGTTTGAAGGCCCATTTTGTTCAGACTCGTAACTCACAAGGCGTCCTGTAGCTTGAAGAGATTGCTTTTGAATTGTTTTGTTGTTTAATCATAAACTGTTGCTTTGGTCTGTGTGTGTGTAAATGGGAACATTTTGCTGATGATAAAACTTGAGTTTGGAGTGTAGTCCAACTGCTACCTTGACCAAATACAAAGCAACTAAAAGAAAAGTGAAGTGTATCGCTCTCAGAGATTAATCCAATGCTTCTGCATTGCTGAATGCGTAGAAGATTGCACTTTTGGGGAGCAAACCTCCTATAGTGCTCAGTAATAGGATTTACTATGGACAGAAAGATGCTGTGTGCAGTTGAAAGCCTGGAGTGTTAGATACAGATAAAACAAGAGTTGATAGCATCTATTTATGCACATCGAACACTGTACTTGCTGACCATCCCCCTATAATTAATATCTTCTTTGCTTAATTGGATATAGAATCTGACCCCAGCAGTCTGATCTAAATTAATAGTAATTTATTAACAAATATATGGGTGAAATAAAAACCTAACCTTATTGAGAAGAAGTAAATTTTATACTGCAAAAGTCAGCAGTGTTTCAAGCAGTGCTTCCAGTTTGCTTCTGCTACTGATCACTGAAGAAAATGCTTTTCCACTCTATTCATCCCCCTCTATTCAATTTCTAAATTTTCTGGAATGTGAGTTACATTTATCCAAATTAAAAGGGTTGGGATGAATGTGGTCTAACACTTTTTGTCTGTGAAATTGGTCAATTTACTTCTGTAGAATGAAACCTAGAGAACTGAGTTGCAATAAGCCATAACAGAATAAATGGAATCTAGGATTCTGTTAATATAACACAGAGGTGGATTTGTAACACCCAAAAAAGCTATTTATTTGTTGATTTTGCTTGCTTGGCATTGCTGAAAAGAAGGAATTGCCAGCTGGGCACTGATGGACAGTTATCACATGACTCCACCATTAAACATTGAAAGTGTGGTCTAGGCAACCCTTCGGTAAATCTAGAGTGAAACAAGCCTCATTGTCAACAAGGTAGCCACATGGCTATCTTCTTTATGCTGAAAGGCATCATCTCATACTGCGTGGTATGAGATGGCAATGGTAAACCTTCTGGTACCGCATGGCTCTATGGTCGCCAGGAATCAACACCGACTCGACAGCAAAACTTTGCCTTTACCTCTGTTGCATGATAGATAGGCAATGGACAGCTGACTAGTTTTGTTTAAATAAGATGATCCTTTGATATCCCCAGTAAATCATTGTAGCCCACCAACAAAGCTTCTGTACATTCAGAAAAGATCAGGATGAAATCTAAATACCCCTGCTAACTTGACGTGATGATTCTCTTTTAACGTGATGATTTTCTTTATTTAGCAGAGGGAGAGCAACTGGCCCTATCCACCCCCAGCACAGTACCTTCAGAGATTGTTGCTGGTGTTTATCTTATGTTTCTTTTTAGATTGTGAGCCCTTTGGGGACAGGGATCCATCTTATTTATTTATTATTTCTCTGTGTAAACCGCCCTGAGCCATTTTTGTAAGGGTGGTATAGAAATAGAATTAATTAAGAAGAAGAAGAAGAAGAAGAAGAAGAAGAAGAAGAAGAAGAAGAAGAAGAAGAAGAAGAAGAAGAAGAAGAATTACCATACTGGACAGGTCTCACCAGAGGAGTGAGACAAAGAGTGCCTCTCCCATCAACAATATGGTGAGATGTAACTTTAATAAATCTATACTGGATCGGTCGTCACCCGGGACAACAAGGACCGCGCCAGGTGCTGGAGTCCCTGGACATCCGGTGGCAAGTGGGCTACAGGACTCAGGATCTTCAGTTGAGCAACCAGGGCTGGAGATTGCAAGGTTACTGGAAGAAACGTCGCTTTAGGATTTTTCTAACTCTCCTGATGTATTCACTTCCAATTTTTCTTTTAACTTCAGTGTGTGCGATGTTATCAGCCTGGAGAATGCCCAAGTATCTGTAATGTTCTTTCTCTTCCAGGTTCTTGGTGTTGCTTCCATTGGGCAGTTCTATTCCTTCTGTTTTTGTTATTTTCCCCCTGTTCATTATTAATGCAGCACACCTGTCTAGTCCAAACTGCATTACTATATTGCTACTGAAGACACGGACAGTGTTCTGCAGTGATTCGATTTAGGACTCGGACTTTCCATACAACTTCAGATTGTCCATGTACAGCAGATGGTTGATTTTACTGGGTGTTTTAGATGTTTGGTATCCAATGCCTGTTTTGTTTAGTATTTGTGAAAGTGGAGTCATGGCAATTACAAACAACAGAGGGGATAGTGAGTCCCCTTGGAAAATGCCTCTTCTAATTCTAACCTGTCCAAGTGTCTCACCGTGGATTGTTAACTGTGTACTCCACATGCTCATTGCTTTTAAAACAAATATCTGAAAGTTTTTACTGACACCAGTTGTTTCTAAACATTTTAGTATCCATGTGTGAGGCAATGAATCGAAGGCTTTCTTGTAGTCAATCCATGCAACACTTAGATTTGTTTTTCTTCTCTTGCAATTTTCTAAAATCATTTTGTCAATCAGCAGCTGGTCTTTTTTGCCTCTGGTGTTTGGACAATTTCCTTTATGTTCAACTGGAAGCTGTTTGTTAGTTAATAAGTACTTAATTTGCTATTATTCCAGTTAAGAATTTGAACCTGGTTGGCAGGCAGGTTATCGGTCTATAATTACTTGGAACTGCACCTTTTGCTGGGTCTTTCATGATGAGATGAGTTTTCCCAGTTGTTAGCCATTGTTCAATATCACCTCCTTGCAAAATGTGATTGAACTGTTTTGATAGTTGTTTATGAAGGCTTGTTAGGTGTTTAAGCCAAAAGCCATGCAGTTCATCGTTGCCTGGTGCAGTCCAATTTTTAATTTTCTTTGCTCTTTCACTTATTAATTCTGGTGTTATTATTAGATCTTGCATTTGTTGGTTACATTTTTCGACCGCTTTCACCCAGCCTGCTTTTTTATTATAATCTATTGGATTGTCCCATAATTTCCCCCAGAATTGCACTGTTTCTTCTTTATTTGGTGTTTATATGTTTCTTGCAGTTTCTCCTTCTATGCTTTGGTAGAAACGTCTCTGATTTGACTGGAATGGGAGATTCTGCCTGCGTTGTGTAATTCTGGCTTTGTATCTGCTAATCTTCTTTGACTCTGCTGTTATTTGCTGCTTTATTATTTCCAGGACTTCTCTAATTTTCCTTGAATCTAGATGGTATTTTTGGATCGGATACTGTTTGGTGTTTTCATTTGTCAGCTTCTTGTCTTTCATATCTTTCAATTTACTAGCATCTGATCTAAGCCTGGAGATTTTATTTTCTAATCTAATCTTCCATTTAGGTGATGTACTACTTTCTTTTTTTACAGGTCCATTGATCTTATATTCGAGCACTTGTGTTATTATTGTTGCTGCACTGTACATTAGTTGGTTTGTTTCTTGCAAATTATTGGTTGTTATTTCTGCAAGTGCAGCATTGACATCTTTTAATGCCTGAGCAAGTTGTTTTTTGGTAACTGTTTTTAGAGCTGGAAGTCGAACCCTGGTGGTTGTTTGGTTCATGTGCTCAGTTATTTTTTGCTTTAGTTCTTGTTGCTTTTCTGTTAAACGGCATTTGGGTTTTTGAGGTGAAGGCAAAGGGGAGGTTGCCTGGTTTTGATTTTGAAACAGTTCAGCAACAGTGGTATCCTCTATTTCCAACACCTCCTCCACCTGCGCCTGAGCAACTTCTTCAGTTGGTGGTAATTCTTCTTCCATATCTTGAGCCTGTGTTGCTCTTTGCAGTTCTTCCAGCTCAACTTCTGTGAATACTTTATTTCTTATTTTGAATCTTCTCTAGTCTGCTAGCCTGTGTTCTGTTATTTCTGTGTCTGGATGCTTCTCTTTCCAAATTTGGTACATTCTTTTTAAATAACCTCTTCTAGTTGGACTAGACTTGTAATAGCAGATCATTATTTCCTTCTTGGCATTTTTCGTATATTTTTTTCGGTTAAGCGACGTTTTTTCCAGTAACTTTGCTATCTTCAGCCCTGGTTGCTCAACTGAAGATCCTGAGTCCTGTAGCCCACTTGCCACCAGATGTCCAGGGACTCCAGCACCTAGCGCGGTCCTTGTTGACCCAGGCGACGACCGATCCAGTATAGATTTATTAAAGTTACGTCTCACCATTTTGTTGATGGGAGAGGCACTCTCTGTCTGGCTCCTCTGGTGAGACCTGTCTAGTACGGTTGGACCGCTGGCATAGCTCTCACCTTCCTCAGAGCACGCAAGCCCCACAACCACGCCAAGGTAGTGCCTCACTGGGGGTTAGGTAGTGCCTCACTGGGGGTTAGGTAGTTCCTATTATTATTATTATTATTATTATTATTATTATTAGAGAAAATTGAGGCATTGTTCAATTCCATTCAAAACAAGATGTGATTCAGCTGTGAGTAAGTTATAGCTAAACCTTTACTTTACTTTTCACTTTAATGCAAAATATGATATTATTATTATTATTTATTTGATTTCTGTTTCACCCTTCCAAAATGACTCAGGACGGTTTACACAAAGAAACAATAAATAAATAAGATGGATCACAGGTGATTCACAGGTCTCACTTTAACCGGTATAATTTTCAGTATGCAAGTCACAAACTCGTAACTTATATATAACTAGTATTTTTAAGCCCGTTATGATAACGGGCGCTAGCTTTCTATCCCGTCTTTTCTGTCTCTCTCTCTCTCTTTCTGTCTCTTCCCCCCCCCCTTGTCCCCTCTCTCTTTTTGTTTTTTGTTTTGTTGTTGTTCTCTGTTTTTGTTCTTCCTTATTTTGCTTTTACTTTTTTTGGGGGGGGGTGGATGAATAACGGCCAAAATGGCCCATGAGAAGGTGGCCGCCCCCGCCTATCGCCCTCCCGCGCACCCAGCTGCCGGAGCCCACCTTACCCGCTCCAGCCCGAAGGAGAAGAGAGGAACTCGGAAACAGAGCTATTCTCTGTGTTAAGCTGCTGCCTATACTGTCGCAATGGACGCAATAGGCGTCCTTTGAGTCCATAGCGGCAGTTTGAGCAGTTACTTAGCACAGAGAGGAGCTCTGCTCGTGAGCTCCTCTCTTTTCCCTCGGGCTGGAGCGGGTAAGGTGGTCTTCAACAGCTGGGAGGGCGATAGGCGGGGGCGGCGACCTTCTCATGGGCCATTTTGGCCCTTAATCTTTTTTGGGGGGGAGCGGGGAAGGTGATTTTGGGCAGCTGGGAGGGCGGGTGAGCAGGCGGCGGCGGCGGCTGTGAGCGGGCGGGAGCCTCGTTGGCGGCTTTGCCGCCACCTCGCCCAGCTTCATTTTGGGCAGCTGGGAGGGCGGGTGAGCAGGCGGCGGCGACGGCTGTGAGCGGGCGGGGGCCTCGTTGGCGGCTTCGCCGCCACCTCGCCCAGCTTCCCTGTCCCCCGTCTCGGTCTTCCCCCGCCGCCATTGCCCTCGCCTTTTTCAGGGCGGCCGCTTCTGGTTGCCTCGGCCTCCTCTTGCCGTGCCGCAGCTCATGGCTGAGGCGGCGGCTCCGCCGCCACCTTGGCCACTTTCCCCCGCCACCACACACCGGCTAATGGCCGCCTGTGGCTGTGGGACACTGGTGTCTGAGGTCCTGTGTCCCTTGGGCTCTTCTGGGCCTGCGCTTCGCGCAGGCCCAGAACAGCCCAGGGAGGCAGGGACGCAGATCCCCAACGTTCCAAAGCCACGGCCACTCACTTAGCCTTTTATTATATAGGATGCTTCAGCAAAGATAACAATAGATGAAAACAGATGACCAGCATACCAGCATACCAAAGGATATAAATGTATCTGGAGAAGTTTTTCTTCAATATGTGCATACATACAGACTAAAGCAAAGATGAAACATCTTTCACAATATCTTTCAGCACCAAATATTGGGGGGGGGAGCCAATCATTCCCTGAAATGATTTCTAGCTCACCCCCTTTTTTGGCCATGTTTGTGTTCCTGGTTCTCCCTGCCATTTTTCCCAGGTCGCACCAGAATGAGGGCCATACTCCCTGTTCTCGTTTTGATGCCTCCTCCTTGATAGGGGACAGGTGGTTACCAGCTACAGGCATGTCAGCGATAAGTTTGTCACCTCTGTTCCTCTGAAATGCCTCCTAACTTTGTACCCTATATGAATGGGATGATGAAATATGGCAGAGGGCATTCCAAGGATGATGAAATATTATGGGGGATGGGGGGTGGGACTTCAGCCTAGCCCTAACACAGACAACCACCATAGCTGGCTTTGTAGTGGTTTGTGGTGGCTGTTGCTTCATCCCAGTTACTGATTTGTTCTTTTACTATGCAGTGAAGACCTGAGTAGACTGCTAAAGTTGTTTTTCACTACTACCTGCTTTGTTGTTTAGATAGTTAATCTGCTCTCACTGACTTAAAAGTTTATTCATACTGATAATGGTGTGACTTCAAAGAGCTCAATAAAACACTGCTAAAAGGCCTATAATTTCTCTGAACACCCTGCTCCCCTATCCTTTTTTTACTGGTTAGCGTAACATTGGCTGCCTAAAGAGGCTGATGAGTGGTGTTTTAAGTTGCGTGTTTTTGTTATAGGATAACAGTTTTTTACATTTGAGGAAAGGGCAGGCAGGAGAGGCATAAAGGAGTGACCTTATCTCAAAGTAATAGCAGCATGTGGGAGTTTGGAGAACAGGCAGCAGGATTCACTTGGACTTGAAAAGTGGTACAACTTTCTCACAAGTTCTCATCTGTTTTTCATCCAAGTTCTTATCTGCCCATCATGATCCAGCATGTCACAGCAGTGACTCCAAGTCAGACACGGAGGAGGCAGGACCAGCATTTGCTCCAGCCATTGATCATGACACCAGACCAGAACTTGAAAGAGCCCCAGGGTGGAGCCCCCCCCAAAAAAAACTTCCTTGGAGCCTGGGCTGCCTAGGGCAAGACCTCTACCAGAACCCAAGCTCCCTACAGAGCCAGCCTTTGCCACACTAGCATGCCCCCCTAAAAAATACCGCATGCCAGCGCTGACAACAAGAGCAGAGCTGCCAGACTCCAGAAGGCAGTATCTTTAAGACTTACGCTGTCCAGGCAGGGAGGAAGAGTAGCCTGTGCTCAGAGACTTAAGGGCTCAGTCTGCCTCTGACTGGTGCTGAGTTGCCTTGTTCCCTGGGATCTCTCCAAGGTCCTGCAGACTGGCCTTGCCTTTGCCTTGCATCTATTTTGTCCTGCTTTGCTTCATAGGCAACCAGTACAGGATACTGTCTTTCTGTTTAGATAGGAAAACACACAATTCTACCTTTTAATTCAGATGGTATCATAGTGGCTACCAAACGTCTAGGGCCCTTACATGCCAACTTATAGCCAGCAGCACCTGGCTAGAAAAGAGAAGTTTTCCTTGAACATCTGTTCAAAGAAAATATCTGGAGAAGCTCTAAGTATCTGATAATGAAGTATATTCTATGGCTGGATAATATGATTGCTGTCCTTCTGCTTCTGCTTCTGTGAAGGGACTTGGAAAGGACACCTGATCTCATTTAGACACCGGATGTTAGAGCTACCTAGCCATGCAAATACCAAATTCCAGCATTTCTATTTGAAACTGAAATAGATTGATATAATTATTAGGGATGTGCGAAACGTTTCGGATACAAAACGTTTTGTACCGAAAACAGCCTGTTTCGGGTGTTTTGTAGACAAAACAAAACACCCATTTTCCAGACCCAAAAGTTTTGTATACAAAACAAAACGTCCCTGTTTCGGCTACAAAACGTTTTGTTGTTTCAGGCCTCCATTTTGTGGTGATCTCTGAGTCAGTCTTCATTTTGTGTTTGACATCTCTTTGAATTTCCCACCCTTCCAGCCTTCTGATCGGTGACCTAAAGCATGGGCTGACCTGCTGACCATTCCCTCCTTGTTCCCCATTGGCTCTTTTGCTTCTTGCCACTCTTTACTGACCCCACATTGGCCAGGGGAAGGGTTGCTAACCCATGGGGTGCTGGGTTCTGTTGTTTCTGTGGTGTTCTGAGTGTAGATTCTCTGGTAGCATATGAGAGTGGATTCTTGTTTTTCACTGAAAATCTCATATGCTACCAGAGAATCTACAATAAACACCTCAGAAACACAAAACCCAGTACCCCAAGGGCTTGTGGGTATGGAGGTGGTTGGCACACTATGTGCACTATACAAACCCTCGCTCTGGGAAACCCCAGTACCCCCCAAGTGGAATTATGGGGCTGCTGAAACCTCCATTATTCCCTATGGGAGAAATCTTAAAAGACACGTAAACTTCAACAATTCACAAAAGATCAGCCCTTTGCCCAATGGAGAGGAGAACTGGTCTTGTGGCTGAGCATGACTTGTCTCCATAGCTAAGTAGGATTTGCCCTGGTTGCATATGAATGGGAGACTTGATGTGTGAGCACTGCAAGATATTCCCCTCAGGGGATGAAGCCGCTCTGGGAAGAGCAGAAGGTTTCAAGTTCCCGCCCTGGCTTCTCCAAGATAGGGCTGAGAGAAATTCCTGTCTGCAACCTTGGAGAAGCCGCTGCCAGTCTGTGAAGACAATACTGAGCTAGATAGACCAATGGTCTGACTCAGTATATGGCAGTTTCCTATGTTCCTAATTCTTTTGAGATAATTCTGGAAGTTTCCTTGCCCCCACTGGGCACTAACACCCACCACACTCTGCTTTGGGTTATCCCTTTCCCCTTGATTTGAAGCGATACATTTGCTGGAATCCCCATTATTCCCTATGGGAAAATTCTTAAAGATGTGTAAACTTAAAAAATTCACAAAAAATCAGCCCTTTGCCTAATTCCTTTGAAATTTGGGTGGTAGCTTCCACCCATTGGACACTACCACCACCACCCACTCTTTTTGCCCTGAGACCCTTTTTAAAAATCCAAATCGATTCAGATTCGGAAAATTCGGCTACAAAACAAAACAGGGCTGATTCGGATTCAGAAAATTTGGGTACAAAACAAAACGGGGGTGTTTCAATTCGGATACAAATCAAAACAAGAAAATTCCAAAATGCACACCCCAAATAATTATAGTGGCCTTAAAGTGTGCTGCCAAGTCGATTTCGACTCCTGGCGCCCACAGAGTCCTGTGGTTTTCTTTGGTAGAATACAGGAGGGATTTACCATTGCCTCCTGGCATGCAGTATGAGATGATGATGCCTTTCAGCATCTTCCTATATCACTGCTGCCGGATATAGTACAGAGGGGATTCGAACTGGCAACCTTCTGCTTCTTAGTCAAGCATTTCCCTGCTGTGCCACTTAAGGTGACCTATCGTGGCCTTACTATTGTAATATAATCTCTCTTCAAACACCCCCCACCCCTTGGATTTTACCAATAGGATTTTCTGGGATATTATTCCATTGAATTATTTGCTACATTATGATTACTACTTACTCAATTTATATACCACCCTTCCTAAAGTGGCTCAGGGCAGTTTACATTAAAATAAAAAAGACATAATAAAACAGTTAAAATCAAAGAATGTTTAAACCAGATTAAAACTCATAAAATTAAAACTAAAACTAGATATTAAAAGCCAGGCTAAAAAGATGAGTCAAGGCTCTTCTGAAGGCTCTAAGAGAGATAATCTTATATCCATGGGTGGCATGTTGCACAGCCTAGGAGCGACAACTGAGAAGGCCAAATCCCAGGTCACAACCAGATGAACCAATGGCACCCGAAGGTGGACCCCCTCTTGATGATTTTAATGAGTGCTGGGGATCTTGTAGAGAAAGGCGCTCTCTCAGGTAACCCAGATCTAAGCCACTCAGGTCTTTAAACGTAATAACCAGTATTTTGTTCTTTGTCCAGAAACCTATTGGCATCCAGTGCAACTGTTTATGAACAGGAATGTGTTCTCTCTGTGATACCCCTGAGACCAATCTGGCTGTTGCATTTTGAACTACCTGAAGTTTGTGAACTATGTACATAGAGTGCATTGCAGTAATCCAACCTTGAAGTTACCAGCTGGTGTACCACTGTTTCCAGGTCATTCTCCTCAAGGAATGGGTGGAGTTGTCAAATCAATCACAGCTGGTTAAAAGTGCTCCTGGCCACAGCCTCAACCTGAGGCACCAGAATGAGAACAGGGTCCAAGAGCACTCCAAAGCTATCACTCCCCCACTTATTTCTGGGAGAGTCTAACCTCATCCAGAACAGGAAATTCTATCCCATCTTGCAGATTATGACCCCCAACAATGAGCACCTCCATCTTGCTTGGATTCGGCTTCAGTTTATTATCCCTCATCCAGCACATCACTGCCTGTAGGCAGGCATTAAAGGGGGCTAATGCCATTTTCTGATATTGATGAAAAGGAGATGTAGATTTGGGTGTCATCAGCATATTGACAACACCCAGCACCAAATCCCCCGATGACCTCACCCAGCGGTTTCATGTAGATGGTAAAAAGCATTGGTGACAGCATAGAGCCCTGTGGGGCTCCATATAGCAGCTTCCATTTAGAAGAGCAACTGTCACCAAGCACCACCATCTGAAATATACCTGAGACATAGGAGAAGAGCCACTGTTAGACAGTGCCTCCTATACTAAGATCCCTCAGGTGATTCAGAAGGATACCATGACTGATGGTATCAAAAGCCACTGAAACATCTAAAAGAACCAGCAGAGTCACACTCCCTCTGTCAGGCTAACCAAGGCTATCTCAACCCCATAACCCACCCTAAAGCCAGTTTGGAATGGGTCTAGATAATCAGTTTCCTCCAAGACTGCTTGGAGCTGATCAGCCATCACCCTCTCAATCGTCTTATCCAGCCATGGGAAATTGGAGACCGGACAATAATTATCCATCACCAGAGGATCCAGAGTGGGCTTCTTAAGGAAGGGTCTAACCATTGCCTCCTTCAGACAAGGTGGCATCCTGCTCTCCCTCAGTGAGGTGTTAATGATATCAACTAGACTAGCTCTAAAAACCTCCCTGCAAAATAAAATCAGCCATGTTGATTTGGCAAGAAACCCAAGAAAACATGGTAGGCTGTACCACTCCAAGCAGCTTGGAGGGTACACCAACAGCATCTCCAGTCTATCTTGAATCCCCAACCTAAGGTGCACACACTTAATATAAGTCAATTCTCTCTCAATATAAGTCTCAATTCTTCCTGCAAAGGAAAATGTTATTCTTATAGACTATATCCATCCCCTACCCACTTCCCCAAACCTACCCAGCAACAGAGTATTCTGGGGGGAAAGGTTGGGCCCACACAGGACCACTAGCCTGTCCCAACCAGTTCTCAGTTAAGAACATAAGAACAGCCCTGCTCGATCAGGCACATGATGCATATAGTCCAGCATCCTCTGGAGGGAACTATTCACACAGCGAATAAACACTGACAAATGCATTTTCATTTGCCATCTGGTGGTAAAAAAGAACAGATATCTTTCTCCTGAAATGACTGCAAAGGACATGCCCATGAATGTTCATAAACAGAGAATATTGTAGGATCAACATGGTATTTACAGCAGCTGTAAAAGAGTATCCATTTTCACAATCCTGAAATACACTGCAGTTGTTACCCACAAAATTACAAATGGAGGAATGTATGGAAGTACACAGAGATAAATGTACAAATTACAGTTGAACATTTTGGAAAATCTACATTCTATTAGAAATCAAAAGAATGAGCCACCTGCCTAAAGGTGGGGCAATGATATCAACATCACCTTGCTTCCTAGACATTTAAGAATTAATTATGAATCAGTTCCTTAGTGAAATGCTCCTCTGAGACTTCTTTGGGTGGGAAAAGACCACTCCCAATTCACTGATGTGGATGGAAGAAGGGGATACAAAGTCTCTCTAAATTAAATCTCCAAATGGCTGGGTGGATGACTTCTGTCTCTTGTGCATCTATTTACATGCAGGAGCACAACACTAAGACACTATGTACCATGCAATGTATAGCAGGTCTTTAACAATGTGTAATAGTGGGTGCAGGGGCTTTGGAATAATCTTTGGTAAAGAAGCGGTGTTACAACTGTATTCCTATTTTCCTCTGCTACTGTAAATGTTGGAGGTTATGGGCATGGCTCAGCTGCTTTCGGAATCTTCAATAATTTGTTCAACATGCACTTTATTGCCTGCTTTTCATTTGTGGAATGCTTGTAGTCAGAATTGTATGCCATGCCTCCCAGGTTGCTAGGCCATGACCTCCTACACATTCACAGGCGTGTTTCTATTTCCATCAGTGAGATGTATGCTCAACTCCAGACCGGAGGAGCTAGTATATTAGGTTGCAGATCTGGTGCTGCAGTTATAACAGAACTACAGGATGTAAGCTCTGGGAGTTAGCAGAAGGCCACCAGGGTGAATTGTGTTGTCAAATCATTGCACCTGGTCCATCAAAAGTGGCTTGGAATGAATAGGGTACAAATAAATAAGAACAGCCCTGCTGGATCAGGCCCAAGGCCCATCTAGTCCAGCATCCTGTTTCACACAGTGGCCAACCAGATGCCGCTGGAAGCCTACAGGCAGGAGTTGAGGGCATGCCCTCTCTCCTGCTGTTACTCCCCTGCAACTGGTACTCAGAGGCATCCTCCCCTTGAGGCTGGAGTGGCCTATAGCCCTCGGACTAGTAGCCGATGATAGACCTCTCCTCCATGAAGTTATCCAAACCTCTCTTAAAGCTATCCAAGTTGTTGGCTGTCACCACATCTTGTGGCAAAGAATTCCACAAGTTGATTATGTGTGCTGTGTGAAAAAATATTTCCGTTTGCTGGTCCTAAATTTCCCGGCAATCAATTACATGGGATGACTCCCAGTTCTAGTGTTCTGTGAGAGGGAAAAGAATTTCTCTCTAACCACTTTCTCCACACCATGCATGAATTTATAGACCTCTATCATGTCTCCCCATAGTCGTCTTTTTTCTAAACTAAAAGGCCCCAGGTGTTGTACTCTTGCCTCATTAGGAAAGTGCTCTAGGCCCCTGATCATCTTGGTTGCCCTCTTCTGCACCTGTTCCAGTTCTACAATGTCCTTTTTTAGATGTGGTGACCAGAATTGTACGCAGTACTCCAGGTGTGGCCGCACCATAGTTTTGTATAAGGACATGATAATATTAGTAGTTTTATTTTCAGTCCCCCTCCTAATGATCCCTAGCATGGAACTGGCCTTTTACGCAGCTGCTCCATGTTGAGTCGACACTTTCAATGAGCTGTCCACCACGACCCCAAGATCCTCTCCTGGTCAGTCACTGACAGCTCAGATCCCATCAGTGTATACTTAAATTTGGGGTTTTTCATCCCAATGTGCATCACTTGACACATGCCAACATTGAAGCGCATTTGCCATTTTGTCGCCTACTCACCCAGTTTGTAGAGATCCTTTTGGAGCTCCTCACAATCTGTTTTTGATTTCACTACCTGAAAGAATTTGTTATCATCTGCAAATCTGACCACCTCACTGCTTACCCCTACTTCTAGATCATTTATTAATAAATTAAAAAGCATCGGTCCCAGTACAGATCCCTGGGAGACCCCACTTCTTACTTCCCATTGTGAAAACTCTCCATTTATACCTACCCTCTGTTTCCTGTTCTTCAGCCAGTTAGAAATCCACACATGTACTTGTCCCTTTATCCTATGACTGCTAAGTTTTCTGAGGAGTCTTTGATGAGGAACTTTGTCGAAAGCTCTTTGGAAGTCCAGGTATACTGTGTCAACTGGATCACCATGATCCATACAAAGAACCCACTCAAAGAACTCCAAAAGGTTTGTGAGGCAAGATTTATCTTTGCAGAAACTATGCTGGTTCTCTCCCAGCAGGGCCTGTTGTTCTATGTGCTTTACAATTTTATCATTGAGGATGCTTTCCATCAATTTGCCTGGAACAGATGTTAAGCTAACCAGCCTGTAATTTCCCAGATGGCCCCTGGATCCCTTTTTGAAAATCAGTGTTACATTTGCTACTTTCCAGTCCTCTGGTACAGAGCCTGATTTTAGGGATAAGTTATGTATTTTAGCAAGGAGGTCGGCAATTTCACATTTGAGTACTTTAAGGACACATGGATGGATGCCGTCTGGCCCTGGCGATTTGCTAGTCTTCAATTTTTCCAAACAGTTTAGAACATCAACTCTTGTCACTTCTATCTGACTCAGTTTTTTAGCCTCCATCCCTGAAAAGCCTGGTTCAGGAAACGGTATATGCTCAGTAACCTCTGCTGTGAAGACAGATGCAAAGAACTCATTTTGTTTCTCTGCAACCTCCATATCCTTCTCCCACCGCCTCCCTGGCAGGTTACCTTCTTTTGATATATTTACAGAAGTTTTTGTTATACTCTCTTTTCGCCTCCCTTATTGTCACCTTGCATTTCTTTTGCCAGAGTTTGTGTTCCTTTCTGTTCTCTTCATTTGGGCAGGCCTTTCAATTTCAGAAAGAAGTCTTCTCCTTTATGGCTTCTATGACTTTACCTGTTAGCCATGCTGGCATCCTCCTGACTTAGTGGTATCTTTCCTCCTCTTTGGTATACATTCTAAATGGGCTTCTAGTATTATGGTTTTGAGTAAACTCCATGCATTCTGGAGCGAAGTGACTCTCCTGATTTTTCCTTTCCGTTTTCTTTTCATTTTGGAGAAGTTTCCTCTTCTGAAATTCAAAGTGTCTGTGTTAGACTTCCTCATTGATTCTCTCCCCAAGTGTATGCTGAATTTGATCACACTATGGTCACTATTCCCTAAGAGGTCCATGACAGTGCCATCACGCACCAGGTCCTGGATGCCACTCAGGATTTAGTCCAAAGTCGCCTTCTCTCTGGTTGGTTCCAAGACCAACTGTTCTAGGGCACAGTCATTCAGCGTATCTAGAAATTTGACCTCTTTGTCATTACCTGACTGTGAGTTTATCCAGTTTATGTGTGGGTAATTGAAGTCTCCCATTATTACTGCCTTGTCTTTCCTTGAAGCCTCCCTGATTTCCTCCTGCAACTCCCAGTCACTGTCAGCGTTTTGATCCGGAGGGCGATAGCACGTCCCCAGTAGCACATTTCCTTTCAGTCCTTGTATAGTCACCCACAGGGTTTCTGTGGAGGACTCCAGTCCACCTATGTTTTCCACCTTGTTAGATTCTATCCCTTCTTTAACATACAGTGCTACTCCACCTCCAAGGTGCCCCTCCCTGTCCTTTCTATAGAGTTTATATCCAGGGAATACAGTGTCCCACTGGTTCTCACTGTTCCATGTTTCTGTTATGCCCACTATTAAAAAAAACCAACAACAACAACCAAGCTAGACACCAGCAATAGTCACTGGAGGTACTGTGCTGGAAGTACTGTGCAGTTATTCTCCCCCTGCTAAATAAAGAGAATCACCACGGTAAAAGGTGCCTCTTTGCCCAGTTAGCAGGGGTGACTCTGGGCCAGTCACTTCCCTCTCAGCCTAACCTACTTCACAGGGTTGTTGTGAAGAGAAACTTAAGTATGTAATACACCATTCTGGGCTCCTTGGAGGAAGAGCGGGATATAAAATGTAAACAATAAAATTAAAATAAATAAAATGTCCACAACCTTCGCACCAGGCAGGGAAGTCACTGTGTAATCAATACGCAGGTCACAAACCCATTTCTCTCTATATCTCTAATGATCAAATCACCAACTACAAGGAGCCCCCCCCCCCGGAGGAGTATCTCCCGTGCAAGAGGATATGGGCTTATCATCAAAAGAAGGGGTTCCTTCTAAGGGAGCATTTCCCTCTCCCTCAGACCAGTGTCCTCCTTGCCCGAGACCTTCATTCTCCCTGACAGCAGAAGAGCTGTCAGCCTTGTAGTGTGATGCCTCTGCCATGTCCCTGAAGGTCTCGTCCACAGTTATATGAGCCAGATCGGCTCTTTCATCCATGATCAAGTTGTAGATTATTTCGATCTTATTTTGAACCAACCTGGCATTAAGGGGCATGGTTAGGTCCAGTGGGGAGTTGCAACTACTCCTGGGGCCCGAGAGCTGACAGGACAGCTGGAAGGAAAAACAGTAATTAAATTCCTGGACTCCCTTCTCCTGTAGCAGCATGCTGGCCTGCCAATACCCAATCCTCTATTCCCCACCTCTACTGAAAGAGCCACCCCAAACGTACCTCTGCTCCATCCTTAACAAAAGAGCCCTGTGAGCAGATACATCCCTGTGAGCAGTCTGGCACAAATCACTAAAACAAACAACTAAAACTAGACCTTGAACCAGGGGCGTAGCAAGGTTGGAGTGGGCCCAGAGACAAGATTTTAAAATGCTCCATCAGTTTTGGAGGATGAATACAACTGAAGGAAGCCCAGGTGTGTGTGTGGCTGGGGGAGTCAGTCATGTGACTTGCCTCTGGGGGTCCCCCAAGGCAGTGGGCCCCCAGACAACTGTCTCCCCTTGCCCTATTATAGTTACGCCCCTGCCTTGAACATAACTTCCCCTTCAACCTCAACCCCACACTGAAGGCCCAGCCCTTTGGCAGCCGGCTCTGACAGCCGCCTACAGCCAGCCCACCTCTGGCTTTCCTCTGCTCTTTTATGTCAAACTCCCCAGCAGTGCCCCACCTCTCATGTGGACTCTGGAGCTTGGCTGATGAAACTGGCCCCCACACTGCTGCAGCTCACCAGAGCTATCAGGACAGTGGCTCAGGCTGGCAGGAGGCGTTCCCAGCAGCAGATCTTCTCTGCTGGTCAAGGCTCAGCAAATCCTCTGGCTCCCCCCGCCCTGGCTTCCTTGCTGCCTCTGGCTTGCTTCTGCCCTTCTATGCCAAACCTCCCAGCACTGTACCTCTCACAGGGATTTGGGTAGCATGTGTGCAAAAGCAGAGGGCAGTGCAAGCTATGTCCTGGTTATTTTTATCAGGTTTTATCAGCGCCCCATTAATATCACTGTATATATACAATTTATCAGAAAAGTGAAAGCAAGGCTGGAGCATTTGCTGGGGGAAACCTCACGTTGAATATTAGATAGTTGAATCCTCATAGGTGCAGCATAATGGAACCAGGCAATCTTAACAGAGATGTCTGAACCTGGGATGCCTAATTGTGAGGTCTACTGCAGAACTTGAGACATACCATCTTATCCCATTTTTCTAATGTGAAAAAGAGATGACAAAGGAACATAATTACCAGTTATTTTTGCCACACACATTCAGTCTGTAGCTATCCTTCCATTGTATCCAGGAAACATTCATTTAGTGCCTGTCGCCTTTACCTTTTAGATGAATGCAGCTATTACGAGAGAGAAGAAACTCAACTCTAGCTTCTACTTTGTTCCTTCCCCCATGTTTGATTTTATGCACACATTTCGTGTGCAGCTATCAGAAATGCCAGCTATTGGCCAGCTGTGGCTCCTGTTGAAACAGTCACTTTTATACCTTCCACAGTTACTTGATCCTGAGACACTTCCTTGAGAAAAAGCTGGGTTGACGGTGGCTGACATCCAGCATAGCACTGATGATGAAGCAGCCGCCGCACCAAAGGCTTATTGAGCAGCAGAGCACTCATGCAGTGGGGGAGCTGGTTCTGCTGCTCCCTCCAAAAGTGCTTTTTGGTTTCCAGGAATATGGCCCTGTGAGTTGCACAGCCTCCCAATATTGTGCTGATGTCAGCCAGTATATATCCATGAACTGTCTCTATGTCCCTACAACTGTAGCAAATTTGGCTCAAATCAGTTAGGCTGTTCAGAAGTTAGCCCACTTAAGCCTCAAACATTTATGTGTCCACCATCTTGAATTGGAGTGGGTGACATCATGACCAACTACGCCACTGAGGTGTCCCTATGTGTCCCTACATATGTACCCAATTTGGTTCATATTGGTCAAGGCATTGCTAAGTGGGGACGAGAGAGAGAGTGAATGAATGAATGAATATGAATATCAATATGAATGCTGGGTGATCTCATAAGCTTTGTTTCCTTAAGGAAAGTAGGCTAAAAAAAGACACCAACCACCATGTGCATGGCTGAAATAAATATTTACATTGAGTCTGGCAGCTATGACTGAGTTTACAAGAAGCTGCAATGGGCTTATATGAATATGCTTTAGAAGATTTATACTTGTGCTAACAAGCGTGCAGAGAACTGAAATGAATATTGAGGAGACTAGGAGTACACATTTTAAAAATAGGACTGATTTCATGCAGTTGCATAGCGTGACATCAAATGCAGTAGTGGTGTTCATAAAAGAAAGCAAATATTTGAGTGTTTACTTTGAAATCATTGCTTTGTGTTCACTGTGATGTAAAACTCTCTTGAAACAAAAGAACCGGGGCCCCTTTTAAGAAATCAGTTTATACTGTAACAAATGTTTTCAGGTGTTGCTCTCTTGTTGCTGGAAATCCAGGTTTCCCTGATGACAGTGCATCTGTTGCAAGGACATCACACTTTGCTTAGGAGCCAGAAATATTTTACCATTGGGAGAATGTGATTTCCCTTCCGCTGACTTAAAAACAAATGTTTGGGTCACCTGTTGGAGATTGCCTGTGACATTGCTTTTACAAACGCCTCCAGTGAGTCAATGGAGCCCCTTGTGGTTGCTCCTGTGGCCTTAAAAGCAGCTATCTCTTTTCTATGCTTTCGAGGGGCTTTCCCTTTTCCCTCCATCTCCTCTCCCTTACTAGGTCACTCACTGCACTGTGACACACACGCAGAGCATCTTTTCAGAGGAGGAGCTGTGGGGAAGGCGACTTGTTCTCAGGCCAGCTCGGGTGGAGCCTGACAAGAGAAGGGAGCCTTGCCCTCAGTGGCTGACATGCTGCTCAGGGTATTCCAGGCAGTTGTGAACTGCTTGTGTTGCAGCAGGCATTTACAACAATCCCCGCAGTGTTGCAGAACAGGGCTGTTGCCACTGCTTAAAATTGTACAATCACACTCCTGCTGCACTACTGTAGTAGTGCCCCAGCCCTGTTCTGCAGCACCACAACGGGCATTGTTGTGTTCACCGGCAGTGGTGTGAGTGACTAAGCCCACCCTAACTCAGAACTCTGACTCCATCTTTCACCATATTGGCTCCCTGCCTTCCTGCAGTGCCAAAGAGCTGCTCTGATCTCCCTTCTAATCCCCCCGCCCCCGCATCTTTTTTTTTTTTTTAAGAAACCGAGGCTCAAATCCTTCACAGTCTGAACTTAATCAAGTCAGTTGATTGAACCCAAATGAACTTCTGTGTAACCACGAAGAGGATCGTGCCCACTGTCCCACCCATAAGGAATAGCAAAGGCATATTTTCAAAAATAATTACACTGCCCTGCTTCTTCTTTTACTCCATAGCCATTGCTACGGAGTAATTGCAATGTGCCCCTGCCCCCTGTGCCAATTTGAGGCAGCCTAGGAATTTAGTCTGAGAGAAAATTTGGGTAACTTCTTAAGATTACTTTACAAATACAACTGATATTCAGAGGTTCCAGATAGTCACAATGACTAATGGCCAGTGATGGAGCTTTTTAACTGAAAGCTCCCTAAACTAAGCCAAGAGAGTGTCTAAACTGAGTTTGAGAAAGAATTTTAATAATGTCTTGATTTCAGCTGGTATTCAGAGGTATACTGCCTGTGAACATGGAGGTTTCACATCTGCATCATGTCATTTCATTGCAACTAAAATTTTGCTATAGCAAAGATTGACCATAAATAATGAAATACTGCTAAATGATTTTGGTCATATTCAAGTTATACAGGGTGGATAAAAATCCATGATTTTTAAAAAAATATAAAAAATGGATTTTTAAAATTTAAATCGGATTATTTTTATTTAAATCGGATTTTTAAAAAAATAAAATGCTTTTTGAGGGGAAAAAATCTATCTAAAGATAGTTTTCTATTTAAGATACATTATAGTCCAAAGGTTATACATCATGAAATAAGGATCAGTTTTTAATTATGTAGTATGAGGCTGTATATATGCAATGTTTAAATTCTTTGGTAAATGAATTCCATTAATCCATTCACAATGTCATGCTCTTCCAGAGGTTTCTGTAAGATTATTTTGGGCAATTTTTCTATCTAGAAGAGGACCAAAAATGAAACCTTCATCTGGTTGTAAATATTAAGATTATACCAGCAAGAATGAGTCTTTATGTTAAAAAAAAATGATTTAAACCGTGATTTAAATCAAATCCACCCTGTTATACCACTTTTCAACCAACAGCTTCTCAAAATAAGAAGCTGCTTGTCCCGCCACCAAAATGAGGGACAAATGCTGTCCCTATAGGGAACATTTCATCCCTGAAATGAGGGACGTCCCGCATGATGAGGGACAGTTGGCAACCCTAGTTATACCTGTATTTACCCCAAAGGAACAGGAGTCTGAATTTAAGGTGTCCCCACCCCTCAATTTCTAACATCAAAGAATGTGGGGGGGGGGAACTGTACCTTATTATTTAAATCACTCTTTAACCAGTCTAACTAAGGAGAGGGACACCATTTGATATTCCATTTCAGAAAGTGGGCTGGCACTGTATCTTGTTTTCTTTTTGGACAACACTGCAAAAGAGCTGTATCTAAAATTTAGAAACACTTGATGAATGAAACCTGGCAATAGCTACATTTATATAAGGCACTGGAAAACATTTAGGTAGATCAGTAACCAAGAGAGATGTGGACATTTATTCTGTCGAGCCAGAGTGTGGGGAAACTGTATGCCAGGAATCACTGGCTAGTCAAACGCCATACGAAAGTAACTATTAAACTTCTCTTACAGATGTTGCTATTAAAATAGACAATTGCTTGCTTACTGAAAACAGCTGTCCTGTATATGAATAAGTTAACTACAAATGCAGTATTGATTCCCTAATGTTGCTGGGTTTTTTTTTACATGCATAGGACATCCAGCCCCAGAGAGCAGTAGTTGCATTCTGTTCTATTGTCTGCAGAGCAGTTAGTTATGCTGCAGTGGATATGTTCTTTGGATGCATCTGTGAAGAACCTACACAGTGGCAACAGAATTTTTCCTGAGGCTCTAATATAAAGATAGCTGAGTGTAAGTCCTGCTACATCTGCAGAGGTAGCAGAACTTTACTGGAAGGGAAGTGAGCGATGGAGTTCCTTCTTTGACTCTTCGATTTCTTGATGAAATGGAAGGTAGATTTGGAAATGAGTTGATTTAGATGCATCTATGCAACATATCCTCCCACTTGGTCATGAAGACATGTCTTGCAAAACCAGACCACATGCATACTGCTGCAAATGCACTGCAATGTGGTTGGACAGCAGCATACAGAATGTGAACAGTAGCATACAAAAGATGTCCCCCTTAGGGGATGGAGCCACTCTGGGAAGAGCAGAAGGTTCCAAGTTCCCTCGCTGCCATCTCCAAGATAGGGCTGAGAGAGATTCCTGCCTGCAACCTTGGAGAAGCCACTGCCGGTCAGGGTAGACAATACTGAACTAGATAGACCAATGGTCTGACTGAGTATATGGCAGCTTCCTATGTTCGTATGTAAAATGTAATAACAGCTCATCACAAGGGGCAAACTGTAATTCTAACTGCTAATTTAAAGCCACTGAGACAAACATACCAACCATTAGAAGGCATACAATGATCCTGACAAAGTGAAGTAGTGATAGACGTGTCATTGGGTAGGAGAATGGAGAATAAATCCCCACTCAGCCATAAAGCTCACTGAATGGCATTGGGCCAGAATTTTCTTTTCAACCTACCTCACAGGGTTGTTGTGAGAGGATGATGAGGCACACCATATTATGTCCTTGGAGAATGAGATAAAAATATAGTAACTAACTGTATCCTTCACAGCCATTTTACTCTATGTATTAAAGGGAGAGGCTTGGGGAAAACAGTGGTGGAAAAATGCTAAAGTCTGTAGCTGACATTTCTGCAGCACTGTGAGGGTGGAAGAAGAGGTCTGCTCTCTCAGAGCAGCAGGAGTCTAGCTGCATTGAAGCCTTGCTCCACAGCCCACCATAGGCAGAGGGAGAGTGGGAAGTGATTTTTTGCTTCCCTACCCTTCTTCCAGAACCCCTTTTTGTTGCCAGGAATATATCCTGAGGGCCATGCAGCCCTCAGGGACATATTCCTAGCAGTGAAAAAGACAGAGCCCTTCCCTTCTTCTGCTCTCATAGCACTGTGGAAGAGGTCAACCTGTATCTTCTGGAATGTGACTCTTTCAAGGAAGCTGTGACATTTGAGAACACAAAGCAGGCAACAGCTATATAGTATTAGGAGCTTTTTGAATATGGGCATATTGAACTGTGTCCATTGGCTGTTCGCTTCTTTTAATGCCCTAATTTATTTTCCTTTGTAAATATTGACAAAGGCAAAGTAGAGTCAATAATTATGGCTCTGATTAATAAATTGTGATAACCACTTCCAACATTATCAATATCATTTGTTTTTAATTAGCTGTTACAAATGGTTGTCCTTGAGCAAATAAAGCATAGAAAGAAGTAAAGGATTTGTATACTGTTTCTGTTCTTTTTTGCCATCACTTCAGTGTGTATATGAAATATGGCAATTCATGTTAATCTTGTTAGTCTGATATATTCAAGCTTGGTTGCTAACTGGAGGAGACAAGGTACACATATTGCTTATTAAATAACTCTTCTAACACAATTCATATAGGTGGAATTCTTCCAAAGTGACATAGATATTGGGTATATGATGTATGTATGTGAACATATGCATCAGATCACTGGTCCATCTTGCCCAGAAATGTGTACTTTGATTGGCAGCAGTTTCCCAAGGCTTGAAGCATAAATCTTCCTCAGGTCTGCTACCTGAAGTCCTTTAAACTGAAGTTGTCGGTTTAGGCCTTTGTCCAATTTCTTTGTTCAATGGCTTTGTCCATGAAAAGCACATGCCCTACCACTGAGGGCATTGTCCCATTCTAGGACAAGCCTCTCAGGAATATAATGTGATAGAATGTTGACATAAGATAATCTTCTTGTGTTATCTAGCATCAAATTTGGCCGCTTTTAGCCTACTTTCGAGTAGGTTATGAGATTACCTGGCATTCTGTGTGTGTCCATGCATCTTCCCCTATCAACTTCTCAATGCCTGGACCAATATGAACCAAACTGGGTACAGTTGTAGGGACACATAGAGACATCTCAACGGTGTAGTTTGTGATTATATTATCCACCTTGATCCAATATAGCGGATGCGTAAACCTTTGAGGCACAAGTGGGCTAACTTGTGAACCGCCTAAGCGATTTGAACCAAATTTGCTACAGCTGTAGGGACACATAGGGTAGGGATGTGCACAAAACCCCCTGGCCCTGGTGGGGAGGGAGTTCAGATCGACCCCGAACCTTCAAACCAAACCATTTCGATGTCAAACTGGTGTGGTTTCAGCCTTGTACACACCCCTAACATAGGGATGCCCTAATGGCGTGGTGTGTGATGATGTCATCCACTCCAATTCAAGATGGCAGCCATGTGAACATCTGAGGCACAAGCGGACTAATTTGTGGACTGTCTAACCAATTTAAGTACAGTTGCAGTGAGTGACACAGAAGGAAACCTCAGTGGCATAGTCTGTGATGTTATCCACCCTGATTCAAGATGGTGGACACATAAACTATTGAGGCACAAGTGGGCAAACTTGTGAACTGCCTAACTGATTTGAACCACATTTGCTGTAGGGGCACATGGGGAAACCTCAATGGCATAGTTTGTGATGATGTCATCTACCCCAAACCAAGATGGAGGATGCATGAATGTTTGAAGCGCAAGTCGGCTAACTTGTGGACTTTCTAACTGATTTGAACCAAATTAGATACAGTTTTAGTGAGTGACACACAGGGACACCTCAATGGAATAGTTTGTGATGATGTCATCCACCCCGATTCAAGATGGCAGATGTATAAACTGTTGAGGTGCAAGTGGGCTAACTTATGAACTACTTAACCGATTTGAACTAAATTTGAACTAATAAAGCTGTAGGGACACATAGGGACACCTCCACTACATAGTTTGTGATGACATCATCCACCCCAATTCAAGATGGCAGAGGCATAAACTTTTGAGGAACAATTGGGCTAACTTGTGAACTGCCTACCTGATTTGAACCAAATTTGCTACAGCTGTAGGGGCACATGGAGAAACCCCAATAGCGTAGTTTGTGATGATGTCATCTACCCCAAATCCAAGATGGCAGATACATGAATGTTTGAGCTACAAGTGGTTTGTGATTATGCCAACCACCCTGATCCAAGATGGTAGATGTGTGAATTTTTGAGGTGCAAATGCACTAACTTGAGGACTGTCTATAATTTGGACCAAATTTGTTACAGTTGTAGTGAGTGACAGAAAGGGACACCTCAATGGTGTAGTTTCTAATGATGTCATCCACCTCGATCCAAGATGGTGGATGCGTGAACATTTGAGGTGCAAGAGATCTAGCTTGTGGACGTCAATTTGAACCAAATTTAGTCCAGTTGTAGAGACAGAGAAAGGAAAATAGGCTGATTAGTTCTTACTAGAACAACTTGTCTAAACATACAACATCCTTCTCTCTTGTTTTTTCCACACCTCCTCTCTTCATGATCAGTCTCTTTCTGAGCTAACCACTGTCTTCCCTTCCCTTAAGAAGAATTAATAACTTCAAATAAAAAGTGACTGCATTGTAGGGAATCATATAGTATTTTTAAAGTACTTTCCTCACTGGGGATTTTGTGATGCTGGCTTTACAAGTAACTACAGGGCAATATGAACAGGGCATTAATGTTGCCTAGACTTGAGGATAAAGCCAGGTCAAGTAAAAAATATAAATTTTAAAACTAAACCACATACTGTTTTGCCTATCCTAACTGGCCATATGCTTATGTTCCACTGACAATTACTGTTTAAATGTCAGTGTACAAGCAGATGCTGAGAACACTCTTTTGTGCCATTAATTTAATGACCAAAAAATTATCTCTCTCTCTCTGTTTAACCCTTTTCGTGCTAGTGTTCTTGTTATAAAGGAGCAGATTTCTGTACTAATGAATCACCTATATCTTGTAAGTCATAAGAGTAATTGGTGTAGTAACTGGAAGTGGTTTGAGATACAAGTGACTATGGAAATGGTTAATAGGATACAACATTAGAATAAGAAAACACTGTATGTACATATTGGAACACTCTGGTGACAGTAATAACAATTTGATCATATTCTTGGAGTAAAGTGATCTCTAAAGGACTGTTGTGGAGAAAGACCTTACCTATATCTTAAACTTAGATGAAAAATTAAAAACATCATAAGATATTATTTCTGGAATAAGCAAACATTGGTGAGGTCCCATATTTTTCTTTCTGATTTGGATGCTTTGAGCTGAAATGTGTTTTAATATCATCAATAAAGATGCAGATAAGAATAAATTGAGTTTGGTATCCTGTTGCCTAGAGGAATGCTTCTTTCCTGAGTCATAAAAAGAAAATAATTGTTAAGGGAGAAGTAACTGCCAAGTTCCTTCTACTCTGTGCCAGTGAGGCAGAGTTATGTTGCTAGCATTTAATGCAATGAGTTTACTTTACAGTGAAGCCTGGTCTCTTAGGACAAAAACATGGTGTAAATGCTACTTGGGGAGATTGCTGTTTTTACTCAACCAGAGAACCTCCATTTCACACAAAACCACATGAAATAGTCATGTGCATGTGAAGAAACTCATGCACCTGTCATATATTTATGTGCTATGCCCTTCATGTTGATTAGCCCAACATATTGTGTGCCTTTTGTAGTATACAAAACACTAGCATAGATTATCTTTCTAGAATTAAATTAATATAAAATATTATCATGAATTTTGGATTTTGGATGACTATTACATGCTTTCTCATAGGGCTTTTAATTTTAAAAAAAAGTCATTGTGAAGTTTAGAAAGAGGGGCTTGCATGCTGTGCAGCATTATGGCGCTATAACCCTGCACCTGGGACTGCTGGGACTGCTGCTCAGAAGCAGCAGTTCTGCAAAGAGTGCTCATGCAGGTTTTGCCATTAGGGTGAACAGCGGGTGGGGGGGGGATAGTAGTGCCACTTGCATAACCACTGCTTTTAAACAGCACTGGAGTTGCCTTATGAGTCTGCAGCAGCCTTGGGCTGGAGCAATATGTTGCCATAATGCGGTGCATTATGTAAGCCAGAGAGTCTACTCTGAGTATATAACAATGTCTCTTTTGTTGTTACTGTCTCTTTGTTGTTACAGTGTATTTTACTGATTATATTCATTAATCAGCCAAAAACAAGTGTTCCAGTTGATAGGACAACTGTACACACGTACACACACACACAGAGCTGCCATATACTGAGTCAGACCATAGGTCCATCTAGCTCAGTATTGTCTACACAGACTGGCAGCAGCTTCTCCAAGGTTGTAGGCAGGAATCTCTCTCAGCCCTATCTTGGAGAAGCCAGGGAGGGAACTTGGAAGAACCTAGATGCTCTTCCCAGAGAGGCTCCATCCCCTGAGGGGAATATCTTTCAGTTCTCACACTTCTAGTCTCCCTTTCATATGCCACCAGGGTGGACCCTGCTTAGCTAAGGGGACAAGACATGCTTACTACCACAAGACCAGCTCTCCTAAATTTTATATATAATTTAAATATATAATTTAGTTCAAGTGCTTTGTAAAAAAAAAAAAAAATTAAGATGGCAAGAAGAAATGTGTCCTTATGATGGCTAGTACACATATTGATCATCTAAAAACAAATGCTGTGTTTTACTCAGATGCGTATTTAATCAATTTAAAAATCATACTATTGGCTAAGATTTCTTGAACCAACTGACAGCCAGGGCATAGTTATCATCAGATGGAAGAGGGAAAAATGTCCCTGGGCTGCCAGAGTCCGGGGAACTGTTATAGGCCATGACAGAGGCTGTGCAGCCCCCTTGCCTGTCCCCCAGGGCGCACCCCCTTGCCTTGCTCCTGCATCCAGCCAGTGAACAAAACATTCACCTGCTAGGAATGCAATGATTGGCCCCTAGAGTGCTTCATTTGTCAGCTGGGTGGTGTTTCCCCGCTCCCTGTGTCAGGGCAAGGTAACACCCAGTCAGTAAACAAAACTCTCACTACTGGGAAAGATGGATGCAAGACCAGTTGGTCCCTTCCAGCTGGGGAGTGCTTTGTTTGTTGCCTTTGTGCTTTCTTCTCTCCTTCACCTGGAGTCAGGGAGAGAAAGGAAACACCCAGCTGGTGAACAAAGCATTCGCTGCCTGGGAAAGAAAGACAGGCTGCGGATAACCCCCACTCCCAATGCGGGCCACACACCCCTGCATCAGTGTGCATCTAATGCTAACGAAAGGGGCGAGGCTAGCAGAGGTGGCCAGCAGCTTGTCCCTGGGCCACCACAGAACTCACTAGGCAATTGGCAATAGCCCTAATTCGCTATCAAGTATGTGTCACTTGTGATTCTGTGGAGACAGCTAAATGATATAAAACTATTTTCGGTCTAATTTGTTTTCATACAGAAATTGCTATTAAGACAATGCTGGCAAGATCCAGTCAATCCGAAGCACTTTCAAGTTTGACTCATTTACATGGGAGAGACTGAAGCATGGTTTTAACTCTTCCACTGAAATTGGGAATGATCCACAGCCTTCTGATAGTGGAAGAAGGGCTGCAGGTCCACAAGACTTCTTGAGCAGACTAGGTGAGGAGGAGGGAGCAATTTTTGTGCTTATCTCCCTTTCCTCTGAAAGACCTTTCCACGTCCATAAATATGTGCCGGGTGGGGGGGGGGTCATGCAGCCATCATAGCATTGAGTTAAGGGCTTTTGGATTGAGGGGAGAGACATGAAAATCTCCCCTCCCATACCTGTTCTGCTGCTCAAAAAGCCTTTAGTGCAGGGACACTGAAGGGTCCTTGCAGAGTGACTCACAGTCCTTCCATTGCTGGAAGGTTGCAAATATGTGGATCAACAGAATTCAAGCATGCTGGCTTAAATTAGGCACTGTATCTTGCACCATCCGTCTTATTTATTTATTCTCTATGTAAACTGCTTTGGAAACGTATGTTGAAAAGTGGTATTTAAAGATTTGTTGTAGCTGTTGTAGTTGACACTAGGAACTAGGACACTGGGGCTGCTGCAGAGATGTAAGACAGCCCTGATCAGCGCTACAGCAGTTACTTCCATTGCAATGAATGGGAGTAACTGTTGATGGCATAATCATTTGTTCTCAACAGCGTTGGGATTAACATATCCACAGCAGCCCCAATGCAGTTTGCAGCAACGACAGGATGCTGCACATCATTTTTGCCACTTAATGTTGGATATCATTCCCACCATTGCAAACTTGAGTCAAGACACGTGACATAGGTATAGAGAGAAAAAGAAAACTGGTTTTTAATTAGATTAAAATTTCAAGCTAGAGCTGAATGCCTGCAAAATGCTTCTCTGAACAGAAAAGAATTCTGTGTTGCCTGATGGTTCTTGTCATTCTAGAACAGTAATTGGGAAGGAAAATGAATATTGCATTTCTTTTGTTTTGATTAAACTTGTAGCATTATAAAGCACAGTAAGTACCTGACCACTGTTCCAGGGACAGAGTAGGTGCCCATTCTAATAAGAAATATTGCTCCCTGATTTATAAGAGCATTTGCTTTATTGGCCTACATAAATGTTCACACTGCATTCTTAAAGTACATTTCCCCCACTCTCAAAGCACTAGCATTTGCTATAGCCTATTCATCCCTGCTCAGTTTATCATAGTTAAGTTTGTATTGGTTATACCAGCACATAAACAGAGTGAAAGGACTTTATGCACTATCATATTATGGGCTGAATAAGAATATAAGGCTTTCCCTTATAATTCCTAATGTATCTGAGCCAAGATATAAAGGTGGCTCCCCCACCACCCCCCGCCGCCTGGCTTGCTTGCAAAAACAAAGAATGTTTTTCTCGGGTAGAGAGATGAGCAATTACTTGTCCTTATAAAAATGACAAAGTTTGCTCACAGTCGTCTTCCCGCCCCATGAAAGACTAACCTCTACAATACTGTACAAGGTGACTATCAGCTCATTTTTCACTGGTTGTGTGTATATCCAAACAGTTGGTTCATTTGAAGAATCTAACACTAACATGTGCAGCAGTTTATATTCTCAATGAAGGTCAATGCCAAAAATACAGATAAGAAAAATCACAGACATGAAAAGCTGACCTTTAATGCAGGTATGTTAAAGAAACATAGAGTCATAAGAACATAAGAACAGCCCTGCTGGATCAGGCCCAAGGCCCATCTAGTCCAGCATCCTGTTTCGCACAGTGGCCCACCAGATGCCAATTGGGAGCCTACAGTCAGGAGTTGAGGGCATGCCCTCTCACCTGCCATTACTCCCCTGCAACTGGTACTCAGAGGCACCCTCCCCTTGAGGCAGGAGGTGGCCTACAGCCCTCCGACTAGTAGCCATTGATAGACCTCTGCACCATGAAGTCATCCAAATCCCTCTTAAAGCCATCCAGGTTGTTGGCTGTCACCACACCCTGTGGCAGAGAGTTCCACAAGTGGATCATGCATTGTGTGAAAAAGTTTGTTGGTCCTAGACCTTCTGGCAATCAATTTCATGGAGTGACCCCTGGTTCTAGTGTTGTGTGAGAGGGAAAAGAATCTCTCTCTCTCCACTTTCTCCACACCATGCATGATTTTATAGACCTCTATCATGTCTCCCCGCAGTCGTCTTTTTTCTAAACTAAAAAGCCCCAGGTGTTGTAGTCTTGCCTCATAGGAAAGGTGCTCTAGTCCCCTGATCATCTTGGTTGCCCTTTTCTGTACCTTCTCCAGTTCAACAATGTCCTTTTTAAGATGTGGTGACCAGAACTGTACGCAGTACTCCAAGTGTGGTCGCACCATAGTTTTGTATAAGGGCATTAAAATGTTAGCCGTTTTATTTTCAATCCCCTTCCTAATGATCCCTAGCATGGAATTTGCCTTTTTCACAGCTGCCGCACATTGAGTCGACACTTTCAACAAGCTGTCAACCACAACCCCAAGATCCCTCTCCTGGTCCGTCACCGACATCTCGGATCCCATCAGCATATACTTGAAGTTGGGGTTTTTCGTCCCAATGTGCATCACTTTACACTTGCTAACATTGAACTGCATTTGCCATTTTGTCACCCACTCCCCCAGGTTGGAGAGATCCTTTTGGAGCTGCTCACAATCCGTTTGAGATTTCACTACCCGGAAGAGTTTGGTATCATCTGCAAATTTGGCCACGTCGCTGCTTACCCCTGCTTCTAGATCATTTATGAATACATTAAAAAGCACCGGTCCCAGTACAGATCCCTGGGGGACCCCACTTCTTACTTCCCTCCATTGTGAAAACTCCCCATTTATACCTACCCTCTGTTTTCTGTCTTTCAACCAGTTAGCAATCCACACATGTACTTGTCCCTTTATCCCATGACAGCTAAGTTTCCTCAGGAGCCTTTGATGAGGAACTTTGTCAAAAGCTTTTTGGGAGTCCAGGTAGACTATGTCAACTGGATCACCTTGATCCACACACTTTTTGACACTCTCAAAGAATTCCAAAAGGTTGGTGAGGCAAGATTTACCTTTGCGGAAGCTATGCTGGCTCACTCTGAGCAGGGCCTGTTCTTCTAGGTGCTTTACAATTTTATCCTTGAGGATGCTTTCCATCAATTTGCCTGGAACGGATGTTAGGCTAACTGGCCTGTAATTTCCCGGATCTCCCCTGGATCCCTTTTTGAAAATCAGTGTTACATTTGCCACTCTCCAGTCCTCTGGTACAGAGCCTGATTTCAGGGATAAGTTAAATATTTTAGCAAGAAGGTCGGCAATTTCACATTTGAGTTCTTTGAGGACTCTTGGATGGATGCCATCCGGCCCTGGTGATTTGTTAGCTTTCAGTTTTTCCAGACAGTTTAGAACATCATCCCTTGTCACTTTTATCTGACTCAGCTCTCTAGCCTCCATCCCTAAAAAGCCTGGTTCAGGAACAGGTATATGCTCAGTATCCTCTGCCGTGAAGACAGATGCAAAGAAGTCATTCAGTTTCTCTGCAACCTCCATATCCTCCTTAATAATCCCTTTCACTCCCTCATTGTCTAATGGCCCAACCGCCTCCCTGGCAGGTTTCCTGCTTCTGATGTGCTTAAAGAAGTTTTTGTTATCCCCCTTGATACTTTTGGCTAAATGTTCCTCAAACTCTCTTTTTGCCTCCCTTATTGTCACCTTGCATTTCTTTTGCCAGAGTTTGTGTTCCTTTTTGTTCTCTTCATTTGGACAGGCCTTCCAATTTCGGAAGGAAGTCTTCTTCCCTTTTATGGCTTCCTTGACGGTACCCGTTAGCCATGCTGGCATCCTCCTGGACTTAGTGGTACCTTTCCTCCTTTTGGGTATACAATCTAACTGGGCTTCTAGTATTGTGGTTTTGAGTAAACTCCATGCACTCTGGAGCGAAGTGACACTCCTGATTTTCCCCCTCAGCTTTTTTTTCACCATACTCCTCAGTTTGGAGAAGTTTCCTCTTCTGAAATTCAAAATGTCCGTGTTAGACATCCTTGGTGATTCTCTCCCCGCATGTATGCTGAATTTGATGGCACTATGGTCACTGTTCCCTAAAGGGTCGATGACACTGATATCACGCACCAGGTCCTGGGTGTCACTCAGAATTAGATCTAAGGTCGCCTTCTCTCTGGTTGGTTCCATGACCAACTGTTCTAGGGCACAGTCATTTAGCATATCTAGAAATTTGACTTCTTTGTCCTGACTTGAATGTGAATTTACCCAGTCTATGTGTGGGTAGTTGAAATCACCCATTATTACAGCCCTGCCTCTCCTTGAAGCCTCCCTGATTTCCTCCTGCAACTCCCAGTCACTGTCATCATTTTGATCCGGAGGGCGATAGCACGTCCCCAGTAGCACGTTTCCTTTCCGACCTTGTATAGTCACCCACAGGGTTTCTGTGGAGTACTCCAGTCCACTTAGGTTTTCTAGCTTATTAGATTCTATCCCTTCTTTAACATACAGTGCTACCCCTCCTCAAAGGCACCCCTCCCTGTCCTTTCTGTAGAGTTTATACCCAGGGATAACAGTGTCCCACTGGTTCTCACTGTTCCACCATGTTTCTGTTATGCCCACTATGTCTATTTCTGCATTAGCAACCAAGCACTCCAGCTCACCCATCTTGGTTCGGAGGCTTCTGGCATTGGCATACAAGCCCCTATACGCTGAATCTCTCCCCTGATGTATGCTACTCTTTTGACTCTTTGACCTCAAGGATGTTAATTTTGACTTAGCACTGGTGATATATATGTTTTAACATAGTAATGTGCACATCCAAATGCTCATCTGTAGATATATCTAAGAGAAAATTGCTGGAATTCTCCTCAGCAGAATAAATTCATACTAAAACACATTACATCTCACACCTTTTATTGGCTTAACCCAATAGCCAAAAGAAATAGATCTTGAAGTATATATATAAAAGAAACACAGGCGGTTTGTCCAACCTAATGAGAACCATCTCTATGTAAACCGTGGTCTGGTCCTAGCAAAAAGATGGTTGCCGACATCCTAACTAATACTGCCAAGAGAAGACCCATGAATGTGCTCCTGCTTCTGAAGCATGGGTGTTCGCAGGCAGGAGAGGGTGGTTTTTGTCGATCTCTCCTTCCTCTGGAAGAGGCTGCATGACCCTAAGGTTGCAGGTTGGACAGAACACTTCCAGGGGAAAGGGACACAGTTTAAAATCTCTCTCTCTCTCAAACACACACACACACAATGGTGCTGAATTGGGACCACAGGCACTGCAGGTATACAACCTTGGGCTGCATTCATTCATTCATTCCCATTGTAGCTGGTACGGACCCTCATATATTCATGGCAGGGCAAATATGCAGGGCTGTCAGTTATAAATGGGATACTGACAACACTCTGAATCCACATGATCTTAATCCTGCAGATCGAGATATGGCCAGATACAACATATTTTTAATTGTTCCGTCTATTACACCTAAATGTGACATGGCAATGCCAGACAGTGCTTGTGCTACAACCACTTACAGGGACTAGCCTTGGTCTAGTTCTCATGGAGGCATAAACCTATGTGTGGGCTGCAATATTACAAAAGCAGCATGCCAGGGAGAATGCTAGGCTAGAACCTTTGTCCTCGCTATCTAGTTTTCTATAGGCTTGGTGTACCTGTGTTCAATGGCTGACATAATATTCAGTGGGACTCAGCCACTGTGCACACATGGAGGTTGCTACACTTTTAAGGCAGCTCTGATGCTATAAAGAACAATTTGCGACAATATTGGGACAAAGTGCAGCAGACCTGCTTATGTGACTGTCTGTTCACTACAGTGTTGAGGCTGCCTTACAAATCCACAGCTGTGCTGACCTGGTGCACCATGGTTCTGTACTGCTGTGCATGTCAGCCAACATCAGTACACTTAGACATGCTTGTGAGTGAGAATAACTGAACCTGTGCTCATTCTGACTGTGCACCTGGGTACAGGTCCCTCCAATGCATGGCACAGGTAGGAAGTGTACTGATGTACCTGCATTCAACCTAACATGTGAAAGCTGTGTACACTGTACACAGATTGCATGAGTACTGGACATAATGTGCGATAGAACTTACAGGGAGGGTGGTTTGGGTATGTTGTTTTATATGGAGAAAAGTCATTCTGAAGGTCAGATGTGAGATTTGTGACCGAATGCATCTCTTCCCCCCCTAAAGTTAAAAGCAACAATGGGAGGCTCCCAAATTGGATCATAGCCACAATACTGGGGTAGATGGATCAACCGTCTCCCTTTTCCCCCCCAAACTAAAAGCCTCACATTTGCCCTGCAAGACAAAACATGCGAGTAAGGTTTTTCCCACTGGGCAATTAGCACAGCATGATCAAGCTCCCTGCCACCTACAAAGCAGATGCAGAAGATAAGCAAGCTCCCCAGCTCGTTTGTGTGTATATATATATATATGTTTGAAAATGGCGGGGGGGGAGGTGCGCTCAGCTCCCAAATTAGGATAGGTTTCTCCTTGTATGAGATGCTCTACACACACACACACCCTGCACATCACAAGCAACAGACATCTTATACAGGGAAAATTCAAATAATGATTACCCATCTACTGTCCGAATTAATATGCCACAGGAAAAACTGACTCATGTAATTATTCCAATTATATGTTGGGCTCTAAGGTAGAAATGATTATATATGAAACTATACTTTCTCTGTCTTTCCTTCTGTGCGATTATTAGCAACACATGAGCATCACTTACACCCTGCTCAGGTTTTGGTGGTGGTGGGGTTTTTTTTTGCATTTTTATGCTCTGTACACTAGGGAAGAGCTGCAAGTAAAGCTGCTTACCAGTACCTACCATACGTCCTGTTCTCAGAATTGACTGATGTTGCCTGTGGATCACTAAGAGATAGAGAATAGGCAATGTGGTGTCTTTTTATAGCTTAAACGTCCTTGAGCAGCAAGGAATGCAAGGGCTCCACTTTGTCTGGCTGTTATGTTGTTCACACCAGCAGTTGGTTGTCACTGAAAAGTGTAAAGATGTCTATTTTTTAAAATAAAACTATTTCCACTGGCATAATAGGTAACATGTACTCAGAGGACAGCTTATATATGGCTTAATTTAGAAAGAAGAGGTATCAAAACCTGAATGGTTTTGATACAAATAAACAGCATCATTGTTATGAAAATTTATTTTATTAACCAAATTAAACATTCAAATCAAAAGGCTCACAAAACAACTATCGCACACAGTTCATGTTCAGTCCAGGCTCTTCCAAGGTGCTTCTGCAAATATTCCTGTCTTTTCCTTTACATTCATATTTATTTTTCTGTATTATCATACTCCATTACATTCTTCTCAAGACAAAAGGAGTTTTCTGCTAATTTGGAATTCTGGACATCTCAATTAATTTTATGTTATGGTTATAGTTTAGTATTTGCATGTAATTGTGATTGGATATGATTCCAAATTAATTTTGGCAAAGGCAGAAATGAGCATACTGCTTTGCTCTTTTGCCAAGGAAGCAGGCTGAGCTGTGGAATGAGCTTTAAAGCAAATAAGAGCTATAACAAACAGCATGATACAAAAATGCACAAATCAAGGAAAACATTGCAATGGTTGGGGAATACCTCTTATATAGAAAGTGTTTGCATAAGGCACATTTGCTGCAAAACAAGGGACACTACTGCAGGTATGAGCAGAAAACGATGGAATTGCATTCGAGTTTAATTATTGAATAGACAATTTAAACTCCCCCTGCCCCTTGCCACAAAGTGTGTCCTAAAAAACAAAGACTCCAAATACATTATCCATACTACTCTCCAGCTTAGGAGGAGATATTACCATTACATTAGTTCCCATTGCAGAAAGCTGATAGAGCAATGGATAAGAGACTGAGCTACAGGCATGGAAGTCCTTAATTTAAATCTCACCTTTGCTATGAACTTCTAGGTATAGTCAAGCCACAGTGACTCAGTTTCAGCCTCCCATCTGCAATATGGGGATAATATAATACTGACGATATGGGGCCATTGAAGGGGTTACAAGATAATATATGTGAAACACACTGAACATTTGAACATGTTACATGTAATATTGTCAGCTGTAACAAATGGAGCTCTGCCAGCACATGGAACTCTTCCCTGCCATAACCAGCAGTCAGTTGTGTGGGTGCTGAGGGGTCTTCTGGATCAAAGAGGAATCTTCCAGGGTCCGTTTTCTGAAACTTTTTAATGTTAACCCCAATGATACAAAATGCGTGGATATCTAAGCTTTTCAGATATTTCATATTATCTGAAGCCATACATATTTCTATAGTAAGCTTAGGTTCCCCCCGCCCCCCGTGCCATTTTACTTTATATTTTGACTCAACTGGAATTTCTTTCCTGAAAACCTATTATATTCTCTTTATCATAAAAAGAGCCATTCACCCTGTACATAAAAATATCTTCTGTACAAGAAAGGTTACCAAAAATAATGCCAAATATACAGCTGAATGCATATTTGTTTTGTAAATATAAACAGAATCTGATCATCTTTTGGGTATTGCCTGCTCTTCTATGGCTGTAATTTTAATAAAAGTAAAGGGAGGAAAGAGGGAGCAGGAATAAAGAGCATTACTTTACAGAATGCAGCTATCACTGAAATGATGTCTTTGAACTAAAACAATGTAAAAAGATGTGATCTTAAATATTACATAATACTTAACAGAGCACAGATTGCAATGACCTTGAAATCATGGCTTGCCGTTTTTTCCCCTTAGAACAAATTTTGCTACTGGCAGAAGAAGCTGTCAAGCAAAACACTAAAAAATTGGTATCATTTCCTAGCCAGTAAGTGCAGAACAGATACTAAATATTTTATGGTTTGTTTTCACATGCTTTGTCTTTCTTTCTTTGCTTGCAGGGTTGATTGTTGCAACTCTGGCAATATGCTGGTTGCCAAATCAAGTTCGAAGGATCATGGTTGCTGTCAGGCCTAAGCAGGACTGGACGGTGTCCTACTTCAGAGCGTATCTCACCCTGTTCCCTATAGCCGATACCTTCTTTTACCTCAGCTCTGTGGTGAATCCACTCCTGTACAATATCTCCTCCCGACAGTTCCGGAATGTCTTTATTCAGGTCCTCCGTTGTCATCTGACACTAGAACATGCCAACAAACAGAAGCTCTTAAGAACCAATTTGAATTCTACAGCCAGGAGTGGCCGCTCCCGGCACCCATTGATCTTCATGTCATCCAGACGCAAGTCTTCTACCAAGAGCGCTAACAAGGTTTCCTTAAGTACTTTTCAGAGTGAGGCCAAGCCTGACTGCAGTGTGCAGAAATTGAGTCTTGAATCATTGGAGCTGAATGTGAAAACAATGCCACAAGAGACCAGCACAGGCCCTAGTAACCAGAATGGCCTTTCTGCATGAACTGTGAATCCACACAAAGCCAAATCAGATGCTTTACGAAATTAAATTAAAAACAGAGGGTTTGCAGCCTACAGGGTGTTCCCTCCCAAGTTTAAATGTTTGTTTCAATAGCTTCCAGTAACTTAAATGGATATGGGTTCTACATGGTTGGCTGTTGATTTTGTTTTGTTTTTAAAGTGCATACTGGAAAGTCAATCGAACAACTAGATCTATTCTGCTGCTAACTAAGCTGTTGAGAATTGTCAAATTGAACTCTTCTTTTAGCAGTTGGAATTGAACAGCAACATTACAATGAAAACCAGCTGTGCCTCCGAAGGAAATGACACGGGACAAACGACGCCAGCGAAGAAGTCTTCCTTTCGCATCTAGCAATTTGCTGGTGATAAAAATGCCAAGCTAGTGAGCAGTATGGTTGTTAATACACCAGCCCTGGGCATGATGCCAGCATTTCCCCTCTTCTTTGGCCTGGGCCCATTGCAGAGTGGAGTGCTGCAGCAAGTGATACAAATAGAGTTTATTTTCCCCGGCGTACAGAAAGCCTGGTATCCGGAAGAGGTCGTGAGGCAAGCTGCAGAGGAGGCGCAGGACTTGCGATACAGGGTCCCTGTGACACAGAACAAAAGTTTATTTAGTCTGATAGGAACAAACATGCTTTCTGCTGTATGTCAGCCCTTTCTGTTGGAGGGAACTGCCAAGTTTGTAGGAATACTGGTGGTGTTGATTCTCTGTGCATTTCAAGGGACCTTGCCCACCATCACCTGTTCTGCATTCAGGAAACGAAGTGAAATAACTAAATGGCACTCTCCTGAGAATATTCCTCCCTTTGCTTAAGTTTGCGTTTGCTCTCCATAAAGCCTGGAAATTGCAAAATCAATACTTTTTGGCACTGAATGCTTTAAAAAGCTCTTTACAAATAAATTGGTCAGAATCTTATGCCTGAAATCTGATTACATTCAAAAGGTATTACATGAATGCCAGCAGCACCCATGGCAATTTTTATGCTTTAGATTTTCAGGACATGGTGGTCTTCTGTACTTTTATGTATGAAAAAAAACATATAATGAAAGGTTCATGGGGGATTCACCATCTACAAAGCACTGTTCAATGAACACAAAGATTTAAAAAACCTCTCTAGTCCAGTAATCTAGGGTATTGTAATACGTTAGGTAAACAACAGTTGGAAGAAAAATTACTTGCCTGTAAAGCCTGTTCTGTGTCTGTTTAACTTTTTAATTGCATAAAACTGAGCACACACCTAGATAATAAACATGTATTTTAATGTTTTATACAGGTTATAAAATAAACACAAGTATCTTATTTTAAAAAAAGAAAGAAAGAGTGAACAGTGTATGTGTAAGTCAGCTCATGGTCTCTTCTTTTATGTGATCTGATAGAAATTTGGCTGTGGGCTTTATGCGTAAATAATATAATTATCAAACGCCAAACTTCTGTCGCATCTAAACTTGCTCTGGGCTTACCTGGGAGTGAGAGAATAAGTTTCATGGTTAATTTAAAACAAATTCCCTTCCTGTTCCCAAAGATCTGTGTTGACCTTTGCCTGCACTGGAAAAAGAATTAAACCTATGTGGAGCAATTTAAACAAACACACAAACAAACAAACAAACCCAAACACTTGTATTTAATATTTTCAGTGAAACAGCCCCAGATAACAAAAGTAAAGAGTTTGTCCAAGAAAGATGTAAAGCTGAACTGAAGCTTAAGCTTTGATCTAGCGATTTAAAATAAAATAAATATGCCTGTGATTCGCTGCTGACAGGATCTGCATGTTCCCCATTTGCAACAACGGGTAAAAGGTGGAAGGACTGCTAGCCTAACCACCCATTCTTAACAGTGTTGGTGCTGCGTTCTGAGTCTGCAGAAGCCCTGGGGTCCAGTGTTCTTCTGGAGCTGTAGCACTGCACATCATGTGTATCGGTGTCTCCCACCTAATCTATGAAAAGCATTTGTATCAGCAGATAAACAATATTATATGGACAGGGAAAATGAAGCATAGAAAAGAGGTTTTCCTCCCTTCCCAAGACAGCAATCGCCTGTGATTAGAAGCTACTGTTGAACTTATTAACGGAGAGATCTATTATCTGCAAATCAACCACCAGAACCTTGTTCTTTGTACAGTTATACAAAAAAGATAATCAACCACAGTTATGGACATAACATGAGGGAGCTACTGTATACTTATGTTTAACAGCTATATATGTTTGTTTTTTCAAATTGAAATGGATTAGTGGACTAGGCTTCTTTTGAGACTGTAAGGCTCTCCACACGAGCAGTGTGAAGAGCCTAAAGAGGTTTTGTGGGGAGAGCAGGCTCAACCTGCTCTCCCTGCAGAGAAGCCGGATCGGCCGCCCAGACAATTACTGGCTCTGTCACGGAGCAGATTGGGGCACCATGGTTTGGGGGCTTCCCGGCCCCTGGAAGTGCCAGAATACCTTGCACGAGTGCATGGGATAGCCTCTGCCGGGAGGCTTGTTGCAGCCTCCCCATTAGGCGGCTACTCAACAATTGCTGTGGTGCAGTGACACATGATCACTTTTTGGGTACTCTTGTACCCAAAACAACCCGCTTTTTCGGTACTCTTGTGCCCAAAACCCAGGTTAAGTGGCGGACTACCCAAGACGGTTCATCGCCACTGGGAGCACCGTGGCTCCCGGCAGTTCTCACGTGTAATGGAAACTGGGCTGGGATCCCGTAGCCCCTGTGAGAATAGCCCCTGTGTATATGTGAACACACTTGCAGTTTATACTTTGTCATAAGTGACCAACATTCAGAGTAGTACTGCACAGATACAGTAGTGCTGAGTTTCAGTTTATCACTGTGTGGTGTATCACACAGGCAGAGAAAGGGGGGATTTTCACCAATTTCCCCTTCCCTCTGAAGCTCCCCGTCCCTCTTCCGTGGCTCACAAACATACGTCCCCAAGAGTCACACATACACAACTTATACAATCTGCTGGGAAACTGTGAAATAGCACGAGAGCATAATACCCAAGTCCCCATGACTTCAGCACAGCTATGCAGTCTTTTTGCACTAGCACAGCTTTGTTTGTTACACTAGCATAGAGTTAGGATGTTAGTCACTAATTCAATATTTCTTAAATTGCCGGGATGGAACAAGTAGTATGTCAGTAATCCTATGGCATGATTTTCTCTCTATGTCCTGTGGTTCTACCCCTAAGGCATCTTCCGGCTCTGCCAACATATAGCTGGGAATGGGTCCATAGCTTAGTAGCAAAGCATTTGCTTTACATGCCGAAAGTGCCAAGTTCAATCCCTGGCAGCTTCAGGTAGGACTAGGAAAGACTCTGGCCTAAAGTCCTGGAGAGTCCTAACTGAAGATGCATGGGATTAATCTTGGGGCTTTCTGCATGCAAAGCAGTCAAAGTAGACCATACTCAGCTAGATGGACCAAGGCCCTCCATAGAAGGCAGCTTCCTACATTCCTCTAATAAATCACAGACACAGATTATTATGAAAGCTATACCATTTGTCTTGCACTTAAAGTAATAATGCTGCTTATAGAGAGCATGTGATCCCAAAAATTAACCTAATTTAGACTTGTGATGTCTGGTAATGGTATTTGCATCTACCACACTTTTTAAAAAATGACCCAGTGGTGTAGCAGAACTCCAGTAAATCCTGTAACTGAAAACGTGAAGTATTATACTTAATCCACTTAATTTAAATACTAACAGGCAGGACATTGTCTGGCATATGTTTATGCTTCCAGAGAAGTCCTCTACATGGTGGCAATTTAGCCTATGGTGGCTACAAGGTGGTGAAGATTCAATTTACACCCCACCTGTTAGGAGCATAGGAAGCAGCCTTAAATTGAGTCAGACCTTAAGCCTATCTAGCTCAGTATTATCTATACTGAGTGGCAGTGGCTCTCCAAAGTTTCAGGCAGGAATCTTTCCCAACCCTTCCTAGTGATGCCAGCGACTGAACCTGGGACCGTCTGCATGCAAAGTAGAGGCCCTAGCACCGAGTCCCACAGTAAATCCCAGTTCCCCAGAAAATCCACTGCATTTAATACTAGACAACTTCGGAGCAGTGCAGTTTGAAATCATGTTATAATTGTGGACTTGCCTGCAATGTTTGAACAGTTTGTCTGCACAGTCTGCTTATTTTTGTAGCTTGTTGCACATGATCCACATGCTATAATTTTAACAATTGAATCCAGTGTTCATTTTAGTGTATGTTGGTTACTTCCACTTCTTTACCTTTACACTACTACTTAGCATTCATCTGCATGGTGGCAAAGCCAGCAGGTTGTACTCATCCCCTCCATGTGATGTGATTTTGGACCTTAAAAAAGGGGAAGTGGCTGAATTATGCCACTAGCCTTTCATAACTTGGCAAAAACATCAATTGCCCAGCTCATATGTTACATTATCGGCACGATAAGGGGCACACCTCCTTCTCCATAAGGCAAATGTATCCCCCACCTCAGGTTGTGAGGGAACAAACAGTGGAATCTTGGTTCTGTTTTTGTACTATAGTCCACTGGGTGAGATGGAGAGAATATCAGGACCCAAATTAATTAATATACAAGATACATTCAACAGCGCATTTAAGTTTTCTTTCCTAGAAATTTCATTTCCTAGAAAGGTGTGGGCACAAATACACAAATTTAACAAGGGTAAAAGATAAGTTTTTAGGAATTATTTAAAAGAGGTTGCATAGGAAACAACTATACAATTTCAAAGGTGTATCATTACACACAAAAACTAGAAGTCTCAAAAAAAATGTCATCCATAAATGGGCAAAGAAACAGTTCATTGACTTGTGCACAGTTTTCAGATGTCACATCCAAGAATCACAGGCAAATTGATGTAACATCCAAGAATTTCTAAACTGGTGAGCAAATAACTGGCTAAATACAGTTAATGGATCGGCAGGTAGACAAATAGATGGCAGAAGAAGACACATTTCCCCCCAGTGATGATAAAGGGAAAAAGAGGTGGAGCCCAATTTGTATTTCTGTCACCATTTATGCTCCAAAATCCTGGATTTTTCCTGAAATTTCCCCCCAAACCCCTGAAATGGTTTTGGATTATTCTGATCCAAAATAGGTTTCCCTATTTCAGATCAGAATTATTTCCAATATCCTCCAAAATGTCCTATATTAGACCATTTCTGAAATGCACAGGCCTATTGAATACTCAAAAACACACAGGCCTAGCAAATAAGTACCTTCTTCTCAACATCCTGAAAAATTCTTCCTTTCCAAAATTTAGTCCGCTCTGCATCCTCAGAAACTTTGTCTCCAATCTCCTCCATGGCAGCTCCTCATGTCAAAAAAACAATTTCCACAAGCATCCAATAGAGGGAACTCTCAAAGACGAGTTAACTCTGGGTAACATGTGAAGTGAGGGTTATATTATTTAGGCAACACTAGACACTGTAGTTCATGTGCTTTCATTAATCATTAAGGAAAAAAGAAACAAACCTTGTTTAATCAAAAGTAGCTGTGTTATCCTACTATCTGTAAAAAGGAAAGCACCAAATTTGCATCAGGTGTATCTATTCTATACTCTGAAAATAATAACCTTTGACTGAGAATTCTGTGTTGCATATGCTACACAGTGAACTCTACACAGTGAACAGAAGTGAACTCTTTACTTTAAAAGCCATGTCTTAGACTGCTTAGCTCAGTGGTCGCATCAGACGAAGAAAAGTTACAGGGTGCACAGCAAGGGCAAAGTGCATTTCTGGGGGCAGAGAATGAGTTTTGCCCCACATGTTAAATTTTTGAAAGAGAAATAAGAGTACATCTCACTGTAATGCTCTGCCTGCATGGGCTAATCCTTATATATTTATTGAGAATACCAAAGAAGAGCACTCCAAGAATGTGAAAAGTTATTTTACTTTAAATGCTAGCAGGGTGTAGAAATACTACTTGTTGTCCTTAACCCCGGCAACACTTGCAATGTAGCTAGGATGTTAGTGGATATAATCAAAGAGGGAGAGACCCATCTTAACTAGCTGCTGAACAAGGCATGGAATGAAATGAAATGGAGCCCAGATTTGACTAAGCAAAGCAGCTTCAACTGTGATCAAAAAACAAGTTAATACTGAGCCGATTCTGTTCTCTGATGTATTTCATCTCTCTTCTTCTCTTTTGCCCCATCTAAGTCATAAAACCATCACCTGAAGTGCTATCCTTCCCACTTCATATTGCACTCATCAGGATTGATTAAGGGATGAAAGTAGCAGCAGAATCTCTCATAGTGCGTTTCTGAATTAAGCTATTGCTTTAGGTACACTTATTCACACTGTGCCTTAAGAAACCATAACAAGCCAGTTATTACTCTCCTTATCTTTCTAGTAGAGAATGTTTTGAGTTCCATAATTCCTTAACAAAACCAGTGTACATCAGAGGATCTTGGAATATGCAGGTACAGTTGAGAAATACTACATTTCATTCTTTATTGTCACTAGTTTGAGGCCTGTAATAAGCTCTTGCTGTTATTAGTTTCTGGTAGAGCCCACAACAGGGTAGACAATCCAGGGCTCTTGGCTAGGGAAAACACAAAAAAACCCACCCGCCAAGATTTTAATCACATTTCCCTAATGATAGAGGCAACATGATTTTTTAGAGGGGGACAGGCAGTATAATACTGAACTTTATTTATTTATTTATTTATTTATTTAACATTTTTAAAAATATCCTGCTCTTCCTCCAAGGAGCCCAGAGCGGTGTACTACATACTTAGCAATAGCACTTACATTTATATACCGCTCTATAGCTGGAAGCTCTCTAAGCGGTTTACAATGATTTAGCATATTGCCCCCCAACATTCTGGGTACTCATTAAGTTAATTAACACTTAAGTTTCTCCTCACAACAACCCTGTGAAGTAGCTTAGGCTGAGAGAGAAATGTCTGGCCCATTATTGCTTTACAAAGATTTCTAAACAATGGTTCCCACTCAACTACAAATTATCTCAGTCTTCACCTATAGCTAGTCAAGGACATGTTATCCAAGTACAGTAATGGTGGCCAGAGGGGTTAGTGATGCAGCTGGGCTCTGTCAAGCTGCTCTTGCCAAGAGCTCTGTTGCATTCAGTAGTCTTTTGTACTTAGTTGTTTGGATGTTTGTCTCAGAGGGATCCTGTAAAGAGTGTGGGGGCAAAGTCAGAAAGGAAAAGAGAGGGAAAGGAGAAGGGAAGAATGGAGTTGTTGCTGAATAAATATTCACAAAAGTCTTCTTTGTGTGCATGAGGGAAGCAGCTATAAGGCACAGTCTCTGCTGATGAAAGCCTCATTCTCCCTTTTCATCAAGGGTCCAACCACCTCTGGAAGACTGGCCCTTGGACTGATGCCTTCTTGGTCTCACAGCTGTTTTCCATCAGCCTCTATCTTGAGGCTTTGATGGTGTCACTGGAGGTAACTGGATGACTGGCCAATTTCTTGACTGAAGGGCAGTTAATTTTCATTAGCAGCATTGTTTGGGGTCAAGACAATGGCTAACATCCACAGGAACGAAGCATTTGTGGGAGGATTAACTAGCCCAACACTATTACACTAGCTAGCTGTACTACCATGCTTGTGGTCATACAACAGTGGCATGCCTCATTTGTTTTAATGTGAACTTCCATGCAGTAGTACTCTTATACAAATTGCTGTTTTTAGTGCAACTAAGCTAATGTTGTGCTGGTGCAAATGTGCGTGTTCTGCAAGCCTCAATATGTCAGGCAATGTTCTTCTCATGGGAAGAAGAACTGTTGTTCCTCCAGCTATTTCCCCCAGCACACTCACTCAATTCAAGGCTCATACAGATTAAGTGTAGTTGTGCTTATGCCAGACACTACTAATTGCTCCACACTGTCTACCTTTCATTCTGTGTAACAGATGCCTGGCCTCTAAACAAAATACTTTAAATATATAAACTTGTTTCTTTCTGATCTTGTTTAAACACAGCCTAGTTACTTTAGTGCTTCTACTTCTCCCCAAATATAAAATTCTGACTCTGCCAAACAATCATTTTTTGTCTTGAACCAGTATTGCTTCTGCCATCTTTGTGTGAAGTACAAAGTCACTTGCTGAAATGGGTTCTATTGTTTTTCACTGTCTCATCTGTAGTCCTAGTTGTGCTTCAAGTCAATCTGTGCTGTATCTGTTAGATTTAATTTTTTATTGTGTCATATGGACAGGCTAGTAATTAATAATTATCCTTTTCTTAATGATGCACTTTTGTGATTTATGAGTGTTTTCTCTTGGATGTTATTCTCATTTGTTTGTTCATAAAGACAAGATTGAATACCTTGCACATAAGCTGATAAAGGATTCTCAGCTCACAACTGATAAGAGTCTTGCAAATGGGCCCATTTATCTCTTCCTTTTCCAACTTTCCCAATTTTTTTGTGTTTTTACAGAAGTCTGCAAGTTCATTTCTTTGAAGCACTCGCTTTGATGAGCTGTCTACCTGAACTTACAAATTACCTACTTTTTCCATTGTAGATGGTGTTCCTTCCTTCATATTACATTGTGCTTAGCTGTGAATTGCTGAACTATCCTAAATTTTATTCACTTGAAATGTGGAATCCACATTGTGACTAGAGTGGAAGATGCATGGAAACTGCATAACGATAACAGTATTGCAGTTGTTATGAAATAAAGGTCTTGCATGTTGACATCTCCTGCAGGTTTATAAAGGCAGAAGAAGGGCTCTGCCCTCAAAGAGCAGCTGAAGGCTTGCTCTGCAGCCCAGTGCAGCTCGAGAGGGCTGTGCAACCCTCAGGGACATAATCCTGGCAGTGAACAGGGCTTTTGTAGGAAGGGGGGGAAAGCAAAAATCATTTCCCACTCCCCTCAATCCATGCTGGTCTGCAGAGCAAGGCCGCTATTCTCCAGTGGCTCTACAAGGGCAAAGCTCTCATTCCACCCTTGTAGTGCTGTGGAAGATGTGGGCCATTGCTTTTGTCCCAAAGAATCCCATTTATAGGTAAAAGGACATTTGTTTCAAATCAAATTCCAAACATAATTATTTAAAATGGTGGCAGCGTTCAGTTTACAGTGAGTTCCCTTGACAAAATGTAAATATCTATTTAGATACTTTAACATATCCATTTCATACCAAAAATGGTAGGTCAGGACAAATGCCAGGGCATTTTAAACATTCAGACTGTGGCTCTGAAATGCAGCCTTCTGCCACCCCTTGAAAGTTGGCATTTCCTTGCTTTAGCAAGTTATTTTTTGCATAACAGTTATTGCAGTAATTGCCTACTATTCCCTTCCACTGCAGAACCAGTTTCCTTACCGTACTCTGGGTCACCACACTCATCCCATAAGGATGCTTGATATTCCCAACGTATCTTTTTTCACCAAAAGCAGATGTGGGAACCCCAGATCCAGACTGGGATCATGAAACATGACAAGGAACATTAATCCCCCCACTTTCACTTTTCTTGCAGTGCCAATGCTGCTATTTGCCCTCAGAACTATCTGCTGTATATAGCAAATGGGGAAGGGGCTATTCTGAGCGGGGGGGGTGGACATTGGATTGGAGAATTAAAAGCCCCATGCAGCAGCTTTTGATGAAAAGAAGTGTTGGATTCCTAGGCACAAGCTTCAGTGTTTTAACACCACATCCAGCTAAATCCCCAGGGGATTGAAGAAAGTAGACTTTACAAAGACATTCAATGGAAATGCTCCCCTAGTGTAGCATAATGTATTAGTTTCAGTACAGAAAACAGACCAATGCTGAATTTGCATAAAGTGTCACTAAAGCTTTATAAAATTATCACAACTTCACTTTACAGGTGAAATATTTCTAATCCTCTATAATAAAACGCTTGGTGTCCGTCCGTGCCTCCCTGGCCTGTTCTGCGCATGCGCGCAGTGCATGCGCAGAACAGAGCAAGGGAGACACAACCACCGGCACCCGGTGGCCATCTTGGGCGGCCAGAAGCGGCCACCCCGAAGAAGCCGGGTGAGCGGCGCCGGGGGACACTGGCCGCCGCCGCCTTGGCCAGAGGACACGCTGTGGCGACAAGGGAGAGGCCCCGGGCAGCGGAGGGCCCGGCCGGAGCTGCGGGCGGTGGCGGGCCTGCTGGAGCCGCGGCGGCGGTGGGTGGCGGGCCCGCCGGAGCCCTGGGTGGCCGGCCTGGCCGGAGACACGGGCCACGGTGGGTGGCGGCCGAAGAAAAGTAAAAGTAAAAATGCTGCCGCAGAAGTCCCTTTCGGCCCCAAGCGCCAGTTCGGGCAGAGCCTTTGCAGAGGGAGGAGCACTGCTTGCGAGCTCCTCTCTCCCTCTTCAATTTAGGTCTTTCTTTTCTCAACTGTCACGGGAGGGGTAAGGTGGTTTCGGAAGTTGGGAGGGAGGGAGGGTGGGACTTCGGCGGCAGCGTCGTCGTCAGAATTTTTTTTTTTTTTTTTAAACAGTAAAGGGGAGAGGAAAAGGCTAGCGCCCGTTATTATAACAGGCTTCAAAATACTAGTCATTTCTATTAGATTAGAAATACTTCTAGTTTAACTCATTGTCCTGCTTATGTATACAAGTGAAGCAACCTGTCAAATAGAAGCAAGAGGCATTCCAGTTGCATAGCATGCCCCCATTTCCTACCAAGCCTGACTCTTAAAGGCTAGTTCCTTCTGTATATGCCGATGTTTGCAGTGCGGAACTCTATAAAGAGTGGATGGGTGATACACATCTTCAAATTGCCAAGGATAAGTACCAAGGTTAAGTGCCCGGGAGTTGTGATACAGTTGCAATTTCTCAGGTGCATGTGTATTACATATCTGTAAGTAGTTAGAGATGCACATCTTCCCTTCGCAGTGTATGGTGTTTGGCACTGCAAAACTGATGTGTACACAGCAAGCTGGCCACATAAGATGTGAAATCAGTGACAGCATATAACCTACAAGAGAGACACCTTCTCTCAACACATCATGTGGTGGGTTTTGTTCCCCCAATGTGACTTCGCTACTAAGAACTTTGTGGAAATGACTTAAATTTCAGATGTGTGTTGAGAGAAAATATGGTAGAGACTGGAAGAAGATACTGCATGTATAAAACCCTGGGTGCAGGTATGCTTTAAGACATTTTTGTCTATATTTGGAATACTTGTGCTGAAGTATTCAAAATATGGTAATATTAGATAAACTGGTTTGTGCACATTGTATGGGTATGAGTTTATTACAAAGCTTACTTTTAGGTGAGCATGAACAAGGAAGCAGGGGCACAAGACCTCCGACAGGGCCTTTAGTGAAGGTTGTTTTGAGTAATTGTTAGGTATTTATTTCCTGAAGAATTAATCTTTAGCAACCTGATACAGCCAAAATGCCATGGTCTGCATACAAAATGCTGTTTATGCCAGCAGAAGCAATTCTACTTGCAGCTGGAATGGCAAAATTGTCAATCTATCTCTTTGCAGCCCATTGTACCCCTATAAAAAGCCTCTGCAAATATTTAGCATATGCTGTGAAGCACAGGTGATTGCAATTGGGAACAAAAATAGTAGGCAGTTCCCATGAGCAAGTGGAGCAGCAACTTAGATCCAGGCCCTAGCCTAACAATGATGAGGCGATCAGGAAGATACTTTTGACTCACACACTCCCTTTCATGGTTCCACAGGTAATGTGAGTTAAATGCTCAAGTTAAAGATTTGAAATGGATTTGCAAACCCTGGTTATGAGGAAGTCATGTTAGCATTAAAGCAGATTTAGTGCAATACTGTGGTCAAGCCGTGAAGGAGGATTAATTTAGATGGGAAGACGACTTCTGATTTCCATGATTGGGAACATTACATTTTCAAGAGCCAGTATGTGTTAATGAAAGGTAGTCTTAATCTCCTTCTAGTGAGAGGGTAACATCCTACCACTTTTTTTTTAATGCTTTCAGTTCTTTTGACAGCATCATTAGCAATAATAGCACTATAAAATTTTCAGCCCTTTGGTGCTTGGGTTTAGTAGCAGATGAGAGTTCTCAGATTTTGCCCACAGTGATCCAAACAATAAAATGAAAGGGACTGCTGTCATTACATCCACTTTATTATAATACACATTGAAAGGAAAGAGTGAGAGATTTAGACAGGTCACTGGAAATTGTTCTTGAAGTTACTCATTTATATGTGAAATTTCAGCCACATTTAGTAGCCTGGAGAACTACAATTGTGAACAGTTAAAATAGCAGCCTGTGGGCACCCTATCTTATCACTGTATAAACCTTTAGAACAAGTCTGAGAAATAGAAAAACATAAAAGCTATTGTCCATATCCTTGTGAGAAATTAAAGTCATTCAACCAGAAATCGCAACTTCCTTTAAAATACATCAACTTTTTTTACATTTTTCTTTTCATGTTTTTTCAAGTCATTAACTACTTCTAGTCAACTTCTAGATCTATCATTGCCTTACTGTATTTAAAAGCACTAAAAAAAGCAATTTATTATAAACTCTCCATGGTTTCACCTTATCTAATGCACTTAATTTAGTTCATCTCCTGCTTCTTTGTAGTGTTACAGGCAACTGTAAGATTGGAAGCAATTTATTAATAACAGAACATGCCCTACAGCTTTAGCATCTGAAAACACTTTCTGAATGGTAATATATCCAGAGCTCTAAATTTATAGCACATAGTGAAAGTTAATAACATATACCATAATTCTTTTATCCGCATGCAGTCTTGTTTATCGTCAACAGAGAGTAGCTGGGTGCTTCAGATACCAGGAGCTATAAAGTTATTCTAGACAAGCACCAAGAGTGGAAAACAACTTGCAGCAGCCTTCTACCTTTTGCAACAGACATAAACAGCAAGTGCCCATGCCCATCATTCTGGAGAGCCTTTTCCAATGACGGAGGTTGCTCATTCCCTCACCGTCTCTTTTTGTACCCACTGAATGCTACAAAGAGTTCCTGTCCAGATTGTACATTATAAGCAGAGTTGTTTGCAAGTCTCATTAGTTTAAAAATACTATGGAGTAAGACCTTGACGTCTGCAGACTCTATATCCATGGATTTAGATCTCCCGACCTTGGCATACACGGGAAAAACCAGGGGTGTGTGTGTGTGATCAACCTCATTTATCCATGGTTTGGGATGGCCGGAAATGACCATGGAGGTCATTTACGGCTGCCATTTTTTTTGTTTCAGAGCCTCAAAATGGCTCCATTTTTAAAGGTGGGGGGAGAAGAGATTTCTGGCTGATTTGGAGCAGAGTGCGACTCGGGAGCAGCTAAGGCAGTATACAGCTTCCCCCATATACCCCCAAATTCGATGTTTTTGGAGGTTTTCCTCAAACCAAGAACCTAACCCCCAATTTCCCAATGCCTTGATATTAGCGGTTTCTGTATCTGTGGTTGTAGCATGGAACAGAACCCTTGCGAATACCAAGGTCATTTGGTGACCCTTGCGAATACCATTTTGAAAAAGGCTCATAAATGACTTGGAACAACCACTTTGTATGTGAAGTCTACTAAAATATACATCACATAGTTTTAACATATACAGAATGGGGGTACATAAGAATATAACAGCAGCCCTGCTGGATCAGTCCCAAGGCCTATCTAATCCAGTATCCTGTTTCACACAGTGGCCTACCAGATGCCTTTGGGAAGCCCACAGGCAAGAGCTGAGGGCATGTCCCCTCTCTTGCTGTTGCTCCCCTACAACTGGTATTTAGAAGGCATCTTGCCTCTTAGGCTAAAGGTAGCCTATAGCCCTCAGACTAGTAGCCATTGATTTTATGGCTACTATGAGTTTATCTCAGCCTTCCTTAAAGCCACCCAGGATGGTGGCTTTCACCACATCCTTTGGCAGAGAATTCCATAAGTTAATTTTGCCATGGGTGAAAAAGTACTTCCTTTTGTTGATCTTAAATTTCTGGGCAATCAGTTTCATGGGATGCCCCCTCATGCCAGTGTTATGTAAAAGGAAGAAAATTTTCTCTTTATCCACTCCACACTATGCAAAATTTTATAGACCTCTATCATGTTGTCCCTCAATTGTCTTTTTTGTAAACTAAAAAGCCCCAGATGCTGTAGCCTAGCCTCATAAGCAATAGCAACAGCACTTACATTTATATACCGCTTTATAGCTGGAAGCTCTCTAAGCAGTTTACAATGATTTAGCATATTGCCTCCAACATTCTGGGTACTCATTTTACCGACCTCGGAAGGATGGAAGGCTGAGTCAACCTTGAGCCCCTGGTCAGGATCGAACTTGTTACCTTCTGGTTACAGGGTGGCAGTTTTACCACTGCGCCACCAGGGGCTCATAAGGAAGGTGCTTCAGGCCCCTAATCATCTTGGTTGCCCCCTTCTTCACCTTCTTCAGTTCTACAATGTCCTTCTTAAGGTATGGAGATCAGAACTGTACACAGTACTCCAAATGTGGTCGCACAATAGATTTGTGTAAGGGCATTATGATATTAGCAGTTGTGTTTTCAATCCCCTTCCTAATGATTCCAAGCATGCAACTGGCCTTTTTCACAGCTGCTGCACACTGAGTCAACACTTTCAACGAGCTGTCTACTATGAACCCAAGACCCCTCTCCTGGTCAGTCACTGACAGCTCAGACCCCACCAGTGTATATGTGAAGTTGGGGGGTGTCTTTGGTCCCAATGTGCATCACTTTACATTTACTGACACTGAACCACATCTGCTGTTTTGTCATCCACGCCCCCAGTTTAGAGAGATCCTTTTGGAGCGCCTCACAATCTGTTGTGGATTTCACTACCCTAAATAGTTAGGTGTCATCTGCAAATTTATATTAAAGTCACTTTTGTTTTCATATTTCCAATTTACCAGCATAACAACACCAGCATAACGTGTTATAAAAAAGAATGAAGCACATTTGATGTTTTCTCTATTTTCTTTAAAAACAATAAATAAAATGAGAAACCACACAATATTTGCTGGGACCCTGTTGCTTTACAACTGATATCAAAAGATAAGGCAATTATCTATAAACATTCATGCCTGGAAGGTTTCCAGAAGTGGTACACTTGTTGGTCACTTTAATATTGTATCAATAAATGAATGTGAATACGTATTTCAGCTCCTGTAACTGTAAATAAAAAGTGTGATGCTGTAATATAAACTACCTGTTCTGTGAACTCGACTTGCCAATCTTGGGGACAAGCAAAGACTAAGCAGTGAATATTTTCCGATCACTGCATCTTCCAGGTGGTAAATGCTTTAAGCTGAATACAATAGCAATAAAAATAAAGGTGAGATAGTTGAAAGAGTTAGAGGTCAGATAAACCTGTAACACGAATTTCTTTTGAATAATTACTGAAATATATTTGTAGGGCTTTAGAAACAGTACTTATTATTGTACACGTTATTTTTTAACGTTCCCACTCCCAATATACTGTTTAAGTGCACAATTACAGTAATTGCTCTAATTGCACTGCGGCATTCTGTACCACCATGCACGCATGTGGAGATGCTATTATACATTTTAAAGAGTTTTTAAAAATCAATACAGATTAATTAAAACGTAAAAGTTCAGGTGAATTCAACTGCATAGGAAATTCAACCATCATTGCCAGACTAGGTTTGTACATACGTTTTTAAGGAACATTTTAAAAAATGTCTATTCTGGTACCAAAGCTTTTTTTAGATTTTTGCAAATAGCATTGCAAAGCAAATGTGGGCAAAATGGAGCACAAACTATGGGAAAATGTGCTTAAATTGACACCATAGTAAACTTTAGAAATGGTGTTTTAAAAAGCAACCTATAACAACTCTCAAAGATTGCATGAAAACCATGTTTGTGCCTTTTCATTCACACTTGGTTTCTTTCTCCATATCCATCTATATATTTAATTCTCATAGAAGTGCCTGTCCTGATATGTGGAGAGTGTGTCCTGGCACTCCGCTGATTGGCTGAGCTGTGGAGGCGCTGGATTGGATGGGCACCAGTCAGCACCACTCGTGAAAGCAGTGGGCCATTTGGGGAAGCTGGTGACAAGGCAGCTGGCCGCTTAGGGAAGCGTGTGGCTGGCAGTGGCCTGCTTGGGGAAGTGGGCAGGCAGCTGGCGGTGGAGGCCAGGCCGGGAGGGGAACGAGGAGGGAAGGCAAGAAGCGAGACTGGGGTAGGAGGCAGGGCGAGTGTAGAAGAAACAACCAACCAATTGAATTCTCCCAAATAAATACCTAAAAGTAAGTAAACTAATGCACAGATGCTCTGTGTGGATTCAGCTAGTATTCTATAATAAGTTAATTGATTTTGGTCTATTCATGAGAGTAGCTTCCACAGACCCTCAGTGGGATGAGAACTGGACTCCATGCAGTGATGAAGCAACATAATGGATATTGATGGCAATCACTCACATCTTTTCTTTAACTGGAGAGAATTTTTTTAAATTGCAACCAATACTTGGTATCAGGTGTGGGCCGTGAACATGCCTTTGGGGGGAGGGCGGCGGTGGGTGGCTTTTTAAAGTGTAAACAGAGCTGGTGCTCCTTGCCGCCCAGAAGCCCCTGTGACTGGGAATCGCCTTCACCACTTACCTGGCTCCCACGGAGGCGAGGCCCTACCAGTGGCCAGGTGAGTGGCGGAGGAGATTCCCCACCGCGGGGGCTGCTGGGTGGCATGGAGCACCAGTTCCGTTTACACTTAAAGAAGCTGCCCACCACCTCCGGAGGTGTGTTCACGGCCCACACCTGCTTGGTATGTATGTCTGGATTCACAGAAATTCACATGACCCACCCCACCCTGCCTCTATTGGGGTTTGGCCAGGTACTTGCTGGTCAACTCATGCATTTTCCAAACAGAAAGAACCCTTTTTTGTTTAATAGGGTTTTTTGTTAGTATGTGGAAAAACTACCACCACTTGACATGAAGACAAATTACATGTGCCTGTGATACTGCTCTTCAATTTTTCTTTGGAATATAAGAACTATGAATATACATTTAAAATAAAATTTACTTTGAATATCACTATTCCTTAATGTCTGATCCTAAACATACTTGGCTCACATTCACAGGTGTCTGCAGTGGAAGAAAAGAGTACAGACTCCGTGCATCTGCAGGTCTGTCAACCTGCCCCAAACACATTGCACTCCTAGTAGGAAACAACTTACAAACCCACATTCCCCCACTCAGCGAGATACACAAGTTATTCCATAGTGACTCTAGTAACACAAAAAGAGGAAGCCAATCTGCACCTCCCTTTTCTGTACAACTTCAGAATGTGAATTTTCAATTATGTGTACACTTATTTAAAAAAACTTGGGAAGGAACTCTGAAAGCTTGAAACGGTTATTTAATTTAGTTTTAATTTTACAATAATCTGGTCTCCCCCTCTCCACGGTTTTCTTTACAATCAGAACTTGAGCCATAGCATGTGCTCTCTAGTGCATAACTTAAATTCTTTCATTCTGCCTGACCACATTGTTTTTGTCTGAGAGCTTAGGTATTTTGCATCACTTGTAGAAACGACTAGCTAGAAGCAATGGTTTATAGGCGTAATATTCCAGTACATGAACAACAATCCAGATATTCATGGGCTTCTCTTAAATCTAGATTTGTTCAAAATTTACATGCAAGTTTTTAACTCAAGTTTTCAAACTTACTCATCAGAGGTCACGGATTTGCTCAGAAATATCATTCAATTATATCCATCCACTTACATGATGTGTATTTATAAATGGATTTAGACCCAACAATGTGATCTGGGTTATAATTCCCAGTTTCCAATTGAGAAGCTGGAAGACAGTGAAGACTAAGTTCAAATCTAACAGTAATTAGGAGATGGTGGTAATCACTAGTTTCTTGGTGATTTAAATCTATTCACTAAACATGAATACCATGGACAGCCAGGAAAAACAAACAAATGGGTCATAGAACAAATCAATCCAGAATTTTCACTCGAGGCACAAATGACCAGGCTCAAACTATCATACTTTGTGATATGTGGAAACCAAGCTCCACTGAGAAGTCCATAATGCTGGGAAACGTTGAAGGAAAGAGAAGAAGAGGACAACCAGCAGCAAGGTGAATGGACTCAATTATTACAGCAATGAATGCACCACTGAGAGACCTTAAAGGCCAAGTTGAAGACAGATCATCCTGAAGAGAATCTATCATCGTTAGGAGAGGAGAGCTGGTCTTGTGGTAGCAAGCATGACTTGTCCCCATAGCTAAGCAGGGTCTGCCCTGGTTGCATATGAATGGGAGACTAGAAGTGTGAGCACTGCAAGATATTCCCCTCAGGGGATGAAGCCGCTCTGGGAAGAGCAGAAGGTTTCAAGTTCCCTCCCTGGCATCTCCAAGATAGGGCTGAGAGAGATTCCTGCCTGCAACCTTGGAGAAGCTGCTGCCAGTCTGTGAGGACAATACTGAGCTAGATAGACCAATGGTCTGATTCAGTATATAGCAGCTGCCTGTGTTCCTATCTATGTGGTCGGTAAGAGTCGACACCAACTTGATGGTGCTTAATTGATCAATCACTAAACCAATTGATTTTGAGTTATCTTAAAGAGCACCTTCTTCTGCATGATCCCTACCACAGCTTAAGATCACCTGAGGATGTCCGTCTCCAGTTACCACCGGTTTGTCTGGTGGCGACTTAAAGGCGGGCCTTCTCTGTAGCTGCTCCTGGGCTGTGGAATGCACTCCTGGCAGAAATCCATAATCTGAGTTCATTATTGGCCTTCAGGAAAGCCCTTAAAACCTATCGGTTTGGCCTGCCATCCAGGATTTTTAAACTGTTGTAAATGTTTTGCCTGGTTCTCCTGGGTTTTTAACTGTTCATTAGTTTTATACTGTTTTTACAGTTTTCATTTTAACTGTTTCTGTTTTGATGTAAACTGCCGAGCCATTTTTGGAAGGGTGGTATATAAATCAATACATACATACATACATACTGGCTAATGTCCAAAGGAGCCTAATCTGGTTGGTGATGTGTTTGCAGTCTAAGGAGCACTTCTGGAGCACAGGCGAGCTCTTAAAGTATTTGCTCTCTTGTGTAAGACCACCTGTACTTTGCTGAGAGCCCAGAGCAGTATGGGTGGATTAGCATTGACCACATTAGACTGTTCTGGATGCTGGCCAGTGCGTTTATCAAATAGACTTATTCTCTAATAAACTAGTGATTTCAGTCTAAGGAGCACTAAAGTGTACTTCCATTTTTGCACAAAAGTGTAAAACCATCCATGTCTGTGAGCCAGCAGCAATGTGGAGAGATTAGCTCTGGACACCAGCATACCTAAAACAGTAGTATTATTTGTTTGAGTAGCAGACAGTGAAACAATCAACACAGGAGGGCCATCAGCCTAATGTTCTGCTTTAGAGCATTATTTTACTTACATTTCTTAGCCACCCTTCATTAAAAATGCCAGGATGGTGTACTACCATTAAAGCCATAAACAATAGCATCATATAAAGCAAACAAAAACAGGATACCTCAGAGGCATCTGCCTAGCCTCTGATGGAAACAGAATGGTGGAACAGATGGACTTTGATCCAATTCAGCAAGACTGTTTTTATGTTTCAGATCACCCAAAGCAGCACTAAATCAGAGATGAGGTAAGGGAGAAAAGGGTTTTAGGTATATTTGTGAAAAGCACTATAAGGTATTTTCCTTAGGGGATGGAGCCGCTCTGGGAAAAGCATCTGCATGCTTACATGCAGAAGGTTCCAAGTTCCCTTCCGGGCATCTCCAAGATAGGGCTGGGAGAGACTCCTGCCTATAACTTTGGAGAAGCTGCTGCCAGTCTGGGTACTGAGCTAGATGGACCAACGGTCTGACTCTGTAAAACGCAGCTTCCTACATTCCTGTGTAACTGTACAAGCTATGCAGCTGTCACAATTCAACTTAATGTACACCACAAATCTGTAAGACAACATTACATTAATGTCATTGGCATCTAAGCTATATACCACAGGATGTGATCTTATTTATTGCTAAACAGAGAAAAAGATTAATATGTGTAACAAAAGGCAGATCACTGGCTCAATTAGGTTACTTATTTGTACCATGAACTTAGTATCAAAATGCTGCATGCAACTTTTAAAATAAGGATTAGGAATATATTTTACTAAGGGCAGAAATTGTTTGGGCATATAAAGTATTATGACTTGACTTAAGCAGATATAAACTATGAAATCTTAAGACTGTGCCATCAAGTAAATGCAAACTCATGTTATATATTAATAACATATTTATAACTCAGTGAGCAGCCTCCACACTAAGACTTCTAAAAACAAAAGTTTTGCTTGCAAGGGTGGGGAAGGTGCTTCCGCTGATCTTCCCCTCCCTTTGTAGCCCACGGTCCCTCCCCCCCAACGTTGTTGAGAGCTTGGGACCCTCAGAAGCAGATTTCTGGGGACCACAGGGGATATGGGGATTTAAAAAAATGTCTTTGCTCAAGCAGGAGATCTTCCATTCACAGAAGTCTTGGTCTAAAAGCTGCCCAGTGGCTCCATTATTAATTCAAAATAAATATTTTAATAGCTTTCAGTACTAAGCAAGTTTAAAGGAAATGAACTATAAAGTGCTCTGGTAAACAAATGCTCAACTATTAAATAAAAGGTGGGAGTGTAGCATTTTAACATTTCGTAAGTACCATTTAGGAACAGACAATAAAAGCTGGGTTGAAGCACTTGGTGCTCATCTTCTTTCTTCACACTGGCACCACTGAAACCTATGAGACTATTTCATAAGTGGTTTGAGAATCTTGCATTGTGATTCAGTTGAGCCCAATTAAATAGTCATAATAGATTCTTAAACCTATGTATAAGGAAGTAAACCCCACCAATGTAAATGAAATTTTGTTTGTAGTAAGTGCTTAATATTGCAAGCTAATCCTCCCATTTCAGTGAGACCAAACAGTTAAGTACAAGTTATGTAGTTTGACTGTTGCTTAATCCAAGATCTGGCTGGCTGTCTTTGATGAAGAATATATACTTTCCATGTCATTACTCATGGAACAGCCATATTAAAATATGGAACAACCATATTAAAAAAACTAATGTGCACCCGTCCTTTAAATCTTCTACTTTAAAAGACAAGTGTGTACCTACAAAGTTGCACTGGACTAAAAAATGCGATATGCAGTTCTGATGTTAGCCCAGATACTGTTATAACTCTGAAAAATTCACAGGTTGAGAAATCCAAAGAAAAATACCATTAAGGATTTCTCTTTTTCACTGAAGCCATTACAAATCAATGTCTCTACCATGGGAAACTAAGGCACATTTATGTTGGTCTAAATGTTTTAAGATCGAATAAGAATGGTTCTTACTTTGAACTTAACATAGTCATGGTAGCTTAATCAATCAGTTTGAAAATCCGATTGCAAATCTGATTTTTAAAAAACTCTGAAGAACTCATCACTTAAAAAAATAGGCATCCAAAAGGTTGACGCAAACCATTCCAAGATAAAGGAGTTCTACCAGCACACATTTTTCTGCTTCACTAACCTTCAGCTTAAAAGATTAACGACATGGCTACTGGGAGGCTGTTAAAGTTTTAAATTGGAATAAAAATGTTGTGGTGAGATGAAGAAATGCTAGAGAAAGTAGGATTAGGGAATGCAGTTTAAGATTTCCATAAAAAGTTGCTTGCAAAAGGATATTAACAATTAAAAAATTGTTCCTCCATTTCATCTCTCTCTCTCTCTATACTAACTGCAGATTGATCTGTTTCACGTGTCCAAGTGAGTGCACCTTTAAATCTGTATTTCAAAATTGCATAATAAGGTTCGAAAGTGCATCAGATGTGTGTATCTGCAGTATACTCCTAGCAGGAGGATTTCTAGAATGTATAACGATTAAGTTAAAATATTTTCTCTAAAACGTTATGCATTAAACTTGAAGGTTCATTTCACTTATTTTCTGAAAACAGAAACATGTATGCCTCCTCTACACTTTCTTAAGATGAGGCCACAGCTTTAACAGCACACTTGGAAAGTGAGTGTGCATGTTTGGGATTTCTACGCAAAGTCAACAGAAAATGGATTCACCATATTGTAAACTTATAACTTTCCTTTATTTTCAGGCGAAAGAAACCTATTATGACCAGCAAATGCTGGTGATTTATAAGTATATCAGAAGTGTTTTTACTACCACCAGCTATTGGCTTATTACTGTACATATTTTGAAACTTACAGATTGAATATCCTGTAATGATAGTTATGTCTTTTGTTATCATATAGGTTCTGGTATATTTTGCATGCATACTGAAGTATTCCTGAGCAACAGGTACAACATGTTGCTTCCCTTGGCAAATATATTCTACCCTTCCACCAGAGATATTATCATCCATGGTGAATGTAAACCGTTCACCATGAATACTATTGCTTAGTTAGATCTTAACTTTACTTCTGTAGGTTCAAAGGTCGAGTGCAATTTCACGAGCTAGTATTTTTCATGGACTTTTATACATATATGAGCGTGAGCTAGGTACACTTGTTGATAAGAGCAAGATATTTCCATTAAACAACAAGCCGTCAAACACTGCTTTAACGCTGCAGTCAAACACTGCAACATTGAATCCAATCACAAGAGTAGTGTGGATTCTGAGAGAGAGAGAGAGAGAGACACTTCTGTGTTGCATCATTTGGTATGCAGAAACTAAATTTATTTCATATGTATTTTAGAGTAGGGTAGGCGGATTGCTGATTTATTTTAAAAAACCACTGTGACCCTCACATGCTGCATGATATATCTTTTAAGTCTTCTAGAGACTTCTCCTGGCCCCCTGATCCCCAAAACATTCTATGTAATTCCATTATATTTCTCAGCCCTATTTTACTGAAAGCTCATTATCTCCGTGTCTATTCTCCCTCCGGATCAACCATTGTGGTATATGAATTGCTAGAATAAATAAAGAAGCTACTAATTCAAGATGTTTCCTTTTAACTCATGGGAGTAGGCCTGTGTAATTAACTGTAATGGGATTAAATGAATTTGTTATTAATTTCCCAGTATTCTAGAGAGGTCTGAGACCTTTTTTTTGAATCTTGTAACTTCTTAAGTAAACTTCAGGATTTTCAGTTTAAAAATTATAACTCTTGTAATCTACAGTATGCTTTCCAATCAAATCAGAGTGATTATAAAAATACACATGAATTATAAATAAGGTGCAGAATCTGGTAATGAACTGAATTATATGCAGCCAAAGACAGACAGTCAATGAGGAGATAATTAGTATAATTTACCTTACCTATACTTTTTTCCATTACTTCCTTCTGACACATGTCTTGGACATTCACTGTGCAATTCACTATGAATTCTGGAGATGAGCAGTCATTATTTAGCTGATATTCCTCACACTGATAACACTGTATTTGCAAAGCAAATCCTAAAAGAGAAAGAAATTTTGTTTAGCAGGTGCTACAAATCTTTCCAATGCTGCAGTCCTATGTATACACATGGGCATGTTTCACTGAACTTAAAAGAACTTACTTCGGAGTAAACACGCGTAGTAATGTTTAAGCATGTTGCCCAAGGTAAGCATGTTGCCTTAAGCACACTAACTAGGGACTAAGCCCTGTTGACTTTGTAGCATTTCTTCTGAACAAATACACACAGCATAGGGTTGTGCTGCATGTTAAGTTTTCATTTCTTCTTGTCTGTTACTGTTCTGGTATTTTTTAAAAACCCTGTGGATGCTGCACTTGGCTCTGGTCCAAGCCCATTTAGCTGAGGCCATTGCTCATAATTACTTAGCATCTTACAATAATAAGCTGGCTGTGTGCAGGAAAACTCTAAACATGGGGAAAAACTGTTTTAGTTTCCACCTCTACACACACACTCTTCCGACTGCATCAGCTAACTCTGTATCCAGCAGGGGGCAGAACGAACAATGATAGACAGTAAAAGAATTGATCTGTTTTGCTCACCAACCCTTCTCTCTTTTCCCTTTATGAGTTCCTTAAAAGCACTATGCGTTTAAAAAGCAAACAAACGACGTTGGGTGACGAAGCAACACTCCTAATAGACGTGCTTCAGAGCTCATCTGCGCCAAAGGGGTTTACTTAACTACTAATTAATTGCAAATGATTTAATTACTATTTTGCCATGCACAATTACAGCTGCAAAGCATCCTTGGCTTCCCTCTATCATGTAAACGAGGTCCTTCTGGAAGTTAAAGCGAGGGCCAGGGGACTTGCAATATTTACTGTCTGTCGGAGCTCTGCCTGAGTAGGAATTCTGACTCCAGTGCTGGCGGGGTTGACTGATGCACAGAAATATCGGGGTGGGGCAAAGGGGTCTGCTGTCCACTCATCCACCTTCGAAAGGATGGGGCGGGAGAAAGGACAAATTAAGTATCAGAATTGGGAATTCTTCCTGAGGAGGATCGATTCCCTTTAAGATCCGTACTTAAGGCATATTTAGAGAGAGCTGGTTAGCAGCATGCAGGGGAGCTGGCCTTCGTGCTGAGAAGGCTGTGCCAGCAGGAGCATCTAGACTGAGCCTTGGCTCCCTTGATCCTTACTCAGGAGTAGTAGCCCCTAGCAGCAGAAGAACCCCCGAATGGTTCCCATCACGCAGCCGGGGGGTGGCGGAGAACGCAGACACCCGGAAACTGGACTGTTTTCTTTCGAGAGCTGCAATCTATCTAAGGGTAGGCAGAAAGAGCAGCTCCCTAGGATAGTTTGTAAGTGAGCTACTAACTATCCCCAACCCTCCGAAACACATTTATAGGCGAACGAAACAAGTCCTTTCTTCTGCGGTTGCAATCTGGCTCCGAGGTAGGCTCAGACAACTGCTCGCAAAAGTGGATCTCTCTCCCCAGCCCACGTCTAAAACAAACCCAGATCGCACAGGAAGTAGAATTTAGCCGCGGGGGGGGGGGGGCTGATGTGGAGTGTTACGGTCTGGCTGTTGGAGATGCTCAGCGCCGAACGAAGAGCAAGAGAGAAGCGGGAGCCGGGAATCGTTTTCCTTGGGGCTACCATTTGGCTACTCAAGGGCTGCCCCCGCCCTCATGGCGTCCATATAGCCTGTATAAGCTAGCTGCCGAGGTAGATCCCAAGCAGAGCCCTTCTGGATAGCTGGATCTCTCTCCCGGTGCAGTCAGCGTAAGGAGACAGGGAGAAGGCGGGAGAGCGTGTGGGCTTCTTGGCTGGGAAAGACCTGTGCGATCGGACTTGTTCCGAAGGTTGCGCTGGGCTCGTGCGACTTCCTCATAGACCTGCACCCGGTGGATCAGGCAAGCAAGCCGCCGCCGCCGCCGCTTTCCTAGCACGGGGCTGCAGAGTTGGTGCCGGAAGCAGCAGCTGTTGAACAAGAGACGCGAACTTTGCAGAGTAGCTACCAGGAATGTCCCTAGCCAGTTGTGTTCGCTGGATCTGCAGGTGCCGGGCTTCCTTCGGGAAGGAGCGCGCGCGGGGGGGGGGGGTTACCTTACCTGGTGCCAGCAACAATCCCCAGAAAGTTGTCGCCACGGCGAGGAGCCACATCCTCTTGGAGCCGTCGGAGGTGGCAGGCGCTGGGCAACGGAGTGCAGCTCTCAACAGCAACAGCCGGGCAACGCCGCGGGAGTCGCACAGCTCTGCCACGTCGGGCTGGTGTTACTGCTGCAGCCGCTGCGGAGAGGAGCTCCGGGGGCAGCGGGCGACGCCAGAGCCCGCATCGCCCGCCTGGCCCAGCTCCCGTCCTCCCTGCTCGAGCTTCCTCCAGCCTCGCTGGAGTTCAGACACTGAAACTACAGCGGAAGACGCCGAGCCAAGAAAAAGAGCGAAGGAGACGGGCGGAGGGGGGGCAGAGGGCGCGCGCGAGACCCGTCCACTAACCCCCCCTCCCAGCACCATCTGATTGCTCCTCCCCTCTTCTACGGGCGGGGCGGGGAGAAAGTTTATGGAGACAGAGAATCCTTAAGCTGCTGCGGGAGGTGGAAAAGGGAAGCTCCCCCCCCCTCAAAATAACAAACAAACAAACAAACCACCTTTACTTTCTGCAGCAGCGAGCGGGGAGGAGTCGGGCCATTCACTCTTTGTCTTAGCCCGCCGTTCGGTTTCTACCTGCTCAGGAGGAGGTGGGCTGTGCAACTCCCACACTGCACGCACACACCCCACCCCATTCTATGGGTGTGTCGAGAGGCTGACGCTAAAATGTCACCCAGGAATACAAACTAACCCTGTGGGATTCCAGCTCCAAAATTCTGGCTACTCTTCTGCTCAGGCGACTCCCTCTTCCCCCCCCCCCCTGTCTCCCCCGCCCCGTGTGAGCCAAGGCTCGCTCCTCGCTTTGATATTTCCCTTAAAGGGACCCTTCTTTCAAGGCCAAGATCATTTCATGTGAATATGTTCTCATTGCAGCCCATCAGTCCACTGTCATGTAATTTTAAAATCAGAATGCTTAATGGGTGGTACCCCCACCCGCATCCTCCAAGTGTTTGTGGGTGGGATATGGAGTCGTGTGGACGTTGTGTCACGCAGAGTACATACAAAAATGTACGTGCGAGTAAAGGGGTGTTTGTTGGTTCGTAGGTATCGATTCCTTCACTCGCCCGCGAACTGCAGAACGGTAGCTAGTGAACTGTGGTCACCGCTACATAGTCGTGCGGGCCTGGAAATTCTGTTCTGCTTCCAGTACAGAGCAGTGCGAGGTGTCGTGTTTAGCGTCAGACTCGGCCAGTCCTCACGGGGTGGGTCACCTTCGGGCATTTGCGCGCGCCCTCAGCCTAAACTACCTCCTAGGCTCTTTGTTAGACGAAAAGGGGATTCTGACTACAGTATATTGCCCTCAGCTCCTTGGAGCTCTTGGCAGGGTCGAAGCGTGAAGTAGGCGGGCGGGGCTCCTCCCTGTCCTCGCTGTAGTAGCCACCGCGGCTGCTGCACGTGTGGGGTGGAGAAGATAGTGTGTGTGCTGCTGAGCCCTACTGCATTTGACCCCTGTAGCTCCGTGGTCCACTTCGTCGCCTGCAAACTACGACAAAGCGGGCATCGAGGCAAGGGCGCTGTTGCCTCTTGCTCCGATCCCAACCGTGCATGGAATCTGTTGTACCACTACGGTAGGCAGCAGAGACTGTCTTCTGCTAGTGTTTGACAGAAAATGCTAGCAGATTCAAAGCAGTGTCCCACCACTGGAGACACACACAGGCCCCCATGCTTAGTGGAGCAGCCATCGCGTGCCGAGCCCTACGAAGGTTATAAATAAGGGAACTCTATCTCTGCGGAGAACAGGCTGGGTAGACAGACACTTCGTACCGAGATGCATCCTCTGGGCTGAGGAGAATGTAACACGGAGCCCAGAGGGGCCGGCATGCAATTCTAGAGTGTGTGCAGAAGGTGGACATCGCTCAGGTGTACTTCATACCTGTGCGTTATCGAGGCGGGCGCCTTTTGCCCCCAGCTGGAAGATACCAAGGCTGGGCTCACTCTTGTCCCGTTCTTCAGATTGGTACTGGAGCTAGGTGACAACCGTAGTTTAAGGACCTAGAACTAGAAGAAACGGAGACGGTGGGGAGGGAATCGCCTAAGGCGTGTTTACTCACGGGTGATACTGAACCACCCGCCTCGTTTGCATTGCAGACTTACAGAAACCAGGTTCGACGCAAACTTAACGCTTGCTGTTTGCTGATATGCTCGTATCTTTCAAATAGCTTTTAGCAGCACTGGAGGAAGCAGCTTGGCTTGCTGGATTGCAGAGCAGGTAAATCGCACTATTGCCTTGAGGAAAGGAGATATTTAGGCATGGTTGGGGAGTAGTTGGCTGGGCTTCGGGGCTTCCAAGCGAGCAAGCCAATGCTTTTTCCAACTCAAGCAGCTTTCCACAACTGTTAGGTAGGAGAGCGAGGAAGGTTGCAATTCGGTGCCCACTTACCTTACCTGGGAGCAAGCCCCATTGAACTCAATAGGACTGCCGCCTCCTGCCCTGACCCTCCCCGGGTGTCAGTTCTTTTTAGGACTATATATATTCTAACCTCATTCTGAGTTCTGTGCCAAATTTGCATTTACACGGCGACGCCTCCTCGAACCTTTTCCCGGGTGACCCGAAATCTGGATAGTTGCTCCAGTGTGCGTGTTCCGGCTGTGTGTGATTCTTCTTCTCTAGCCTGCACATAACCCTCCGGTTAGTCCTCCGAGGAGATGTCTCTGTTCACTCCCTGGCTGGCTGTGCTCCTGATGTCTGTAGCTTTCTCGGTGACGAGCAGAAGAATCTCTCCCGCGCGTATAGGACTGTGGCATTCGTGGGCACTCCTTTCTATTTGCCGTTTATTCGTGCGTTTCAGAAAGATTTGTCTCTCAAAGAACGCACGGAATCGTGTTTGTATTACTCAGTGTGCGCGCTACCTAGGCGTGTGCCTAACCTTTGTTATACGCGAATACGCGAGCGCCAAGCGGGTCGGCCTCTTTTCTTTCTCTCCGCTCCCGTTTGTGCGAACAGCTGTACACAAACCAAGTTGTTCTGTGGGGGTGGGGAGGGGACAGGACCAGAAGGACTACGTTAGCACCTGTGAGAGTCCGGGGGAGTGCAATTTCCGTGTCTATCCGGAGAAGGAAGCGTGTATGCGGGCGAGAATGTGAGCCCATAAACACCCAGCCTAACCCGGAGCCGAAAGGCGCTGCCTTGTGCGCCCGGCGGCCGCCTGCAATGTGTTCCAGTCCTCTTGGAGGACTTGGCGGGAAAGGCGAAGGAAGACGCCTCCTCCGCTTGTCTGGAGAGGCTCTAAACGCGGAGCCAAGCAGCAGACGCAGAGACAGTTCACGAGTTAGCAACCAAGTGCAACAGTACAGCAAGACCTGCTGGAGCTCTGCGCGCGTTTTGCGAGACAGACGTCTCTTTTTTCGCTTTAGTACAAAGGCGCTATTTCGCAGTGGAGAGGAAGTAATAGCGTTGCTTCCTGTAAGAAGCGTGCAAGAGACCGCTAGTGTCTTGTCTTTCAGCGCACGCGGGCTGCGAGAGCCACGAGACCTCAAGAGCCACGAGACCTCGCCGCGCCCTTTTAATGTATATGTGCCGATTATGACCGCCAGGGTTGCCGCTGACTCTGTGGCAACCCCTACGTGCACTCAGCTCAGTCTCTTCCAGCCTAGCGGAAAGAGAGCGAACTGCTTATAACGCGGGGTTGGGTGTCCGGTATTACTGCAGCTTAAACCCTAACCCATTTTAGCCTCACTTACTGCAGTAGGCATTGATATTGTGTGAAAAAGCAACGGGGGAGGGGAGTAGGAGGAAGCCGGGGGCAAGGCAGAGAAGAGTGAATTTTCGTTCCAAATCAAGGGCGGTGGCGGTGGGGGAGAGCATGGGCCCCGCCCTCACATAATTTGTCCCCTCCCCATTTGTGGGTCACAGCTTGCCCACCCATAATGCACTTTTCCCCTTCTGTGCCCCCTTCTCCAACTTATTTGTCTGGTGCCACCACTGCCCCTTTTAGGCTTTCAGAAAGGAGGGAAGCTGCATTAGGAGAGGGCCACTGCGTTTTTCTGACCATGGAGAAGAAGTCTTAAGAGATGCTCTTCACCATATTTCCTAAACCTGCCATAAAGAACAACCCTCCAAGATAAGGCTATGCCTTAAAACAGTAAAGGGCAACTGGCAGCCTAATTTCACAGTGACTGAGGCACCACCCCACTTCTGTCTGTGCTACAGGCCTTTGTGGACTTGCTTTTATTGCTGGAATCCTTCATCTTCCACAAGATTACACTTCCTATCCTGTGTCTGTAGCTGCTCTATTTTACCCACCCACCCTTTGATGACTTTTCTCAGCCTCATCTTTTAGAGCCCAACCTTCTTTGCTTTCCATCATTCAGCATCTTGTGTCAGAGCGAGGCAGAGGTTTGAATTAAGCTTAAATTACTTTTTAGTTGCCATGTAGCAAATTCATTTTACTGATTTGTATCCTATCTGTGCTCGTATTATCCATGATGCATACGACGCTGCTTGACTTGAGAAGGGAAATGGCTTGAATATCATCACTTACCATGTATATGTTTTTATGCAGTTCTCTTTTTGTGGAAATGTTCCTACATTTAATTCCTGATGATTCCTTGTCTTTTACACAAATACAAAAGAGAGCCCTTTACAATCCATCACCAGCTAACTGTTTAATGTCTCAGCTAATTTCAACCATCTTAATTGTTGAACTGTTGACATATATGTACATACACACATTGTTTTGATATCTGGATGCGATATGACTTTTATTAAGAAATAAATTCCAAAAGAAATTTCATAAAAGTCAGACAATGAAACTCCACCCCAACAGCATCATTTAAAACAATGTGAAATGTAACATTGCACAAAAGTATTAACAATGTAACACTGATAGTACAACATCATACTGGGGACAGGGGATGAACAGGTAAATGCTACAAACTTAGTAAAGGGCTAGAAGTATCCCAAATATAGCTAGCTTACAGATTGCTGTACAAAAGTTGTTATAAATACTCCACATCTAGAAAAAATACACCCACCTTTGAAATAGACTTTCCCCTTACATATAAACAGTTTTTGTAGAAAAAAACCCACAAATGTTTGCTAGCACCAATCTTTTTCTTCTGCTTAAGTGTAAATTACAAATCTAAATTGCATTTTATTCCATGGTTCCCAGATTAACAGTTAAAATGAAATCAGTTCAAAGGAAAATCAACACAGCACATATTAATGATAGATGGCAACAGATAAATGAGAAGCAAAGTATCTCTTGAATGTGTAGACCAAATGACATTAAGAGAAATATGTGCATGAATCCATAGAGAAACTTGGCTCCAGAACTGTACTATATATATATATATATATATATATATATATATATATATATATATATGTTGTACAGTGTGGTTCAAGGGTTTTCTATAGTTGTCATTACAGACAATTGAGCAAGCTCAAGTTTGCATTAAAGCAGTGTTTCTACATACAGTTGTAAGACTAGAATATTTATAAATATTTTACAAAAAAAGATCACTAACTTTGTTAATATTAACATCAATGTTTAAAGTTAGTAACCTGTCATTTCTGGAGCATGGCACCAATTAGTATTTATTGCTGTCATGTTTTTCTACAAATATATTTTTCTTCCCCAATAATATTTTTACAACTTCTGTACAATAATTCATCAAAGTGCAAAATTAAGACTTTTAAAAAAGTAACAACTGTCATAGATGTTGAACGTTCAGTCTTTCTAGTATAATGCAGGATGTTTTCTTTTTTCTTCTTATTGCTCTATATGAATATATCCAGCTTATCCTATTGCGTGTCTTAGCAACATACTTTGAATAGTTTCAACAGCTCCTCCTTATTTTATTTAGTCCTTCCGTTTCTTAAGTACTTCACTCAGTGCCCACTGTAGAGTGTCTTTATACATCATTTGAGCCTTGGCTCGCACAGGATGAGAAGCTATCATATAAAGAATCACTCAATGATTCTAAATGGTCTATAGTACCATGTGTATTGGAACTATTTAGGGGAACGTCTTCATTCTTCCCATTTTCTTCTTCCTGGCCTTCAACCTTGTTCAGACTGTTCTTCTCTTTTTCCAATAAAATGCTGCTGCTGTTAAATTTATTGAGACACTCCAGGGAAATTTTAGATGGCCTCTTTTCAGAATCTTCCTTTGTTTCCTCAGGTTGCTTCAATTTCTGTAACAATTTAATGAAGGAAGAGAAATTAGAAAAAAGCACCTTACAAAAACAAAAATGGTTATACACATTGTAAATACTCAATTACTGCCTTTTCACAGTAGAAAAGGAATAAACTGTTAAATGCTTTTGGGCTTAATCCTCCATTTTAATTAAATGCAATAATAAAGTCCATTTTGGGATAAATCATAGTTTTAATGATTCTGCTCAGACAAATAGGACTCAATTTGCAAAACAGTTAAGTACCATTTACATTTTAAGCAGCTGATTTCAGAATCTGTATGAGTAAAATATCGCCAGTGTCTCCGGAGTAATTTACACTTACTATTCTTCAGAAATCATTATTTAAGGAAAACTGGAAATTGATCAAAGGAGCCTGAATATCCATTATTTATTCTATTGAACTCCATCCTGCCCAGTCCTGAGAGTTCAGGATCTCGTAACAGGTGATACTGAATGCAATCTAGAGAATCCAGACATGGTTAAGATCTACTGAAATCAGTGGGTCTCTTGTACTGAGGTAAGTGCCATTAAAATTTATAAGTATTTAAGTGCACCTGACTTTCTACAGATTGCAGCCTTTACATGAGCCAGATTTAGCTACCACACTTCCCCAGTGATTTGTGATAGGCTGCTATTTCCTTCACCTTATTTCTACTTCTTGCAGTGGCTATAGAAGACCAAATAATGCAAAGAAGACACACATATACTCTACTGTTTTGAGAGTAAAATGCTAGTATATCAAGCATTTCATGTAGCAGGATGCGAGCAGTATATATCCAAATACTCTTGATGTCCCTGGAAAACAGCTCCTGCTACCCACTTAACATACAGATTAACATATGATCAGTTTTCATTGATTGTCTGTCTGGAATCTGGCAGAAAACCACTCCAATGTGTACTGCACACATTCACTGGAAATATCACCTACTCTTAGAATGCCAACATGAATAATGAAATTTTGCTAGAAAATAACCTCACATTTTGCACGTGTAAGCCTATACTTCGTTTATTTTATTACGGTCATAGACCAGAGTACAATGAAAGCCTATTGATTTTCATGAACCAAAAATGTCTCTAATAGACATGAAAGCAACAGGATAGGAAATTACACTGAACTTGTCCAATTCCCTCAGACTAGAATCAATCAGATATTGGCTAGGTCTACTCTAAGAAGTATTGTAATCCGAGGAAAATATACAAAATGAAGCACTGGACAATATATTAGCACATTATATTAAAAACGCACTGCTGGGTTGTACAAAGCCAATTTTATCTCTTATCTTTTAAGGTGATGAATTAAATGTCAAATATGACCTAGTTTTCTCTCACAGATTTTAAAAAAAATTCTTGTGTTTCTATTTCATATTCCAGGTAACATAATCAACAAAATATAACACTGAACATATCAAAGGCTTCACAGATATCAAAGGTTTTGCAGCATTCGTTGTCAAATGAGGTGTGCTATTCATACAGTAAACACACTCATTCCTCATTTTCAGTATTAGTGCCAGGCAGAAATGAATGGATCAATAAACTATTGGCAGGCCAAGAACAAACATTGTTACTTGGTGTTTAGATGGCAAGTGAAATAGCTGATTTAGGATCATTCAAGAGTATAGCTCAGAGAACATAATATAGCGTATAGCAAGAAAAGCTATTGCAACGAAGGAGGTCGTTGAAGATTAGGATGTTCAGCCCTGGAGAGTTTATGCTTCTTTTTGGATTCACTACAGCTCCCGTAATACCCAGCCACAATAAATTGTAGCTGGGAATGATGGAAGTTGCAGTTCAGCAACATCTGGAGTACCACAGGTTGGGAATCCCTGCATTAGTAAATCTAGACTTGGCATACTGCTCATCACAATAATACTTCTATCCACCCCTGCATTAGTCTTACAGTGGGCTTCAGTGAATTGATCAAATAGCTTAAGCAATGCTCTTAGATAATATACTGGGCCATAGTTTGTGTGCCACTACTGAATGAGACATAAAGCGAAAAGGCCATGTTCTTTGAAGAAAGCTTGATGCTATGCTTACATTTGGAGCCCAAATCTACAACCTAGCTAGGCCAGATAGGCTAAATTGAAAGCGGTGTAACTAAAATCAGAATTGTTCAGATTTCATATTCTAAAAAACAAGACTAGTTCTAGTGGACTTGAGTATCTTACAGGATCATCACACTGCTGGTGGTATTTACCTTTTTGGTGTTTCTACAATCAGACTATAGTACTCTTTTTTAATTTCATAATGCGAGTGAGATAAGATAGTTGAAATCCTATATTTTAACAGTTGTATTGATTGATAACTTATATGAAGTACACCATGGAAGGATATGCCACTCTAATCAGTGGATCACCAAGTAGCAGCTCTGATCCAACAAAGCCATTTGTCCTCATTCATGAATGCAAATTATTTTACTTGAAAAATTCTGGTTTGCAATTGGGGCAGGGGGAGAGAGAGAGAGGGAGGGAGAAAGTTTGTGTATCCTTGCTGGCTGGCACCTTTCAAAGTGGTGGTTTATATTTAGCAGAGGGAGAACAATTGCCCATATTCAAGTCAGAGTCATCCCTATCCAGTGGCTGTTGCTGATGTTTCTCTTTTGTATCCTTATAGATTGTGAGCTCCTCTAGAACAGGGAACCATCTTTTTGTTTTTTTGCTATGTAAACTGCTCTGAAAACATTTTTTAGTTGAAAAGAGGTATGTAGACAATAATTATCCCCTTTATGAAAACACTGTAGGAGTGTGCATGGAACCAATTTTTGCAGTTCAGTCCAAATCTGAATTGCATTTAGACTGCACTGTGGTCTGTGAACCGGTTTGGTTGGGCCAGCCAGTCTGAACTGGTTTGCCGGTTTGAGTGAATGTAAAGGGGAATCTGGTAAGGATTCCCCTTTGCTTTTGAAGTAAAAAAAAAGCTTTTGTAAAAGGTGGGAGGGGAGTGGCAAGTGAGAGGCACCTTTAAAAAAATAAAATAGAAGGCGCTTACCTGCAGGTCTATGGTGTGTACCACCTTACAGTGGTGGTAATGTCTGTCCTCTGTACATTCACAGAGTATCTGTGTGGTCAGCGTGTTGCTGACCACGCTACAAATAACTTCAGTGCATGTCCATAGGTTAGATATTCCTATCACTGCAAGGATTGGGAGGGGGGAGAGCCACAGGTCTGCCAGTAAGCACCTTATATTTAGATTTTAAGGGGCCTCGTACTATTCACACCCCTGCTGCCCTCTACAATACCTTTTTAACTTCAGAAATTTAACCTTCACAGTTGAAATGAATAAGATGGATCCCTGTCCCAAAGGGCTCACAATCTAAAAAGAAACATAAGATAAACACTAGCTACAGTCACTGGAAGTACTGTGCTGGGGGTGGATAGGGCCAGTTGCTCTCCTCCTGTGAAAAAAAAAGAGAATCACCATGTTAAAGTGCCTCTTTGCCCAATTAGCACGAGTAAACAAACTAGTCCGCGGGCAAACTGGGTCTGGTCTGGTCTGCGATCGAACCAGTTGAGTTTGCAGCAGACTAGTTCAATCGCAGACTGGTTTGGCACACCCCTAAAACACCGGTATGTATACTTCTATATAAAGACTTTGAATAATGCACGTGTTTCAGATTAGGATGTTCCAGTTGGATTAATATTCAATCTAATTCCAATTTTAAAAATAGACAACTGACCTCTTACTCAATGAAAGGTATTCAGTTGAAGGTCTTACAGTAGGGTAAGAGCTACATGTTCATGTACTGTAGAATTCAGTAAATATATATGGACTTAATTGGCTCTTAAGGTAGTTAGATATATTAGCTATTGAAGTTGGTTTCTATGTCTGCTTCATTAAAAAAGCTCACAAGCCCAAACTGGGTAATACTTTTATTAGGACCAATAAACAGTCACAAAGAAGTGGGTAGTAAGCTTTTTTATTCCCCAGATCTTCTCTGAGATGGAGATGTCTCCTAAATCTCATATAGCATTTTAGTAGTATTAATCCATTAGGATTAATTAAAATTAAAACTCACCATTAGGGAGTTTTGCCATTTGTTCTTGTCCTGTGTGAGGTAGTTTGTTTAAACACCCTGTTTAAAGATTAACACTTCTATGGCACAGCAAAAAATGCTCTCCCATTGGCTGAGCTGATGACATCAATGGGGCAAAACCTCCCTGCAGCCTTTTGATAAGTTTAGGAGGCCTGACTTGAGTTTGTGTGGATTTGGTTTGAGTTGATTATTGAAAATGACTGAAAAAAGATTTGTGAAAGAAAACCTGCCATTTGTAGATTCCTTGACAGCAAGTTTCTTCACTGGCAATGAAGATTACGTTGGAATGGAGATGAGGGGAGTAAAGACCACAAGGTTAATAATAGAACTGGTTCTATAACACAAAGAATTGCTCCCCCAAATATTGCCCTCATACATGGTGTGCCATAGGGGAAAACATTTTTGATTTTTCTGCCCCTTAAAAAGGTGTGTATGCGGGGGAATGATTGTGTGAAGAAATCAGGGGCAGGTTAACAGTGCCCGTTTCCTACTCTTTTTTGTAATAGCTGACAGATGGTATTACCTATGGTTACATAAGGACACAAGAAAAAGCTCTGATGGATCAGGCCAAAAGCCCATTTAGTCCAGCAACCTGCTTCACACAGTGGCCAACCAGGTGCACCTGAGAAGCCCTCCCCAAAAGTCACATGTTCAACTATAGCATGCAGTTATAACAACCATTTCCTATTTGACTCAATCCAGTATTCTCCCAAAGCGCACAAAAATCATATGTAGTTGTGTTGATCTTGGGGGAGGAGGGAATCAATAAGTCAAAATAGGGAGATCTAGGTCTGGCTCTGGATCCATGAGTAGAAAGTACTTCCACAACGCATTTCCCCTCTGGCTGGAATACTCGCACTATACTGAATTGCTCCTTGCTCCAAAAGGTTCATTGGCCTTTGGAAACAGCTTTTTAGGCACTGTTAGAGTCTGCAGCACTCAGCTGTGAAGGCCCCAGTTACACATGAGCTTTGGATCTCAGCCAGATTTAAAATAAGTTCGGGACAGTCTATTTTTTGACACTTTGTTTTCTAAATTTGAATCATAAGTACCACTGAGTCATGGACAGTTCAATCCTACGAATCCTCTTTAGCTGTCACACCTGAAACAGTGACAAGGAACAGATTGCCGAGGAGCCAGCTGTGGTCCTACTCTCCATATCAGGTGTGAGTCAGGGTTCTGAACGTGGTTTGTGCTTTGAATCTTAAGCCTTGTTTTATGCTATGCAGAATGCTAAACCACTGGCTCAAATCATATTTCAACTGCACAGCTATGTTTTGAATACATTTGGTATAACTAAAACTGGATTGGCAGTGGGGGGAATTACAGAGAGTTGCCCACTGATAAAACTGTTGAACAGTGAACATTTTTGTGTCCCAGTTCTTTTCTCATGGATTGGGTGGTATATCACTCATTGTTACAGACTGAGGGAGGAAGATTTTTCTCAAGACCAATTAAGCCATTGCTGATTTACACTTTGGATCCAATTCTCCCACATTGGAATCCAGCGCTTAACTTTTTCATTTACAAAATTCATTGTGTGGTTAAAACAAAAATCAGTGAACAAAACATATTTAAGACTGAAATGTTGCCTGTCATAACATATGCAGACACCACTTTCAAAATCTAGGAATGCTAAAAGGAAATAAAATAATAGGGACAAATGGGAAGTATACCTATTCAGTCTGGATGTCAGCCACTAAATTATTTCAGCCTAACACACCATGCAATATTAGCACTGGTGCAGCTAACACTCCATTAGTCCTAAGGAGGAACAGTGATTTTTGTTGATCTCCCCTTTCCTCTGAAGCCCACTGTGGCTCCTGAAAAGATGTCCCTGAGGGCTGCATGATTCTCAGAGACATGTTTTCAGGGGTAACATTTGATTTCAGAGAAAAAGGGAGAATGAATCCCCTTCCCAGTCACATGCACTGCCATTGCAGTTTTGTTAGTCTGGACGTCAGCTAGTGTGCTATGTATGTGTGTATCCATAGAAGTGTGCTATGTATGTGTATATCCACAGAAGTGGCTTTGAAATAGATCATCACTTAGGATTTTCCCTTAGGATCGTCAGGTCTTATATTTTACAGATGCATGAAAGATATCCCCAAATATGGGAACTTTTGCAAATAAAATGTGCTTAGTATACCAGATCCTGGTACCAGAATGTAGGTACAGAAGCTGCAAAAGGGGACCAAGGAAATATCGCTTCTAATCATGGGGATGGAACTGATAGGTGCAAAGTTCTAAGTGCAGACAGACTCTAAGGCCAGCAAACATTTTGTTGATTGGTTCCTAAAAAAGCTTAGGAACTCCCTTTATATACATAACTATAGTGACATTTTTGCATTTTATTTAGCAGTTTAATATGGGACAACTGGCATGAGGGGGAAAAAAACACAGGTCAAGTTCGATGAGGTTAAATCAATGAGCCAATTTAAGCCAAAATGTCCAGTAGAGAAACCAATTAGCAAGGGATTTAACATTCAGTCCAAAGTCAATGGAAGTTTTCCTGCTGCCTGTAATGAGTTTTGGATCAGGTCATACTGTCATCAACATTGTGCTCAGTTTTTAAAGGCAATTTATTTAAATTCAATAAATAAATAATACTCCTCTTGGCTGTGACTGGGATATAAGTACTAAAGAAGAGCTCTGGAAGGGAAATAGGTATATTAAATAAAAGTGAGAATGGTGGACAATGTGATTGAACCTGGGAAGGTGTATTCCTTCCATTTACTTGTATGTTCAAGAATACACTGGACATCTTATTCCTTTGCTTTAGCACCAAATTCTTTTTACTCTTCAAATGTGAAAAGGAGGAGGTTTCCAACAAAATAATCAGTAAAATGTTGGGTCAATTCCGACCCAGTAATAATTTGGAGAGTGTTAGGAAGCCATATTGGCCTCCCTGATCGTATGTGGGGGAATCGTCAGATCAGAATTGACTAGGGATGTGTACAACGTTCTGCGGTTGGAGTGTTCCACCTCGAAATGGGCCATTTTGAGTGTTCAGAGCTTGAAACACACCCTTAATGGGGGGGGCTGTTTTGAGCTCGGAATGACCCATTCTGTGGCAGAACATTCCTACCTGTAGCACTCCTGAAGAACGTTCCTACTTGTGGCACTCTTGTGGCAATCTTTTACCTGTGGCAAAATTGCACTCCTCTGCTCACCACACATGCCCAGAGTCCAGAAGAGTGCCATTGGGAATCCAAAATGGTGCTTGGAACAATTCGGAAAGTTCCTACAGAAAAGGGTCAAACAACCAGCTTGACTGGTTGTTCCGATGGAATGTTTGTGCATTTTGTGTTCTGTTCCAATCTCAGAACGGAACGCAAAACATGTTTTGTCCACACCGCTAGAATTGACCCAATATTTCTGGTGGTGCACAGGCCTAACAAATACAATAGTCAAGGTGCTGTGATAGTCTGCAGCTCCCTTTTGAGTGTACACATTGTGGAAAAACTAGCACTGTTTTTATATCATGCATGAAAAGCTTCTTAGTGGATCATCTATTACCAGATATAATATTGATTTCTTTTGACTCATTGAACTGCAGCACATGAAAATAAGGGTTAATGCTGGGATGAAAGTTGTGGTGTTCTGCTATTGCTTTTAAACTAGTTTTGTATGTACCACTTTTATATCGAATAATGCATAATTTTTCATTTCTGGAATTCTTTGTTCTGGAGGGGAATTTCCAATCATCATATACATTGGCAGAGTTTAAAGTTGCAGAATGAAAGGCTGCTTATGATATATTTGTTAGGTAATATATGAGAAATACCCTCTCCTCAACATACTCCATAGTTTACTCTTCAAGACAACTTTATTTGCAGAACAGATTAACACCTGTATCCTGCTGTCACTGGGATAAGAAGTTATGCAATATAATCCTTAATTCACATGGGCAAATCATTACAAAAGAAGTGCAATTAATTGTAAGCCTAAAAATAAACTAAATTACATCTCAGCCTCCTCCTTAAAATTTTTTGTATGAATAAAGTTGGCAGATTACTGAACTACCAATAGCCTTATTCATATGTTCAGTCAGTTATGCATGAGAGTACACCTGTAAAGTCCTGTTTCTGTTATGAGCTTTGAAATCCAGTTCTCCACACTCACCAGGAGAACAGTGTTTTGTCCTTGATAAATGACACTGGGCCGCCAGCATTTCCAGTCATGGATAGAGTCTCTCTCCAAATAGCTTTCGCCTAAAGAGACAAACTCTGTCTTCATGGTGAGCGAAGCAAAGGGATTCCCAAAACACAGCCATGGTGTGGGGGCGGGGCTTACAGGCATGCTCTTGTGGATACTGAACTGGGTACAGGGTCCATGTTGCTTGAATGCTCTGAATTGGAGCTCTTTTCTCTTGTGTTAATGAAATAAACCCAACAATACCCAAACATTAGCGACCTCAGAGTGGAAGTTCAAGTATATACCCATGTAAAAACTCATCACCTCTGTTCATGTCAGTCTTTGCTTATTTGTTTTAGTTTTGTCTTCTGCCTGTCCTGATATTTTGTCATTCTTTCTTTTCTGTGTATTTTGAATATTGAAAAGAAGCTTTTTTCAGTATTCAAATTTTTTTAAAAAAATTCTATGGTATGAAATGACTGGCCGACATTCAGACTTCCTAACTAAAGAAAGCAAGGATGTAGCAGGAGGCTGTACTTAATGCAGCTGGAGGCACCCACCTTCTACAGTGTGTATGGACGTGGTGGGTGGTGATTTTTGCAGATTGTCTCTGCCTTTGAAAATGTTCTGTGCATTTCAAAATATGTCCCTGAGGGACATATTTATATTTCAAAATATGTCCCTGAGGGATATATTCAGCCCTCAGAAACACAGTTTCAGAATGCACAGAGCACTTCCAGAGTCAGGGATGATTGGCACAAATAGTTCCTCCCCACCACATGCAAGCTGCAGAAGCGGGGAAGCCTCTTGCTGTATCCGCACTTCCTTAGCCAGGATGTCAGTGACTGAGATAAAGATTAGGAGTACTTGAAAAAATGTGTCCTAAATGCTAAATGTAATCCTAGCATAGCTATTGCAATTGCTGTGATTACTTCTTAGTTCGGCATGCATGGAAAGACTTCTATTCTTCCTAAAACAACTACTAAAAAACACATTCAGGACTATCATGAATACAAAATATAGATTTTTTAAAATGATGTTTAGAACAATGATACACAATATAAAAGGAAACAAAACAATTGGCACCATAAGCATTAAGTTATACATTAGAGAAATAAATAGATCCACCCATCACCAGAATACACATAAAAATCCAATACTGATTACAGCCCTTAGGAAGCAGAGTTTGGCTCACAATGTGCTCATGTTTAAATAATTATTTTACTAATGCACTTTTAGTGTGAATCTGTACTTTTCTTGCTGATAAGAACCATTCTGCAGGATATCAGATATATATCGTATCCTGGGGAATTGGATGGCTCAGGGATTTGGTAATAGTATATGGAGCCTATAACCTCTAGGTCATTGGTTCAGATCAAATCTGGCCTACACAAGTGACTGAAAATCATTACTCTCAGAAGCTTGCCTGATAGACCCTGACTAGCTCCAGATACTTAGTTTATTTGTTCACATCATTGTACAGGAAAGGTGCCGGCGGCAGGAGGACCCTCCTACTACTATGTACAGCCTAGTTTTGGGATAGATTCCCAGCTGAGTAACAATGTGAGAATTCCTTGTTTTTTATTTTGGACTGCATCCTTAAGTATTTAACCAAATTTCATCACCAAAGTAAAAAGATTGCACATCGTGTTTTATATTCTAGATTACAAAAAAGCAAAACAAAAACATAACATGTTTGCTATATGTTGTAAGTACAGGAACAAGAAAAGAAACGGGGTCCACGGAATGGCAAAACAAGACAATAAAAAGAAACCCGTGGTTTCATTGCATTCATATGTTGTAAGTATGCAAACTTGTATGGGGTACTGAAATGGTTCTCCCATGTGCTGGTTATGATGTTAAAATGAGTACTCTTGTATTTTGCTAGGTACTCTTGTATTTTGCTAATGAAAACCAGAAAAAAATATAACAGATGGTAAATATGTCATAAACAATGACAAAACTAGATTATATCACTAGAATTAGCCAGCCTAAATTCATCTGAGATTCTTCTTGTAATATTTCCCAAAGCAGCTTAGGCTTGGTAAGTTTATAACATGATTGAGTGCCATAAATGCAGGTCAGCCAACAAGAACCCTCTTCCAGCTCTCCTTGGCATTTGGTCCCAGTGCCACAGAAGATAAGTTTAAGAGATTGTGAATGGCCATTGGGGAGAAAATGGTCTGTAAGGAAAGCCTTGTAAGACATTCTGAGTGCTTACAGCAAGAGGTTCATGGAAGGATTGTGGTGATAAAATGCGAACCATTACTGCTTGTATAAATAAAGTATGGCAACAGGATCGCACTTGAGGATATTGTTTTATTTTTATTATGGCTTTGCATTATAACAGATCAGTATTATGTATATAAAGGTACATCTTAATTTGCAATATGTGGTGAAAAACTAGTAGAATAATTCTAGAATCAAAACCCATTTTTATCTGCAGTTTTGTTAAACAGTACTTTAAGATGATCAAATTCATAGTTGTGCACACAATATAACATCTTCCTTTGTCTCATACGCACAGAGCAATTGGTTTTTAGATTAAGAAAGAAAAGTGAAATGAGCTCTTAGCAAAGTATCTGCAAAATGCTACTGTATGTACATATATAAAACACACAGCTAAATTGCTATGAGAATTAAATATAGATCAACAAAATCAATACTTAATTGTACAACTCAAGGTCTTTCATTTCACATTAATCCCTAATCAGAAGTACCAAGTATGCTTGTTTTTGATTTAAATGTAGTGAAAATTTTCCAAGCTTTTTATGTTTAAAATTTGTGAGTTATTCTGCCTTTGCTATCCAAGGTCATATTGATCTCATAATCTATACTGTTTATGTTGAAGTTTAATAGTTTATCAGTTTTAGATGTCTTAGTAGTAGTTGTTGAAAGTGCTTCATATTTAGGATAACAATAACTTAATAAAACTTACGTTTTTAAAAATAAACCACCATAAGGAATGTTAGTAAGACGCACTGTGTGGCTTTTGTATGGTGGTTTGTTTTTTTAATTGCAAATTTCTTATTATTAAAAAGTGCAGTGAAGACTGGAGCTAAATCAACCACCATTAGAAAAAAAAAATTCCACTGAAGTAAGTGATTATAAATTACAGTCAATTCTTTCTAGGTAAACAACTTTATAGATAGTTGGCATGTGGCAAAAGGATTTGTGTTGTAAAAAAGTTCATTTAGAGATTGAGCTGGGATCAGCAGTTTTCTTACTGCTGAAAACTAAAGATGCATCCGACCCAGCAATTTTTGTGTGCAATCACCTACCAAAAATCACATGAGAAGCATGAGCTGTCCATTTGTACATGCTGTGATTGTCACAATTTGTTACTCTTTCACACTCTTCCAAGGTTGTGACCCCCTCCCCCCCATATGAAACCTTTTTACTTTATGAAAGAGATTAAGAAATTTCCCGCCAGTGGTCTGGACAAAGATTCTAAACTCTTCTTCCTAGATGTTATTGTGTCTGTCTTCTACATTCTTAGAGCACTTAAAATCACTTGTACACTACAACTATGAAGTGAGTAAAAACAGACCTCTTCCTAATTTTGTCTGATACTTTCTTTTAGCAGTTATGTGATTGCTAGCTAACTAGTTTTCAGCGGGAAAGCATTTTTCCAGCGGGAAAGCATTTCAGTCTTTCAAAGCATACAGTAAAGTAAAGGTAAAGTGTGCCTGCCGTCAAGTTGATGTCTATTCTTGGCGCCCACAGAGCCCTGTGGTTTTCTTTGGTAGAATACAGGAGGGGTTTACCATTGCCTCCTCGCACGCAGTATGAGATGATGCCTTTCAGCATCTTCCTATATTGCTGCTGCCCGATATAGGTGTTTTAGTGGGGATTCGAACCGGCAACCTTCTGCTTGTTAGTCAAGCATTTCCCCGCTGCGCCACTTAAGGTGACAGAGCATATAGTAGCACAGTCTAAAAGTCACTGTCCCTGATATGATTGAATTGAATTGCATATTAATTTGCACACGGTACATTTGTTAATTTCCTATGGTGCCATAAGACCTTTTGTTTTTGCTACAATGACTTAACATGATCACTTCTATGAAACTAATAATAATAACAGCAGCAACAGTAGGCACTAAAGGAATGAATCTTGCCTGCAGGCTTACTATAAAAAAATGCATTTCTATAATTGCACACATTCATCATTACTGTTAGGGACAAAATGTTTGACTCCAAAAGCTTGCAGTTCAAGTGGAGGAAGTCTGCATGCATAAGAAACAGCCCTGACAATGAATATTGAGAAACAGAGGAAGAGTGAGGGACAAAAGAGAATCTAAAAGGAGGTCAAATGGGAAAGTTAGATCAGGATTGACACATCATTTTCACTCATTCATTGTAAATAATTCATATGATACATTCATTGTCAACCTGTACCATCCCTGCAGTTAAGCAGTCGTACTCATTAATGAAAAACTTCTGACTTTTTTTTTTGAGAACAGCGGTATAGCTGTGACTGCAAGTGTTGCACTACTGTTCCATTTTTTCAAGGGACAAGAGAACACAACAGAAACATGGTGCGGGGGAGAGGACCAATAACATCCTATCTACTGCAGTGTGAAGTAGTGATGCAATTCTACTTGCAAAGCGGCAATTCTTAGTAGAAAAGCAGCGACAGAGTAGCACTACAAGGTGTGTGTCTGGTAGTGCCTGAACTAAAATTCATCATGAGTACCAGTCTGGATACAGCTAATGTGACAAAATGAGAAAAATGAGTTTTGAATGACAAAATGAGTTTTGTTGCCTTCAAATTCCTTGGCTATTTTGTTCAAGCAGAAGCTTCCAAATTCGACCAAAAAGTTTTTTTTAAATTTTGGTAGCAGCTATAAGTAATAGTTTTTCAACAGACAGTGTACAGTCTCCAGATCTCATTTAGCTAAATGAAAGAAAATGTATGGTGGATAAGTAAAGCTCCACAGTGAAAATAGTTGTAAAATCACCTCCTGGAAACTACAAAGGTGAAAGCTGTAACTGTATGACCTCTGTTATATTACTGCTGAGCTAAAAATGTAATGTTTGAACCTTTTCCCCCTTTAAAGCGTAACCTTAAATAATAAGTAAAGCCTTTCTCTCCCTTATATATTGTTAGAAGCCTTCATCTATTTTCTGGACTGTCAGTAAAATAATTTTTGAAATAATGAATCATTTTTCTCTTTCCTACTTGAACAGAAATCCCATGATTATTTTGCTGAAGCAGACAATGACCTTCTCAAAGGAACCCTATCACATTCTCAAGATAAATAATGAGAGGCCCTCTCTTTCCCGCCTCAAGGAAATATTGCATTGATATGAAGTGCTTGTGAAATTATCGATCTGTTCATCATTTTTATTAGAAAACAATATACACTTAGCAGAAAGTAATCTACATAGGGAGTTGTACTTAACAAAAGACTGACAAGAGAACAACTCTCCCTAATTGCAATTCTAGTTGCAGAAGGATTTTTAAAAACACACACGCATTGAGGAAGGAGTGGAATGGAGAACACATTGTAAGTAAATTGCATGAGAGAAAAGGACAACTCATTAACATGTGCTGCGAATGGATCCAACCTGTGGGCCTGGAGAAAATGGCTATTGATGAAATGAACAGCTAGCTGTGAAGCTGATATCTACAATTGCTTGTGCTTTGTGTCTTTGAATAATGTGAAAGGGAAAAGGTATCAAGTGAATGAATCTTACATCTTTAAAACAAAATTGCCATAATAGCTCTGATGACTGATAGGCTTTAAAGAGAAAATAAGTTCAGCTAAGGTAATTAACAGATATGACTAGAATTCTCTTAAAGATTCTCCACAATAAAATATCAGTGTGCACTACAGGTGGCCCTTGTTACCCACGAGGTTTGGTTCTTGCCAACAACCATGGATAATGAAACTACGGATAACAAGACCTCAAGTCAATCGGAATTGCTGGGTTAGGGTCCTGGAGATTAAAGAGAGGCTAAAAAAATTGGGAAGAAGGCAGAAATAAGAGCAATAAAGTTCCGTATCATGCTCTTCAGTTGTCCAGCAATGCCCCCCACACCCCTGCCGATTTTCCGTAAAAAATCATGGGAATTTTTTTTTTTAAGGCCACAAAATGGTTTTGTTCAGCAAAATGGTGGCTGGAAATGACATCAGAAGTCATTTCTGGACACCTAGGAAGTGTGGATAGGCACACTATTTTTTAGAACTGCAGATAATGAGATTGGGTCTTTGCTCAATAGAGAATACGTGAAACTGCAGGTAGGAACATACATAGGAAGCTGCCATATACTGAGTCAGACCATAGGTCCATCTAGCTCAGTATTGTCTACACAGACTGTAGACAGCGGCTTCTCCAAGGGCGCAGGCAGGAATCTCAGCCCTATCTTGGAGAAGCCAGAGAGGGAACTTGGAACCTTCTGCTCTTCCCAGAGTGGTTCCATCCCCTGAGGGGAATATATTGCAGGGCTCACACTTCTAGTCTCCCATTCACATGCAACCAGGTCAGACCCTGCTTAGCTAAGGGGACAAGTCATGCTTGCTACCACAAGACCAGCTCTCCTCTTCAGGGTGAAGAGCACAACAAGCACTGTCGCTTGCTTGTTTGCAGAATCCCATTCTTCTTGTTTCTTTCCATTCTCTGTTGGCCTCTGTTCCTCCAGAACATAAGATAGTCCCAGTGTATTCAGCAACATCTTGACTCCGAAGGACCATTTTATGTAGTTCTGCCAGTTCACCAGTGGGGGGGGTCTAGACTTAAGAGTTGGGGAGGGTGCACTTACCCTTCCTGCCGCCCCCCCCCAGCCTCTGTTTTTTGAAAAGCCCACCAGGGCGGGGCGACAGAGTCTCTCTCTGCTGCCCTGTTGCCCCCATTTTCTGGATATGACCAGAAGTCTTGGACACACCTGTGCACGCTGGTGCATTGGAGACTTCCTGTCATGTCCTGTAGCCTTTTTCTTATTTAGGAAAAAAAAAAAGACTATTCTCTGTATCCTGATGGTCTTCTAAAGAACAGAACTAAACTAACACAATTCATTCTTGGGCTGGAATTTTACAGTTTATTACTGGGAAGTAGTGGTTTGCACCCCAAGCTATAGGTTGGATATAGGAAATCCTTCTGCATGCACACAGAGGGAAGGTTGATTTTTTCACAATCCACAGAAATCTATTTTTACGGCGTAGGGCACGGCAGCTGCAGAGGGAAGGGGGATCACTGAACATTTTCTGCTTGGTGCATGCTAAAGTGTATGTAGGCCAATATTTTTACTGACAGTGCATGGTAGTGCCACAAATTATATAATTAGGTCATTCTCATGATCACTTACCCTGGTGGTGGGAAGGCAGGCTCCTACCTGTCTATCCACAGGCAATTAAAAAAATGACCATGAGCTGATCACATACCCACTGGGGCAGATAGCGGCAGATTGCCAGCAGGAGCGGTAAGATCACACTTCGATCCAGAATGCAGCACATGAGCAGTGAAGTGGCTGCTCTTAGTATGGCAGTCACTTGGCTCTGCATGGCGACTCTTTTCCCCAGGCTCACAGCTGAAAATGGTAGCAGGCCAGGATGGAGCCCAGCTACCAGGGGACAACTGTTCACAAGATCACCCACTGAGGCAGAATGTACTGTAGGTTTATTTTACCTCCGTAACACCCTGGGTAGACGAGCTGGGCTACCCAGGACTGGAGCAGCTGGGGCCACAGGGCTCCCGGTATGCTAGATCAGTGTTTCTCAACGTTTTTGGAGTCATGGACTGGAATATTCTTTGTGTGCAGTTTTCCAGACTAGCAGTTAGTATAGAAGTAGCCCCCCCATCCCCAGGCCCCCCAAATCAATTCTAGGCCGGTAGGGGCCACCACTGGGAGCTCTCTGGAGCTCATTTCCAGGCAGCCCTTGTTGCTGGATAATTTTCATTTGAGGAAGCTAAATCTAAGAGAGCACCTTCTTTTACATGATCCCCACCGCACGTTAAGATCATCTGAGGAGGTCCGTCTCCAGTTGCCACCAGTTCGTCTGGTGGCAATGCAGAGATGGGCCTTCTCCTTAGCTGCTCCTGGGTTGTAGAATGCACTCTTGGCAGAAATTTGTAATTTGAGATCATTGCTGTCCTTCAGGAGAGCCCTTACAACCTACCTATTTGGCCTGGCCTTCCAGGGTTTTAAATGATTAACTGTTTTAAATTGTTCTAAACTGTTGCCCTGGTTTTCAGGGCTTTTAGCTGTTTTATTGGTTTTATTGTGTTTTAATAGTTTGATTTTAATTGTTAATTTGTTTTGTTTTTATCATGATGTGAACCACCCTGAGCCATTTTGTAAGGGCAGTATAGAAATGAAATCAAATAAATAAATAAATAAATAAATAAGATCCAGCAACCAGTGCTGCCTGCCTAGAAATGAGCTCTGGAGAGCTCTCCCAGGCTCCATGGATCCCAGGCCCCGCCCCTCTACATGTGAGAGACTGGTACCCTCACGGACCGGTACCAAACAGCTCATGGACCAGCACTGGTCTGTGGACTGGTGGTTGAGAAACACTGCTCTAGATGCCACCATCTGCCTGGGGTAACCAGGAAGCTTGTGTCATGTGGCTAGGTTCTACATATCATTTCTTTGTAACTTTAGTAATTCTTAAATTCAGAATATAGAACTTCTTCTAGTTCTGTAAATGAATCTATCTAGCTAGAACTATGGCATATTATTTTCAGTTACATTTGAGTGATGTACCAATCTAAATACTTTTGAGATCTGAAAGTGCACATTTAAACTTGGTAAAACTGAGACATTTATTTGGTGTGTGGGAAAACACAACACTGGCACACAAGGCCACAACATTTTATCTATGTCATTGTGCCTACAATACCCCTTAATGTTTTATTTACATTTATATCCCATTCTTTCTCCAGAAGGGCAAGAGACTGCAAAACTTGGAGCATCCACTCAGGTGTATGTCCTCCTTGTGTGTATGTGCATCACTGATCATTGCTCTAGTGCAATGTTAGTGCAGTGTTAGTGCGGATGTCAGCCAATGAATGGCCCAAGGTCAACTAGTGAGTTTCATGGAGTTTTGGTCTCCTCAGTTGTAGTCCAACACTAACCATTCCACTACATTGCTTCTCAAGTTAATTTAAAATTGAAAGATCACAGCATTGCAGTTCAAAATTACTACACACAATCAAAGCTGTTCTTGTTAGGGCCAGATGAGGCAGTGGGTGACAGTAGACAAATCTGACTGGTGGGAGCATCCTCCATCTCGGGCTCCCTGTGGTGAGTGCTTGACAAAACGAGCCTGCTAATGAAGGGCTGTTTAGATGTCCCTATCAGCCCACTGCTTTCAGCCACCTGCCCATTAGCAAGCAACAACATCAGTGGTGTCCTTGCACTGCTTTTCTTTTTCTTTCAACTGCTAGTCCCTTTCCTGCAAGGTGCATTCTCTGCAAAGGATTCCACAGGCATGCAACAGATCATTTGCACCACTTCCTTTCACTCCATACCCTGTCTCCTGCCTTCCACAAAGGCAGTGAGAACAGAACAAATGAGGAGTAGAGAGTAGGCAGATTGGCTGCAGCACCAGCTGGCACCAGCAGAGATGGGGGTGGACATATGGGTGGGGTAGGGCAAGAGAGAATGGTTGGAAGTACGGATGTGCACGGACCGGTTCGGAGGCCATTCTACTGGCCTCCAGACCGGTCCGGACACGGGGCGGTTCGGATTCGGAAGGGTTAGGGTGGGGGGTTCCATTAAGGGGGGGGCCCTTCACTTACCCCTCCCGCGCTTTCCCAACTCCGGCACCGTAGTTAGTGTAAAAATCCGGCGGCAGGATCCCTCCTTGCCGCCCGCTTGAATCTCCGATGGCTCCTCCTCCGTGGTAAACAATTGGGCAGCAGGATACCTCCCTGCCGCCCCCATGAAGCCCCCTGCTGCCCCCTTGAAGCCCCTTGCCGTCCCCTTCAATCTCGCCCCGACCGCTCGCTCGCGGCAGGGAGATGTCCTCCCGCCCCCTTCCCTGCCGGGCTGCAAAAGTCTTTAAGAGGCCTTTTGCGCGTGTGCCGCCCGATTGTTTACCACGGAGGAGGAGCTATTGGAGATTGAAGCGGGCGGCAAGGAGGGATCCTGCCGCCGGATTTTTACACTAACTACGGTGCCAGATTTGGGAAAACGCGGGAGGAGTAAGTAAAGGCCCCCCGCCCTTAATGGAACCCCCCACCCCAGTGCCGGACCGCAGCTCCGCGGTTCCGTGCACACCCCGGAAGACATGGGGAAAGGATGTCTGGATGGGTAGAGGAGGAATTGATGCATGATGCATTCTGTACAACCCAAATGCAAAGAGGGTGGAAAAAAGATTCTCACCATGAGGTGAGATAGAACGGAGTGGAGTTCAGATTCTCAACTGGCACCAAGAAGGCTTGGGCTGAACCTGATGACTGAAGATGGAAGGCAGCAAGCGAGTTCTGCTCTTGTTGGCCAGGTAGAAGTCCAGGCTCCTACTATTTATACCAAACCTGGCCAATCCAGAAGCTTCATTCTGCCTGCCAGTACATCATTCTCTGGGCTCATTCACACATAATGGGAAACTAGAGGTCCCTTTGCTACCAGTTCCCAAACCTGAATGTTTGTGCTGGGAATTGGAGGATGTGTAGTTCCCTCCCCAACTGCAATTGTTACCTTTGGTTTGTAGCCACCGATAATTGCATTTTGGCAGCACCTCCATTATGTCCCATCCAGGGATTGAAGTTAGGCTTTTCTCAAACTGTAGTTGAGGAAGGAATGGCTCCTGTTGACTAAACAGGCTGTCCTTCAGGACAGAAGGAAGCCTGCACAGTCAGCTTCCCTGCTTCTTTGCAGTATCGGTAGGTCTGAACACAGACTGGAGAGCGGGTGGGGAATAGGGCCCCACGGTTCTAAATATCATTTGAACCGACCCTCTGTGTCTGAAGAGCATTCTGAGCTTTGAATACATGTATGGTCCACTGAATCTCACCAGGTGAATTCAAATTTTCATACCCCAGGGTTCCCAATTCAATTCCTAACATATTATCTATGAAAATTAACAGCAAATCTCAAGTTGAAGATTCACAATCGTTTCTGCCTTTCCTGAGCAACACTATTCATTGCATGTGCCATAAAAATCCTTCACCCCCTTCTTTGGTTATTTCTTCTCTCCAAGTAGTGTCTCAGTGTTGGTAACCTGCTGAACTAGTGGAAAATCAGACTGAATTCCATAGCATGTCCCTGAAGGCTCTGGAGTACAGAGTAACTGATGGTGGATAATGACTTTTTATGCTAGTAACCCCTCTCTTCTGGGAAATGAACTAGATTCTCAGCTTATGATAATTGAGAGTGCATGTTGTGACCCAGATTCTTTGGGGGGGGGCGTGTTGGAGCAAGGGAGGTTTGACTGCCAATGTGGAAGAAGGAAGTTTTCAAGTTGCAGTTAACACAAGCAATCAGCCTGAGCAAACTGTGCAGAATCCCAGTTTTTGCATCTTTCTGCTTTGAAAAGCAAGCATGTTTTTAATGCATGAAGGGAAATATTCCTTCCTAATGCTGAGTTCAAGCAGCAGACTTACCTGCTGGGAGATGTGCATAAGCAAGAATTGGAGAAATCTCATTACAAGGATACAAAGCTTATCCTCAAGAGGTGCTCCATCTAAATGACTTGAAAGCATTTCTACACACTTTCCATCTAATATCCAGAAAACCTTTGCACATTCCCTTCAAAACCAGAAGCAATACATGTCCAGTCTACCAAATCACCTTCCAGATAACAAATGAAAGGGTGCATATTTGGGGGGTTCTCTGGGGACAGCTGATAGGGGAGAACGTGTCCAAAAAATTGAGACGTACATGGATGGTTATGCTTAACTGTGCCAGTTAGGTAGACATAATATCTTTTCTTTTTTTCTTTTTCTTTTTTTGTGGCGGGGAGATATTTCCTCATTTCCAAAAGCAGGTGACTGATTTGGCACAAGAACTAAACTTGGGAAAATAGCACATGCACACTAATGACAATATCTTGTTAAGAAAGAGCAGACTGTGAATTAAGGGTATAAATATCTTATCTACTGATGTATAAGCCTGAGTTTCACATGCACTTTCAAATATGGAAGGAACACGCAAAATAAAATAAAATGCAATATCTGCCTTGTACACTGAGTCAGTAGGATGAAAGCTGATGATATGCACATTCAGGACTTCATTCTGAATTTCAGAGAAAAACCAGCTTGACGTCTGTACACAGCAACTTGCCGGCGGGATGCGGGGTGGGGAGCACGTTTATAGGACACAATACAATGTCTCATCTCCCTTGAAACTGAAAAACCAGAATAAAAGTTGGTGTACAGGCTCAGGACACAAATTGTTCTGAACTTATAGTTCAGTTAAAGGTTGATTTGAACAATTAGAGCTGACACAAGAAGCAGAGTAGCAAGCATGAACACACTGGCAAATACAGCCAGAGCAACAAACATACAATGCACATTTTGTTATAAGTTGAAGGCACACAGCAGAACTTATCTAGGGATGAACTGGGAGCAATCTTATAGAAGACAGTGAAGCAAGGTAAACAGACTAGAATCACACAAATGGCAAGGGTTAGGCACTGGCTAAAGAAACAAGTCCCAATAGATGAAGCTGCCTTATACGGACGGAGTCTGGCCATTGGTACCTCTAGGTCACGATTGTCTAAACTGACAGTGGCAGAGGCTCACCAGGATTTCAGGAAGAACCCTGCCCTCCACCAGCTGCCCTACCTGGAGATGTGAGGCATTGAACCTGGGATCTCCTGCATGCCAAGCAGATGTTCTTCCACTGAGCTATAGGCCCATCTCCTTGATCCCCAACGACCAAGGTTCCCTGCTGCCTCCAGTGTTTTCAACAATGTCAGACTTTATCAACACATGGGTGGTGTTAATTTCTTAAGCTTCTTCCACAATCCTTCATGATACAGGACCCTGGCTCTAGGATTTTCCATACATACTCGGATAGAAACAGAGTTGGTCAGTGCATTCCTTACTTTCTTTTTTAGCTTCCAAAATATTTAAGGATCTCCATTTTAAAGGGGTTAATCTCTTCTCTCCACTCAGGCATTAAAGTGCCCAAAGAGCCTGCTGAGGCTGCCTAGTAGGTCTGCACAGTTCTGACCTGGCTTCCTCAAATCCTAAAATAACAGAAAGCTGCCCTGCATTGGGTCAGTGCTACCATATATGTATTCTCCAGGGTGTGCTCCGATCAGTGCAATTGAGCTGGATAAAAACAGAGAAGGACGGAATGAAGCCTAATTGGTGATTATGGTTTAGCAGCTCTTCTTCCAGAATACAGAGTAGTATTCAGTTAGCATTTGGCTCTGATCAACATTCTGAAAAGATCGCAAAGTCAAATGGCTCAGCCTCTATTAAAACCTACACCTGCCGAGCTTATCAGCTGTCAAATCCTGCATTATGTCCACATATTGCCAAAACTGCTGAAGGCTGGTTAGAAATTCCCTTGCTTGTATGCATGCTATATCTGTAGACATCAAATGCTGACTCTTGCCGGGAACAGCACTTTTTTTGCACGATATTGGCTCAAAAGTATTGCTAGTAGTTTATGTAGCACATACCTATTTGCCTTGATTTTATTTATTTAGTATATTTATATACTGCCCCAAACTTGCATATCTGGGTGGTTTACAACATAATAAAACACCAATAAGACACCAATTAAAACATTAAAAGAGTTTAAAACAAATTCATGTTAAAACTTAGTTAATTTGCATTCCACTTCAGGACTATGTTTGGGATCTCATTATATAAGTACTAATATTATCAAGATCACTAATCATTCAGACAATAATTACACTTTTACCTAACAGTCATTATGCTGGACTTCCTTCTCTGGTTTAATCACAACTGTCAATGAATTTTTACTTTGTTTTGCTAATTTGACAATTGTATTGTTTACTGTGTGCTGTGCCCATCTATTCTGAAAGTATCAACATTTCACCAGTTGTGTTCACAAGTTCAACAATCTCTTTACAATAACCTTACAGAGAGGGCTTTTGAAAGCTTTAAGCTGGTCTTGTGGTAGCAAGCATGAATGGTACCTTTAGCTGATCAGCATCCACCCACCCAAAATTCACACAAGGCCTCAGCAATAACAAAAACAGAAGCCAAAATATGGAGGACACCCACATAGGCATTTTTCTTTTTCTTTTAAGGTTTTGCAGTAATACCAATGTATTACATCCAATTCCGGAAAGCAATATTTCACTTAGTTAAAACCTGGGTCCCTTACTTGTCCAACTGCACACACAGTTAGTCACTACTATATACAGGACGTGCTGCCTACACTGTGTGGCAATAGTTTAAAATACTTCAAATATTATAATTATAATTATAAGTATTATTATTAATAATAATAATTCGATTTCTATACCGCCCTTCCAAAAATGGCTCAGGGCAGTTTACACAGATATATAAAGGAGGAGGAGGGTGACGTGGCAATTTCCTGCATTCCAGCTGCCTGCTCAGGACTATATAGGCTTCTGCCAGTGACTTCAGCCCCCAGAAGCTTGCAGGAGAGAGAAGAGGAGAGACAACAGCTGCTCCCAGGTAGACCCCAGGGTGTGAGACTGGGTGCCTGCCTGTTTGCTTGTCCTGCTTCCCCCCTGTCTGTTATCTGCCCCCCAGGACTGGTTGCTGTGCTGAGGTGAGGCCTTGCAGGATTGGGGCCAGGGGGGAGGGTGACTTGGCAGTTTCCTGCATTCCAGCTGCCTAGAGCTGCCTGCTCAGGGCTATATAGGCTTCTGCCAGTGGCGGCGGGGTTGCCACCGAAGGGGTGACACCAAAGGGTTTGCCCCTTTGGGGGACAGCGAGGGCGAGGGCCAGGTCTCTTGGCCTAGGTATTTGTATGGGGGGCTGGGTGGCATTTAATAGTGGAGCTTCTGTTTTAATTTGTCCTGGGTGAGACAATCTTAGAATGTGTCTGGGATTAACTGGAGATGGGGAGACAGGGGGCGTGTCCACTGACTGTGGGGCGGTCATTCCGGTCGTGGTGGGGAACAGAAGAAGTAACGTTGGCAGGTCAGTGGGCCATTACAGGGGAAGGGGACTTGGAAATCTAATAGCTGTTTTCCCTTCTGGCTGTCCTGCCAGCTCTTTGACCTTGGGGAGCAGTGCCAATCATCCTTGGAACCTCACCTTGCTCCTCTGTAATGCCAGGTCAGTCCAGAACAAATCAGAAACCTTCCATGATTTGATTCTGGATGAAGGTGCCAACCTGGTATGTATTACAGAGACCTGGCTGGGGGAGGCTGGGGGCCCAGTGTGGTCCCGGCTTCTTCCTCCAGGCTACTCTGTTGAGGAGCGGGTGAGGGACCATGGGCGTGGAGGTGGAGTGGCTGTGGTCTATAAGAATAATCTTTCCCTTACCAGGATACCTGTTAGAGTGTCAGACCATATCAAATGTGTGTACTTAAATCTGGGGACCAGGGATAGACTGGGACTTCTGTTGGTGTACTGATCGCCCCATTGCTCAAGAGGGTCCCTAACCGAGCTGACGGACTTGGTCTCGGACTTGGTGTTGGAGTCCCCCAGGCTTGTGGTGCTGGGGGACTTCAATGTTCACTTTGGGACCAATTTTGTCCGGGGTGGCTCGGGAGTTCATAGTGGCAATAACGACTGTGGGCCTATCCCATGTGGTCTCGGGGCCGACGCACATTGCTGGCCACACGCTTGATTTGGTCTTTCACTCTGATCAGGGTAGTGTTCCGTGGGTGGGGAATCCTGTGATTTCCCCATTGTCATGGACGGACAACCATCTGGTTAAGGTTGGACTCACAATCACTTCCCACCTTCAGAGGGGCGAGGAACCTATTAGGATGATCCGCCCAAGAAGATTATTGGATCCAATAAGATTTCAAGGGAGGGATTTAGTGTTTGCTCAGCTGGTGATCCTGTTGATGCCCTGGTGGAGAATTGGAACAGCAAACTCACTGGGGCAGTAGACATGATTGCTCCTAAGCATCCTCTCCAACCTGCTTCAAAATTGGCCCCTTGGTACACGGAAGAACTACGGGGCTGAAGTGGCAAGGTAGACGACTGGAGCACAAGTGGAGAAAGACTCGGCTTGAATTTGACAGATTGCAACACAGAGCTCATTTGAAGACCTATGCTCAGGCCATATGTGAGGCAAAGAAGCGATTCTTTTTGCCCATATTGCATTCACAAGTTCACGTCTGGCGGAGTTGTTCAGGGTTGTGAGAGGGCTAGTGAGTGCCCCTCCTCCCTTGAATCAGAATCAATTACCCACTGTGATGTGTTTAATGAATTCTTTGTGGGGAAAATCTCTTGTATTTGGGCCAACTTAGACTCCATCTCCACAATTACCTCGGTGTCTGATGTGGAGGTGTCCAGCGACTCCTCTTGTGTGATTAGGTTAGATCGGTTCCAGTTTGTGACTCCTGAGGATGTGGACAAGCTGATTGGAATGCTGCGGCCTACGACCTGTTCCCTTGACCCTTGTCTGACATGGCTTATATTTTCTGGCAGGGGAGTTGTTGTAGAGGGCCTGGTAGAGATTTTAAATGCATCTCTGAGGGAAGGTAGGATGCCTCCTTGTCTTATTAGACCGCTTCTGAAGAAGCCTACCCTGGATCCCTCGGACTTGAACAACTACAGGCCTGTCTCCAACCTTCTGTGGCTGGGCAAGGTAATTGAGAGTGTGGTGGCCTCAGAGCTCCAGACAGTCTTGGAGGAAACTGATTTTGACCCATTTCAAACTGGCTTTCGGGCTGGCTATGGGGTGGAAACTGCCTTGGTCGGCCTGATGGATGATCTCCAATTGGCAATTGACAGAGGAAGTGTGACTCTGTTGGTCCTTCTGGACCTCTCGGCAGCTTTCAAAACTATCAACCATAGTATCCTTCTGGAGCGTCTGAGGGGGTTGGGAGTTGGAGGCACTGCTTTGCAGTGGTTCCGTTCCTACCTCTTGAGCAGGTTCCAGATAGTGTCCCTTGGAGACTGTTGTTCTTCAAAATCTGAACTTTTGTATGGTGTTCCCAAGGGCTCCATATTGTCTCCAATGTTGTTTAATATCTACATGAAACCGCTGGGAGAAATCATCAGGAGATTTGGTGCAGGGTGCTACCAGTATGCTGATGACACCCAAATCTATTTCCCCATGTCAGCATCATCGGGAGAGGGCATAACCTCCCTAAATGCCTGCCTGGAGTCAGTGATGGGCTGGATGAGGGATAACAAACTGAGACTGAATCCGGCTAAGACTGAGGTACTTATTGTCCGGGGTCGGAACTCGAGAGATGATTTTGATCTGCCTGTTCTGGATGGGGTCACACTTCCCCAGAAGGAACAGGTACGCAGTCTAGGGGTGCTTCTGGATCCGAGCCTCTCCCTGGTGTCCCAGGTTGAGGTGGTGGCCAGAAGTGCCTTCTATCAGCTTCGGCTGATATGCCAGCTGCGTCCGTTTCTTGAGGTGAATGACCTCAGAACAATGGTACATCTGCTGGTAACCTCCAGACTGGATTACTGTAATGCGCTCTATGTGGGGCTGCCCTTATACATAGTCTGGAAACTACAGCTAGTCCAGAATGCGACAGCCAGGCTGGTCTCTGGATCATCTTGGAGAGACCATATAACTCCTGTATTGAAGGAGCTACACTGGCTGCCAATATGTTTCCGGGCAAAATACAAGGTGCTGGTTATAACCTATAAAGCCCTAAACAATTTGGGCCCTGGGTATTTAAGGGAATGCCTTCTTCTGCATGAACTCCACCGCCCACTGAGATCTGCAGGAGAGGTCCGTCTGCAGCTGCCACCGGCTTGTCTGGTGGCCACTCAGGGACGGGCCTTCTCTGCTGCTGCCCCAAGGCTTTGGAATGCGCTCCCTAGTGAAAAAAGAGGCTCCCCATATCTGACAGCTTTTAAAAAGTCTTTAAAAACACATTTCTTCACCCAGGCTTTTAAATAATGTTTTACTGGTTTTAATGCTGTTTTACAACATTATTTTAAAATTTTAAAATTGTTGTGATGTGTGTCCCCCCCCCCTTTGACTTACGTAAGTTTTGGGCGGTATAAAAATGCTTAAATAAATAAATAGCCTTCATTTTACAGATATTTTTACCGGCCCATCTAGTTGTATGTTAAGACTCAGAATTGGAACCTTGGCAATGTTCTGTCCCCTTACATGTAAAAATTCTGCTTCAGCAACCTGTTCTGGACATCTGTTCTAAATACAGAATATAAGAGGAGGCACGGAGTTCCCCATCCTCAAACAGTTCTCTCATTTGTTTCAGGTATATAAATATTTGTGGTGGTGGTGATGGTGGTAGTCATAGGAAAGGGAACCCTAAAGATTGGGGGCTACTACTGGAAAAGCCCTTTTCCTGATCCCCACCAACAGGATTTGTGTCAATGGCAGGACTGAGAGATGGGTTTGATTTGATTATCTGAGGGCCCATCAGATTCATATTCATGAATGCAATCCAACAGGTACCCCCATTCCAAGCCATGTAGGGCTTTATTGGTCAAGACCAGCACTTGGCCTTTATCTAGCCCTGAAGCAAACTGGCAACCAGTGAAGCTCTCTCTGAATAGCTGGAATACGGTACCCTTGCATACATTAACCAACCAATCAACCATGTGCGCATATGAGCACATAGACCTCTGAGCCAGGAAAAAGCCCTGGGAAGAGGCTGCAACCAGCACAATTAAGCATACAAGAGACATTACTTGCTTGCCATTTATTTTTAAACTAAAAGTTTATTTCAGCTTATCTAGTTAGTCAGTGGAAAACTCATAGTACTGTAAAAACAAACTAGGAAATAAATGTGACGACGGATATTCCATTTTATGTGGCTTGAATTTGATTAGTGATTAGTCTTGGCAGTTGAAACCACATGGGAACAGTAATCAAGCTTTCCCTACTGCAGTTCTTTAACAACTGGAACACACTCTCTTGGCTCCTGTCCCATACTATGATAGGATATTAACCTAAAATCTAATTAATCTATGAATGAATTATGACTCCAGAAATATAGTGCATTATAATCAATTTTAAGTGAGTTCCTAACAGAAGATAAGATGAAGAAAAAGCTGTAAAATTACCAGAGGTTGATACATTCTGTTTACTATGACTGATGATTTTTAGGGGGATAATTTTACAATCCATCAAACTTTTGTCAGCTCAAACATCATGCTGCCAAACATATGCAGTAAATTAATTTTTAAATTTACATATTTATTAAAAATCTTATTGAAAACAGCAAGAAGTGAGCTGTGTTTGAATAATAAAAGAACTTGTTATTCTACTGGAAACAAAAAACCCTCTTTACTATTAAAAAGATTTTATAGTCAGGCAATAATCATATAAATTGCTATCTGAATTAACTAAGTAAACAATTTATTAATTTGCTTGCTAAAAATTACATTAAAAATTAAGAGACTGATAGAAAAACAGTCTACCCAAGAAACTTGGTAAATAAGGATGAAATTTATACTATGCCTGGGTTTTTCAGTTATGGTTTTTCCAAATTTAAACATTGCGGACAATGAGCCTCTATTATTTTAAAAAATACAAATAGTAGAATAGGCAAGAAAAGGCTACAGGAATCAGTACCACCATTATTAGTTAGGCCTTTACAAAGATTTTGCATCAAGACCCTGAAGCTGAATCATTTGTATGTCACCTTCGTGGGGCACCACCATTCACAGTACTTACCTCTGTGGAAAGCATCCTGTGTGCAGCACTGGAGATAGCAATAGAGGGATATGGAAACCCAGGAAGCCCCAAAGATGTCATGCAAGTTGCATGAGACAGTGAAAAAATCCTCACGATCGCTGCAGGAGGCTCCTGCCGTCTGTGGGGAGGAAGCCCAAAAGCACTTTTCTCTCCGCAGACGATCTCTGCCTCCTCTCTGGGTAGCCGGATCAGCCGCTCACACGATTGCCAGCTCCGTCATGGAACCAGCAGGGAAGGTGGGGATCGGGGGCCACGTGGCCCCCGGAAAAGTGCGGGGCATCCTGGAGAGACCCCAGAGCCCAGGAGGCTGCTTGCAGGCCTCCCAGCCGCGTAGCCACACCACAGCAGCACACGATTCACCAAACGGGGTTAGCGGAGCGCTCACTCTGCTAACCTCATTTAAGGGGAGGAGTGGTTTTGCTGGTTTGCTGCCGGGCTAGGCTCCCTTTTCCAGATTTCCCCTGGTCATGAGAATAGCTTCAGTGTGTGACCACTGATGAATGCTGGGAAGTTTTAGTCCTTCACAGGGCTTTCCCCAGAGAGCTCTATGGGAAAAGCACTGGGAAAGACTACTCACTTTCATTACTTACATCCCATCCACTGAGGTTTCCATAATGTAACTGGGGCATCCTGTGGCTCCACATTGCTTTGAGGTCCACCCTTATGCTGTGAAGAGCTGCCCTGTGGTGCCAGAGGTGAGTCGCAAATAATTTGATGTGGATACTTATGGGCTGAATCTTTACACATGCCAAATATTAGTCATTGAAAGATACAGTGCATTGGATCCAGACCTTGCACAAGAGAAAGGGAGCAAGGCAGCTTTCTTCTTCCCCACAGCAGCTGCTGCAGCCACTGAAATGCCTCAACCATATAAGAGACTTGGGGCTTAAACTGAGCTAAATCCCACGGAGCCTTGGAATTCATTTCTAGAGCCAGAGCTCAGCCATGTAATATGAAAAGTAATTATATAAGAGACAGTGGGCAGCATCCAATCTAGCTGGCTATGACTATGCACACAGAAATTGGTTAGATATGTTAGTCATGACTAAAAGTCCTATTAACAGTGGTGCCTTAGTCATGACTAACTTTATTTGGATGTTGCCCAGTGCCTTTTAAGCATATGTAAAATGCCTCATGCTCGCTGCTGGAAATAACAGCCTGTCTTCACATGGATGGAATTAGAAGAGAGGGACATCTAGATATGAGGATGTGAATTCCTGCAAGGACTAAGCCCAAACACTTCTCATTTTAGAAATTAACCATTAGAGTCAGCTAAGAGTCTTTCCTAAGGCAATGATAAAAGGGTAAGATGAAGCACTTGCTTATTTCTAATGCCACTTGCAGCTTCTCAGAGCAGCAACAGGTTAAGATTAAACTGATTAAATGTAATCTGAAGGCCAAAATTCATCTGGGTGGACACAAATATAGATCATAACTAATTTAATATTTGTGAGACAAGTCAAGGATGCAATCTTGGGCCATGACCCATCTAAGGAATGACAGGCACAAGACGTGGGATGCTGGGAAGAGGTAATTCATGTCACATATAAAACCAGTCTGCATGAGACAACCACTCCCTTCTAGAGAACTACAAATAAGATGGTGGGAACCAGTTAACCAAAAAGTGCAGAAAGTGATCGATGGTCAGAAGAAATGGAAATAGTTGTAATAGAAGATGACAACACTTTATCTTCTTTCGTTTGGAAAAATGGCAACTACGGGGAGACATGACCGAAGTATATAAAATTATGCATAGAGTAGAGAGAGTGAAGCCACCTAATAGCACAGCAGGGAAATGACTCGATTAGCAAGCCATAGGTTGCCACTTCGAATTCCAGCTGTTATGTTTCCCAGACTATGGGAAACGCCTATATCAGGCAGCAGTGATATAGGAAGATGCTAAAAGGCATGATTTCATACTGCATGGGAGGAGGCAATGGTAAACCCCTCCTGTATTCTACCAAAGACAACCACAGGGCTCTGTGGTTGCCAGGAGTTGACACCGACTCAACAGCACATTTTATTTTATTTAGAGAGAGTGAACAGGGAAGATTTGTTCTTCCTCTCTCACAACATTAGAACCAGATACCATCCCATGAAGTTGAAGGTTGGGAAATCTAGGACCGACAAAAGGATGTACTTTTTCCACACAGAGCATAACTACTCGTAATCTATGGAATTCTCTGCCATGGGATGTGGTGATGGGCTACTAGTTTGGTGGCTACAGGCCACCTCCAGCTTCAGAGGCAAGTTGCCTCTGAATACCAGTTGCAACTTGCAAGAGAGAGGGCATGTCCTCATCTCTTGCTTGTGGGCTTCCTAGAGGTATCTGGTGGGCTACTGTGAGAGACAGGATGCTGGACTAGATAGGCCTTGGGCCTGATCCAGAAGGGCTGTTCTTGTGTTTTTAAAGTACTCTATGGATAGAGATAACTCTCTCTGGCAGATTTACTGCAGTTGGGAAACATTCATTAAAAATCACAAGATTGACTGGTTTCCTAGAAATAAAAATACACAGAACCCTGCCATCTTGAGCTAAATGTGTGCCCAGTTTCAGAACTTTAAACTCAGCATTTCTGGAAGCATAAAGTGTTAAGCAAAAACAGGGGGCATGTTTGACCTTTTTAAATGAAAGCAAAGAACAGATTTCTCCATGTGGGGGTGGAATGATGGTCCAAAGTATGTGTGTGTGTGTGTGGGGGGGGGAAATTAAGTTCCAGAAGTTTTTGTAATTTTCTGCCATGAAACAGAGTACTTACAGGACATTTTAAAAAGTTTATTAAAAATCTGTCATTAAAAATCAATACATTGACTGATCCACTTCAGATTCAATACACAGAGAGACTTGACACCCTGCCCTACAACTGTGCCTGATTTCCGAGTCCAATGCCAAGCCATTCCAGGAGATCTAAAGGGTTGGGCAGAAGAGTGGGGTGCTTTACCCTATTTTGTGAAGGCCAAGGGCAGATTCCTCCACATGGTAGTGGAATGATGGTCCAAGGGTGGGTGGGTGGGGGGGCTTCAGTTCCAGAAATATTTGTAATTTTCTGCCATGAAACAAGCCACATAGGACTTTTCCCCTGAGTTGTTTTTAAAATGGAAAATTATTTAAAATATATCCAGATCGATCCACTTGAAATTAAACACATAGAGTCCTGCCACCCTGTTCTACATCTCTGCCTGATTTCAAAACTCTATGCCAAGCCATCCTAGAAATATACAAAGGGGGTAATAAACCACACAAGCCCCTTAGTCCCCCCCCCACACACACCACTTCATCAGGGCTTCATCACTCCGAGGGCAAGGCAGGCACAGCACACCAAGGAGCAGCATGGTGGTGGCAGGGCAGAGGGCATGCACACTGGGTAGTGCTGGGCCATAACCTCTGCTGCAGGCAAGCAGCCAGCACTGGAAAGTTTTCCATGGAGGCAGGCAGAGCAGCCTCTGCTAGTACCATCCTACTGTTCAGCCAAACAGCTGATTGTCAGCTGAGGGGAGCGACAGCAGCCTTCCCCGTATGCAAGGAGAGCCTCCCAGTAGCCAGCACCAGGCTGCTGGCACAGCCCACACCAGCTGTAGTGTGGAGAGGAGCTTCCTGGTGCTGGTGGGTACTGCTGGGGCTCTCCAAGAGAGCGGAGCTTCAGACTTGGGCCCCAAGGTCCAGGCCCAATGGCACCACTGGAGTATAGTGGGTTTGCCACCATACAGTCTGGATCATACAACTGACTCAGAAAGTCCCTCAGCTGTTTAGGAAGGTGACTCAGCCGTGGAATTTATCTGTATTCAAGATTAAGCTTGAATCAGTCTTGCCCTGAAATACGAATTTTCAGTTTATACTGTATTTATACCCAGCACTTCCTGCCAGAGGACATTATAATGCAATTAAAAGACTATCATAATCCATTGGCCATTCTTTGAGAACAATGGAACTTAAACATCTTCTTAATCATTCTGATTATTTATTATGCACCTCCTTGATACATGCTTTCAGTGCTCTTATCACTGGAAAAAAGCTCTTTATCAACACCTCCCAAAACCCCATGTTTTAAAAATATAGAAATACAATGTGGTTTATGATGTCAACACATTTGCCACATAGAGTATCAGTGGACCATTCTTGCCTCAATTTTTTACCTTGGTATTTTAAATTCCTGATCACTCTATGCGGAAATTACGCAACTTGTCTTTCAGCCAAGACAGCTCACTGAAATGATTATTTTACGATTTGTCATTTCTAGATTATTTCATGCAACAGCTTCAGAAACTATACATCCCTATGTATCACTGATATAACAGTGATCAAAGTTAGGCAAATCTTTTAAAAACTTCAGGAGATTTTTTGGATCAGGCAATTTATGGGTTATATATAACCAATTTAACTCACCCTTTTCCTTGAAACAAAATACCAAGCTGCAAACAAGCTAGCAAACACCAAATGGGATGCCATCTGGTGCAATGAACAGAACTAGTTCTCCGTATATGAGATCCTTCCAAAATAAAATATGAAATGGATTTTTATTACATCCCCGAGTGTCTTACAAAATTGGCTCAACATTGGTTGGCAATTACTTTTACCACTGGTTGCCTTAAGACAGCATCAGAAATATTATTTAGAACTGGCCAAAGCTTTAATTCCACTGGATTACCCGTCATGAAATTTTGGAAAATCTTTGTCTATTCAGAAGTTCAACATACAGCAGTTTGTATTCTTGCCCACCAAAATTATGAACTAAATGTTAGAATAATGCACTAATTGAACCATATATTTTGTTTTTTTGCACAGGGACTGATTTATCCTCCCCATGTATGAAACACAGAAGGAACAAGGTGAAAGCTAGCCAGTTTCGGCACAGTGAGATTGTGGCTCGGTTCAGTCAACTGTTCAAATCTAGGTTTGATGTGGGTTACCAACATTAGTGGTTTATAGCTTGAGATGAATCTGGGAATCCCACCTCCACATAGGTTCACACAATCATGCTAGTTGGTAACTCTTATTAAACTTTGATTTGAATGGCTGTGTGAAACAGGCCACTGTACTGAAGCCTTGTGAAACAATATTCTTCGTTGTGAAATATTTCTATGACTATCAAACCGGGAGCCCTTTCTCACAATCATGGAGAAAGGGCTCCATGCTTCAGGGAAGGGACCCTTAAAATGCTTACCTCCCCCACAGACAATCCTGGTCTTCTTGCTGGGCAATCACTCACCCGGTTACCAGCACTGCTATTCTGCAGGCTCCCAGAAGCCTCTCTGCTTATGTTTGAGATGACAGGCTTGTGGTTCTCACTTTTAACATGCTCAGGAGTCTCACGGGATCGTGTGCTCCCAGTTTGTTGGCATATTTGGGACCAGTCACTTAGCTGGCAGTGGGATGGTCACCCCAGGTTCTACAGCTGCCAAGCAAATGGAAAGGAGGTTAGCCTTGCACCTTTCCCTATATTAGGGAACGGCTAAGTAGACTCCAGAGCTAACTTACAAGTTAGCCTCCTCTCAAGGTCTTTCTGTCCTACGACTGACCCTTTACTTCCCCTCCTGTGGAACTGCTTCAGAGGAGCTAACATTAATCACCTCAGCAGAAAAGTCAGATAAGGCATTGTGAATGCAACTCCCGTCCCTTCCCATCACAAAGGAGCTGAGAGGGCAATAGGAACTCAGAGGTGCTCTCATTACAATTACTGATTGGTTTACCAGGTCCTTCCAGCCTGATAGCTACCATGCTTGTTAGGGATGTGCACAAATTGATTTTTTCAATTTGATTTGTGCCCAAATCAAATCACTCCTGATTTGTTTTGTGTCCAAATCTGTCCCTATGAATCACCCCAGATTTGATTTGGATTTGATTTGGATCACTTCTAAAGGTCCTAAGGGCACCAAATTTGGGTGGTCGGTAGGACCCAATGGGTGCCACCTACCATCCAAATTTCAAGGCAGTGGGGCAGTTGTTTGATTTTTAATTATTTCTTTTAATTTTTACTGGTTTTGTATATTTCCATCATAGGAAATAATGGGGATACGAAGTTGCCCTAGCCTAATCCTAAACATGGATCTCCAGCTTTAACTTAAAAAAAAAAAAAAAGCTAAGCCCTTGTAGAAGTGGAGTTATGGAACAAAATGTGTGGCCACTATTTTTCAAGTGTTTGGATTCTTTGGTGTATAACTTTTCCTCAATGAATCCCTATGAGGATTCATTGCACACCTTCATTTCTTCTGTTTATTTTGATCATTATCCACTGTGGGATAATGAGTGGGAACAGAACCCACACGGATAATGAGGTACTCCACATGAGGAGGAGGGCTGGTCTTGTGGTAGCGAGCATGACCTTAGCTAAGCAGGGTCTGCCCTGGCTGCATATGATGGGGGACTTGATGTGTGAGCAGTTTAAGATATTCCCCTTAGGGGATGGAGCTACTCTCGGAAGAGGAGAAGGTTCCAAGTTCCCTCCTTGGCATCTCCAAGAGAGGGCTGAGAGAGATTGCTGCCTGCAACCTTGGAGAAGCTGCTACCAGTCTGTGTAGACAATACTGAGCTAGATGGACCAATGGTCTGACTCAGTATATGGCAGCTTCCTATGTTCCTCCTGTAATTGTGTTTTTTGGTGGTAGGAAGTGTGGCTTTATCTTAGTTGAAGGTTTTACAAAGTTCAACATCAGGAAGTTCTACCTTGTAGTTTGGGTAAGCTCTTCCCCACAGTGTCTAATCAGATTTCCCTTTTTTAAACACTTGGAAATTCAGTATTCCATAAACCTTCAGTTTAAGATGAGAGTTAAGATGTTTTACATTTTCACTCGTGCTCTAAAAAAAATGGAGATTGCAAGTTAAGGTGCCCATCTTAACTTCCGCACCATATAAATTGTAAATACTTTCTACAGTCTGGTACATAATATGATGTAGGCTTTGGAAATGAGGCTCCATGCACCCACACTTTGCCTTGATCAGAGATGCAATAGGCAGAAATTCATCAGGGGCATCTCTAGGAAGTGATTGGGGAAGCTAAACCTTTTAAATGTCTGTCTGAATGCATCCCTCCCTGGCCCAATGCCCATATGAAAGACCAAAGCAAAGTGTGGGTGCATGAAGCCTCATTTATAAAGCCATCATCATATACCAAACTGTAGACTGTACAAAATCTTTACAGCTGCACAATTTTCTTTCTTTTTTTTTTAAGAGCATGAGTGAAAATGTAAAGCATCTTAACTGTCATCTTAAATGGAAGGTTTTTGGATTATGGAATAGTTCTACAGTGTAGATGTGGAATTCTTCAGAAGTTTCAGCGAGCGCAAAAAATATGTCCCTTCCTCATGGTAGGGATTAAGAACACTAGGAACATGTAAAAAAAAAAGAGGTCACTGATGACTTTTTGTCATCTGCGTGTCATTTAATATGCCTTTTTAAAAAACGTGTAAAGCTCAATGGTTTGGGAATAACATATCTAAGATACTACCAAAGTTCAAACAGAAGAACTTACTTTTGATTTAGCTCTTGTGGGTTAAGATTAAGCTGACAGAGAGCTGTGGGGGAGGGGCATGGTTTTGGAATCTGTTATGTCATGGTATTTACTTCCAAGTAGTCAGTCCAATTCCAGAAAGCACTGCAGAAGGCTGTGCACATGCTGCTGTTATTGTGACTACCAAGAACAGGCTGCTGTATTGACAGATCTGAACAGAGTAACATAGGCTTCTGTATGTGGCAGCTCAAATGCTCGATATTGGCTTTTCTCTGGGAAGCTGCCTATTACGCTCTTGTGACAGTAAATCCACAAGCAGGTTTCTATTTGCAGATTCCTGTTGCTTAATGAAAGCAATTTAGAACAGGACAAAACCTTTCCAAGGCAGCATATGCCACCTACAATTATACCAACAAAAGCTGCAGTAGTTTATCATCTCTAAAAGACCCTACTATTAAGTTATGATAATTCCTATGAGTTTGTTGCCTGACCTGTCCTTCTGCCTTTTCAGATCAATGTTCACAAATGACTGTATTGTCAAGCTTTAGTCACAGAGTACCAAATTATCCTTGCAAGTATGACCAGATTTCATTTACCTTCTCATGGATGCCACAAGAGTGGGGACAAAGAGGGCAAGAGTCCTTTCTAAGACTGGCTGGTGGGGAAGCAAGTCCCCCCAAGGGATGTTAGACAAAAATGACTGCAGTTGCAGTCAAGCTGGTTGATAAAACAATGTTCTCTAGGACTCAGGCTGTTCTTTAGGACTGAGCCGTTGACTGCAGAGCCTTGCTTGCTGTGTTTTGGAAGGAGAGCTGAGCTGTGGAGGGAGGAGCCCAACTGAGCTGTGGAAAGTGAGGGTTAGTTGAGGCTCAGAGAAGAAAGGTAGACTCCTGGACCATGTGCTTCTAGTTCATTACCATGAATCATGTATTTTCAATATACTTGAGGTCCCTTTTAAATTTAGTTTTTAATTTAATATTGGACCCATTTACAGTCTTCCTTCAGCCTTTAAAATAATCTAACTGCCAAATCCTATTCAGTGCTCGAATTACAAGGCAGTAGAAGGGCCCCTTCCCTTTGACATGGGCCTCTTAGTACTGTTTTCAGGAGGAGCCAGGGATTACACCTTGCCGATTTCATTCAGATTTCATTTACCTCCACCAGTGCTGGGTGAATTGTGCTACCTACCGACTGGAGGAAAGCACAGTAGACCCAATAGACACAGACACACACACACACACTCACACACACTCACTGTACAGGGATACAAGCACCAGCAAGCACCAACACCAACAAAAGTTAAAGCTCAACGTAGAAAAATGCCACCTCTTTAAGCTAAACTCAGCAAGGCTTAATTTTCAATCAACATATATAGGATTGTGTGCTTTTCTTACAATTGTTTTGTGAATTGTCATGAAGTTCATAACAATATATTACACAGAAAAGAGATCATTATAACAATTTTTGTTGCATAAATTGATTTTAGTTTTCATTGGAGGAGGGGGTGCAAATGTCCCTGGGCCTGCAGAGTCAAGAGGCCCACAAGGGCCCCCCTAACCTTGCCACCATGCCACCACTCTGCCACCCTGCCTGCTACCATTTCCCATCTATTTACCCATGGTGGCAGCAGTGGCAGGCGGTCTTCTCCCTGGCCAGCGATCAGGCCTCCCCATTCCCTGGCCGGTGCACCAGCTTCCCTCGCTCCTGTGCAGTTTGAGTAGGGAAAGCATTGCCTGCCGCGGCTTTGGCCACGCGACACTCTCCCTATTCAAACTGCACAAATGTGAGAGAAGCTGGCGTGCCAGTCGGGGTATGGGGAAGCCTGTGCACCAGCTGAGGAGAAGCCAGTCCACCCACCCGCCAGGAAGTCAGACTGCCCGCCAGTCCACTGAGAAGACCGTCAGCCAGCCACCGCCATGGATAAATAAATAGAAGTGGGGCAGGGCTTGGAAGTAGGGGGCATGGCTTAAGTGCTGGGGCATGCAAAGCACACACAAGGGACCCGCAAAAACAACTCTGTCCTTCGGCCACCGGGAGCCTCCCTACGCCACTGCATTCACATCTACATAATTTGCAAGAAAACACTGATGCTCTGATTATTTTATGGAGAATGTATTACAGCTACAAAGGAGAAACAAACAAAATGGACACTTCATATTTCCTCAAGTAAAGGTTGATATGCCTAACATGTTTTGTTTACTCCTCTTCCAAGTGCTCTCAATAATCGAAATAAATGACATATATCTAAATAAGGCAGATATATTTCATTTGTCTCAAGGATCAATAAGAGCCCTTAAAAACAGAGTAAGCCAAATCCCACTGAGCATATGTTTTTTGAGGCACTTTGAGGTGTCTGTTCTCAGTCATTTCTCTTCTATTCAGTGCCTTCACCTGTTTTCTCTCTTGAATACAAAGAATATTCTGTCGCAGAATTCCATACCTTCTATACATTTTAATTTGATCTGTGACTAGTTTATAAAGTGTTTTTCAATGCCAAATGTGTGTATGATTGTGATAATTTGATTTTTAAAATATTGGATATGATGGCTCATATATTTATTTCTTGCCCATTCATACTATAATCATGTGCATATTTACTCAGAAGCAAATCCATAGGCTGATATGAAGGGCAGGGCTCTGTTGATGATTGGGACCAGCCAGTGCTTCTGCACAACCTGAAAGGCAGCCCCAACGATGTTGTGTGACAGGGCTGCTGTGGAACGCTTTAAAACTTCTTCTCTGAAGCAGTGCAACACATTGTTTTGAATAAAAGGAACTGCTGTCTGTAAGCAGTTTTAAGGCATTATGCAGTACCCCCATTGTGCCACACCATCAGGGTTCCCCTGGTGGGTCCCCTAACATAGACTGAGTACTGTTCTTCATGTCAGCCAATGAGGCTGTTCTCCAAAATGGCCACCATGCTGATGGGGGAAAGGCCTGAATGGGCTGAAAAACAACTGAACAGGGCCATTTTTGAAGCCGGGAAGGCCAGCGGGGGGAGGGGGAACCTCCGTGGACTTGCCTGCTGCTTCAGAGAATCCCCCCCCCCAGAGGGTAAGTTTAAAAATATTTTAAAAATCGTTCATGAACCCCCTGAACGGCCAGGTGTATGTGTGTTTCGGTCTGGGGTCAAGACGAACCGGGGGTGATTCGGCTCGACCCCAAGCCTTCAAACCAAACTGGTTCAACTTCAAACCGGTTCAGTTCCGAACTTGTTTGCACATTCCTAATTCCTAATTCCATTTTGTAGCTTTGGGCACGCATGATCCCCAGCTTGCCAGATATATGATCTTGATTAAGTTTAAAGCCCTCGTGCTGTAAGAAGTGTCATGTACTATTAATGTGAGGTTACCATTTTAATTTTAAAATTCCCTCTGATATAATTTATTCCTATTTAATTTTCTCATTCCCACCCACTTGTGTTTTATTTGACATTTACTGAAATCCATTAGAGGCCTTGTTTTACAGTATGTTTAACATCGCCTTTCATTTTCACAAGTATGATGGGTGCATATTTTAAAAGGATATCTATCAGAGGATTCACTTCTAAATGTTTGACTGGCAATTATTCAAATAATTCTTTAAGCAACCACTTGGGCTTTTATTTACTAAGAATAACCCCCAGAGCTGTTAAAAGAAGGCCTGAAGTCTACAGGCATTTGACAGTAGTTTCAGGGGCTTGCCAGTGATTAAGCAAAGAAAGGAGTAATCCAAAGCAGTTACTTACTGGAAATATAGCAGTTAGAAATGTCTTAAATGATTAATGGAGAGCATTCAAGCTGGGCAGACTCTGATATATGCCACTAACGCTTATATCACTCTTGCAAACCTTTGTAAAATGTTATTAAAAGATGACTAAATTATATAGCTACAACATACAGACATCTCAAATAGTATTTGTCATTCATTGCTCGTTGCTACTATGTCTATGGCATCCCCCTATTGGTTTATCACAGTAGATGCAGATATTGCTTTTCAATCAAAAACAATGTATGAATATTGCATTGGGCCAAGTTATAAGAGGAGGAGGAGGAGAAGCCTGAAATGGTGAAAGGAAGGAAGGGAAAGCACAACACAATCCAAACTTAATGGCATGGGCTCCTATTAAATCCTTATTTTCAGTTCTGAAGCTGAAATTATTTTTGGAGGTTTATTTAGATCCCGCCCATCAGATTCTTGGCAATGTACTGTATTTGTCAGGTTCAACTAATAATTGTGCACTGACAAACACTGAATCACTATGGGAAAATAAAAGGCAGTTATTTAGAAAAGAACTGGACAAAAGCAATATTTAAAAGCAGAGAAGAGAGTACAGAAAAGAGAAGCATTTTTAAAACATACTTATTATTCAATATTTCACAATTAAAAAATAATTGTAATTTGCCCACCCACGAGAACTTAGAATTAATAACAGAAAAAATGCTTAACAATGATCAAATGTATAGAATAAATGCTACTAAATACAATGGGCACAATTCAAAAAATGTTAGTCACATTTCCAATTCTAACTACATGTAGAAGAAACCAATTTAAGTCAAGTTATTTCCAAGGAAGCATGTTTAGGATTGAGGTTGCATAGTGTTAAAAGCACCAGAGTGAGTTTTAGTGTTAGTTAACTTACAATTAAGACCTTTTTGGTAGGACTTCCTACCTGGTTTGTGGTAGGAACAAATTTGAATAGATACTTGGGCACAACTCTGCTCAACAGAGACCCTAACTGAGCTGACCGTCTTAGTCTTGGGATTGGAGCCCTCCAGATTTGTGGCGGGGGTGGGGTGGGGGGACTTCAATGTTCACTTTGGGACCAATTTGTCCTTGACTGCTCAGGAGTTCATAGTGGCCATGACAACTATGGGTCTATCCCAAGTAATCTTGGAACAGACACATATTGCTGGTCACACGTTTGATCTGGTCTTTCACTCTGAACAGGGTGGTGTTCCGTGGGTGGGGACTCCTGTGATTTACCCATTGTCATGGACAGACCACCATCTGGTTAAGGGTGGACTCACAACAAGATCCTATACCCACAGGGGCGAGGAGCCCATTAAGATGGTTTGCTCAAGAAGGCTATTGGATCAAATAGGATTCCAAGAAGCCTTGGAAGGATTCAGTGTTGGCTCTTCTGGTGACCCTGTCAACACTCTGGTGGAGAACTGAAACAATAAATTCACCAGGGCAGTGGACACGATCGCTCCTAAGCGTCCTCTCTCTGACTCGCTTTGAAATTGGCCCCTTGGTATGCAGAAGAACTACGGAGGCTGAAGCAGTCGGGAATATGACTAGAGTGCAAGTGGAGAAAGATTTGACTCGAATCTGACATATTATTACATAGAGCGCATTTGAAGACCTATGCTCAGGCGATACGTGCAGCAAAGAAGCAATTCTTTTCTGCCCATATCGTGTCCGCAAGTTCACATCTGGCAGAGTTGTTCAGGGTTGTGAAGGGGCTAGTGTGTGCCCATTCTGCCTTGAATCAGTACTTGGAACCAACAGTTATTTACTGTGACATTTTTTAATGAGTTTTTTGTGGACAAAATCTCTTGTATTCAGGCTGACTTAGATTCAAACTCCACAATTGTTACAGAGTCTGATCTTGAGGTGTCCAGCAGCTCCTCATATGTGATGACCCTGGATAGGTTTCAGTTCCTGAGGATGTGGACAAGTTGCTTGGAATGGTGCAGCCAGCCTACCACCTGCCCTCTTGATCCTTGCCCAGCTGTCGTAAACCTGTCAGGCTAATCTTGAGCTATGGATCAGCCTTCGAAGCATGAAGCAGAGAAAGAGTAAAAAGGAGAATGCTAGAGCCAAGCAGTAAGCAAATTCCAAAAACCAAAGCCAGTCCAAGTCGTCACCATATGCAGTCAGTCAAACCAAGTCCAAGTTGAAATCCATAAGCAGGGTACCAATGACCCAAAGTCAAAAAGCACAGTGACAACTAACAGGAACACAGCTGGGTCATTCACCAAAGCCCGACGTTGCTACAAGCAATGTGAGTGAGGCGAAGCCATCTTAAATAGGCTGAAGCCAGGTGCTCTCAATCCTGGGTCTCTGAGTCAGCAGTTCTTGTTAGTCAGGCCATTCTGTGCGTGCAGCTCCTTATCTCCTCCTGTCTCTTTGACCGACGCTGTTTTATAGCTGAGATCAGCTGCGCTTCCCCCAGAGTCGCTGACGTACTAGGCTCTGTTTCTATTTCAACCTCCTGTGCATTGGTCCTGCTTGCCTCTGCAACTTCTTGCCTTTGAGAGTGCTGCACTCCCTCCTCCTCCGCTGTCATATTGCCTATTTCTTCCTCATCCTTGGTGTCAGATAGCATGCCCCTGACACCGACATGGCTTATACTATCTGGCAGGTTGTAGAGGGCCTGGTAGAGATTATAAGTGTTTCTCTGGGGAGGGCAGGATGCCACCTGGTCTTAAGGAGGCAATTATTAGACCTCTTCTGAAGAAGTCTGCCTTGGATCCCTCAGAGTTAAGCAACTGCAGGCCTGTATCCAACTTTCCATGGCTGGGCAAGGTGATTGAAAAGGAAGTGGCCTCCCAGTTCCAGGCGGTCTTGGAGGAAACTGATCATTTAGACCTATTTCAAACTGGCTTTTGGGTGGGTTATGTGGTGGAGACTGCCTTAGTTGGCTTGATGGATTATCTCTAATTGGGAATTGACAGAGGGTGTGTGACACTGTTGGTCCTTTTGGATCTCTTGGTGGCTGATACTATTAACCATGGTACGTCTGAGAGGATTGCAGGTGGGAGGGACTGCTTTGCAGTGGTTCCACTCCTACCTCTCGGGAAGATTGTAGATGGTGTCGCTTGGAGACTGCTGCTCTTCAAAATCTGAACTTTTGTATGGTTTCCCTAAGGGCTCCATATTGTCTCCAAAGCTGTTTAACATCTACATGAAACCACTGGGAGAGATCATCAAGAGATTTGGTGCGGGGTGTTATTAGTATGCTGATTATTGTTTTAATAATCAGCATACCAATCAGCTGATGACACCCAAATCTATTTCTCCATGTCAGCATCATCGGGAGAAGGCATAAACTCCCTAAATGCCTGCCTGGAGGTGGTGATGGACTGGATGAGCGATAACAAACTGAGGCTTAATCCAGATAAGACAGAGGAACTAATTATGCAGGGTCGAAACTTGGGAGACATAGGAAGCTGCCATATACTGAGTCAGACCATAGATCCATCTAGCTCAGTATTGTCTACACAGACTGGCAGCGGCTTCTCCAAGGTTGCAGGCAGGAATCTCTCTCAGCCCTATTGTGGAGATGCCAGGGAGGGAACCTGGAACCTAGATGCTCTTCACAGAGCGGCTCCATCCCCTAAGGGGAATATCTTACAGTGCTCCCATTCATATGCAACCAGGGTGGACCCTACTTAGCTAAGGGGCTACCACAAGATCGGCTCTCCTCTGGTTTTGATCTGCTGGTTCTGGATGGGGTCACGCTCCCCCAGAAGGAACAGGTACACTATCTAGGGGTGCTTCTGGTTCTAAACTTCTCCCTGGTGTCCCAGTTTGAGTTGGTGGCCAGAGGTGCTTTCTATCAGCTTCAGCTGATACGCCAGCTTTGTCTGTTTCTTGAGATGAACAACCTCAGAACAGTGGTACATATGCTGGTAACCTCTAGGCTAGACTAATGCAATGTGCTCTATATGTGGCTACCTTTGTACATAGTTTGGAACTGCAATTGGCACAGAATGTGGCGGCTAAGTTGGTCTCTGGGACATATAGGAGAGACCTTATTACTCCTGTGTTGAAAGAACTACACTTGCTGCTGCTAAGTTTCCAGGCAAAATACAAGGTTCTGGTTATTACCTATAGAGCCCTAAACAGCTTAGACCCTGGGTATTTAAGAGAACGTCTTCTTCACCATGAGCCCCATCACCTGTTAGGTTTGTCTGCAGTTGCTGCCAGCTCGTCTTGACCATTTTTAAGGCACTCAGTTGCTGCCCCTGGGCTTTGGAATGTGCTCCCTGTTGATATAAGAACCTCCCCATCTCAGGCAACTTTTGAAAGCACTGAAGAAATATTTATTCACCCAGGCTTTTAATTAGATTTATAGTTTTCATACTTTTAATGTTGGGGTTTAACTGATTTTAATGTTAAGGATTCTAATGTTTAAATGATTTTAATTGTAAACCGCCCAGAGATTCAAGTTTTTGGAAGTACAGAAATATGTTTATTTTATTTATTTATCATATTTTTATACTGCCTGATATGTACATCTCTAGGCAGTGATGTTAAATAAATAATAAAATTAATAATTTTTTAAAAAGTTATTTATGACTAAGTGTGCCTTCATACAACCTCCTGGAAGTCAGTAAGCCGTGGACCAGAGGTTCCTGGTTTGTGTATGCTTCCAGTGGGTGTGTCACCTGAACCTGTCCAAGTCTGGTTCCTGAGCTGTGTTACTAATATTTTCCTGACTTCTGCCTTACTTCTATAACCAATAACTTAGGAGAGTTTCAGTAACACAACATGGAAACTGGACTTCAAGGGTTTGGATGACATGCCCCATGGCAGAGGTATGTCCAAAACTAGAAAACATGCAATGTTTCGGCTCGAATCCAACTGGACCCAAGCTGAACCGGGTCCTGTTTTGTGCACACTCGAACCAAGCCTCGTTTGGGCCAAATCATTGCATGGTCACGCAAATGGCCTCTGTGCATGTGTGGAGGCCATTTTATTGACCATCACACATGCGCAGAGGCCCAAACAGGCCCTGCCTGCTCCGGTATGCTCCACAACCTCCGGTGGAGCCTGCTCTGGCAAGCTCCACTGCTTTCTCCAGCATGCTCCACCTGCTCCAGTGTGCTCCAACCTGCCTGCTCCACCCCCTCTGGTGGGGGTGTGTCCTGCCACCTCCCCTACCCCCGCAGCTGCCGCAGCCACCACAACAACTTTAAGGTAAAATTTAACTCCTCTCCCACCCCAACTCTCTTTAGATAAGCCCCTTAAGATCCCCCCTTACCAGAGTCCCCTTTACCAGTATGTTCCGAGCCAGGCCCAGTTCAGCTGACCCAAACCCCGTCAAGCCAAACAACTCAATGTTGAGCTGGCTTGCACACCCCTACCTGATAAGAATGTGCATTCCCCAGGAACTGCAAGTTCCTGGCTTATCAACCTTTGGGTGGTCGGAAGCCTCCCTTAGTCATAAATACTTTTTGCTGAATCATGCCCATTTAACTATTTGGATTTGTTCCTAACACAAAGTAGGAAGTCCTACAAATAGCTCAGTTCAAACAAGAGGTCTTCTACTGTGTCTGGAAAAAGTTTGAATTCAGACTTAAGCCTTAAGCAGGAAGAGGTCAACCATTATGGGTTAGTTTGTTGCACATGGCATAATGAAGAGGGCAATTCATAATTTATTGAGGGGGTGCATGATACTGGGCCTTTGACATTTCCATAACACTTTCTGAGATGAACTTCAGCAAACCTAACCACATTTCCCCCTCACATTTCCCTTCTCTAGTTTAAGACAAATGTTTTTAACAAACTGATAACAGCAACAGTGGTATTGCTGAGCTGGTTTGTGGGATGTAGATGCAATCTGAAATATAATGCTATGAAACACTCAAATAGTGCAGGACTTTCTTACCATGCACCAAGCTGAAATGCAGGGCAGGAGTCCAAAAGCTTTTATGAAAACCCCATATCATTTATCATGGTTTGCAACAGCATGTAGCAGATGAAAAATCACAGTCCTAAAAGAGGGAATAGATTAGGTGGTGGGAAGCCCGAAAAATTTTGAAAGCAGAATGAAGGGTGGAGAAGTGTGTATTTGAAAAGATGGGGAAATAAAAGATAGTTCTAGGAAGAGTGAAAGAGGCAAAGAAGAATCTTATTATCAATTCAATCTGCTCACTGTATGTGCATTTATTTCAAGAAAAAAATCCAAAAGTACAAAAGGACCTTTCCAATCTTTGGAATTTCCCCCCCCTTGAAATAAATGCACATACAGTCCTAGCATACAGTCCTAGGTCTTCCTTCAGAGGTTGAACTTGTGTTGCATTATCCTATTTAATCACAACTCAAACAACAATATTTTACATTTAAAGTGATACCTGTAGGGAATGTGGCTGCACTACTGCATTTTGTAATGTGATTCACCAAGTGACTCAATTCACCTCTATGCCTGCACAATATTGTCTCTACAAGTGAAACCAGCAACAATATACAATACAACTGGAACTGGCAATAAGAATGTCACGTCAGATCTAAAATCTCATGTTTTATATTGGTGAGGAAGGGACAGCCTAGGACATCGATGGGCAGAAGGAAAGTGAAAAGAGAAGGAAAGGCTTCCGATGATCTTGTAGTACAGTTTTCTTTGTTTTCCTGTTTGGAAAGGATGGAGGAAAAGAGCTAGAGGGAGGGGAACTACTGAAGGAGCTGCAGAAGGTATGAGAGGCTGCAGTGGAATTCTGGAATTGGAGCAGGAGAGCAATGGGTGGCTCCAGAGGGGGTCCCAAGCACCCTGTCGGATGAGTAGTTTGCTTCCCTACCTGCCACCACCCATTTCTGTTTCAGAAATCTAATATGTGGGACACCCACCTAGAAATGAACTTTGCTATTTTGGTGTCTCCCCCGCCCCCCAAAATTTTTTTTCTGGTGCTGCCATTGCAGGAGAGTACCAGCAGCAAAGCAGCACATTACTGAGAGGTCTAGATTGTGAACAAAGTCAATATCCAGCACCAAAAACGTGGGAATAGAGGGCCCTTTTCACCAAAAAAGTCTCCACTTTGCATAAAACTTGCATATGTTCATTGGTACAATAAAGGCATATTTTGGTAAAAAATTGGATAATTTGAGAAGAAAAACAGCTGATCACTGTGAAGCTGATGACCAGGTGAGCTGTATGTCTGTTCACTCTGCTGTCTAGGTGCAGAGTTCTCAAGGCCCCTGCTTCTTAACTGTAAATTCATCATCAGGTTAGGTTCACCCAGGACCAGTGCTACCATTAGGCCAACTAGGTAGCCGCCTAGGGTGCAGACCTCAGACGCGTGCAGAGTGCAGACTTCAGAGGGGCGCAGAGTGTAGAGTGTCAATGTGTTTGCCTAGGGCACAAAATAGTCTGGCACCGGCCCTGGGTTTACCACACACACAGTCCTCTGTCCTCCTCCCCTATGGGTCACCCAGCCTGCTCTCCCCAACTAGCAACTTCACCTCTTGGCTCAAAGCAGGGCAGCCAGCTAGCTGCCAAGCCAGCCTCTCTGCAAGCTGGCAGAGTGGTACATGCACGGTCTCCCACCCGCTTGCTGTTCTCTACAACTACAAACATTTATATATGGCTTTTCAACAGAAGGTTTCACAGTGGTTTTCCAAGAAACATAAATAAGAAGGTGCTCTGCTGTGCCCAAAGGGCTCACAATCTAAAAAGAAATGCAAAGTAGCACCAGCATCAGCCATCAGAGGAATGCTTGTGCTGGGGTTGAATTCTCCTGTTTTTCTCCCCATGATAAAACAGAAGAGATTCACCACTTTAAAAAGTGCCTTTTTACTCAGCAGGGATAGCTGCTAACTGACTAAAGTGAGTAAAGTGCTAACTTAATAAAGTTGGTTAGCAAATGGATAGCTTCTCACTGCCGCCGCCACCACATGAAGGAAGCAAGCTGCAGCTGCCAGGCCCATTGATCCGTGCTCCTGCTTCACGTGGCTCTGCAGCCTGCCACAGAAGCAGAACCTCCCCTCTGGCTTCCCCACTGGATGGATGAGCAGTAGGAAGGGGAAGGAGACAGAGGGAGAGAAGCTGCCCAGGAGAGCAAAGGGATCTGAGTGAACACAATGTTCCAGCTGCTCCCCAGAACTTCAGACACCACAATACATGCAAAAAAAGTTGTTTGGTCCCCTAAATAGTCTCGATTCCTCCAAATGGGAAAAAAAATCATTTGGTCTCCAAAACAGACACATGTCCTCTAATAGAGTCCTATAAGTCCCTAAAGTCCCTAGTTGGCAACCCTATTGAGAGGTAGCTCTGGGTCTGCTGTTGTTGCATTCTGAGCCCTAGATAGGTTTTCTGAAGGCGTTTTCATACCAGTTGAGACTCTTGTATATACCCACATGGTGGTGGTATGTGTGTTATAGTTGTCTTGGTCTTGCTTGTAATGCAAAACTGACTGGCACACAAGGCAGTTGCTAAGCACGGTTACCACAGCTCCATATTTTGGGGCAACAGCAATTTTCAAAATAAAAATAGCAAACTGTAATTAGGCATTTCATGAAATCTCAGAAAAATCAAGTAAATCAGATGTAATCTGGATAGCTCAGCTATGGAATGCTTGAGGCTTGGGCTAGAGCTGGAGGGAGGGGAGCTTCAAGGTGAAGAGACTGTGAAGGAGAGGAATGACAGGCCTGGGTCTGAAAAGAGAGAAACCACAACATCCAACTGGGGGATCGTCTAGGCCTACTTATCTCACTGCTCAATAATGCTGATGTGCCGCTGTAATTAGACTAGACCCCACATCTCCCAACAGTCCTTGCTTCCTTAGCTTGACCTGAAAAAGGAAGTGCTCCTTCTCAGGGAAGGGAGGAGCTAATTTGGAAAAAGACAGTGGGAAAGCGCTAGAGAGAGCAGAGAGAGGGAAGAAGGCTGAAGGAGGGTCTTCTTGGGAATTCAGTGCCACAGGATGTCTTAATGGCCAATGATTCAGTTGGCTTTAGAAAAGAATGAGACAAATTCATGTAGAATATGTCTAAACAGTGATCTATCCTGATAGATAAATTGAACCACCATGTTCAGAGGCAGTATACCTCTGAACACCAGATGCTAAGAAACATATCCTGTTCCTTTTGTTCTGTAAATTGCTTTGGAAACTTTTGTTGTTGTCAGGGGCACACGTAGGCAATTTTGGTGGGGAAGAACTTCAGAAACCTCCCCCACCCCACGTGAGGTAAAAAAAAAAAAGGTTTTAAAAGGTTTTTTAAAGGTTTTTAAAAGTTTTTTTTAAAGGGAGCCTGCATTTTTCAAAGGGCTGCCATGGAGGGCCTCCGCAGAAGCATGCCGCCACTGCCTCGCAGCGCTGAACCGCGGCACCAAAAACTTCAATGATTCTATCCGTCATGCAAGCGGTTGGGGTGGTGGCAGTGGGCAGAGCGGGAGTGGCCACTGGGCCTGACCATTCAGCCCAGCGGCCCTTGAGAACTGTGAGGAGCTCCAGCACGCCTGCCTGCACAGTTGGAATAGAGTGTTGCAAGCCCTGACGTCATGGGCTTGTGACACTCTATTCTAACTGCGCAGGGGTGCTGGAGCATCTCACAGTTCTCAGGGCTGCTGGGCTGAATGGTCAGGCCCAGTGACCGCTCCCGTTCTGCCTGCTGCCACCATCACCACCACAGGGGTTGGGGAGGCCTGCACATGGCGGCTAGAATTATTGAGGTTTTCTGCACTGCGGTTCAGCACCGTGGGGTAGTGGCGAGGTGGGTGCTGGGTGGGGTGGCAGCAGGAGGTCCTCCTGGGCCTTTGGACCCCCCCTGGACCTTGAAGGCCACAGACCAGGACCCCAAGGTCCAGAGGTAAAAGCATCTGTAAAGTGGTATATAGATAGATTTTACAGCAGCACCAGCAACTACTGTTGAAAATGGGAAACAAGATAGGCCTTTGGTCTGATCTAGCAAACCTCTGTCATAAGCAGACCTCTTTTTAGTTATAAGACCTCTTATGACTAATATTGTACATGGACTAAAGTCTGTATGGACATTAGTCTAAGGCTGTTATATATGCTTGTGGCCAAAAACAAAAAAAAAAAAAAGGGCAGTTCCAGGGATATTACCCTCTAAAGTGTGAATAGTATACAGCCATGCACATATATCTAAAAATCTAATGCACTCTTTCCATATATGTGTGCAGAGATAAACATATTCCATACTTGATTTCTTCTTTCTATTGTGTGGCAACATATCACACATTGAAAAGTGATCTGTGAAGTATCATGCAAAGACCAAAATGCACTTGGGGCTGGAAAAATAAAGGATCCCTACAACAGTTTTATTAAAGATGTTCAGACTATGAGAAGCAATAATTTCTACATGATTTGGTAATCATATAGAAATATGTAAGTAGAGCCAAGGGTTGTACAGGTTGAAGAATTCAAAGCCTACATCTATAGTCAAGTATTAGCTATCAATGCTTTGAAAAAGAAAAAAAGAAAAACAAGTTCCAGGCTGACCCAGTCTGAAAAAGAAATCTGAAAAAGAAAGGTACTAAGGCACCACTGTAATACAAAAGGTTCAGCAGTTCATTTTCAATGCTGTACACAATTCTCATTAATGCAAGATATGTAACTTATTCCCCACTCATCATGCTGAGAACATAACTCTCATATTAGTAGATCTGTAATTTCCTATTCCTTTCTTCAAAATATTTAACTGCATAATACAGAGCATATCAATGTTATAAATGAAAAAGGTGCATTTCAGCTATAAAGGGGGGAAAAACCAATTCCCTGAAATACGTTAGCATTATTCATGTAATTTAACTTGGCTGATCAGATTCTCCTTTTGGAGTCAAAATATTTTTCCAATCCTGCATTAAAAAGGGGAGGGGTATGTTTGCTAACAGCACTCTTTCCTACTTCTCTTATCTAGATTGAGTCAATGCCGTGTTTATTGTATTCAATTTACTTTTTATCTCTTTCTTTTATTAGTAATAACGTTTGTGCTGCTATAACAATTACACTATCTTACAAACTTCCTAAGTAATATTTGTCATTGGTTGCTTTCAATGCCTATTCAATCCCATGTTGGGTTTATTGTGTTAAAATATTATAATCCGTTTCTTTGTAACACTGGGAGTGCAAAGAGAAATAAACCCCCCAAGCTTTTCATTTCTAAAGTTGCAAGATTGAAGAGGTCATGATGACAAATGGTAGAAACCTTATTGCACTCTAGGCTGTGGTACAAGTAGCAATGATTTCATCTGTCATTCCCCCCCCCCGCCGCACTTCCCAATTTTGACAAATGACTATTCACCAATTAAGTGAGTTAGGGATCAATTTTTATTTTTTATCCAATGTATATTCCTTTCTGTAGCCATCTAGTAGAAAGTTATATGATTAACTGCCTTAGCATCTGTTAACTTCTCAAATATTTTCTATTTAAATTGGAAGTCAAAGAGTCTTCAAGGATGCACGTCTTCAAAAGCAATTCATGATATTTTTGAGTTAGCTGAACCATGAAACTGAGATCTGTACAATGCTGATGCCTTCATAAGGCACATGTGTTTGGCCTTTAGGTACATCCTTTTTTCAGCCCATTCAGCAATTTTACAAGTAAGCTGAATTACACCAAAAAGAAGCTAGGGCTGCTGTATAACAGACAAGCATCGATTGTTTCAATGTGCAAGTATTTTTCAGGCATCAATAGGGGTGCGCAAAGCAAAAATATTTAAGTGGAAAAGGAGAGATTCAGCAATTTGCAAAGGCTCTTAGATAGATTCAAATGTATATGAGAAAATTATTTTAAGATTATTAGTTATATTATTTTCTTTTTATTTCTTTTTATATACCTCATATGCGGCTCTATGACCATTATAAAGATGATTGATTGATTGATTGATTGATTGATTGATGATATACTTCAAAACAACTCTGTCCCATGGTCCAGTCCAGATGATACAACCTGTCTACTGTGTCATTAAGGACATGTAGGGGTACACGCTGTTTCCCAGTTGCCTTTCCCCTTCTGTGTGTGGGTGGTGGTGGTTGTTTTAAAGAACCACCCATTCACATGCAATCTAAACACTATGTTAATGTTGTATTAAATCAAGTGCAAGAGAACCCCCATTAATATGCAATCTAAACACCAGGTCCAGGTATTGCAATACTGATGAGTGGTGGTGGTACACAGAATGCAGGGCGATCTCATAAGCTTATTTTCCTTAAGGCAAGTAAGAAAACAGAAAGGAAAAAGAGTCTGGTGTTCCACATATAGTAGGGCTCACCATGTTTCCAAAAAGCCACAGTTAGAGGTTTCCCTGGAATGTTGTGTAACTCAGCACAGGGAGGGGAATTGACAAATAGGATCAACCCTCTCCCACCATGGCCTTCACTTTGCAGAAGGGACACTTTGGTTCCATGTCAATAGCACTCCTGAGAAACAATCACTTGTTTGAAATACTCTTTTCCTCTTCTTATTTCTATGTAGTAAGCTGGAACATTCTCTTCTTTTACTCATATTGACATATATATCAGTGAGAAACCTAACTGAAATGTATAAGCTTCTTCAATATTGACTGAAATATTAGGGATGTGCAAAAACCATCTGAATTTTTTAAAAAAATGTCATTTTAATTATTAGCTCGCTGCAAATTTCCTCTGAATTTTCAGTATCCAGTGGAATGTCTCAGTTTTTCTGGTTATCACTAAAATGGTTTTAACTTGATTATGGAGGAGGAGGAGAGCTGGTCTTGTGGTAGCAAGCATGACTTGTCCTCTTAGCTAAGAAGGGTCTGCCGTGGTTGCATATGAAAGGGAGACTAGAAGTGTGAGCATTGCAAGATATTCCCCTCAGGGGATGGAACCGCTCTGGGAAGAGCAGATGGTTCCAAGTTCCCTCCCTGGCTTCTCCAAGATAGGGCTGAGAGAGATTCCTGCCTGCAACCTTGAAGAAGCTGCTGCCAGTCTGTGAAGACAATACTGAGCTAGATAGACCAATGGTCTGACTCAGTACATGGCAGCTTCCTATGTTCATATGTTATAATAAAAATTTGCTACGACTGTACTGAAACATAAAGTACATCACAGAACACACAACTATGTAGGAGAATGGAACCACATTCATGCCCACAACAGGCAATGAAACTATCTATCTATCTATCTATCTATCTATCTATCTATCTATCTATCTATCTATCTCAATCTGTGACAAACAAAATATAATTTTATTTATTTTATAATTTTATATAATTATATAATTGAATTATATAATTGTGATTTTATATAATTTCATTTCATTTATTCATTTGAGTTATATATCATCCTTCCTAAAGTGGCTCAGAGTGGTTTACACTAAAATAAAAAAATACATAATAATTAAAATAAAAAACCAATGAAAAGCAGATTAAAATTACAATTAAAACTAGCTATCATTAAAAGCCAGGCTATAAAGATGGGTCTTTAAGGCTCTCCTGAAGGCCTGAGAGGAAGATAATCCTCTTATATCTACGGGGAGTGTTTTCCACAACCCAGGGGCGACAACAGAGAAGGCTCTATCCCAGGTCACCACCAGATGAACTGGTGACACCCAAAGACAGAACCCTCCTGATGATCTCAATGAGCGGTGGTGATTTTGCAGAGAAAGGCACTCTCTCAGGTAACTCAGACCCAAACTATTCAGGGCTTTAAAGATAATAACCAGCACTTTGTACGTTGCTCAGAAACATAACAGTTTCCAGTGCAACTATTTAAGAACAGGAATAATGCGGTCTCTCTGCAATACCCCTGACACCAATCCAGCTGACACATTTTGGTGTACTGAAGTTTTCAAGCTATCTACAAAGGCAGCCCTACATAGAGCGCATTGCAATAATCCAACCTGGAGGTTACCAGCTGGTGTACCACTGTTTTCAGGTCACTCTCCTCAAGAACAGGTGGAGTTGTCAAATCAATCACAGCTGGTAAAAAGTGCTCCTGGCCACAGTCTCAGCCTAAGGCACCAGGGTGAGAACCAGGCCCAAGAACACCCCCAAGCTATTAACCACTTATTTCTGGGGAAGTCTAGGCTCATCCAGAACAGGAACTTTGATCCCATTTTGCAGATTATGACCCCCAACAATGAGCACTTCTGTCTTGCTTGGATTCAGCTTCAGATTATTATCCCTCATACAGACCATTACTGCCTGTAGGCAAGCATTTAAGGAGCTAACACCATTTCCTGATATTGGTGGCAGGGAGAAATAGATTTGGGTGTCATCAGCATATTGATAACACCCAGCTGATGACCTCAGCTCCCCTGATGACCTCACCCAACAGTTTAATATAGATGTTAAAAACACTGGTGACAGAATGGAGCCCTGAGGTGTTCCATACTGTAGTTGCCGTTTTGAAGAGCAACTGTCACCAAGCATCAGAATCTGAAATCTACCCAAGACATAGGAGTGGAACCACTGTAAAACAGTGCCGCCTTTCCCAAATAACTCAGGCGATCCAGAAGGATACCATGGTAGATGGTATCAAAAGCTGCTGAGAGATCCAAAAGAACCAGCAGAGTCACAGTCCCTCTCTTAATTCCCTGGCAAAGTTCATCTATCAGGCTGGTCAAGTTCATATCAACCCCATAGCCCACCCTAAAGCAAGTTTGAAATTGGTCTAGATTATTAGTTTCCTCCGACCACTTGGAGCTAGTCAGCCACCACTCTCTCAATCATCTTACCCAACCATGGCAGGTTGGAGACTGGCCTATAATTATCCATCACCAGGGGTTCCAAATTAGGCTTCTAAAGAAGGGGTCTAACCATTGCCTCTTTCAAACAAGATGGCATCCTGCACTCCCTCAGTGAGATACTAATGATATCAACTAGGCCAGTTCCAACAGCCTCCCAGCAAGATGAAATCAGCCATGTTGGGCAAGGATCCAAAGAATCCTTAGGCTGTGCTGCTTCAAGCAGCTTGTCCACATCCTCAGGAGTCACTAACTGAAACTGATCCAATCTAATATTGCAAGAGGGATTGCTGGACACCCCCTAACTGGTCCTGAAGAAATGCTGGAGTCCAGATCAGCCCGAATGCTAACCATTTTATCTGCAAAGAACTCATTGAATGTGTCATGGTAAGACATTGTTTCCAGAAGCAGATTTGAAACAGAAGGGATTTGTATTGAACTCCTAACAATCTCGAGCATCAGTGCTGAATGAGAACTTGCAGACACAATATATGCAGAATAAAGTCACTTCCTTGCTGCATGTATTGCCACAGCATATGCGTTTAGGTGCGCTCTATGCTGTGTCCTATCATATTCAAGATGAGTCCTCCATTTGTACTCCAGTCATCAACCTTGCTGCTTCAGTTCCCATGGCTTTCCATATAGCATGGAACTATAGTTCCATGCTATATGGAAAGTGGATTGGAGAGGATGCTTAGGAGTGATCATTTCTACTGCCTGGTAGGTTTTCTGTTCCAAGTATCCACCAGGGCATTAACAGAATCACTGGCAGAACCAACTCCAAATCCCTCCAAGGCCCTTTGAAATCCTACTGGATCCAACAGCCTTCTCAGGCAGACCATTCTAATAGGCCCACCAACATTGCAGAAGTTAGACATGAATGTGAAACCAACATTAAGCAGGAAGTGGTCCATCCATGACAATGCAGAGACTACAGGAGTGCCCGCCCCCGGAACACTCCCCTTATTTATTTATTTTATTTATTTATTTAATACATTTCTATACCGCCCCAAATGCAAGTTCTCTGGGCGGTTTACAAAACAATAAAAAGCCAATAAAAGTTTAAATCATTTCAACAATTAAAATTAAAAGTTTAAACTATTAAAACACAATTGAAACACAATTAAAACAGTATCTAATTAAAAGCCTGGGTGAACAAATATAAGTCAATTCCCTCACAGAGATCCTGGTGAGGGAGATGCTATTTTTATGGACAACAGCCCCTAACCTGCTTGACAACAGAGTACCCTGCAGGAAGAGGTCCCACACGGGACCACTAGCCTCTTCCAATCTGTTCTCAGTTATACAAGACAGGTCGGTTCCTTCAACCACGATCAAATAATGGATTATTTCGATCTTATTTTGAACTGACTCGGCATTACAAAGGAACATGGTTAGGTTCAGTGGGGAGTTGGATCTACTCACCAAGGCCTGAGCTCTGACAGGACAGTTGGAAGGGAAAACAGTACTAAATTACTGAACTCCCTTCGCCTGTAACGGCATGCTGGCCTGCCAACGCCCGATCCTCTATTCCCCACCACTACTGAAATCATCAAAATAGCTGAAACAGAACAAAAACAAATTTGCTTTTGTTCAAAAGCTTAAAGCAGTAAAGTGATTGCATTGTTCCTCCCACTCATGGCTTCTAAACTTTCAGTATGCACAATTGCTTAAGAATAATTTCATACTTTCATCGGGGATTATTTTGAAGAATAACAAGCAATGCTATAAGGCCATTCTCATGACTGCTACTGGGACAGGGAGGGTGGGCAGGAGGTAAAGGCAGGGTTGAACCTACTTTCCCCCAGATGATTGCCGTCTTCTGTGTGTGTACGGCTCATACTTCTCTGAGTGTTGCAGATCTCTGGAGGCCAGGAAAATGAAGCCTGGCCTCCAGTTATCCCCTAAATGTACCACACAAAGAGCGCAGTGCACTGAAGGATTTCCCCTCAAGCTGGGCACAATAGGCATCCAGCTTGTGTCATACACACGACCCCATACCTGAATAAAAGGGTGCACTTGCTCACTTTTACCCAGGTAAAAGGGCAATTACAAATCCCAGGCTACCTGGGAAGGCAGTGCTGGAAGCAATCCTGGTGCTTCACACGAGCAGCCCTACCCAGGTAGGGCTGCCCAAGCCTTGGTAGTTCTGCTCATGTGAACAGCCTCTTTATGTTCTAAAAGTCTATAGGTTAGAAAGGAATAAGGGAAATTACAAGTGGAATTGGATGATTGTTTATTAAATAAGAGGGATATTGCACATTATTACATGTATTAAATCCATCAAAATTAAAAGAAAACCTTGCAGCAAAAGCAAACAGAGATAGGTGAGCAGCCTTTCACTCATAACAGATTGACTTGGATGTAAGTTGAGCTATTACAGAGGAAAAATTAATCACGTGGAAAAATATCTCTCCTGATTTTTAAGCCAATCTGAATATGCAATAGACCCTGGGAAAACTACATTTCCCAAAGGCTATATGAACTGGGATCCTAGTACACTGAGTACTCTACTAAGAACTGGAGAGTGGGAGGAAGGAAAGACAGAGGCTTTTCTCTCTGTCTCTCCCTCACAGTGCTGCTGCCCTAGCCAGGCCAGGCCGCTGTTATTGAAAGGGAAGCAGCAAGTTAGTTTCATGGCTGGGTGTATGGCTGAAAAGGGCTGGAATTCACATAAGGCAGCTACACATGTAATGTGGCAACTAAGGGTGTAACAAACCACTGGCTTCTAGGGTGCATATGCAAGTCCATCTTCTGGTGTTGGCATGGCTATGCTGATACTGGACATGTTGCCTGAACCCAACAATGTTGGCATATCTACCCTCTTTGAAGTTCTGAACCTGACATCTGTAACTGGCTCCCAAGGTAGGTTACAGATGGATTCAGAACTGCAAGTAGGGTAGAATATGCTGACAATGGCAGTCTCAGATGACATATGCAATGTCAGTACAGCCTTCCTGATACTGGAAGTTGGGCTTGCATAGTGATATGGATGTGGATGTGAAGAAGGATGCTTAGGTGTGCAGATCTGTCTCTCTGGATTACTTCTGACTCTTCTGGTCTGAATTACTGACCATGCTAAGAGATGAAAATGAGCCTGTGCATTAGCACTGTTACTTCCAAATAAACATGGATAGGATTGTACTGAAATTTTTTTCACCATCTATATATATATTTCTCCTAGGTGTGCCAGGGAAAATGCGTCCTGGCAGCCCAGCTGATTGGCTGGGCTGCGGAGGTGCCTGATTGGCTGGCGCAGCGCACCCAGGAGAATTTGGCCAGCGGTGGGCCAGGCTGAGGGTGGCGATGGTGGCCGCAGGCCCGGCCTGGCTGCGGAGGCAAGGCAGCAGGCCCGGGCGGGGGTGGCGGCGGGCCCGGCCACAGCAGTGGGACTCAGCCCAGTGGCCTGGGCAAGAAAGTGGGGGTGGGGGAGAGGTAGCCGGCCTCAAAGAGACCAGTCGAAGAGGCTAGCAAGTGGCGGCAACGGGCCTGGCAGGCCCGGGCGCAAAGGTGGCACTCGGCCCAGCGGCGGGCCAGGCTGCGGAGGCAGCTCACGGCCAGGCGGCGGCAGTGGAACCAGCCGCCGAGGCCAGACACCTGCGGGAGGCTGGGGTGGGAGGGAACTGGGCGGCAGGACTTCCGTGTTTGCCGCTGGGAGGAGGAGCGGTGGCCGCCGCTGCCGCCCGGTAAGTACTGTAAAATAAAATGCAGGGGTAGGGGGAAGGGGAAGATAGAGTGGGGTGGGAGAGGGGGAGGGCAAGAAGGAGGGGGCAGGGGGGAAGGGGAGGGCAAGAGGGAGGGGGAGGGCAAGAGAGAGTGGGGGGAGGGTAAGAGAGTGGGGGGAGGGGAGAGGGGAAGGGCAGGAGAGAGGAGCAGGGGGGAGTGAGGGCAAGAGAGATTGGGGCAGGGGAGAGAGGGGGATGGCAGGAGAGAGGGGGAGGGGGAGGGCAGGAGAGTGAGAGAGAGGGGTGGGAGGACGAGGGAGGGCAAGAGAGAGTGGGGAGGGAGGGGAGGGGGCAAGAGAGTGGGGTGGGAGGGAGTGGGGTGGGAGGGAGGGGAAGAGGGGCAAGAGTGTGGGGCAGAAGGGAGGGAGGGGGATACAGCCGGCCTCAAAGAGAGCACAGATGCTCTGTGTGGGTTGGCTAGTCTGTACTATTAATCTAATTTTGTTAACAGCTGAACACAGTATTTCAGATCAAACCTTGTGCATGAAGGAACCTTGACTTGATAAACCGCAGCTCTGTGAGTTACCTCAACCCAGGAGTTGTGGTTTAACCTGCAATTTACAAACCAGGATATAAAACCAAGATCAAATCCTGGCTTCATATCCTGTTTTGTATGCCACAATTAAATCACAACTTCTAGGTTCAGTTGACACTCAGAGCTATGGTTTAAGGAGTCCAGATTTCTCCATCACAGCTGTAAGCTCATGGTTGAGGTGACATCTCAGTCAGTGACTTCCTGGCTCACAGATCAAGTAGGTACTACAATCTACACACTCTTAAAAATCTGCAGCTTCATTACAAAGTGTGCCAAAAGAAAATATTTATAAATCAAGTATGACACTCTTCAGTTCATTAGTCCATTGCAATGGCTGGCATCCTAACAACTGAGGTGCAGGTGGTGGTATATGAGAACCACCAGAGCTGTTTCTGAGTTCCAACTAAAGTAGCATCAGTGCTTGCATGGGGAGGGGGCAAATCCTGATGACCTTCCTTCCTCTGGAAGCATGCCATGCCACTTGGAAATACTGTCCCTGAACGCTGTGCAACCTTGAGAGACATACTTTGTGTGGAAAGAGAACTTCTGGAGGAAGGGGAGGTGGTCAAAATTCTATCCTCCCCACCACACAACTGCTGATGCTGCATTAGTTAAAACCAGCAGTAGTACTGACACAGCTCAGGTAGAACCTACTGTACATTTTGTTAGACAGGATGTCAGCCATTATTTTTAAAATTAATGATTTTATGCACATTTCCCATTTTTATTTAATAAAGTGGTGTATGTATGGAACCTATTAAGTGGAGAGAGAAACGGGATAGAGAATGGCGACAATGGGCAGAGAAAACGAATGTGTTGTCAATGTTATTGTCAGTCCACTCATACAGTGTTATGTAGGGTAATTTGCACAGGTCTTTCCCTTTCATTCGAAGGTCATTTTTCTAAAATTATCCCAGATGATACTATGCTATTCAGCACTGCAATTTTCTACACAGACGTGATTTAATTCCCAATCCCAATTCCCAAGATAAATGATCACATAAGAAGCTTATACTGTGGCAAAAGTATCACCATAGCAGGCTGACTAGAAGTTTTCCTTTAGCACAAATTTGTCCACACCAGCAGTTACTTCAGCATAGAATTTTAAAAATCCATCTTCCTTGTGCAGATCTAAATGAGAGCTTCTGGGGGACTGACTTAAGCTGTACCACTGCAAACGACGACCTGTGTTCTAACCAACTAACCAGGAAGTCCTCCTCAGTCTCTGATCACAAGAAATGGCCAACACACATTTCTGCAGGTCTTCATGATTCCTATCAGTGCCAAAAAGAACCAAAGAATTCTAGGCAATTGAGATGGCCTTCCAGGATAATGCAGCAGTCCTTGTCTGGTGGGACTATGAGAAATGCCAACACTAGGTTTAGGCACTGGTACATTTTAGTCATATAAGTAAAATTTTACACCAGATCCACCAGCTGGATTTTACACCAGATTTTGCTCTCTGGTGTAAAAAAAAAAAAAAGGGGGGGGGGGAGGCAAAACAAACAAAAAACCAAAACAAACCCCTGTTGCATACGAGTTTGTCTGGTATCTGTTGGATGTCATGCAGAGGTGTAACAAAGTTGAAATGGACCCTGGGACAAAGAAAGATGGGGCCCCAATCCCCTGCCCCGTCCCAATTTCTTTAATAAAAAACACCCAAGAATTGTGACCTGCCCCAAGTAAATCTTGCAGCTGTTGACCAGGAGTCCACAGCACACCCCTGGCCTGCCCCATCCCTCCCAGCTCTTCTCATCGTGATTGGTTGGCCAGGTGCTCAGGCTCAGCCCATTGCTCTCTCAGCCTGAATGACAGGGTCAGCAGCCAGGGAAATGATGGCTGATGCTCAGCAACAGCATCTCCCTGGTTGCTGAGCCTGTCAGTCAGGCTGAGGGAGGGGTGGGCTAAGCATTTTAGTCAGTCAGGAGTAGAGGCAGGATGCTGTCTGACATTCTTCCCTTTCCCTCTTCAGCTGGTCTTGTGGTAGCAAGCATGACTTGTCCCCTTAGCTAAGCAGGGTCCACCCTGGCTGCATATGAAAGAGAAACTAGAAGTGTGAGCACTGTAAGATATTCCCCTTAGGGGATGGAGCCGCTCTGGGAAGAGCAGAAAGTTTCAGGTTCCTTCCCTGGCGTCTCCAAGATAAGGCTGAGACAGATTCCTGCCTGCAACCTTGGAGAAGCTGCTGCCAGTCTGTGAAGACAATACTGAGCTAGATGGATCTATGGTCTGACTCAGTATATGGCAGCTTCCTATGTTCCCTCCTGTAGAGGGCTTGTCAGCATGAAGCCCAGCCAAGGCCTGGGATGGGGAGCAGACAGCATGCAAGTGAGTTGGGGATGTGGGAGTGGTGGGACAAGTCAGACAAAGAGTGAATTGTTACCTAGCTTCCAGTATGCTCTATTGTCCCAGTATGCTCTATTGCCACTACATCCCTGCTACCATCCCATAGGAGTCACACTACTGTGCCTGTCTTTCTCTAAGCTTGCCTTATGAACAGTAAGCTTAAAGTGAATGAAGGGTGCATTATGCGGCAGGGAGTGATTAGGAAGGCCACTCCTGAGGAAGAAGAATTGACTATACCTCTTAGATCTGACCTTAACAATGACAAATTAATAATTTTTTAAAAACCACACCAAAAAATCTGTGCATGTTCCTACAAAGTAGCTGGCTTTAGATGCCCTGGTCTGCTGAAAACTGACTACATATATACAGAATGCCCTCTTATTTTCTGGGCTATAGAATAACCTTTGGAGGACAAACCATTGGAATTGCTGATGTCTACCCTATGAGTTTCAGAATTCCACCCCCCGCCAGCTCCGTACTGCCTGCAGACTCTATGTTCTTTTCCCAGGAGACTCTGGAGACTCTCCTGTGAGGCAGTACAGACACTATAGTTGAGGCAGAGGACTGGCAACGCTATGTGGAGTGAAGTTGCTTTGGTTTGAGCATCGGGATCTTTGGATTCAAGCCTGTCTTTGTAAAGTGTCTTGGAATGCTTCAAGGTGGCAGGCTGCTAAGTAGTACCAAACATAATCATCCTTTTGATAGGCCTAATTTGGATAACACTTTGTGCTAATATGATACATTTGAAGGATCACAAGCCCGATGAGACATGTTTATGCCATTAATTCCAAATCAACTCACTCACTTGAAAAAATCCCCGAGTTTATCTGGGAACAAAGCCATTTCAATTTTGTTCAAAACCACAGCCAAAGCAGCAGTGTTTCCTCTTTAAGTATAGGGTGGGTTTTTTTTCGGGGGGGGGGGAATTGTTTCAAATCTGCTCATCTCTGCTAGCTATTTCTAAAAGCTGCTTGAATTGCTAGGCATGGTAGTCTGAGCATCACATTTCCTTATTGAATCATCTGTACAATACAGAAAACCATTTTGTTCACAAGAGAACAAAACCAAACAAGTGGAAGCAACATTCAGGTGAATGGAAGGCTCTTTACCTAATTGAGCCTTGCAGTAGAATTATTAACAGAGTAAGCACTGGAATGTTAGGTGAACTGAAATGTTACTCGGTATTTTTACATGGGCAGGGCCAGCTCAAGGTTTTTGAGGGACCCTGGCCAATAGAGTAAAGTAAGTGGCACAGCAGGGAAATGCTTGACTAACAAGCAGAAGGTTGCCATTTCAAATCCCCGCTGGTACTATATCAGGTAGCACCAATATAGGAAGATGCTGAAAGGCATCATCTCATTCTGCGCAGGAGGAGGCAATGGCAACCCCCTCCTGGATTCTACCAAAGACCAGGAGTCAAAATTGACTTGACGGCACATTTTACCTTTACCTTACCATAGAGTAGAGTACCACTTTTGCCCCACCTTTCAGCATCATCATTTTCTCTCCTAACCACACTCTGTTTGGCCCTCTACAATTAAACTAAAACAAATCTTGTTCAACATGACTCTTATGACAATGCAAACAGATCTCAACACTGTTTTAAACACGGGACATTCCAACTCTCTTTGGAGGGGACCAAATAATAAATGTGTTATACTCTATTAGATTTGTCATGTTACAATACTTTATATAAATTCGCTTGCATTCTGGTGCAACTCCTGCCTTTAACAGGTGCACAACGCAGAGGCAGGTCTGACAATTAGTGAGACCTGCTTTGTAAGGGTGAGTCTGCACCCTTAGCCCGCTTTCCACTGATCGTCAGAATAGCTCCAGACAGTACTTCTTCAGGTACACCTTTGCTTTTTAAAACAAAGGTACAATGACAGAGGAAGCTACACCTGCCACACAGCTATTCAAGAATCCCCTGCCAAAACAGGAACTGCATGTCCTAGCAAAGAGTGCCTCTAAAAATGTCCTATTAGACCATCAGTCTGTAACAACCATATTATTGGTGCCTTAAAGTCCCATTTAAATGAGCTAGATGGTGACACAGCACATCGCTCTTTCGACAAGCAAGGTAAACTCATTCTGTCCATCACTTGCATTTTTCTAAACCTTCACATTCTACTTAGTGGTGGGATTCTAGGCACATAACACTTTTATTTTTAAAATAGAACTCATTATGGCTCTAAATTACTTTATGGAAACAATGACTTTTTCTCTCTTTCTCTCCTTTTTAATTCCTTGTATTTTTGTGAATACAGTAATATTTTTTAATATACAGTAATATGTGCCCTAATAATACTTTAAAAAAAGGACACAGTGTACGTTCAACCTGTGATGGCCATATTTCAACAGAGAATATTTTTATCATGCTGGTTCAAACACAGTTTTTAGGGGCAATGTGTTTTTCAAGTTCGTTGTTCCACATTTATCAATCTGAAAAGTTTAATGCCAATAGGAAGATACCACGGCTGACATCCAGACTGACAAAGAACTGGTGCAGGAAATGTGCAGCATACACTTCAGGAGAGAGGCAATTTTTATTGGTCTCCTCTTTCTTCAAAAGCCCACTATGCCCCTCTACAATATGTCCCTGAGGGTGCATTCCTCAGGGGCATTTTCAGGAGCCACAATAGATCAATTAAAGATAGATCAAAATTACACCTCCTCCATTGAGCATGTTCTTCATTCACTGCACCAGCACTACATTAGTCTAGATGTTGGCCCATGTATTTTCTTGCATTCTCACTGTGTAACAAGAAGCAATAGTGTTTTTGAGCACAATTTAAAATATTAAAACAGCAACTTTTAACAGGACTCTCACAAACTTCATAACAAAATGCAGGCATCAAGAAATATTATCTATAGTCTAATGGATTGCTTGTTCAAACCCTTCTGATCAATTTAACCCTATTTATTTGCACACTACAGAGGATTTGCACACTACAGAGATTGTGTATGTATTGCACCCAATGAGTAACATAAAACCACATATTTGATACAGTACAATCTGATTATATAGCTTGGATGTAAGAAATCAGGGTGTTTAGATTTTATACACTAAAATGTTTAAAAATCCACAACTTAGTTATCCGTGTATTATAATTAAGTTGTGAATTTCTAAACATTTTAGTGGTGGAATTAAATGGGATGGAAATCTACTTGTTTCTCCTTCACTTATCCTTTTGAGTGTGGATGAACTGGCATGTTTTGTTCCCCTAATTACATAACTCTGCTTCCCCCGCCCTCTTTTTTTACTTCTTTTTCAGTCTAAACAAAACGATCTTTAAAACTGCACCTTGTCTGAACAATCCAATAAATGTTACTAGGTGAATGATATATAGCTTTTTAAAAAAGAGCTCAAACTGTGTTAGGACTGTCTACTTTTGATTAAAGCACATATTAAAGTATTGATGCCACCTTGGTGACTTTACACTTCAGTCTTTGCTTTTCTGGAACACCTAACTTTCTGTTCCACTTTCTGTACACCAGTCTCACTATCTCTTTGTATATTATCAGATTTGCAAAACTAGATTTGCTAGACATTGCTGGAGCCATGACCTTCTGAACACCAACCAGTCTTTCAGCACAAGCCTAAATCATCCAAGTCAAACACTGATCTTTAGACCAGCCCAGTTAACAGTTTAGCAGACTGGATACAAACATGACAGACTGTAAGCAGTAACAAAGATTTTCTCTAGCACCACATATTAATTCTCTTTAATAAAAATGTTACATTTTAAAACATTCAGTTATGCTTGATCATGATTTCCAAACATCATGTGGGGTTGAAGTCAAAAGAGCAAGAGCTAAGACGCTTGTTCTAACATCATGTTAAGGATAACAATGAGATACTATACTTTGTAGTATCATCCAATGAAGGGGAATTCAGATTATGTAGTTTGTTTTCAGGCACTCTCTTTATGACCCAACTGCCACTCATCTTCCACAAATTAACATGATCAAAAAGCACCCAACAGGGGCTGTTGCCTAATTAATTGTAGACTGGAGAACCCTCTGCACTGAGACAGGCACAACAGATGAGCTAGTTCAGCGATCTTCACTATTTTTCAGGCGGGGACCACTTTGGCAAAAAACCTTCCATTTCCCACCATGCTGGCCTGCATGCAGTACTGGCTTTTCCCAGGACTGCAATGAAAGAGGCTTGTTGAGCCCCAGCGTCATCTTGGAAGGTGTGCATGGAGTGCTGGAAAGTGCAGTCCTTCCCAAGTCTTTCCCCATACTGCTTGGTACTGGGAGTCCCAAGAGTACACGGTGGTATTAAGATTTAATTGGAAATTCTACCTGTTGACATGAAAGTTCGTTTGAGCTTATTTAACTACTGCATTAATCTACTGTATTTACAGGAAGATAAATGACCACAGCTGCTTAAACGAACAGTTGCAAAGCAATTCTACCTGAGAACTGGGTACAGAAATTTCCTGGATACAAAAACTCAGCCAAATGATATGTGCAATGCATATGGCTTTTCTTTAGATTATTTCCTATAAGTGAATCCAAAGCAACAAAATTAGTAGTGTGAGAGGCTTCTATATATAGGGATCTATTCAAGAAGGCCACCTTCTAAGATGGCAATGGGGCTCGAGAGAGTTCCATTTCCCAGAGTGCAGCACTGCATGGTGGAAATGGTCACTTCTGCGCAGTGCTGGGGGAGTCAGCACAGCATATTTGGCTTTGGCCAAAGCTTCACAGAGGCCTAACAATCAGGGAGACGACCTTAGGGTCTATGGGAACCACCACTGGTTTCTAGGCCTTGCAATGAAGAACATGGAGCTAGTGAAACCCAGATTATACTTCATGTTCAGCAAGCATAGACAATAAATAATAAGTCTAACAATATTGCTTCTGCAAACAGTCACCCAGTGGAGCTATTCAGGGTCGTGAGGGGGCGAGTAGGGCCCCCTACTCCCTTGAATCAGAATTTATAACCATCAGTTGCTTGCTGTAACGCTTTTAATGAGTTTTTTGTGGACAAAATCTCTCATATTCGGGTCAATCTAGATTTAGATTCCAGAGTTATTGCAGTGTTGGATGCAGAGGTATCCAGCAACTCCTCTTGTGTGGTTAGACTAGATCAATTTCAGTTCGTGACTCCTGAGGATGTGGACAAGCTGCTCGGAACAATGCGTCCTACCACCTGTCTGCTTGATCCTTGCCCAACATGGCTTATATTATCTGGCAAGGAGGTTGTTGTGGAGAGCCTGGTGGCAATTATAAATATCTCTCTGAGGGAGGGCAGGATGCCCCCTTGTTTAAATGAGGCAATTATTAGACCTATTCTTAAGAAGCCTGCCTTAGACCCCCTCAGATCTTAATAGCTACAGGCCTGTCTCCAACCTCCCATGGTTGGGCAAGGTGATTGAGAGAGTGGTGGCCTCCCAGCTCCAGGTGGTCTTGGAGGAAACTGATTATCTAGACTCATTTCAAACTGGTTTTCAGATGGACTATGGGGTGGAGACTGCCTTGGTTGGCCTGATGGATGATCTCCAATTGGGACTTGACAGAAGAAGTGTGACTCTGTTGGTCCTTTTGAATCTCTCAGCTGCTTTTGATACTATCGACCATAGTATCCTTCTGGAATGTCTGAGGGAGTTGGAGGTGGGAGGCACTGCTTTGCAGTGGTTCCGCTCCTACCTTTCTGGCAGATTCCAGATGGTGTCACTTGGAGACTGTTGCTCTTCAAAATCTGAGCTTTTAATATGGGGTCCCTCAGGGCTCCATACTGTCTCCAATGCTTTTTAATATCTACATGAAACCATTGGGAGAGATCATCAGGAGATTTGGTGCTGGGTGCTATCAGTATGCTGATGACACCCAAATCTATTTCTCCATGTCAACATCATCAGGAGAAGGCATATCCTCCCTGAATGCCTGCTTGGAAGCAGAAAGGGCTGGATGAGGGATAACAAACTGAGACTGAATCCAGACAAGATGGAGGTACTTATTGTGCAGGGTTGTCACTCAGGAAGCAATATTGATCTACCAGTTCTAGATGGGTTCACACTTCCTCAGAAGGAACAGGTACGCAGTCAGAGAGAGCTTCTGGATCCACACCTTTCCCTGGTTCCCCAGGTTGAGGCAGTGGCCAGAAGCGCTTTCTATCAGCTTCGATTGATATGCCAGCTGCGTCTGTTTCTTGAGGTTCATGATCTCAGAACAGTAGTACATTTGCTGGTCACCTCCAGACTTGATTACTGCAATGCGCTCTATGTGGGGCTGCCTTTGTATGTAGTCCGGAAACTACAATTAGTACAAAATGTGGCAGCCAGGTTGCTCTCCGGGTCATCTCGAAGAGACCTTATTACTCCTATATTACAGGAGTTGCACTGGCTGCCAATAAGTTTCTGGGCAAAATACAAAGTGCTGGTTATAACCTATAAAGCCCTAAACAGCTTAGGCCTATGGTACTTAAGAGAGAGTCTTCTTCTGCATGATCCCCATCGTCCACTGCGTAAATCAGGGGAGGCTCGTCTGTGGCTACCTTCATGTCGTCTGGTGGCCACCGAGGGACAGGCCTTCTCTGTTGTCGCCCCAAGACTTTGGAATGCGCTTCTCGTGGGAATACGAGTCTCCCCGTCTCTAGTGGCTTTTAAAAAGTGTCTGAAGACTTACCTTTTTACCCAGGCTTTTTAACTTTTTAAATTTTAGATTGTTATTGATTTGTTTTAAACTGTTTTTAGCAATTAATTGATTTTAATGTTTTGTTTCATGTTTTGTTGTTGTGAACACCCCTGAGACTTTGGTTGGGGGCGGTATACAAATATGTTAAATAAATACATTAAATAAATAACAAGTATTTTAGATTATCCAGAGATCCTTGATCTCCACAGAGATGTTGATTGTTGGATTTTTCATTTTTAAAACAAGGACCTGCTGATTATTATTCATAGCACATTATGATACACTGTAGTTTACTGCAAAATGGCTCCGAGCAGCTACAAACCAATTTCCTGATTTCCTCTTGTAAAAAGACTACAGTGAGTTTCAGAGTGCCAGACCACCTTTAATGTTCGTTGTTTGCTAGACATTATTACAAAAGTCACTGCAATATATAACCTGCCTTGAGGAAAGGAAATGCTCAAAAGTTTCCTTTACTCTTCCCTGCAGTCCATGTGACATTTTCAATCTGGACATCAATAAATAGTAATGATGCGTGCAGAAAAAGAAAGTAAACGAGACATATCCCTGAAGTTAGAAAGAGGTAATACCATCAAAAAAGCGAGAGAACTCACACTAGGGATCTTTTTGCTCTTGCCATCTTTAGTGGAAGTTCCATTCAGCTGCTCAATAAAACTGTAATGTGCTAATTGTTCAGGTCCATCCTCTCCATAATGGCCACAGAGACTGTGCTGGTACAAATCCAAGATTGACATGGGCCTCCCCATAAAGGACTTCCTCACACTATTTTCTTCTTGCTCAGCTAAGACAGATTTGGGGTGGGGGGGAGAAAGCACACACACATTGTACATTTATCTGAGAGAAAGTTCATACACAGCTTCACATGCTGTATATTTATTTAATGAGAAAAATGATTAAAGATCACTGGAAAGACTGAGAGCTAGAGAATAACATCCACCAAAAAGTCCTCCCATGTTATGAAAGTTCCAATGTAATTTAAACTCACAAAGCAAGATTTTGGTTTACAATTCAGGCTAATGCTTCATGCATTTAAAAAAAAAGATGAACGAATGAAAAGAAATATGAGATAAGCACTCCTATTTCTAAGAGTAAGTAATTTCCTTGCTTCAAATGAAATTGTTAATTTTACTTTAATACAGAGTTTTGAACATTAGTTTCGCTTTAATGTATATCTTAATCATAATGCTTCATCTGCCCTACATACCTTGAGCACACGTCTAGCTTCAAGTTAAAAAAAATTCTTTTCTTTCCACTAATTACTTTTTTGGTTTGTCATCTTGCTAATCTTCAATCCTTAAGTGAGAAGCAGAGAAACTGATTGGTAAACCTATACATTTTTCCTGGCTATCATGGCTATTCACAATCTCCATTAAATAAGCCATACACATTATGACAATGCTGTTGACTGAAATATTAATTTTTAGCATGTAGATCTAACTGTGGTATATGAGAATACTGTTGTTTACTCAAAGTGCACTTTACTTATTCATCTAATTATTTTGCTTGTTTTTAGTTGTCTTAATTGTGCAAGTTCCATCCCCCCCTCCCATGCTTCACATCTTCCCACAGTGTTACAGAAATGGAAGAAGGGCTCTGCCCTTGCAGAGTGAGTGGAGTCTAGCTTAGTTGAAGTCTTGCTCCATGGCCCAACAAAAGCGAAGGGAGGAACAATTTTTTGCTCCTCTCCCCTCCCTCCAAAAGTCATTTTCGCTTCCAGAAATATGTCCTGGTGGGCTGTGCAGTGAACAGGGCTTTTGGAGGAATGGGAGAGAAGCCCTTGTAGTGCTGTGGACCATTCTGTTTTTGACAACAGACATATCTGGTCAAAGTGAATCCGGGTTCTATGCTTTACTTAGAAGTAGCTCACAGAGAGTACCACACAGTTCAAGTGACTTACTGATAAGTAAGCATGCCATGGACCAAGTCGCAGGGGCATAACTGTAATAGGGCAAGGGGAGACAGTTGTCTGGGGGCCCACTGTCGGCCCCCCCCAGAGGCAAGTCACATGACTGACTCCCCCAGCCGCGCACCTGCCTGGGCTTCCTTCACTTGCATTCATCCTCTGAAATTGATGTGAATGTTAAGACCTGGAGAGCTACCAGAACAGCATGTCTTTCTCTAGTACCATTAAATGACTTGCATTGTCCACAATTTACAAAACCTTTAAAAAAATAATTTAGGATGATGTTCTACTGTGGCACATAAAATTTTATTTATATATATATATATATATATATATATATATATATATATATATATAAATTTTTTTACTTCAGTGAGGGGGGGCCCATTTTAAAATCTTGTCTCTGGGCCCACTCCAACCTTGCTATGCCCCTGCCAAGTCGTATGGTCCATGCATATTATGTTGCTATGCTAATGAATGCAATGGTGTCGATTTTGTTCACTGATATTAGAGTTAGGTACTATGACTTGATTCAAAGGTGTGTTTCAACACAGTAGCCTCTAAACGAGGCACCAAATATTACAAGCCTTCCATACACTGGTTACAGTTGTCAATCCCGACTGCTCCAGGCACTCGTGGCTGGAATGCTCCTCTCGGGCTCTTTCTTTGCCCCATTCAAGGAGAGGGCCACAGCCAGCATGGCTCATTCACCCTTTCAGCAGCCCTTCCCTTCCATTTCAGAAGCCAGAGAAGGAAAAGAAAACCATTGCTTTGGGGATGTTTTGCTTCCTTTCTCCCTCCGACTTGGCTGCTTTTTTTGCTTTTAACTGCAGGGACTGGCAGCTGAGCTAGAGAAAAAAAGGAAACACAACAGCTCAGCAGCTCAATTTTCTTTCCACCCTGGTTGATGGAATAAAAGTGAGGTGCTGCCAGGAAGGGTGAATGAGCACAGTGGCAGCGGCAGCAGTTCTGTTCTTGCAAGGAGCATTAAGCAAAGCACTCTAATATTTGACTGGGAGCTTGTAAATATAGCAGAATGACTCAAGGCCAATGATTTCGTTAAATGTGATGGGGGCTGTTGTTTTTGCTGTTTTTAAGAGATTAAAGAGTAGGAGGCTCAGTCTGGATTGGGACCATGGCACAGATTAAAGCCTCCTGTGCCACCATCCCCAGTCTGATGGGCTCCCTGCAGTTGTAAAAATCAAGCTTGTCACCTCCAACCATCAGCTTAATGCAACATAGAATTTGGACCTCATGTAACTGACAGGAAGGGTGGCTTCACAATGCCTCTGTAATGGCAGCAAGTGCGGTTCTGCCAACTGCTGGTTCCCAAACTTGGCAGGTGCAAGTTCTGCGCATTTTGTAATTTCTGTGTTGGAGATGGAGTTCCAGTGAATCGACCTTTTGCACAGTTAGGGTCCCCTAGTGGTCACTGGGAGTAGAGATAGTGAGTAAGGGCATCCCTAACTGTTCTATCTGTCTCTACTCTATGATCCCTGATATTACTCTTCAGGTATTTCCTGTTGAGCCTTAAAATCCTTCCTTTCCTCTTAGAGAATAGATGTAAACATCTCTCTCCCTCCTTACTTATTCATTATGTAGTCTTTTAGATTAGGATTAGGTCTTTCCTATCCAAGTGTACTTAACCAATAAATATTTAGTATTTAGTTCTACAAGAATCTCCATGTGTTTTCTCTAAATAGCTGCAACAACTAAACTCTGTGCTAACTACTCTGTAACTGGAGTGTGTGCTCTTCCCTAGTGCTCTTCTGTTTACCTACTGGGGGTAAAATGAACAACACCCAACAGTCTGAACCCATCAATGTTAGGTTGCTGAGCAGCACTTGGTTCTGCCGCTTGACACCCACCACCCAGCTTCAAATCTTGGTTATGGATGTTGGGTGGCAGAGGGAAGTGCTGCTTGACAACCCAGTATTGGTGGGGTCACACATCATGGAATGCATGGAGTAGGGCACACTCGCTAGGGACCTGTGGTTGGCAGAACCTGACTTGCCACCACTGCACGTGAAAACCATCTAAGGGATGGTTATGAAATTGTTTCCATCCAAATTTTCCACCAGAATTTGCAGTTACAAATTACATGGTCTTGTTTGTAGCACAGCACTGGTTAGTTAGCAACCTGCCATCCTTCTGATTCTAGTTTAAAAAAACAATTCTTGACATTGAACATACACAGTGGTCTAAACAATCACATCAGCAGAAGCTTTCATTAAAAAAACAACAACAGATTACCAGTAAGAGAATTCATCAAATTATAGCACAAAAAGGAATTGATTGTATCCAGTACTGTTGTTCTGTGAACCCGACATTCTGTTTGTGCAAGCTTTCTACTATCTCTGCTTCTTTCTGCAGCCCCAGTGCTGTCTGAAAATCTGCTCCTGAGGTTTGGGGAATGCCACCCCCACCCCACAACAGCATGTCATGCAGCACTGTGAGGGACAGGCTGCAATAGAAAATTGGGGGGGGGGCTTGTTTGTGAAAAATCATTCTCTTTCACTTCCATGAATGGAATGCCTTCCATTAGCAAAACAACAACTCAGGATATAACCCAGTGCTGATGTAATTGCAAAGTCATATCAATGTTTTTGGTTGGGTTTTTTTGGTACTGTGATTTAATTAATGTACACATGTGCATTAATGAAATCACAGCTCAAAAAGAATTCCTGATCACATCAGTACTTGTTTTCCTCTTGATTGCGCAAATGTGCTTGTGCACATCAGTCACCTGAATGGAAAAAGAAGTGGCAGATTGTGGCAACTCTGCATGTATTAATTCCAAAATTAATTTCAGAAATTCTCCAGGTTAAATCAGAACATAGAGCAGAGCCTTGCATATCAATACATACAGAACAGGGAATATTTGCTTATCCCTAGTTAGTGCTTGCATTCACTGCAAGATCAACATTATCCAGCAAGGGTGATGTCTGTGGGGAACAATATCTGCATGGTCTGAAAGCTGGTGTAGAACACTGGCTAAGAAAGAAATCCCAAATTAGAATCTCACTTGACCATAAACAAACGAGGTAGCCTTACGCAAACCATTCTTCCAGCCTCAACCCTTTATCTGCAGTATGGGGATAATAATATTGACCTATTATACTGGGTTGCTGTAAGAATTACAACAAGAATTCTTGTGTGAACACTTGAAAGCACCATGTATGCAAAGTACTTATTCTTATAAGGCATGATATCCCCAGCTGGAAGCAATATCACAACAAACAAGATGCTGTGGAGAAGGAACTTGCTTCCCCACCTCTAGAGTAGGAATATATGTACCTTAATGTATCCCTAATAGGCACTGTTATTCAGACAATCAGTCTGGCATCACTAATAGCAGCTTAAGGATTCCCTGAATTCAGGCAGCCCTCTATAAGATGTGATCAGGGTGTATGCTATACTTGATGGTTTCTGGGTTGGCACTGCTAATATGATGTTTCTATTTTTCCAAATGATCAAAATACTGATTTTGGAATCATTTCAGAGTCCTTAATGAAGTCACCACACAATCTCAAAAAAGAGAGTTTGCCATTTAATTGTAAAGTATAAGTTATTAGCTCCTGATCTCTACCCGCTCTGAAAACAATCTCGCTTGGGTCACTGCAGCCCAGTCTGTATTCTCCACATCACTGCTGTCCCACCTACATCCGTGTCTTAGTTAAAATCTTTCTTAGACATCAGAGTAGATTGTACCCTATAAACAATAAAATTTTATTTTATTTTATTTGTTTGTTTGTTAGATTTTTATACTGCCTCACCCAGATGGCTCAAGGCAGTAAATTAAAACCAGTTTAAAATCATTTCGGTACTCACAAACGGGCAGGCTAAAAATATATAAAAATATATTGCTACCTGTTCCACGCGCAAGTACAGTGAGACAGGCAGAGCTGAGGGGCTTCAATGCGTGGATGAGATGTTGGTGCCGGGAGGAGGGGTTTAGATTTGTTAGGCACTGGGACACATTTTGGGGCAAGCAAGGCCTGTACAAAAGGGACGGGCTGCACTTGAACCAAGATGGAACCAGACTGCTGGCGATTAAATCAAAAAGGTTGCAGAGCAGCTTTTAAAATGACACCTGGGGAACAGCCGATGGGAGCTGGGCAGTATCCCGTTTGGCAAAAGCCACCCTTTAAAGTGTGAGGCTGCAAGGAATTCAGATGAAACAGAAGGGGACTGAGCAGAAACGCATAAAGAGCAGACGGAAGCCTGTGCCAGCAGGTCAAAGAGTCAAAAGAATAGCATACATCAGGGGAGAGATTCAGTGTATAGGTGCTTGTATGCCAATGCCAGAAGCCTCCGAGCCAAGATGGGTGAGCTGGAGTGCTTGGTTGCTAACGCAGAAATAGACATAGTGGGCATAACAGAAACATGGTGGAACAGTGAAAACCGGTGGGACACTGTTATCCCTGGGTATAAACTCTATAGAAAGGACAGGGAGGGGTGCCTTGGAGGAGGGGTAGCACTGTATGTTAAAGAAGGGATAGAATCTAACAAGCTAGAAAACCTAAGTGGACCAAAGTCCTCCACAGAAACCCTGTGGGTGACAATACAAGGCCTGAAAGGAAATGTGCTACTGGGGACGTGCTATCGCCCTCCGGGTCAAAATGACAACAGTGACTGGGAGTTGCAGGAGGAAATCAGGGAGGCGTCAAGGAGAGGCAGGGCTGTAATTATGGGTGATTTCAACTACCCACACATAGACTGGGTAAATTCACATTCAAGTCAGGACAAAGAAGTCAAATTTCTAGATACGCTGAATGACTGTGCCCTAGAACAGTTGGTCATGGAACCGACCAGAGAGAAGGCGACCTTGGATCTAATTGGATCTTTGCTCCTTCCTCACATGGAAGGAACAGGTTCCGCTCTAAGAATCTACATGAAGGACATGCAGCATGCTTATGGTACTTCAGCACTGGTGGGCTCTCTGTGAACCCTAGTGCTGTAAGTACATAGTTTTTTCAGTTAACATGGAATCTAATGGGGTTGTTAATACCCCAATATTCTTAATTTAAAAAAAGGCACTTTCAGACAATATTATGAGGCTGTGGTGGATGAAACACCACAGGACATTTAACCTCATTAAGGTTGCACCTCACCTGGAAGATGGAGTTGCAGAACACTGAATGCAGCTATGATTATGATTTTTTAACTTCTCAAATGGGGTACAATAGACCCCATTTTTCTACCGAGGAATTCTAAGCAGGATAGTATGTGTGCATAATTCTGTGTGCGCTTGACCTGAACATAACTTCTGCTGTGCATGGTACTGGTAGCTGGAAGTCAATGCTATCAGCTGCTACATTGGAGGTGATCATGAGCATCAGCCCTAAATGCCTGAATTGCTAGGTGAATCTCTAGACGTTTTCTATGTTTATCATTAGCACTGTGTTGAAATAAGCTCAAAGTTCATTGACCTGCTCATGGATCCTGGATAGATTTTTGCAAAATACAAGATGCCTACACTTCTGAAGCTGTTGCTCCATTATCCATAGCCACAACATTTTAGGAGGGAAAATCCACTAACATTTAGATTCCTGGCTCTAATTTAAATTAAAACCAGCATGTGAAAACCAACTAGAGAAGTGTGTGTGTGTGTGTGTGTGTGTTTGTGTGGAATTGTTTCTTGCAATGGAAAACTGGACACAGCCTTTATTGTTGCACCGCAAGCAGTGCAGTAGTAACATGCCGGTGAGGAAACTGTGTTAGTGGCTTATTGGGTTGTTTTGAACTATCAAAATATGCAATTATATGAAAAAAGTTATATTCTGTATTTATTGAAGCAATAATCCAACTGAGGGCTTTCTTTAGGTACACAACAGGGATTTATGTCTCTAAAAATGTTATAAGGCTTCTAAACATGGCAAACATTGTATAGGAGACAAAAATTGGTGTACATAGACAATAAAAAGTAGATAATGGAAAATGAGATTTGAAAAGAGATGAGAAAACAAGACACACCAAACCACAAAGAGCAGCTGCCACAACAGAGGTGGGATCTATAAATCCCTGGGTACAAATGTTAAATTACCGTGTTTGTTGTTCTTCATTAAGTCTACCAACTTCTCCCCTCCGGTTCCAAACTCATTTGTTTCATACTCCAGCTCTGTTTCAGTATCACTGCTACTGCTTGCAGAATAAGTGCACACTCTCAGTTCTCTGTCCTGTACAAAGCAACATAAAAGACAAACCCATGACTCCTATGAGAAAACATTTCTTTGAATGAAAAGAATCTGAACAATAGGCAACAGCATACAATAGGCAGGCAAGCCATTTGGTTTCTTGTCTCTCAGTCTGACCTATCTATTTTTCTCCCTCAATTTGCCATTGATTATATAATTAAATGTCACAAATATCTGGAAATAGATTTCATCTTCAAGCTAGTATTGTCCAGGCATGATCCAAGAGCTAATCCCCATCTCAAGAAAGTTAGCCTGAGCAATCATAGATTCTTCTAAAACAGATGCCGTAACTGCATTTGTCATAGTCTAAAAGTGATACTGGTGACTCTCAAAAGCTGTAACAGTTGAAGGTGTCTTGGTCCCAAACATGTGGAAAGACTCCAAGCCCCACTTCTAGAAATGTGTGTCACTGGTTGTACAGAGTTTCTAGCGGACCATTCACATGGTCAACACTTTCAGGGCAAAAGCTGTTACAATCACCCAGCAACTAATATTGCCCAAACAAATGGAGAACCAGTTTGCATCAAAAAATGGTGGGTGGGGAGGGTGAGAGCACTCAAACCAAGCTTCCAGATGATCAGCCTGGCTTTGTTCTGTTTCACAGTGGTGCTGACTGGGTAGTGGAGAAATGTGGCTGTCATCGATCCCCCATTACGTTCCTTCAGCACTATCCTGGCTGAATGATATGTGTGAATGATCAGGTTAACTCTGACCATTCACTGGTTGTAATCCATTCCTTTTACTCAAGGAAGCTCTTCTCATGATCAGTGAGAAGAGCTTCAGGCAGGTCTGCGGGGAGAACAGGTTAACTTACATCTCCCTGCAGACAATTGTCGAGCTGTCCCTGGGCAGCGGGATTGGCTGCCCACACAATTATAAGCTAGGGATGTGCACGAATTGATTTTTTCCTTTTGATTTGTACCTGAATTGAATCACCCCCGATTTGTTTTGGGTCTGAATCTGCCCCCCAATCACCCCAGATTTGATTTGTACCCAAATTTTCCACATCTGAATCCGATTCAACTGGGGGCAAAAAAGGGGTCCTGGGGGCAAAAGAGTGGGGTGGGTGGTAGTGCCCAATTGGTGGAAGCTACCACCCAAATTTCAAAGAATTGGGCAAAGGGGTGATTTTTAAAGAATTTTTGCAGTTGCCACATCTTTAAGCTTCTCCCCATAGGGAATCGTGGGGATTTCAGCAGCCTTATAGCTCCACATGGGGGCCCCCAGGGTGTCCCAGAGTGGGTAGTGGTGGGTGGTAGTGCCCAATGGGTGCAAGGAAGCTACCACCCAGATTTCAAAGAAATTTGGTGAAGGGGTGATTTTTAAAGTTTATGCCTCTTTAAGCTTTTCCTCATAGGGAATAATGGGGATTTCAGCAGCCTTAGTTATAACTCCGGGGGGTGGGGCGCACCAGGGTGTCCCAGAGCGGGTTGTGGTGGGTGGTAATGCCTAATGGGTGCAAGGAAGTTACCACCCAGAATTCAAAGGAATTGGGCAAAGTGGTGATTTTAAAAGAACTTTTGAAGTTGGCATGTCTTTGGGGAGATTTGGGGTAGAAAAGGGGTTTTGGGGGCAGAAGAGTAGGTCAGGTGGTAGTGCCTCAATGGGTGCCTGCAACCACCTAGATTTCAAATAAATTGGTGAAAGGGGTGATTTATACAGAATTCCTGAAGTTTGCCCATCTTTAAGCTTTTTCCCATAGAGAATCATGGGGATTTCAGCAGCCCCATAACTCCATTTGGGAGGCACCAGGGAGGCCCAGAGTGGGGTGTGGTGTAGTGCACATAGGGTGCCAACCACCCCCAAAATGACAAGCCCATGGGGCACTGGGTTTTGTTGTTTCTGAGATGTTCTTCTTAGAGTAGATTAGATTCTCTGGTAGCAAATGAGAGTGGATTCAATGTTTGTCACTGAATCCCCTCTTATTTCCTATCAGAGAATCTACTCTCAGAACACCCAAAGATTAAAAAATCCAGTAGTACTCCCAATGTAGTGTGGTGATTACAGAGTCAGAAAGGGAAAACTAAAACTTGCCATGGATGCCTTGGGCCAGTTCCATCTTCTCAGACTAACCTACCTCAGAGTTGTTATGAAGATAAAATGGGGTAGTAATTCACATGCATGCTGCTCTGAGCTCCTTGTGAGAAGGGTAGAGTATAAATGTGAGAAACAGAGAAATAAATATTGCTGTCTGAGCCTTCCATTCATCTGTACCTTAGTTTTGATAGCTTTCTTGCTGTTCCAGTCTGGAAACATCTTCTTACTGTTGTCACCTTTTTCTTTTTCAGAAGGCTCTAATGATGCAGAAGTCAGAGAGCTCTTCTCTTGTCCACATTTTTTCTTAGGGCTCATTATTCCTGGATAATAGAAAGCAGGACCAAAGTTTTTGAATTTCATCATTAGAGTGCTAAAAAACAGTTTATTGACCCGTATAGAAATGGGATCATTTCTATACAAGGATCAGGTGCTTTCACTTTCCTCACCCTGAACACACTGTACGTCTTCTGTAAAGGGCTAACTTTACTTAATGTGTCATCAGTGCATAATCTGAATTGTTGCCTGGCAGATCGAGGAGAGACAGCAAATTCAGTTTATATGTATTCATAGGCAAAGATGTGCAAAATGGATAAAAAATTATTTGTACTCGAATCTGGCTTTGAATTCAGATTCAGGTGATTTGTAGACAAAACAAATCACCCCTGTGCTTAATTGCCCAGATTCGGGTACAAAACAAATCACCCCAGATTTGTACCTGCAAAATTTGGAGATTCAGACCTCCATTTTGTTGTTTTCAATGTCTGGGGTAAGACCACCTCAGGATGGGGGATGTAGCAATCAAGCAGCTGAATGTTTGCAGGCAACTGGGTTGGCTATGCAGTGCAACCCCTTGTTCTGAAGGACTCTGAAGCCCTTCTTTCAATTTCCAACATTTCCTTTGAGTTCCTAAAATGCTAGGGCAGCAGCAAGGGGAGGTAGTAGATTAGGCTAAACCTTCTAAAGGAGAAGAACAGAGCAAACCATTTTAGGTGTCAGAATAGAAGGATCTATCTACTGTAGAGCATCTATCTATTTCTTTATTTTTGAAACCGTGCAGGAAAAGAATACAGAGAAATTCAGTGTTTTGTAGGTTTTGCTGAAGTGTGTGTGTGTGTGTGTGTGTGTGTGTTTGTGAGAGAGAGAGAGAGAGAGAGAGAGAGAGAGATGGGTCAGATGATAAAACTGACAATGAGAAAGTTGACCTCCCAGTCTGCTGTATACTGCTTTTTTTACGTCTCTTCAAGACAATTTAATTAAGAAACAAACCCTAGAAGGCTGGTGCAGTGAATATTAGCATTAAGATCAGGACAATCTTACTGCTACTGACTTCTTATGAAGCAATTCAGTGCTTGCAGTTTCTATTCAATTTGTTATAATGACAGTGTTTAATCATGGAGTCTACTCTATAGCACACTGCAGAATTGAGGTCACACATGTGACTATCCAAGCATGTAGCATATAATCTATAACTAAGATTTCTCTTCTGAATCTCCCTTAGTTGTGCCATTAATTAACAATACACTTATTTCAAAAATAATGTGCATTAAAAATATCTTTTGTTTAGCTTTGATTCGAAATAAGCAAGGGAGTTTCCAAAGATGTGTGTTTGGATTCCATTATAACCACTGCAAAACTGCATTGGGAATATTGCTAAATCAACTGAATTCCAACATGTTTAATTAGAAGACTTCTCATAAACTCCCAAGAACCTTTAATGCAGCCTATTTACTGCTCTACTCAATTTAAATATTGACACACTAGCAAAACATTATTGGTTAGTCTTGCAGGAGACTTTTGTTGAACATCAAAGCCTAATACAAATGTGAGCAAAGGGTGATTTTTGTCACAGCACTGCACACACAAAACATACGATACCAACTTCCTACATTTTTCTCCCCCTTTATGTGGGATTTAGAAAGTTTGATTCACAACTCAGTTGAGCTAAAGTAACAAGATCTAAGCAAGGCCCACCTCATCTTAGGTGGCTTTGTCCTGGCCCTATCTTGGAAGGAGGGGCCAGGGAACCAACTGACTGGCTTCCTAACTGCTGGGTCAAATGAGCTTAGTCATACTTGTACTCTTCAGAAGATTTCCAGGATTCAGTGTAATAGAATAGAACCATTTATCAAATAGAATCCCCCCCCGCCCCGGTGGGATTGGCCTAGCCTCATCACTTTGTTCTTATAGACACCATGTAAAGACCTTTTTGTTCACTCGGGGCTTTAAATTTTTGATTTTTAAATTTGATTTTAAAAGTGTTTTTAAATGGCTTTGTATTGTATTTTGTCTTGTCTTCACTCCCCCTTTCAGTCTAATATGATTTAATGTGTTTGTTTTTATTTCATCTTGTAATGTTGTATTGTGAGCTGCCCAGAAAGCAATTGTCATGGGTTAGCTAACAAATAAAGTTTATTTTTTTATTGATGATGGCTGGAAAGCTTTGCCAGCATCTCTAATCACTAGAAAAATCTCACGAGGCATTCTCCTGCGCACCAGCCTTGTAGTCAGGCCGTATCATGGTTGGGGGACAAAGAGGCAAAGATGCTCCCTTCCTCAGTTGCCAGTAATAAGAGAGACCCCACAGGACCGCTCCTGTGTTGTGGGATTCCCCCTCTGCCTCTTTTGCCTCTTAATGGTGAGTGGCAGGGAAAGCAGGGAGCAGTAAAAACAGAGTGTGAGCCCCAATTCGAGGAATGGCCTACAAGGAGATGCTGTGCCCATTTATAGTTGAGGTTGCTCTAAATTAAGCAAAGGTGCTTGCATGTTCAAGTACTCCTGCTTTGTGTAATCTATTCCATTATGCCTTGGTAAGTTTTCCAACCAGTTTGGGACTAGAGTATCTGAATAACTACCTTTTCCCATATCCGTGTGCTCAGTCCTAAAGATCAATTTCAGAAGTCCTGTAATGAAGACTTCTGAAGCTAGTTTTCTGATGTTAAGTAATGTGTGACCAGAGAGAGGGCTTTTCCTGTGGTCGTGTCCCTGGAGACTCTCACATGGTGCTGACATTATTGGGAGGGATTTTCTTACTGGGTAAAGAGAGTTTACAATCTGTGCCTTTGGTAGTTGGGTTGATTACTATTCCTGCTCTTGTTGTAGGTAATTTATGTGATTCCTGCTTATTACCTTACGTTTGTTTGTTTGTTTAACCATTTGTTAGTCACCTTGAAGGTTTTTATGACAGAAAAGCAGACTGTAAATGTCAGTCATCCATTAATTCATTCATGAATAAACATTTTCCTATCTACAACCAAACCACTGTTGTCACCAGGGGAGAGAAGGGTGGAAGCTGCCACTATACCATACCAGCATGCCTCTTCATACAAATATAAGGGAAATGGACAATCTAACAACAATGTCAAATGCCCCCCTGTTACAATTATTTATTTTCAGTGGATTTGTATTGTCATTCTTGAACCCCATAAATTAACTCATGAACAGAGTTAAAGCATTTGGACTTATATGAATTCATATATGTGCAAAAGTACTCACAAGAATAAGAGAGTGGAGAATTTTGGTCTTTGCGTATTTCATGGTGTGTTATTGATTTATATGTTCTATATATAAGGGCGCATGCTCCCTAGTTACATCAAGATATTTTACTCTGCTGGAATAGTAATATATTTCTGTTTGTTTTTCATATTTATCAAAGGCTTATATTTATTGTTAACTTGCTTTCAAGCTTTATGTTTATTTTATGGTGTCTGCAATTGCCGAAAGGTGAAAGTGTTGTTTGACCAGGAAAACAACCAGTATGCTAACGTTCCTTCATAGGTGTGTCCTGAAGATCATGCACATCTCTTTCCAGCCCTGTAGTAGCCAGTGCAGTACCCATGCACATGGTTTTGCACAGTCTTCGCCATGCTGAGCTAGAGTCAATACATTAAATTTCTTGAGAAGGGATGACATCTAGACTAATGAAGCACTGGTGCTGCTTCAGAGTTCCAGACTAATGCATCATGGGCACTCACATGGGGTGAAGTTGGACAACCTCAAAAGCAGTTCATGCCACCTGAAAATACATCCCTGAGTGTTGCATGACTCTCAGGGACATATTTTTGAGTGACACAGAATGTTTCCAGGGGAAGAGAAGTTCACTGAAATTCACTCATCCCACACAACTACTGGTGCTGCAACAGCGGAACCCACCTGCAGCACAGTTGCATATAGCACCCATACTTCATCAGTCTGGATGTCAGTCGCTATATTCAATGTATTCGGGGTTAGTTTACAGTTTAATGTTGCCAAAAATTAAAAGACATCTGAACAAGAACACTTAACAAGCAGCATATGTACCTTCCTACAAGGGAAGCATAGCACACCCAAATCCACTGTAGTAGTCTTGACTTGGACACATTCTGATCCACCTGCAAAGTTGAGACTCCTGGGAGTTCTCCATACAGCAGGCTTTACCACGAGTTTTCTGCGAGGCTTTACTATGAACTCAATGCTATCCAAAAACCCAATGCAAAAAGTGGATTTTTTTACCCCGGATATAAAGTGGGTTGTACTCTAACAAGCAGTTAAAACTCCGAATCATGTGTGAAGTGCTCCCCGATAGCTTGGAGGGACTTCGGGGTAAATCAGCCAAATATGTGAATGTTTCATTCCGGAGATGATGCAGGCTAAAAGCCGGGTATGGAAAACTTCCTAGGATTCCGGGGGATCAGCTGCTGTACCTTGAGCCATCAATTCAACTTAGAAGTGTGTACATCATGGAATAAAAATTATCATGAGAATGTTGACTTTCTCTAATAGGAATACTGCATTGTCTGTAGATACCCTAAGTTCACTAGAACCTATGTGTGGCTCTCCAGATGTTGCTAAACAACCATTCCTGTCACCCCCAGCTCTAATAAATTGTGGCTGGGGGTGATGGGAATTCATCTGGAGAGTCACGTTGCCTCCCCATGCATATGCAGTATGGCCCAACAATTTCCCAAGTTCCACTAGCTTTTTAATTCATATAATACAGGCATTTTTTATATGTTTAAGAAAATCCAGGTCTCCATTTGTGACATTTCTGAAGACTCCTGGGTTTCTTTTTGGTTGCAGAGCAAAACCAGCCCTGCCTTGGCTTTATCAGATGCTATCTGTGAGCTACATGGAGACATGATGTGTCATACAGATCTCTCTATAAAATAACAGATTAGTATTTTATGTAACAAGATTCCAACCTCAGCATGGTTGCTAGCTTGTTAACCTTCTACAGTGACATGAAGAGTCTTTTTCGGCTGTATATTTCACATGCCTTTTATCCAATGTCATTAGTACAGGTCTTTGCTAATAGGAACAGACATCAGGGCACAAAGAATCTAATTTCGAGCATAATTGTCATTTTACCTGCAGAAGCTGGTTTTGGAAGGCGACTTTGGAAAGGTCGTACACCTTTAGCAGTCATGGTAGGATCTGATGTTGAATGAGTAATTATATTTTCCACAGATTCCTGATTCTTATTAGCTGTTGAAGGCACTTCTCGCTCAAGAGTTTTGGCTTTCTCAGAAGGAGCCTGAGGGAAGGCTTGCTCAAGTAATGTGAAAACTTCAGTATCTGTGTCCAGTTCTTGTCGGGAAACATGCCGTCCAGCGGAGCGGTTTCCTGAGTCTGGGAGAGGGAAGGTTCCTATTCCACTATCCAGAGTCCTCATTTGGCAGCAAGATTCTAAGATACAGGAACAGAGTTTAATGTAATAAAGCTAAAGAAATATCTATAACTTTTAAAGGCAGTAGAGGGGATTATGGACAAAAAGGGCATCTTGAAAAACTGGGTTTGAGGAATGAAATGGGTGACAGAGCACGTACTTTGGATGCAGAAGATTTCTAGTTCAATACCTATCATCTCCAGTTAAAAGGATCACAGATATTATGACAGGAAAAGAATTCCGCCTGCGACCTTGCAAACCACTGCTAGTCAGAATATATAGCTCTGCTCTAGGTGGACCAATGGCATGAACTAGTACAAGGCAGCATAATATGCTTTAAAAAATCTTAAGAAGTTGTGAGTTATGGTAACTGTGTCTTCCAGTATGTTGGAAGCAATGTTTCCCCTTCCCCCTTTAATAAAGAAAATTCCACGCTCAACTGGAATTAATAATCGCTACATAATTAATCAGGGCAGCTAAATGCTGCATAGCTAACTTCAGTCTCTGTGATTAAGACACACACATTAGAAAAATGCTCAACTCATAATCTTCTTAAGCAAAGTGCTTAAGCATGCAATAGATTTCAATTTAAACTGAAGTATTATTGTTCAACAAGGCCCAAAGAATGACACAGTTGGTAAGATGATACCTTTTGTTACAGTCATTGCCTTTTGTTTTTCTATGGGGACTCTCATAATAGCATTTCGCTATTACTGTTCAGACTTCATATGTTGCCCTGGGGTGACTTCATCCAAACCAGGATAGGATTAGGTTCATTGTCTTCATGGAAAACTCTTCAATCCTAGCTATTACTAAAGTTAGTGACTACCAGTGATTGTTTCCTTCTAACTAGACTGTCAACTACCTAGGAAATGTAGCAGTCTGGGATATTTGGGACTTTGGCAGGAAATCTAGCCCTTGCTACAAGGCTCAACTTAGGGCATTCCAATTTATTTCAGTCCCACTAACTTACAGCACAGAAGGCTTAGGAGAATCAGTGGGGTGACAGGTTATACAGAATAAATCTCAGAGCAGAATGAGAATAACCTAAGCTGTATAACTAGTTTATTTCTATAAGTCAATAAAAGAGATAAAAATAAAAGATATTCTAGCAACTAAACAAATTTAACTTAACTGGAATTTGCTTAAGCAAGCATGAACTTCTGGTTACAAAATATAAGATCAACAAAGCATGGTTCATTAGGTAATAACTCTGCTTCTATGTAGGAACAGGAGCTCAGCTGATTGCCATTTCAGCACTACGGACAGCTCAGCCCATTCTCCTTCATAGAAACAAACTGAGGATGTATGAAAACTAAATTAGACGTGACATTAATCACAGTCCTATTCACATGTTATATTTAATGCACATACAATCTGTATGCACACAGAGTTATTCACCCATGTTCAAAGCATGTACAGTAATACACTTCCGACCTTTATCATGCATTTAAGGGGCTTGTAAGCAGGTTCATTTTGAAAATGAGTGTACGTACAGCCATTTACACAAAAACAAGTACATATGTACATACACTGCATACAATGTAATGTCTGCTAGGTCTCATGTCATTTGGCCCTGTGTGTTTGTTATTTTTAGTGTTAATACGCTGTGTAGGGCTGCAATGCAAATCAGGACTGTGGTGGGGGTGCAAATTTTAACCTTTTGCCTCCACTGTGCTCCTGATATTTATGTTTTTAAAACCTTAAACAAAGCAATGCTATTAATCTCTTGTCAGTTTGGCTATGTGTAACTTGGCTTAGCTTGCTTGTTCTGTGAAATGTCTTAGGCCACCTCCAACTATTAACCCCACTCAGTTCTTCCCAAAGGTTGTGAAAGTGACATCTATAACAGCCTGTTGGTTCAACCAAACCCAACTATGTTTGTCACATAACCATTGTTACAACCTGGAGAAGTGGATATTGAAGGCAATGGGATATGTTTCTGTGGTCTCCTCAGGCTTTTTTATTCTCATTATTGGTTTTTATAATTGTGAATGTGGAGGAGTTTGAGAATCCCTCAAATTCAAATAATGAATTTGGAATTCAAATAATGAATTTGGTGACCATGCCATCCAATCATAGAAAAGGTCTATAGTATGTCGATCTTGGTTTAATCAACGCGATATGTGCAGATGTTTAGCCACGGAATATAAGCACCATTTTAGCACTTATATTCACACTCATTCATGGTGTTTGTGCAAATAAAAGCAAACTACTTCTACTAATCATTATCATAATCAACAGGCCTTTATATTGTTCAGTTCATGTGGTGTGTGTGTGTGTGTGTAAATATATATTTATACACACACATATACACACACAACACACATTTCACTGTATCCAGTAGACACTTAACTCTACAGAAGCAGTTACGACATAATGTAGAATGTCATTGAATTTCATTGAAAGCCAATGAAATGGATTCTGTTCGAAAGCACTGCAAGGGAGAAAACTTTACACAAACATTTAGAACACAGGAGAGTGATATACATAAAAGCACAGAAAACTCCTTTCAGGAGTCTTATAGAAAGAGTCATACAGAAAGGCAGCCTACTCCTCCACAAAGAATGCTTGCAGTTCTCAAAGCATTTATTCCATGGTATGCAGACTTAAGCCACAATAGACTCTTTTTGCATTGTTAAATTCTTCCCTCTGAGAAAATGGGTTGGTGCCTGGAGTTCAAAAATCTAGACAAGTGCATGCAATCAGTCTGTCTATGGCAGCTCTTCTCTCTCTTCTCCCACATTTATGATGGATCCCTCCTCATAAGGAAAGCACCATCTGAATTTTTTGCTATCTGCAGAACTGGAATTTTGCTTCATATCATTACTGCCACATTTCAGAAGACTGCAGTGGTGGTGGTGGTGGTGGTGGTGGTAAGGGTGGTTTCTGCTTGTGGTATATAATTCAGTATTGTTTTCCCTGGGCTGGGAATCACCATCAGCAGAGAGTAGGAAAACAACCCTTCTTTCAGTCACTAGGTACAGACCCTTTCCAACAATCTCGTTTGCGGAGAAGGACATCAGTTAGGAATTTGAGGAAAGGAATTAGAAGTATGCTTTTTCCAGTCTCCACAGTAAGAAGTAATTCTTAAATACTACATTTGGTATCAGTTCTATAGCACTTCAAGTATAGCTGTGATATATTAAATTCTATCACAGTTGCATCTGAGGTTGAAATCCTATTCAGGCTTACTTGGGAGTAAGTCCTGTTGAAATAAGCAGAACTGATTCTGTGTAAACATGGGATAATTGTTTAAGAATTATAACATAAACATATTTTCTGATTTTACATATTCCCTGCTACAATAGTTTAGACCAGACATCCCCAAACTGTGGCCCTCCAGATGTTGCTGAACTACAACTTCCAGCATACCCAGCCACAAAAAATTGTGTCTAGGGATGCTGGGAGTTGTAGTTCAGCAACATCTGGAGGGCCACAGTTTGGGGGTGCCTGGTTTAGACTCTTGCTTTATTTTTACTGTTAAAATAAAGCAGAAAGAAGAGGTTTCTATTCCCCTTTGACCATATTAGCGGTGTCAGAGCAGAGGCCATTGCTTCCTTTCCCAAGATGCTTCTGTCCACTATAAACAATACTTGCTCAAAAGAAATCAAAAGGCCTTTCACATTTTATGTTCAACTCATGGAGGTGAGAGAATTCTGTGTGTGAGCCCTTCTCCCCACTCCACGTGTGAAAAAGGCTAGGAGCAGATATTAATATGTCGTGTTCCTTAATATTCTCACATGGTTTCAGCAAACATGAGTGACTTGGGGGGAGAAAGAATGAGGAATGTATTTATGTACACAAAGCAAGAATGGTTCAAAAGCAAGATGCATGTTCTGGTTATCACCCGTTGCTATTTGCCTTTGTTCAAATGAACATAGCCCCTGTCACTTGAATATGCCACCCCTTGTGCCTGTATCGCCAAACAGCAGTTGAAGGATTGTAATGGCAATTTACATGTAGCTTAAAAAGCAAATACCCAAGAGACATATTTAGGAATGCTAGCTAAAATCCGAACAAAATTTAGGCTAAATGTCTGATAACATCTCCTGACAGCAAGCTCTTTAAAGCTGTGGCAGAGTCCCCCCAAGGGAAAAGCTGGAAGTTCTCTGCTTGGGCAGTTTCAAATTAGACTGAATAAAGGGCTTCAGAATATAGTGCAGTGAGAAATCTTGTATTGCTGATGATGCTCAATATGTTAAAACAAATCTTTTCCCTTTCTACATCATATGTCTCTGAGAATGGATGCTTTTATAACATGTCCCATTCGTTATATAGGTCTCTCATAGTAAAGAGGGCTCTTTTGAGTTCTCTTATCCCTCATGCATGTTACAGATCTCAGAGGTTTGCTAACATCTTACTTTGCACAAATTATATTTTCTCTAGAAACCATGCAGTCAGCCTTGTATGCAACATAACCTGCATTCATTCCCCACTGACTGATTCTACCCATATTATCCCTGTATTCAGACCCTTGCTGCAGAATCAAGGGATTGTGTCACATGGAAGTGGTTTCCATGTATCAATATTGAACTGGACCGACATTTGTCTTCTTTTTAAGACTCTGAGAGGTCAAGGGGCAGAATGTTCACACACACCCTGCCCCCTCCACCCTGCATTCCCTAGCACTGTAATTTTTTCTGTTTGAAAAAAATGCTAAATATGCATAACACCTCTTTAAAAAACATATATATTGATATTGGAATTAACACAACAGTAAGTTAAGATTTTATTATTGAAAGGCGAAGCTATATTACTTGTTTCACGGGCAAAATATAGGACTCCTGCAAACGGGGTCCTCTATTTCATGTTTTATGAATGAATATAAACAAATACAAAGTGTAGACATAATAACAATGCATCATACCAGATGATTACAGAAGTTCTTTTAGATTGAGTCTAACTTCTATCACTTTCCCTCATCTCTTGTTTTAATGAGGCTGCCCAAGTTCTGTAGAACTTGAAGGCTTGCATATTGTTTTCAATATGTATTGACATTTCAGTACAACCCAGTAAATTGCCCTAATTTTGCTTTATTTAAAATGTGATTTAAAATGTTTATTGAAAATGTTATATCTTCTTTTTTCTTACTTTTTCCTTGCAGCTAATTTAGATATGATATCATCAAAAGACATTTGTCTCAGAAGAGAACAGATGATGATGATGACAGTCTTGGCTGCAGTATTGTTGACCATAGTTCATTTTTAATCAGGATGGTTTGAGGAAAACACTTTCTCCTTCACATTAGAAATGGGCAGAGTTAGATAAAGGTGGTAAGCGATAGTAACATTTGGAAAAGCTTTAACCAGTTCATTATTGTAATTTGTCTTCAAAACAGTGGCTTAGATACTATGCAGTTATCCACGTAGCCAAGCAGGATGCAGGCTTTCTGCTTGCATACAACTCACCAGTCAATCTCTGCTGCTAGTTCAAGTAGGGAAGCAGGGGCGGGGGGAAACCAGCAGCGGCCTGGGTTCAGCCAGTTGCCGTGACCCCCCTAGCCCCGCCCCTGTGGCAGACGTGTCTGACGTCAGACATATGGCACGTTGTTAAGCCACGGCCCCTGCATCTCAGATGCAGAGGGCATAGCTTAGGCTGCAAATGGGCCCACATGGCTCTGTTTGCAAGCTAAGTCTGGCCAGCGCTGCGTTCACAGCATGGCCAGAGTGGCTCTCCCTACCTTTTAAAGGCAGGAAGAGTCACTTCTGGCCATGCTGCGAACCCAGCTCTGGTTTTGCTCGGAAAAGGCGGGGAGAGCCACTCCTGCCATGCTGCGAACATGGCACTGGCTGGATTTTGCTCATAAATGGGACCCCGGGGCCCCATTTGCGAGCTAAACAATACCCCTGTGTCTGACGTCAGACACAGGAACATGGCTGGGGCATGAGGCACGGCCCCTGAAGCATAGCAGCCTGCGTTCTTTGAACCCATTCACGTAATGGTGGCTCTGCCCATGCAGGGGAGGCTCCATGCAAGCAATGCTGTGCATCAGAGCAGCTATGCCAGACCCCCAGCACTCCCATGGAGCCTCACCTGCCTGTGCTATCAGCAGAGCTGGACTAGTGAGTCCCAAGGCAAGCAGTGATCCAGCATCCCGCCTGGGTGCATGACTATTGGGTGCACAATATGTAAGCCATTATGTGTAGTATTAGATCTACCCCATCTATCTGCATTATCTACAAACCAAATGAAATGTTCTAGTTCAGAGGACCGAGAAATTTTGAGATCTTTTGGGTAAGGTTTCACTAGAGCATCAGTGTTCCTATCTAGAGCACCTTGACTTTAGGAATCTGGAAACCCAAAACACATTTACAACCTCTATGTAAGCATAGGAGTACTTCTCCAGTTCAATTTGAAACTTGTCTAATATAATATAGTAAGTTTCCACCCTGAACTTGTCTCTTCCAGTTAGCCTACCTTTTCCATCTGGGAAAATTGATTTGTGTCTCCATGCTGTGGGTCTTTCATTTTAAGATGTGGCTTCCACCTGAGGACTCATTTTCTTTGCCTCTTCTTCAATTTTGTTCAAAGTTGTTATTCATATAATGAACAAAGGTGGGGGGGCTTGGGGCAATTGCCCCCTCGACTCCCTGAAAGGCCCTTTGTCTTCCATGTTGCCATAGCAATTGAGGCAAGTGACAGTGTTCACTAGGAAGCATGATCGTTTTCAAATGTTAGGTTTTTCCCTCCCCATAACATCTCCAATGTGAACAGGTCTTTTTCCTACTTACACACACACACACCACTAATAAACATCATTAGACTACATGTGTTATTGGCAAGAAGATCTCAAACTACAGATGGTGGAGCAGATCTCTTTATTTGCCTGTCCTTGACATTCTCGGAAATGCTAAAACAAGCGAGCAAACACACAAATTAATATATTTCTGCCAAATCAATGTCAGTTTTAAAGTAGATTATTTCTGTTGGGCTACAGCACAATTTGATCTAATTAGTCAAAGCCAAATGAACCAATTGTTTATTTGTTGGTTTGAAAGCCAAAGCAGCCTGAAATGCAGTGAGGTAAAATCACAGAAAAACTAATTAAAAGTAAAGATTCTCCTGTGCCTCATCTCCTCACAGATTCAGAGGTGGGAGAACATTACTTTCAGTGGAAATGCTAATCATTTATTCTGGCATCAGTGAGACAGATTTCATCTTCAGGTAATTAATAAGGTTGAATCAATGCGCGGCTTTGTGTGGCTCTGGAAAATCAGGCTCTAGTGGTGGGTCCCAAAGGATGTTCGTCCTATGCCACTGCAGCAGCTTGTAGCACATTGTAACTGCTGACCTAATCTCTGGAGTTTCACAGCACCAGGCAGATGGCTGGAAAGGGTACTTTTCAGGCTCGTATGGTCAGGTGTCCTGAGAAGCCAATAAGATCCAATCTGGCTTTAAATAATGGCTGACTCTGGCCAAGCAGCAACGTTCAGTTTAATATAGATCAGTGATCTTCACTGTTTTTCAAGTGTGTGTGTGTATGGGGGGGTCACTTTGGCAAAGCACCTTCAGCATGAGAGTGCTGAGCTCTGCACAGTATTGTGCTTTTCTCAGTGTTAGGAGCATTTTCTCTCTTGTTTTCTCTCTTAGGAGCTCTAGGAGGAAAGCACATTGTCTGACTCTGGACACAGCTTCCAAGATGGTGCAGGGACTCAAGAGGGCTCAATTTCCCTTAAAGGAACCCCCTGGAGCTGGGTTCCTTTAAGGGCAAGTGCAGCATTGCATTGTGGTAATGCCAGGGTGACAGTGCCGAGTATTCAGATTTGGGTGAAGCTTCACACAGACCCAATAAACAATTAGACAGGGAGGCTATTCCCATGACTGCCTAAAAGCGGGCTAAGGGCGCCCAGCCTGTTTTTGGGCAATCTTGTGCTGCAACAGCTTGGAACTGTGCAGCTGCACAGGGCATCCTGGAACTTCGGGGGACACAGAGACCCAGATCCCCGCAGCCCCCACCAGCTCTGTGACCGAGCTGGCAGCCATGTGGGCGGCCAATCTGGCTGCCCAGCTACGAGCGGCTGCTCGTCTGTGGAGAGAGCAGGCTAAGAGGGCACTGCAGAAGTACACAGTAGAAGAGAATCTGTCCCTCATTTCAAACACAATCCAAATGGCCAAAAAAGAACCACTGGCCCAAAATCCACTGCCTCTCTCACACACAATTATGACTTCTTACGTTTTTAGCATTGCAACAGCTGCTACAGCAGCACCCTTAGCAGTAAGCATAGCTAAAAGCTCTAGAGGAACTTCAGCCACATTTTGATTAAGTACACCTTGCAATGTAGATTGCAGAGCAGACCAGAGTAGTGAGTGTGAAACACAAGTTAGTTTCAAGGCCATAGAGTTCATCACAGCAATTACCAAGACATGTTACACACAGAGACATAGAGAGCTGCCACAGTCCATTTCTCTCTACAACACAATTTCACAAATAAAACAAACCACAACTTGTCAATCTAAGATCCAGCAAAACCAGATAGTTAAAGCAGCAATAGCACAGAATATTACACTAAATGCTGAGAAAACCACAAAATCAAACCTACCTTCCTTCTTTCCTGATGTATCCTCTTCAAGAATGGCATAAGGGCTCTCTCTGTCTCCCAGTCCCTTTGAATAAATTTTGAAATTCCATCCCTCCTCCCTCCCCCTTTCCAATGGGGACACAATATATTGCATATGCTCAGAACATAACACTTGATTTATATGGGAACACGTCACCCAAGAAGCAAGGATATCGCAAGCCAATAGGAAGCCAGTGCCAGAAAACCAATCAGCAAGGGAAAAACAGGCCTCCAAAATGGCACTTGAAACATCGGAATGGATCTTGTTTTGATCAAAATGGGGGCAAGCTGTTCCAAGCTTGAAAAAAGCCCTTTATTTAGAGGGTATTTTGTTTTGAACGTGAAATACTCGAAACAGTCTGTTGAAAAAACATTTCAACGCTGAAATGTTTTGCACTTCCCTGCACAATCCACCTGCACTGCTGCAAGGTTGCAACAAGCATGGCTGGTTTTGAGCTTTTGATCAAGAGCACAAATACTTTTGAGTAGCATACCTGTGCTCCGGAAGCACTTGTTAATTAGAAACACATTTCCTGACCATCAGTCAAGGGGTGATGGATTGGCATGGTCCACATTACACTGCACTTGAGGCCAGCGACTATGTTTACTGCATGTTATCTCACACCATATCTTTTTAATTAAAGGTAAATAATGAGGGGAGGAGGAGTTTGTTATTCAAGAGCTCACCACCGTGTGGATGGGGTGGGAATGTTATTGGTTATCTGAATTTTTCCAGAGAATTAGTTGTGTATGAATATCTTCCCTCTTTTTCCTGAAATTGTGGTGAATGTATTTATATATCACTTTTCAACAAACGTTCTCAGAGTGGTTTACACAGAAAAATAAATAACTGATAAATAAAATGGTTCCCTGTCCAAAAGGGTTTATAAGGCAGACACCAGCAACAACCACTGAAGGGAGGCTGTGCTGGGGTTGGATCAGGACAGTTCTCCCGCTGCTAAATTTAAGAGAATCGCCACTTTAAAAAGTGACTCTTTGCTGGGATGACCCACCATTGCTTTAAGCAAAAGCTCCCAGAGAGCTTTTGCTTAAAGATGTATTTTGCTTAGAGATATATATTGTAATGTCTATGTTTTGGATAACTTGGGGCAATATCATAGTAGATGATATTGGGCTGAGAGAGATTCCTGCCTGCAACCTTGGAGAAGCCGCTGCCAGTCTGTGAAGACAATACTGAGCTAGATAGACCAATGGTCTGATTCAGTATATGGCAGTTTCCTATGTTCCTAGATGTGGTCACCTTAGGTTTTCCTTGTTCTTGACATTCTAAATAAGAAGTGAACACATCCCAGGAAGTTCTCCAGAAAGCATGGAACATGTCCTTTGCTGGGCAAAAGTTTCTTAGCTGTGCAGTGGGAAGGATGGGAGCACTATTTTCTCTTATTCTGCCTTAGAACATAAGAACAGCCCTGCTGGATTAGGCCCAAGGCCCATCTAGTCCAGCATCCTGTTTCACAAAGTGGCCCACCAGATGCCACTGGAAGCCTACAGGCAGGAGTTGAGGGCATGCCCTCTCTCCTGCTGTTACTCCCCTGCAACTGGTACTCGGCACAGCTTGTGCCTTCCTCTGAAGGCAGAATTATTTCCTCCAATCCACCTTCCTCCAGCTGCACAACCTTCAGGGCCACATTTTCAGGTGGCGTTGGACATTTCCAGAAGCAGGAATCGGAGAAAATTTATCCTTTGTGCTTCACAGCTACGACACTCTCAATGGTACAGGTGCATATTCTTGAGGCATGTCTGCTTCCTCAGTTAGGATGTCAGCCAGCCTAATTGAAAGATGACTATCAAATATGATTCTTCTTAATGGGAAAAATGAATCCCTTAAACTGATATAAACTGATAAAAAGCTTCAGCCAAGCTTTTCAGTTAGTTGGGGTTTTTTAGTGGATATTTTAAACTGATTTTATGTTTTAACTGTTAAATTCTTGGTTTGTTTTATGCTGTAAACCACCTAGAGACTTCGGTAGTGGGTGGTATACAAATTTATTAAATAAATAAATAAGGTACAAATTCTAGCAGATGGAGAAAGGCTAGATCAAAATGGAAGTGCATATATTCAGAACATAAAAGTAAGTCTGTCTTCTATATTTCCCTCGACCCCCACCCCCAAATTATGCTTCTATATTATTACTTTTGGACAGCATTTCTTTTACAAGTGATCAGTCTTTTTCCACATTTTTTACAATGATATTTTCAACCAAGGCAGATGAAACATGGCAGATGTAAAATCTTTACATCAAACGTATATAGGACAAATCTAACAGAAATGGCAGAAAAGGCATTTGGCAATTAAATCAATGTAGAACATGGGGGACTACAATGTTAGATATGCAATAACAAATATGTCAAACATAGATTTGTCACAGCCTAATAAAAGGCAGCTGCCTTGTAGAAATATAGTTGGATAAAATTGTAGAACTTAAAGGTTTGATTAAAATAGCTTCATCTCATACCCTAGGCAGTTATTTTGGTATCTCAGTACTATCTTTGTAAAACAGTTACTAGTGGCATAATACTGTTCAAATGAGCCCATTAATTAATGCCTAATTAAAACCCACAGTTTGTCCACAGGTTGTAATGTAGATTCAGCTATACTCTATTTTTGAAACAAAATGACAGAGAGGTGACTGAGTTTTGCAGCAGATCCAAGTTTGGGGTGTCACGCAAAGTAGCCACATTCTCATATGTGAGCATTCTCCAAGTGTCATATGCTGTAATTGGGGTCAATGCACATATGACACAGGAGACCTGTGACTTGATCCCTTGACTATTTTCTCTCTCATGCTTTTTAACATCCATGGGGGAGGAGAGGCTCTGGTTTTAACTGGTGAGTGACTCTGCAGGAGATAGTGTTGCTCAGCTACTGCTTTCCCCCAGTGCCACTGCTCCAAGAAAGATAAAGCACTGGTCCAATCAAAAGCTCCCCACATCACTGACCCCATTTAATGTCCTCAGAAGGTTTATAAGAAGGTGGTATTAACCCCATTGTGTGGATAACAGCAACTTCTTGAGAATGTTTATGTTACTTAGTGTAAGTAACTGCTGCCGAGGGAAAGAGTGGGAGACTTGCTGTGATTTTTCAGTGGTTTCAGATGTGTATTCGTCCAGTAATATAAGAATCCCTCTGAATACTAGTTGTAGGGGAGCAGCAGCAGGAGAGATGACATGCCTTCAGCTCTTGCCTGTGAGTCTCCCAGAGCCACAGTGTGAAACAGAATGCTGGACTAGATGGGCCTTGGGCCTGATCCAAAGGGCTGTTCTTATGTAATGTTTAACCCAGTCTGCACAACACAGATGAAAGTTCCTGAAACAAAAGTCCAAACTTTACAGCTTGTCTACTACTGGATGGATGAGACCTTCAGGGTTGTGGTAGAGGCATCCCACTCCAGGGCTGATAGCTCCTCTGCTGTCAGGGAGAATGAAGGTCTTGGAGAAGGAGGACATTGGTCTGAGGAAGAGGGAAATGCTCCTTTAGAAGGGACCTCTTCTGTGGATGATGAGCCCATATCCTCCCGCACAGGGGATACTCCTCTGGGGGGTGGGGGCCTCCTTGTAGTGGGTGATTCGATCATTAGAGGGATAGAGAGATGGGTTTGTGACTCTCGTGTTGACCACATGGTGACTTGCCTGCCTGGTGCGAAGGTTGCGGACATTACGCAGCATCTAGACAGGCTCCTAGGCAGTGCTGGGGAGGAGACGGCTGTCGTGGTGCACGCCGCCACCAACGATGTGGGGAAATGCAGTCGGGAGGTCCTGGAAGCCAAATTTAGGCTGATAGGTAGCATTTTGAAGTCCAGGACCCCCAAGGTAGCATTCTCAGAAATGCTACTTGTTCCACGCGCAAGTACAGTGAGACAGGCAGAGCTGAGGGGTTTCAATGCATGGATGAGACGTTGGTGCCGTGAGGAGGGCTTTAGATTTGTTAGGCACTGGGATACATTTTGGAGCAATCAAGGCCTGTACAAAAGGGATGGGCTGCACTTGAACCAAGATGGAACCAGACTGCTGGCACTTAAAATCAAAAAGGTTGTAGAGCAGCTTTTAAAATGACACCTGGGGAATAGCCAGGAGCTGGGAAGTATCTGATTCGGCATCCTTTAAAGTGCGAGGGTGCAGAGCATTCAGATGAAACAGAAGGGGACAGAGCAGAAATACATAAAGAGCAGACGGGAGCCTGTGCCAGCAGGTCAAAGAGTCAAAAGAATAGCATACATCAGGGAAGAGATTCAGCGTATAAGTGCTAATATGCCCATGCCAGAAGTCTCAGAGCCAAGATGGGGGAGCTGGAGTGCTTGGTTGCTAACACAAAAATAAATATAGTGGGCATAACAGAAACATGGTGGAACAGTGAGAACCAGTGGGACACTGTTATCCCTGGATATAAACTCTATAGAAAGGACAGGGAGAGGCACCTTGGAGGTAGAGTAACACTGTATGTTAAATAAGGGATAGAATCTAACAAGGTGGAAAACCTAGGTGGACCAAAGTCCTCCACAGAAACCCTGTGGGTGACAATACAAGGCCTGAAAGGAAATGTGCTACTGGGGACGTGCTATCGCCCTCTGGATCAAAATGCTGACAGTGACTGGGAGTTGCAGGAGGAAATCAGGGAGGCTTCAAGGAGAGGCAAAGCAGTAATAATGGGTGACCTGAATTACCCACACATAGACTGGGTAAATTCATATTCAAATTTCTGGGTAAATTCAATTTACTGTCAAATGACAAAGAGGTCAGATTTCTAGATACACTGAATGACTGTGCCCTAGAACAGTTGGTCTTGAAACCAACCAGAGAGAAGGCGACCTTGGACTTAATTCTGAGTGGCACCTGGTGCGTGAAGTCAGTGTCATAGATCCCTTAGGGAACAGTAACCATAGTGCGATCAAATTCAGCATACATGTGAGGAGAGAATCATCAAGGAAGTCTAACACAGACACTTTGAATTTCAGAAAAGGAAACTTCTCCAAAATGAGGAGTATGGTGAAAAAAAAGTTGAAAGGGAAAATCAGGAAAGTCACTTCACTCCAGAATGCATGGAGTTTACTCAAACCACAATACTAGAAGCCCAGTTAGATTGTATACCCAAAAGGAAGAAAGGTACCACTAAGCCCAGGAGGATGCCAGCATGGCTAACAGGTAATGTCAAGGAAGCCATAAAAGGGAAGAAGACTTTCTTCCAAAATTAGAAGGCCTGTCCAAATGGAGAGAAGAGAAAGGAACACGGATCCACCAAAAGGTGACAATAAGGGAGGCAAAAAGAGAGTTTGAGGAGCATTTAGCTAAAAGCATCAAGGGGAATAACAAAAACTTCTTTAAATACATCAGATGCAGGAAACCTGCCAGAAAGGCGGTTGGACCATTAGACAATGAGGGAGTGAAAGGGATTATTAAGGAGGATATGGAGGTTGCAGAGAAGCTAAATGAGTTCTTTGTGTCTGTCTTCATGGCAGAGGATACTGAGCACATACTTGTTCCTGAACCAGGCTTTTCGGGGATGGAGGCTAAAGAACTGAGTCAGATAGCAATGACAAGAGATGATGTTCTAAACTGTCTGGAAAAATTGAAGACTAGCAAATCGCCAGGACCAGACGGCATCCATCCAAGAGTCCTCAAAGAACTCAAATGTGAAATTGCCGATCTCCTTGCTAAAATACATAACTTATCTCTGAAATCAGGCTCTGTACCGGAGGACAGGAAAGTAGCAAATGTAACACTGGTTTTCAATAAGGGATCCAGGGGCGATCCGGGAAGTTACAGGCCGGTTAGTTTAACGTCTGTTCCATGCAAACTGATGGAAAGCATTCTTAAAGATAAAATTGTAAAGCACATAGACGAACAGGTCCTGCTGGGAGAGAACCAGCATGGCTTCTGCAAAAGGAAATCTTGCCTCACAAAACTTTTGCAATTTTTTGAGAGTGTCAACAAGTGTGTCGATTAAGGTGATCCAGTTGACATAGTACCGTATACCTGGACTTCTAAAAAGCTTTCGACAAAATTCCTCATCAAAGACTCCTGAGGAAACTTAGCAGTCATGGGATAAGGGGACAAGTATATGTGTTGATTGCTAACTGGTTGAAGGACAGGAAACAGAGGATAGTGATAAATGGAGAGTTTTCACAATGGAGGGAAGTAAGACGTGGGGGTCCCCCAGGGATCTGTACTGGGATTGGTGCTTTTTATAAATGTTCTAGAAGTATTCTTATTCGTATTATCATTTTTACATTTACATCCCGCTCTTCCTCCAAGGAGCCCAGAGTGGTGTACTACATACTTGAGTTTCTCTTTCACAACAACCCTGTGAAGTAGGTTAGGCTGAGAGAAAAGTGACTGGCCCAGAGTCACCCAGCTAGTTTCATGGCTGAATGGGGATTTGAACTCAGGTCTCCTCGGTCCTAGTCCAGCACTCTAACCACTACACCACGCTGGATAAGCAGCGATGTGGCCAAATTTGCAGATAATACCAAACTCTTCCAGGTAGTGAAATCCAAAATGGATTATGAGGAGCTCAAAAAGGATATCTCCAAACTGGGGGAGTGGGCAACAAAATGGCAAATGTGGTTTAGTGCTGGCAAGTGTAAAGTGATGCACATTGGGATGAAAAACCCCAACTTCAAGTATATGCTGATGGGATCTAAGCTGTCGGTGACGGACCAGGAGAGGGATCTTGGGGTTGTGGTGGACAGCTCATTGAAAGTGTCAACTCAATGTGCGGCAGCTGTGAAAAAGGCCAATTCCATGCTAGGGATCATTAGGAAGGGGATTGAAAATAAAACTGCTAATATTATAATGCCCTTATACAAAACTATGGTGTGGCCACACCTGGAGTACTGTGTACAGTTCTGGTCACCACATCTAAAAAAGGACATTGTAGAACTGGAAAAGGCGCAGAAGAAAGCAACCAAGATGATCAGGGGCTTACATCACCTGGGGCTATTTAGTTTAGAAAAACTAAACTGCGGGGAGACATGATAGTGTTCTATTAAATCATGCATGGAGTGGAGAAAGTGGATAGAGAGAAATTCTTCTTCTCCCTCTCACAGAACACTAGAACCAGGGGTCATCCCATGAAATTGATTGCCGGGAAATTTACGACCAGCAAATGTAAGTACTTTTTTTACACAACACATAATCAACTTGTGGAATTCTCTGCCACAAGATGTGGTGACAGCCAACAACCTGGATGGCTTTAAGAGGGGTTAGGATAACTTCATGGAGGAGAGGTCTCTCAACAGCTACTAGTCGGAGGGCTATAGGCCACCTCTAGCCCCAAAGGCAGAATGCCTCTGAGTACCATTTGTAGGGGAGTAACAGCAGGAGAGAGGGCATGCCCTCAACTCCTGGCATGCCCTCAACTCCTGGCTGTGGCTTCCAGCAGCATCTGGTGGGCCACTGTGTGAAACAGGATGCTGTACTAGATGGGCCTTGGGCCTTATCCAGCAGGGCTGTTCTTATGTTCTTATGTACTGTGTTTGTCTCATAATGTGTTTTGCATAGTTCTAAGTTTCACTGAAGACAGAAAAAAATGTACACCAGCCATTACTTCTGGAATATAATTTAGAACTTCTCTGATGACCTTCTTGAGCAAGTGTGATAGTTGGCCTTGGCATATATCCTTAAAATCAGAATGTAGTTAGAATGTAATTAGAATGGAAAAGAGACAGTATTCCAGTGACAGTGATGTGATATATCTGGGATGAAACCTCTGACACTATATAAATTTATTTAGCAATAGCACTTACATTTATATACCGCTCCTAAATGGCTTTATAACATAAGGGGGAAGATAGAACTGTTATTTATTTCATCATATCTCTCTGTCAGTCTTTCCATGAGCCATGTTAGGAACTAGAATTGTGGGGGCTGCCGCACCAGTCTCCCCCTCATCCTGTTGCATAGAGATTGAGCATGCACAGAGTGCAGATGGACCCCTGGTGGTAGCCAATAATTTCCAGCTGAGATGTCTTTGACTTTTTGTGTTGAGAAGAGGCTGCACACCTTGTGCGCAGATAGGGTGAAAGCTTGAGGAGCAACTCCTCGCTTAAAGAATTTGGAGAGAAGATGACACTTGTGGAGGAGGGGAGAAGAAAAATATGTTTTGGGGATTGAGACATGAGTTATTAGGTTTAGCGGAGGGAGTATAGTAAAATGAGGAGGGCAAATCCTCAAATGCTTATGGAGGATTGAATGAGAATTCACACCACAGAAGTTTTTCTGAAGGGATGTTTTCCCTTATTTTCTGAGGTGTGAATTCTCATTCAATGATAGCAGATGAGATTTTTTTCAATTAAAGAACTCTCATGACCCCACTTTCACTTTTTCACACTCTCATTTACTATGAATATCAATCTAGCACACTGCACCTTATGAAGAAAAACCTCAGAAATTCACCAAAATCCAGCCCTCTGCCCAATCACTCTGAAATTGGGGATGGGTGGTAGCCTCCACCCATTAGGCACTATCTACCAGCCCACCCCACTCTTTTGGGGCAGATCCACTTTCTGCCCCCAATCTGCCCCAAAGACACCAAAACTTCAAAAATTCCCAAAAAATCAGCCCTCTGCCCAATCCCCCTGAAATTGGGGTGGTAGCCTCCACCCATTAGGCACT